>NC_091512.1:5040612-5693112 GCF_947461875.1 Haliaeetus albicilla
TTCCCGAAAAGGCAAACGTCCGGCTCCTTGTCCCACACGGAAGGTGGCAGCCCTGAAAGCTCTTGCTGGTCTTCACCTTCCCCCTGCAGCCTACTCACAGGCACAACAGGTTTTGGGATCTGTGCTTGCGCAGAGAAGGAACATCTCACGGTGCGCATCCTCGGCAGAGCCTGTTCCCGAAAAGGCAAACGTCCGGCTCCTTGTCCCACACGGAAGGTGGCAGCCCGGAAAGCTGTTGCTGGTCTTCACCTTCCCCCTGCAGCCTATTCACAGGCACAACAGGTTTTGGGATCTGTGCTTGCCCAGAGAAGGAACATCTCACGGTGCGCATCCTCGGCAGAGCCTGTTCCCGAAAAGGCAAACGTCCGGCTCCTTGTCCCACACGGAAGGTGGCAGCCCGGAAAGCTGTTGCTGGTCTTCACCTTCCCCCTGCAGCCTATTCACAGGCACCACCGCACTGGGAATCTCTGCTTTCCCAAAGACGTAATCTGTCACGGTGCGCATCCTCGGCAGAGCCTGTTCCCGAATAGGCAAACGTCCGGCTCCTTGTCCCACACGGAAGGTGGCAGCCCCGAAAGCTGTTGCTGGTCTTCACCTTCCCCCTGCAGCCTATTCACAGGCACAACAGGTTTTGGGATCTGTGCTTGCCCAGAGAAGGAACATCTCACGGTGCGCATCCTCGGCAGAGCCTGTTCCCGAAAAGGCAAACGTCCGGCTCCTTGTCCCACACGGAAGGTGGCAGCCCGGAAAGCTGTTGATGGTCTTCACCTTCCCCCTGCAGCCTATTCACAGGCACCACCGCACTGGGAATCTCTGCTTTCCCAAAGACGCAATCTCTCATGGTGCGCATCCTCTGCAGAGCCTGTTCCCGAAAAGGCAAACGTCCGGCTCCTTGTCCCACACGGAAGGTGGCAGCCCGGAAAGCTGTTGCTGGTCTTCACCTTCCCCCTGCAGCCTATTCACAGGCACAACAGGTTTTGGGATCTGTGCTTGCGCAGAGAAGGAACATCTCACGGTGCGCATCCTCGGCAGAGCCTGTTCCCGAAAAGGCAAACGTCCGGCTCCTTGTCCCACACGGAAGGTGGCAGCCCTGAAAGCTGTTGCTGGTCTTCACCTTCCCCCTGCAGCCTATTCACAGGCACAACAGGTTTTGGGATCTGTGCTTGCCCAGAGAAGGAACATCTCACGGTGCGCATCCTCGGCAGAGCCTGTTCCCGAAAAGGCAAACGTCCGGCTCCTTGTCCCACACGGAAGGTGGCAGCCCTGAAAGCTGTTGCTCGTCTTCACCTTCCCCCTGCAGCCTATTCACAGGCCCCACCGCACTGGGAATCTCTGCTTTCCCAAAGACGCAATCTCTCACGGTGCGCATCCTCGGCAGAGCCTGTTCCCGAAAAGGCAAACGTCCGGCTCCTTGTCCCACACGGAAGGTGGCAGCCCGGAAAGCTGTTGCTGGTCTTCACCTTCCCCCTGCAGCCTATTCACAGGCACAACAGGTTTGGGGATCTGTGCTTGTGCAGAGAAGGAACATCTCACGGTGCGCATCCTCGGCAGAGCCTGTTCCCGAAAAGGCAAACGTCCGGCTCCTTGTCCCACACGGAAGGTGGCAGCCCGGAAAGCTGTTGCTGGTCTTCACCTTCCCCCTGCAGCCTATTCACAGGCACAACAGGTTTGGGGATCTGTGCTTGCCCAGAGAAGGAACATCTCACGGTGCGCATCCTCGGCAGAGCCTGTTCCCGAAAAGGCAAACGTCCGGCTCCTTGTCCCACACGGAAGGTGGCAGCCCTGAAAGCTGTTGCTGGTCTTCACCTTCCCCCTGCAGCCTATTCACAGGCACAACAGGTTTTGGGATCTCTGCTTGCGCAGAGAAGGAACATCTCACGGTGCGCATCCTCGGCAGAGCCTGTTCCCGAAAAGGCAAACGTCCGGCTCCTTGTCCCACACGGAAGGTGGCAGCCCGGAAAGCTCTTGCTGGTCTTCACCTTCCCCCTGCAGCCTATTCACAGGCACAACAGGTTTGGGGATCTGTGCTTGCCCAGAGAAGGAACATCTCACGGTGCGCATCCTCGGCAGAGCCTGTTCCCGAAAAGGCAAACGTCCGGCTCCTTGTCCCACACGGAAGGTGGCAGCCCGGAAAGCTGTTGCTGGTCTTCACCTTCCCCCTGCAGCCTATTCACAGGCACCACCGCACTGGGAATCTCTGCTTTCCCAAAGACACAATCTCTCACGGTGCGCATCCTCGGCAGAGCCTGTTCCCGAAAAGGCAAACGTCCGGCTCCTTGTCCCACACGGAAGGTGGCAGCCCCGAAAGCTGTTGCTGGTCTTCACCTTCCCCCTGCAGCCTATTCACAGGCACAACAGGTTTGGGGATCTGTGCTTGCCCAGAGAAGGAACATCTCACGGTGCGCATCCTCGGCAGAGCCTGTTCCCGAAAAGGCAAACGTCCGGCTCCTTGTCCCACACGGAAGGTGGCAGCCCTGAAAGCTCTTGCTGGTCTTCACCTTCCCCCTGCAGCCTATTCACAGGCACAACAGGTTTTGGGATCTGTGCTTGCCCAGAGAAGGAACATCTCACGGTGCGCATCCTCGGCAGAGCCTGTTCCCGAAAAGGCAAACGTCCGGCTCCTTGTCCCACACGGAAGGTGGCAGCCCTGAAAGCTCTTGCTGGTCTTCACCTTCCCCCTGCAGCCTACTCACAGGCACAACAGGTTTTGGGATCTGTGCTTGCGCAGAGAAGGAACATCTCACGGTGCGCATCCTCGGCAGAGCCTGTTCCCGAAAAGGCAAACGTCCGGCTCCTTGTCCCACACGGAAGGTGGCAGCCCGGAAAGCTGTTGCTGGTCTTCACCTTCCCCCTGCAGCCTATTCACAGGCACAACAGGTTTTGGGATCTGTGCTTGCCCAGAGAAGGAACATCTCACGGTGCGCATCCTCGGCAGAGCCTGTTCCCGAAAAGGCAAACGTCCGGCTCCTTGTCCCACACGGAAGGTGGCAGCCCGGAAAGCTGTTGCTGGTCTTCACCTTCCCCCTGCAGCCTATTCACAGGCACCACCGCACTGCGAATCTCTGCTTTCCCAAAGACGTAATCTGTCACGGTGCGCATCCTCGGCAGAGCCTGTTCCCGAATAGGCAAACGTCCGGCTCCTTGTCCCACACGGAAGGTGGCAGCCCCGAAAGCTGTTGCTGGTCTTCACCTTCCCCCTGCAGCCTATTCACAGGCACAACAGGTTTTGGGATCTGTGCTTGCCCAGAGAAGGAACATCTCACGGTGCGCATCCTCGGCAGAGCCTGTTCCCGAAAAGGCAAACGTCCGGCTCCTTGTCCCACACGGAAGGTGGCAGCCCGGAAAGCTGTTGATGGTCTTCACCTTCCCCCTGCAGCCTATTCACAGGCACCACCGCACTGGGAATCTCTGCTTTCCCAAAGACGCAATCTCTCATGGTGCGCATCCTCTGCAGAGCCTGTTCCCGAAAAGGCAAACGTCCGGCTCCTTGTCCCACACGGAAGGTGGCAGCCCGGAAAGCTGTTGATGGTCTTCACCTTCCCCCTGCAGCCTATTCACAGGCACAACAGGTTTTGGGATCTGTGCTTGCGCAGAGAAGGAACATCTCACGGTGCGCATCCTCGGCAGAGCCTGTTCCCGAAAAGGCAAACGTCCGGCTCCTTGTCCCACACGGAAGGTGGCAGCCCTGAAAGCTGTTGCTGGTCTTCACCTTCCCCCTGCAGCCTATTCACAGGCACAACAGGTTTTGGGATCTGTGCTTGCCCAGAGAAGGAACATCTCACGGTGCGCATCCTCGGCAGAGCCTGTTCCCGAAAAGGCAAACGTCCGGCTCCTTGTCCCACACGGAAGGTGGCAGCCCTGAAAGCTGTTGCTCGTCTTCACCTTCCCCCTGCAGCCTATTCACAGGCCCCACCGCACTGGGAATCTCTGCTTTCCCAAAGACGCAATCTCTCACGGTGCGCATCCTCGGCAGAGCCTGTTCCCGAAAAGGCAAACGTCCGGCTCCTTGTCCCACACGGAAGGTGGCAGCCCCGAAAGCTGTTGCTGGTCTTCACCTTCCCCCTGCAGCCTATTCACAGGCACAACAGGTTTTGGGATCTGTGCTTGCGCAGAGAAGGAACATCTCACGGTGCGCATCCTCGGCAGAGCCTGTTCCCGAAAAGGCAAACGTCCGGCTCCTTGTCCCACACGGAAGGTGGCAGCCCGGAAAGCTGTTGCTGGTCTTCACCTTCCCCCTGCAGCCTATTCACAGGCACAACAGGTTTTGGGATCTGTGCTTGCCCAGAGAAGGAACATCTCACGGTGCGCATCCTCGGCAGAGCCTGTTCCCGAAAAGGCAAACGTCCGGCTCCTTGTCCCACACGGAAGGTGGCAGCCCTGAAAGCTGTTGCTGGTCTTCACCTTCCCCCTGCAGCCTATTCACAGGCACAACAGGTTTGGGGATCTGTGCTTGCCCAAAGACGCAATCTCTCACGGTGCGCATCCTCGGCAGAGCCTGTTCCCGAAAAGGCAAACGTCCGGCTCCTTGTCCCACACGGAAGGTGGCAGCCCGGAAAGCTGTTGCTGGTCTTCACCTTCCCCCTGCAGCCTATTCACAGGCACAACAGGTTTGGGGATCTGTGCTTGCCCAGAGAAGGAACATCTCACGGTGCGCATCCTCGGCAGAGCCTGTTCCCGAAAAGGCAAACGTCCGGCTCCTTGTCCCACACGGAAGGTGGCAGCCCGGAAAGCTGTTGCTCGTCTTCACCTTCCCCCTGCAGCCTATTCACAGGCACCACCGCACTGGGAATCTCTTCTTTCCCAAAGACGCAATCTCTCACGGTGCGCATCCTCGGCAGAGCCTGTTCCCGAAAAGGCAAACGTCCGGCTCCTTGTCCCACACGGAAGGTGGCAGCCCGGAAAGCTGTTGCTGGTCTTCACCTTCCCCCTGCAGCCTATTCACAGGCACAACAGGTTTTGGGATCTGTGCTTGCCCAGAGAAGGAACATCTCACGGTGCGCATCCTCGGCAGAGCCTGTTCCCGAAAAGGCAAACGTCCGGCTCCTTGTCCCACACGGAAGGTGGCAGCCCGGAAAGCTGTTGCTGGTCTTCACCTTCCCCCTGCAGCCTATTCACAGGCACAACAGGTTTGGGGATCTGTGCTTGCCCAGACAAGGAACATCTCACGGTGCGCATCCTCGGCAGAGCCTGTTCCCGAAAAGGCAAACGTCCGGCTCCTTGTCCCACACGGAAGGTGGCAGCCCTGAAAGCTCTTGCTGGTCTTCACCTTCCCCCTGCAGCCTATTCACAGGCAGAACAGGTTTTGGGATCTGTGCTTGCCCAGAGAAGGAACATCTCACGGTGCGCATCCTCGGCAGAGCCTGTTCCCGAAAAGGCAAACGTCCGGCTCCTTGTCCCACACGGAAGGTGGCAGCCCGGAAAGCTGTTGCTGGTCTTCACCTTCCCCCTGCAGCCTATTCACAGGCACAACAGGTTTTGGGATCTCTGCTTGCCCAGAGAAGGAACATCTCACGGTGCGCATCCTCGGCAGAGCCTGTTCCCGAAAAGGCAAACGTCCGGCTCCTTGTCCCACACGGAAGGTGGCAGCCCGGAAAGCTGTTGCTGGTCTTCACCTTCCCCCTGCAGCCTATTCACAGGCACAACAGGTTTTGGGATCTGTGCTTGCCCAGAGAAGGAACATCTCACGGTGCGCATCCTCGGCAGAGCCTGTTCCCGAAAAGGCAAACGTCCGGCTCCTTGTCCCACACGGAAGGTGGCAGCCCGGAAAGCTGTTGCTGGTCTTCACCTTCCCCCTGCAGCCTATTCACAGGCACAACAGGTTTGGGGATCTCTGCTTGCCCAGAGAAGGAACATCTCACGGTGCGCATCCTCGGCAGAGCCTGTTCCCGAAAAGGCAAACGTCCGGCTACTTGTCCCACACGGAAGGTGGCAGCCCGGAAAGCTGTTGCTGGTCTTCACCTTCCCCCTGCAGCCTATTCACAGGCACCACCGCACTGGGAATCTCTGCTTTACCAAAGACGCAATCTCTCACGGTGCGCATCCTCGGCAGAGCCTGTTCCCGAAAAGGCAAACGTCCGGCTCCTTGTCCCACACGGAAGGTGGCAGCCCGGAAAGCTGTTGCTGGTCTTCACCTTCCCCCTGCAGCCTATTCACAGGCACAACAGGTTTTGGGATCTCTGCTTGCCCAGAGAAGGAACATCTCACGGTGCGCATCCTCGGCAGAGCCTGTTCCCGAAAAGGCAAACGTCCGGCTCCTTGTCCCACACTGAAGGTGGCAGCCCGGAAAGCTCTTGCTGGTCTTCACCTTCCCCCTGCAGCCTATTCACAGGCACAACAGGTTTGGGGATCTGTGCTTGCCCAGAGAAGGAACATCTCACGGTGCGCATCCTCGGCAGAGCCTGTTCCCGAAAAGGCAAACGTCCGGCTCCTTGTCCCACACGGAAGGTGGCAGCCCTGAAAGCTGTTGCTGGTCTTCACCTTCCCCCTGCAGCCTATTCACAGGCACAACAGGTTTGGGGATCTGTGCTTGCCCAAAGACGCAATCTCTCACGGTGCGCATCCTCGGCAGAGCCTGTTCCCGAAAAGGCAAACGTCCGGCTCCTTGTCCCACACGGAAGGTGGCAGCCCGGAAAGCTGGTGCTGGTCTTCACCTTCCCCCTGCAGCCTATTCACAGGCACAACAGGTGTTGGGATCTGTGCTTGCCCAGAGAAGGAACATCTCATGGTGCGCATCCTCTGCAGAGCCTGTTCCCGAAAAGGCAAACGTCCGGCTCCTTGTCCCACACGGAAGGTGGCAGCCCGGAAAGCTGTTGCTGGTCTTCACCTTCCCCCTGCAGCCTATTCACAGGCACAACAGGTTTTGGGATCTGTGCTTGCCCAGAGAAGGAACATCTCACGGTGCGCATCCTCGGCAGAGCCTGTTCCCGAAAAGGCAAACGTCCGGCTCCTTGTCCCACACGGAAGGTGGCAGCCCCGAAAGCTGTTGCTGGTCTTCACCTTCCCCCTGCAGCCTATTCACAGGCACAACAGGTTTTGGGATCTGTGCTTGCCCAGAGAAGGAACATCTCACGGTGCGCATCCTCGGCAGAGCCTGTTCCCGAAAAGGCAAACGTCCGGCTCCTTGTCCCACACGGAAGGTGGCAGCCCTGAAAGCTGTTGCTCGTCTTCACCTTCCCCCTGCAGCCTATTCACAGGCACAACAGGTTTTGGGATCTGTGCTTGCCCAGAGAAGGAACATCTCACGGTGCGCATCCTCGGCAGAGCCTGTTCCCGAAAAGGCAAACGTCCGGCTCCTTGTCCCACACGGAAGGTGGCAGCCCGGAAAGCTGTTGCTGGTCTTCACCTTCCCCCTGCAGCCTATTCACAGGCACCACCGCAGTGGGAATCTCTGCTTTCCCAAAGACGCAATCTCTCATGGTGCGCATCCTCGGCAGAGCCTGTTCCCGAAAAGGCAAACGTCCGGCTCCTTGTCCCACACGGAAGGTGGCAGCCCGGAAAGCTGTTGCTGGTCTTCACCTTCCCCCTGCAGCCTATTCACAGGCACAACAGGTTTGGGGATCTGTGCTTGCCCAGAGAAGGAACATCTCACAGTGCGCATCCTCGGCAGAGCCTGTTCCCGAAAAGGCAAACGTCCGGCTCCTTGTCCCACACAGAAGGTGGCAGCCATGAAAGCTGGTGCTGGTCTTCACCTTCCCCCTGCAGCCTATTCACAGGCACAACAGGTTTTGGGATCTCTGCTTGCCCAGAGAAGGAACATCTCATGGTGCGCATCCTCTGCAGAGCCTGTTCCCGAAAAGGCAAACGTCCGGCTCCTTGTCCCACACGGAAGGTGGCAGCCCGGAAAGCTGTTGCTGGTCTTCACCTTCCCCCTGCAGCCTACTCACAGGCACAACAGGTTTTGGGATCTCTGCTTTCCCAAAGACGCAATCTCTCACGGTGCGCATCCTCGGCAGAGCCTGTTCCCGAAAAGGCAAACGTCCGGCTCCTTGTCCCACACGGAAGGTGGCAGCCCTGAAAGCTGTTGCTGGTCTTCACCTTCCCCCTGCAGCCTATTCACAGGCACAACAGGTTTGGGGATCTGTGCTTGCCCAGAGAAGGAACATCTCACGGTGCGCATCCTCGGCAGAGCCTGTTCCCGAAAAGGCAAACGTCCGGCTCCTTGTCCCACACGGAAGGTGGCAGCCCGGAAAGCTGTTGCTGGTCTTCACCTTCCCCCTGCAGCCTATTCACAGGCACCACCGCAGTGGGAATCTCTGCTTTCCCAAAGACGCAATCTCTCACGGTGCGCATCCTCGGCAGAGCCTGTTCCCGAAAAGGCAAACGTCCGGCTCCTTGTCCCACATGGAAGGTGGCAGCCCGGAAAGCTGTTGCTGGTCTTCACCTTCCCCCTGCAGCCTATTCACAGGCACAACAGGTTTGGGGATCTGTGCTTGCCCAGAGAAGGAACATCTCACGGTGCGCATCCTCGGCAGAGCCTGTTCCCGAA
Organism: Haliaeetus albicilla; assembly: GCF_947461875.1. Classification (NCBI taxonomy): domain Eukaryota; kingdom Metazoa; phylum Chordata; class Aves; order Accipitriformes; family Accipitridae; genus Haliaeetus; species Haliaeetus albicilla. The sequence continues at coordinate 5,049,098 of NC_091512.1, forward strand.
AAGGCAAACGTCCGGCTCCTTGTCCCATATGGAAGGTGGCAGCTCGGAAAGCTGTTGCTGGTCTTCACCTTCCCCCTGCAGCCTATTCACAGGCACAACAGGTTTGGGGATCTGTGCTTGCCCAGAGAAGGAACATCTCACGGTGCGCACCCTCGGCAGAGCCTGTTCCCGAAAAGGCAAACGTCCGGCTCCTTGTCCCACACAGAAGGAGGCAGCCCGGAAAGCTGTTGCTGGTCTTCACCTTCCCCCTGCAGCCTATTCACAGGCACCACCGCACTGGGAATCTCTGCTTGCCCAAAGACGCAATCTCTCACGGTGCGCATCCTCGGCAGAGCCTGTTCCCGAAAAGGCAAACGTCCGGCTCCTTGTCCCACACGGAAGGGGGCAGCCCGGAAAGCTGTTGCTGGTCTTCACCTTCCCCCTGCAGCCTATTCACAGGCACAACAGGTTTGGGGATCTGTGCTTGCCCAGAGAAGGAACATCTCACGGTGCGCATCCTCGGCAGAGCCTGTTCCCGAAAAGGCAAACGTCCGGCTCCTTGTCCCACACGGAAGGTGGCAGCCCGGAAAGCTGTTGATGGTCTTCACCTTCCCCCTGCAGCCTATTCACAGGCACCACCGCACTGGGAATCTCTGCTTTCGCAAAGACGCAATCTCTCACGGTGCGCATCCTCGGCAGAGCCTGTTCCCGAAAAGGCAAACGTCCAGCTCCTTGTCCCACACGGAAGGTGGCAGCCCTGAAAGCTGTTGCTGGTCTTCACCTTCCCCCTGCAGCCTATTCACAGGCACAACAGGTTTTGGGATCTGTGCTTGCCCAGAGAAGGAACATCTCACGGTGCGCATCCTCGGCAGAGCCTGTTCCCGAAAAGGCAAACGTCCGGCTCCTTGTCCCACACGTGAGGTGGCAGCCCGGAAAGCTGTTGCTGGTCTTCACCTTCCCCCTGCAGCCTATTCACAGGCACCACCGCACTGGGAATCTCTGCTTTCCCAAAGACGCAATCTCTCACGTTGCGCATCCTCGGCAGAGCCTGTTCCCGAAAAGGCAAACGTCCGGCTCCTTGTCCCACACGGAAGGTGGCAGCCCGGAAAGCTGTTGCTGGTCTTCACCTTCCCCCTGCAGCCTATTCACAGGCACAACAGGTTTGGGGATCTGTGCTTGCCCAGACAAGGAACATCTCACGGTGCGCATCCTCGGCAGAGCCTGTTCCCGAAAAGGCAAACGTCCGGCTCCTTGTCCCACACGGAAGGTGGCAGCCCTGAAAGCTCTTGCTGGTCTTCACCTTCCCCCTGCAGCCTATTCACAGGCAGAACAGGTTTTGGGATCTGTGCTTGCCCAGAGAAGGAACATCTCACGGTGCGCATCCTCGGCAGAGCCTGTTCCCGAAAAGGCAAACGTCCGGCTCCTTGTCCCACACGGAAGGTGGCAGCCCGGAAAGCTGTTGCTGGTCTTCACCTTCCCCCTGCAGCCTATTCACAGGCACAACAGGTTTTGGGATCTCTGCTTGCCCAGAGAAGGAACATCTCACGGTGCGCATCCTCGGCAGAGCCTGTTCCCGAAAAGGCAAACGTCCGGCTCCTTGTCCCACACGGAAGGTGGCAGCCCGGAAAGCTGTTGCTGGTCTTCACCTTCCCCCTGCAGCCTATTCACAGGCACAACAGGTTTTGGGATCTGTGCTTGCCCAGAGAAGGAACATCTCACGGTGCGCATCCTCGGCAGAGCCTGTTCCCGAAAAGGCAAACGTCCGGCTCCTTGTCCCACACGGAAGGTGGCAGCCCGGAAAGCTGTTGCTGGTCTTCACCTTCCCCCTGCAGCCTATTCACAGGCACAACAGGTTTGGGGATCTCTGCTTGCCCAGAGAAGGAACATCTCACGGTGCGCATCCTCGGCAGAGCCTGTTCCCGAAAAGGCAAACGTCCGGCTACTTGTCCCACACGGAAGGTGGCAGCCCGGAAAGCTGTTGCTGGTCTTCACCTTCCCCCTGCAGCCTATTCACAGGCACCACCGCACTGGGAATCTCTGCTTTCCCAAAGACGCAATCTCTCACGGTGCGCATCCTCGGCAGAGCCTGTTCCCGAAAAGGCAAACGTCCGGCTCCTTGTCCCACACGGAAGGTGGCAGCCCGGAAAGCTGTTGCTGGTCTTCACCTTCCCCCTGCAGCCTATTCACAGGCACAACAGGTTTTGGGATCTCTGCTTGCCCAGAGAAGGAACATCTCACGGTGCGCATCCTCGGCAGAGCCTGTTCCCGAAAAGGCAAACGTCCGGCTCCTTGTCCCACACTGAAGGTGGCAGCCCGGAAAGCTCTTGCTGGTCTTCACCTTCCCCCTGCAGCCTATTCACAGGCACAACAGGTTTGGGGATCTGTGCTTGCCCAGAGAAGGAACATCTCACGGTGCGCATCCTCGGCAGAGCCTGTTCCCGAAAAGGCAAACGTCCGGCTCCTTGTCCCACACGGAAGGTGGCAGCCCTGAAAGCTGTTGCTGGTCTTCACCTTCCCCCTGCAGCCTATTCACAGGCACAACAGGTTTGGGGATCTGTGCTTGCCCAAAGACGCAATCTCTCACGGTGCGCATCCTCGGCAGAGCCTGTTCCCGAAAAGGCAAACGTCCGGCTCCTTGTCCCACACGGAAGGTGGCAGCCCGGAAAGCTGGTGCTGGTCTTCACCTTCCCCCTGCAGCCTATTCACAGGCACAACAGGTGTTGGGATCTGTGCTTGCCCAGAGAAGGAACATCTCATGGTGCGCATCCTCTGCAGAGCCTGTTCCCGAAAAGGCAAACGTCCGGCTCCTTGTCCCACACGGAAGGTGGCAGCCCGGAAAGCTGTTGCTGGTCTTCACCTTCCCCCTGCAGCCTATTCACAGGCACAACAGGTTTTGGGATCTGTGCTTGCCCAGAGAAGGAACATCTCACGGTGCGCATCCTCGGCAGAGCCTGTTCCCGAAAAGGCAAACGTCCGGCTCCTTGTCCCACACGGAAGGTGGCAGCCCCGAAAGCTGTTGCTGGTCTTCACCTTCCCCCTGCAGCCTATTCACAGGCACAACAGGTTTTGGGATCTGTGCTTGCCCAGAGAAGGAACATCTCACGGTGCGCATCCTCGGCAGAGCCTGTTCCCGAAAAGGCAAACGTCCGGCTCCTTGTCCCACACGGAAGGTGGCAGCCCTGAAAGCTGTTGCTCGTCTTCACCTTCCCCCTGCAGCCTATTCACAGGCACAACAGGTTTTGGGATCTGTGCTTGCCCAGAGAAGGAACATCTCACGGTGCGCATCCTCGGCAGAGCCTGTTCCCGAAAAGGCAAACGTCCGGCTCCTTGTCCCACACGGAAGGTGGCAGCCCTGAAAGCTGTTGCTGGTCTTCACCTTCCCCCTGCAGCCTATTCACAGGCACCACCGCAGTGGGAATCTCTGCTTTCCCAAAGACGCAATCTCTCATGGTGCGCATCCTCGGCAGAGCCTGTTCCCGAAAAGGCAAACGTCCGGCTCCTTGTCCCACACGGAAGGTGGCAGCCCGGAAAGCTGTTGCTGGTCTTCACCTTCCCCCTGCAGCCTATTCACAGGCACAACAGGTTTGGGGATCTGTGCTTGCCCAGAGAAGGAACATCTCACGGTGCGCATCCTCGGCAGAGCCTGTTCCCGAAAAGGCAAACGTCCGGCTCCTTGTCCCACACGGAAGGTGGCAGCCCGGAAAGCTGGTGCTGGTCTTCACCTTCCCCCTGCAGCCTATTCACAGGCACAACAGGTGTTGGGATCTGTGCTTGCCCAGAGAAGGAACATCTCATGGTGCGCATCCTCTGCAGAGCCTGTTCCCGAAAAGGCAAACGTCCGGCTCCTTGTCCCACACGGAAGGTGGCAGCCCGGAAAGCTGTTGCTGGTCTTCACCTTCCCCCTGCAGCCTACTCACAGGCACAACAGGTTTTGGGATCTCTGCTTTCCCAAAGACGCAATCTCTCACGGTGCGCATCCTCGGCAGAGCCTGTTCCCGAAAAGGCAAACGTCCGGCTCCTTGTCCCACACGGAAGGTGGCAGCCCTGAAAGCTGTTGCTGGTCTTCACCTTCCCCCTGCAGCCTATTCACAGGCACAACAGGTTTGGGGATCTGTGCTTGCCCAGAGAAGGAACATCTCACGGTGCGCATCCTCGGCAGAGCCTGTTCCCGAAAAGGCAAACGTCCGGCTCCTTGTCCCACACGGAAGGTGGCAGCCCGGAAAGCTGTTGCTGGTCTTCACCTTCCCCCTGCAGCCTATTCACAGGCACCACCGCACTGGGAATCTCTGCTTTCCCAAAGACGCAATCTCTCACGGTGCGCATCCTCGGCAGAGCCTGTTCCCGAAAAGGCAAACGTCCGGCTCCTTGTCCCACATGGAAGGTGGCAGCCCGGAAAGCTGTTGCTGGTCTTCACCTTCCCCCTGCAGCCTATTCACAGGCACAACAGGTTTGGGGATCTGTGCTTGCCCAGAGAAGGAACATCTCACGGTGCGCATCCTCGGCAGAGCCTGTTCCCGAAAAGGCAAACGTCCGGCTCCTTGTCCCATATGGAAGGTGGCAGCTCGGAAAGCTGTTGCTGGTCTTCACCTTCCCCCTGCAGCCTATTCACAGGCACAACAGGTTTGGGGATCTGTGCTTGCCCAGAGAAGGAACATCTCACGGTGCGCACCCTCGGCAGAGCCTGTTCCCGAAAAGGCAAACGTCCGGCTCCTTGTCCCACACAGAAGGAGGCAGCCCGGAAAGCTGTTGCTGGTCTTCACCTTCCCCCTGCAGCCTATTCACAGGCACCACCGCACTGGGAATCTCTGCTTGCCCAAAGACGCAATCTCTCACGGTGCGCATCCTCGGCAGAGCCTGTTCCCGAAAAGGCAAACGTCCGGCTCCTTGTCCCACACGGAAGGGGGCAGCCCGGAAAGCTGTTGCTGGTCTTCACCTTCCCCCTGCAGCCTATTCACAGGCACAACAGGTTTGGGGATCTGTGCTTGCCCAGAGAAGGAACATCTCACGGTGCGCATCCTCGGCAGAGCCTGTTCCCGAAAAGGCAAACGTCCGGCTCCTTGTCCCACACGGAAGGTGGCAGCCCGGAAAGCTGTTGCTGGTCTTCACCTTCCCCCTGCAGCCTATTCACAGGCACCACCGCACTGGGAATCTCTGCTTTCGCAAAGACGCAATCTCTCACGGTGCGCATCCTCGGCAGAGCCTGTTCCCGAAAAGGCAAACGTCCAGCTCCTTGTCCCACACGGAAGGTGGCAGCCCTGAAAGCTGTTGCTGGTCTTCACCTTCCCCCTGCAGCCTATTCACAGGCACAACAGGTTTTGGGATCTGTGCTTGCCCAGAGAAGGAACATCTCACGGTGCGCATCCTCGGCAGAGCCTGTTCCCGAAAAGGCAAACGTCCGGCTCCTTGTCCCACACGTGAGGTGGCAGCCCGGAAAGCTGTTGCTGGTCTTCACCTTCCCCCTGCAGCCTATTCACAGGCACCACCGCACTGGGAATCTCTGCTTTCCCAAAGACGCAATCTCTCATGGTGCGCATCCTCGGCAGAGCCTGTTCCCGAAAAGGCAAACGTCCGGCTCCTTGTCCCACACGGAACGTGGCAGCTCGGAAAGCTGTTGCTGGTCTTCACCTTCCCCCTGCAGCCTATTCACAGGCACAACAGGTTTTGGGATCTCTGCTTGCCCAGAGAAGGAACATCTCACGGTGCGCATCCTCGGCAGAGCCTGTTCCCGAAAAGGCAAACGTCCGGCTCCTTGTCCCACACGGAAGGTGGCAGCCCTGAAAGCTCTTGCTGGTCTTCACCTTCCCCCTGCAGCCTATTCACAGGCACAACCGCACTGGGAATCTCTGCTTTCCCAAAGACGCAATCTCTCACGGTGTGCATCCTCGGCAGAGCCTGTTCCCGAAAAGGCAAACGTCCGGCTCCTTGTCCCACACGGAAGGAGGCAGCCCGGAAAGCTGTTGCTGGTCTTCACCTTCCCCCTGCAGCCTATTCACAGGCACCACCGCACTGGGAATCTCTGCTTTACCAAAGACGCAATCTCTCACGGTTGCATCCTCGGCAGAGCCTGTTCCCGACAAGGCAAACATCCGGCTCCTTGTCCCACACGGAAGGTGGCAGCCCCGAAAGCTGTTGCTGGTCTTCACCTTCCCCCTGCAGCCTATTCACAGGCACAACAGGTTTTGGGATCTGTGCTTGCCCAGAGAAGGAACATCTCACGGTGCGCATCCTCGGCAGAGCCTGTTCCTGAAAAGGCAAACGTCCGGCTCCTTGTCCCACACGGAAGGTGGCAGCCCGGAAAGCTGTTGCTGGTCTTCACCTTCCCCCTGCAGCCTATTCACAGGCACAACAGGTTTTGGGATCTGTGCTTGCCCAGAGAAGGAACATCTCACGGTGCGCATCCTCGGCAGAGCCTGTTCCCGAAAAGGCAAACGTCCGGCTCTTTGTCCCACACGGAAGGGGGCAGCCCTGAAAGCTGTTGCTGGTCTTCACCTTCCCCCTGCAGCCTATTCACAGGCACAACAGGTTTTGGGATCTGTGCTTGCCCAGAGAAGGAACATCTCACGGTGCGCATCCTCGGCAGAGCCTGTTCCCGAAAAGGCAAACGTCCGGCTCCTTGTCCCACACGGAATGTGGCAGCCCGGAAAGCTGTTGCTCGTCTTCACCTTCCCCTTGCAGCCTATTCACAGGCACAACAGGTTTTGGGATCTGTGCTTGCCCAGAGAAGGAACATCTCATGGTGCGCATCCTCGGCAGAGCCTGTTCCCGAAAAGGCAAACGTCCGGCTCCTTGTCCCACACGGAAGGTGGCAGCCCTGAAAGCTCTTGCTGGTCTTCACCTTCCCCCTGCAGCCTATTCACAGGCACCACCGCACTGGGAATCTCTGCTTTCCCAAAGACGCAATCTCTCACGGTGCGCATCCTCGGCAGAGCCTGTTCCCGAAAAGGCAAACGTCCAGCTCCTTGTCCCACACGGAAGGTGGCAGCCCTGAAAGCTGTTGCTGGTCTTCACCTTCCCCCTGCAGCCTATTCACAGGCACAACAGGTTTGGGGATCTGTGCTTGCCCAGAGAAGGAACATCTCACGGTTCGCATCCTCGGCAGAGCCTGTTCCCGAAAAGGCAAACGTCCGGCTCCTTGTCCCACACGGAAGGTGGCAGCCCGGAAAGCTGGTGCTGGTCTTCACCTTCCCCCTGCAGCCTATTCACAGGCACCACCGCACTGGGAATCTCTGCTTTCCCAAAGACGCAATCTCTCACGGTGCGCATCCTCGGCAGAGCCTGTTCCCGAAAAGGCAAACGTCCGGCTCCTTGTCCCACACGGAAGGTGGCAGCCCGGAAAGCTGTTGCTGGTCTTCACCTTCCCCCTGCAGCCTATTCACAGGCACAACAGGTTTGGGGATCTGTGCTTGCCCAGAGAAGGAACATCTCACGGTGCGCATCCTCGGCAGAGCCTGTTCCCGAAAAGGCAAACGTCCGGCTCCTTGTCCCACACGGAAGGTGGCAGCCCTGAAAGCTGTTGCTGGTCTTCACCTTCCCCCTGCAGCCTATTCACAGGCACAACAGATTTTGGGATCTGTGCTTGCCCAGAGAAGGAACATCTCACGGTGCGCATCCTCGGCAGAGCCTGTTCCCGAAAAGGCAAACGTCCGGCTCCTTGTCCCACACGGAAGGTGGCAGCCCTGAAAGCTGTTGCTGGTCTTCACCTTCCCCCTGCAGCCTATTCACAGGCACAACAGGTTTTGGGATCTGTGCTTGCCCAAAGACGCAATCTCTCACGGTGCGCATCCTCGGCAGAGCCTGTTCCCGAAAAGGCAAACGTCCGGCTCCTTGTCCCACACGGAAGGTGGCAGCCCGGAAAGCTCTTGCTGGTCTTCACCTTCCCCCTGCAGCCTATTCACAGGCACAACAGGTTTTGGGATCTGTGCTTGCCCAGAGAAGGAACATCTCACGGTGCGCATCCTCGGCAGAGCCTGTTCCCGAAAAGGCAAACGTCCGGCTCCTTGTCCCACACGGAAGGTGGCAGCCCGGAAAGCTGTTGCTGGTCTTCACCTTCCCCCTGCAGCCTATTCACAGGCACCACCGCACTGGGAATCTCTGCTTTCCCAAAGACGCAATCTCTCACGGTTGCATCCTCGGCAGAGCCTGTTCCCGAAAAGGCAAACATCCGGCTCCTTGTCCCACACGGAAGGTGGCAGCCCCGAAAGCTGTTGCTGGTCTTCACCTTCCCCCTGCAGCCTATTCACAGGCACAACAGGTTTTGGGATCTGTGCTTGCCCAGAGAAGGAACATCTCACGGTGCGCATCCTCGGCAGAGCCTGTTCCCGAAAAGGCAAACGTCCGGCTCCTTGTCCCACACGGAAGGTGGCAGCCCGGAAAGCTGTTGCTGGTCTTCACCTTCCCCCTGCAGCCTATTCACAGGCACAACAGGTTTTGGGATCTGTGCTTGCCCAGAGAAGGAACATCTCACGGTGCGCATCCTCGGCAGAGCCTGTTCCCTAAAAGGCAAACGTCCGGCTCTTTGTCCCACACGGAAGGGGGCAGCCCTGAAAGCTGTTGCTGGTCTTCACCTTCCCCCTGCAGCCTATTCACAGGCACAACAGGTTTTGGGATCTGTGCTTGCCCAGAGAAGGAACATCTCACGGTGCGCATCCTCGGCAGAGCCTGTTCCCGAAAAGGCAAACGTCCGGCTCCTTGTCCCACACGGAAGGTGGCAGCCCGGAAAGCTGTTGCTCGTCTTCACCTTCCCCTTGCAGCCTATTCACAGGCACAACAGGTTTTGGGATCTGTGCTTGCCCAGAGAAGGAACATCTCATGGTGCGCATCCTCGGCAGAGCCTGTTCCCGAAAAGGCAAACGTCCGGCTCCTTGTCCCACACGGAAGGTGGCAGCCCTGAAAGCTGTTGCTGTTCTTCACCTTCCCCCTGCAGCCTATTCACAGGCACCACCGCACTGGGAATCTCTGCTTTCCCAAAGACGCAATCTCTCACGGTGCGCATCCTCGGCAGAGCCTGTTCCCGAAAAGGCAAACGTCCAGCTCCTTGTCCCACACGGAAGGTGGCAGCCCTGAAAGCTGTTGCTGGTCTTCACCTTCCCCCTGCAGCCTATTCACAGGCACAACAGGTTTGGGGATCTGTGCTTGCCCAGAGAAGGAACATCTCACGGTGCGCATCCTCGGCAGAGCCTGTTCCCGAAAAGGCAAACGTCCGGCTCCTTGTCCCACACGGAAGGTGGCAGCCCTGAAAGCTGTTGCTGGTCTTCACCTTCCCCCTGCAGCCTATTCACAGGCACAACAGGTTTGGGGATCTGTGCTTGCCCAGAGAAGGAACATCTCACGGTGCGCATCCTCGGCAGAGCCTGTTCCCGAAAAGGCAAACGTCCGGCTCCTTGTCCCACACGGAAGGTGGCAGCCCGGAAAGCTGTTGCTGGTCTTCACCTTCCCCCTGCAGCCTATTCACAGGCACAACAGGTTTTGGGATCTCTGCTTGCCCAGAGAAGGAACATCTCACGGTGCGCATCCTCGGCAGAGCCTGTTCCCGAAAAGGCAAACGTCCGGCTCCTTGTCCCACACGGAAGGTGGCAGCCCGGAAAGCTGTTGCTGGTCTTCACCTTCCCCCTGCAGCCTATTCACAGGCACAACAGGTTTGGGGATCTGTGCTTGCCCAGAGAAGGAACATCTCACGGTGCGCATCCTCGGCAGAGCCTGTTCCCGAAAAGGCAAACGTCCGGCTCCTTGTCCCACACGGAAGGTGGCAGCCCGGAAAGCTGTTGCTGGTCTTCACCTTCCCCCTGCAGCCTATTCACAGGCACAACAGGTTTGGGGATCTCTGCTTGCCCAGAGAAGGAACATCTCACGGTGCGCATCCTCGGCAGAGCCTGTTCCTGAAAAGGCAAACGTCCGGCTCCTTGTCCCACACGGAAGGTGGCAGCCCGGAAAGCTGTTGCTGGTCTTCACCTTCCCCCTGCAGCCTATTCACAGGCACAACAGGTTTTGGGATCTGTGCTTGCCCAGAGAAGGAACATCTCACGGTGCGCATCCTCGGCAGAGCCTGTTCCCGAAAAGGCAAACGTCCGGCTCCTTGTCCCACACGGAAGGTGGCAGCCCTGAAAGCTGTTGCTGGTCTTCACCTTCCCCCTGCAGCCTATTCACAGGCACAACAGGTTTGGGGATCTGTGCTTGCCCAGAGAAGGAACATCTCACGGTGCGCATCCTTGGCAGAGCCTGTTCCCGAAAAGGCAAACGTCCGGCTCCTTGTCCCACACGGAAGGTGGCAGCCCGGAAAGCTGTTGCTGGTCTTCACCTTCCCCCTGCAGCCTATTCACAGGCACAACCGCAGTGGGAATCTCTGCATTCAAAAAAGACGCAATCTCTCACGGTGCGCATCCTCGGCAGAGCCTGTTCCCGAAAAGGCAAACGTCCGGCTCCTTGTCCCACACGGAAGGTGGCAGCCCTGAAAGCTGTTGCTCGTCTTCACCTTCCCCCTGCAGCCTATTCACAGGCACAACCGCAGTGGGAATCTCTGCATTCAAAAAAGACGCAATCTCTCACGGTGTGCAATCTCGGCAGAGCCTGTTCCCGAAAAGGCAAACGTCCGGCTCCTTGTCCCACACGGAAGGTGGCAGCCCTGAAAGCTCTTGCTGGTCTTCACCTTCCCCCTGCAGCCTATTCACAGGCACAACAGGTTTGGGGATCTCTGCTTTCCCAAAGACGCAATCTCTCACGGTGCGCATCCTCGGCAGAGCCTGTTCCCGAAAAGGCAAACGTCCGGCTCCTTGTCCCACACGGAAGGTGGCAGCCCGGAAAGCTGTTGCTGGTCTTCACCTTCCCCCTGCAGCCTATTCACAGGCACAACAGGTTTTGGGATCTGTGCTTGCCCAGAGAAGGAACATCTCACGGTGCGCATCCTCGGCAGAGCCTGTTCCCGAAAAGGCAAACGTCCGGCTCCTTGTCCCACACGGAAGGTGGCAGCCCTGAAAGCTGGTGCTGGTCTTCACCTTCCCCCTGCAGCCTATTCACAGGCACAACAGGTTTGGGGATCTCTGCTTTCCCAAAGACGCAATCTCTCACGGTGCGCATCCTCGGCAGAGCCTGTTCCCGAAAAGGCAAACGTCCGGCTCCTTGTCCCACACGGAAGGTGGCAGCCCGGAAAGCTGTTGCTGGTCTTCACCTTCCCCCTGCAGCCTATTCACAGGCACAACAGGTTTTGGGATCTGTGCTTGCCCAGAGAAGGAACATCTCACGGTGCGCATCCTCGGCAGAGCCTGTTCCCGAAAAGGCAAACGTCCGGCTCCTTGTCCCACACGGAAGGTGGCAGCCCGGAAAGCTGTTGCTGGTCTTCACCTTCCCCCTGCAGCCTATTCACAGGCACAACAGGTTTGGGGATCTGTGCTTGCCCAGAGAAGGAACATCTCACGGTGCGCATCCTCGGCAGAGCCTGTTCCCGAAAAGGCAAACGTCCGGCTCCTTGTCCCACACGGAAGGTGGCAGCCCGGAAAGCTGTTGCTGGTCTTCACCTTCCCCCTGCAGCCTATTCACAGGCACAACAGGTTTTGGGATCTGTGCTTGCCCAGAGAAGGAACATCTCACGGTGCGCATCCTCGGCAGAGCCTGTTCCCGAAAAGGCAAACGTCCGGCTCCTTGTCCCACACGGAAGGTGGCAGCCCTGAAAGCTGGTGCTGGTCTTCACCTTCCCCCTGCAGCCTATTCACAGGCACAACAGGTTTGGGGATCTCTGCTTTCCCAAAGACGCAATCTCTCACGGTGCGCATCCTCGGCAGAGCCTGTTCCCGAAAAGGCAAACGTCCGGCTCCTTGTCCCACACGGAAGGTGGCAGCCCGGAAAGCTGTTGCTGGTCTTCACCTTCCCCCTGCAGCCTATTCACAGGCACAACAGGTTTTGGGATCTGTGCTTGCCCAGAGAAGGAACATCTCACGGTGCGCATCCTCGGCAGAGCCTGTTCCCGAAAAGGCAAACGTCCGGCTCCTTGTCCCACACGGAAGGTGGCAGCCCGGAAAGCTGTTGCTGGTCTTCACCTTCCCCCTGCAGCCTATTCACAGGCACAACAGGTTTGGGGATCTGTGCTTGCCCAGAGAAGGAACATCTCACGGTGCGCATCCTCGGCAGAGCCTGTTCCCGAAAAGGCAAACGTCCGGCTCCTTGTCCCACACGGAAGGTGGCAGCCCGGAAAGCTGTTGCTGGTCTTCACCTTCCCCCTGCAGCCTATTCACAGGCACAACAGGTTTTGGGATCTGTGCTTGCCCAGAGAAGGAACATCTCACGGTGCGCATCCTCGGCAGAGCCTGTTCCCGAAAAGGCAAACGTCCGGCTCCTTGTCCCACACGGAAGGTGGCAGCCCTGAAAGCTCTTGCTGGTCTTCACCTTCCCCCTGCAGCCTATTCACAGGCACAACAGGTTTGGGGATCTGTGCTTGCCCAAAGACGCAATCTCTCACGGTGCGCATCCTCGGCAGAGCCTGTTCCCGAAAAGGCAAACGTCCGGCTCCTTGTCCCACACGGAAGGTGGCAGCCCGGAAAGCTGTTGCTGGTCTTCACCTTCCCCCTGCAGCCTATTCACAGGCACAACAGGTTTTGGGATCTGTGCTTGCCCAGAGAAGGAACATCTCACGGTGCGCATCCTCGGCAGAGCCTGTTCCCGAAAAAGGCAAACGTCCGGCTCCTTGTCCCACACGGAAGGTGGCAGCCCGGAAAGCTGTTGCTGGTCTTCACCTTCCCCCTGCAGCCTATTCACAGGCACAACAGGTTTGGGGATCTGTGCTTGCCCAGAGAAGGAACATCTCACGGTGCGCATCCTCGGCAGAGCCTGTTCCCGAAAAGGCAAACGTCCGGCTCCTTGTCCCACACGGAAGGTGGCAGCCCGGAAAGCTGGTGCTGGTCTTCACCTTCCCCCTGCAGCCTATTCACAGGCACAACAGGTTTTGGGATCTCTGCTTGCCCAGAGAAGGAACATCTCACGGTGCGCATCCTCGGCAGAGCCTGTTCCCGAAAAGGCAAACGTCCGGCTCCTTGTCCCACACGGAAGGTGGCAGCCCGGAAAGCTGTTGCTGGTCTTCACCTTCCCCCTGCAGCCTATTCACAGGCACAACAGGTTTGGGGATCTCTGCTTGCCCAGAGAAGGAACATCTCACGGTGCGCATCCTCGGCAGAGCCTGTTCCCGAAAAGGCAAACGTCCGGCTCCTTGTCCCACACGGAAGGTGGCAGCCCGGAAAGCTGTTGCTGGTCTTCACCTTCCCCCTGCAGCCTATTCACAGGCACAACAGGTTTGGGGATCTCTGCTTGCCCAGAGAAGGAACATCTCACGGTGCGCATCCTCGGCAGAGCCTGTTCCTGAAAAGGCAAACGTCCGGCTCCTTGTCCCACACGGAAGGTGGCAGCCCGGAAAGCTGTTGCTGGTCTTCACCTTCCCCCTGCAGCCTATTCACAGGCACAACAGGTTTTGGGATCTGTGCTTGCCCAGAGAAGGAACATCTCACGGTGCGCATCCTCGGCAGAGCCTGTTCCCGAAAAGGCAAACGTCCGGCTCCTTGTCCCACACGGAAGGTGGCAGCCCTGAAAGCTGTTGCTGGTCTTCACCTTCCCCCTGCAGCCTATTCACAGGCACAACAGGTTTGGGGATCTGTGCTTGCCCAGAGAAGGAACATCTCACGGTGCGCATCCTTGGCAGAGCCTGTTCCCGAAAAGGCAAACGTCCGGCTCCTTGTCCCACACGGAAGGTGGCAGCCCGGAAATCTGTTGCTGGTCTTCACCTTCCCCCTGCAGCCTATTCACAGGCACAACCGCAGTGGGAATCTCTGCATTCAAAAAAGACGCAATCTCTCACGGTGCGCATCCTCGGCAGAGCCTGTTCCCGAAAAGGCAAACGTCCGGCTCCTTGTCCCACACGGAAGGTGGCAGCCCTGAAAGCTGTTGCTGGTCTTCACCTTCCCCCTGCAGCCTATTCACAGGCACAACCGCAGTGGGAATCTCTGCATTCAAAAAAGACGCAATCTCTCACGGTGTGCAATCTCGGCAGAGCCTGTTCCCGAAAAGGCAAACGTCCGGCTCCTTGTCCCACACGGAAGGTGGCAGCCCTGAAAGCTGTTGCTGGTCTTCACCTTCCCCCTGCAGCCTATTCACAGGCACAACAGGTTTGGGGATCTGTGCTTGCCCAGAGAAGGAACATCTCACGGTGCGCATCCTCGGCAGAGCCTGTTCCCGAAAAGGCAAACGTCTGGCTCCTTGTCCCACACGGAAGGTGGCAGCCCGGAAAGCTGTTGCTGGTCTTCACCTTCCCCCTGCAGCCTATTCACAGCCACCACCGCACTGGGAATCTCTGCTTTCCCAAAGACGCAATCTCTCACGGTGCGCATCCTCGGCAGAGCCTGTTCCCGAAAAGGCAAACGTCCGGCTCCTTGTCCCACACGGAAGGTGGCAGCCCTGAAAGCTGTTGCTGGTCTTCACCTTCCCCCTGCAGCCTGTTCACAGGCACAACAGGTTTTGGGATCTGTGCTTGCCCAGAGAAGGAACATCTCACGGTGCGCATCCTCGGCAGAGCCTGTTCCCGAAAAGGCAAACGTCCGGCTCCTTGTCCCACACGGAAGGTGGCAGCCCGGAAAGCTGTTGCTGGTCTTCACCTTCCCCCTGCAGCCTATTCACAGGCACAACAGGTTTGGGGATCTGTGCTTGCCCAGAGAAGGAACATCTCACGGTGCGCATCCTCGGCAGAGCCTGTTCCCGAAAAGGCAAACGTCCGGCTCCTTGTCCCACACGGAAGGTGGCAGCCCTGAAAGCTGTTGCTGGTCTTCACCTTCCCCCTGCAGCCTATTCACAGGCACAACAGGTTTTGGGATCTGTGCTTGCCCAGAGAAGGAACATCTCACGGTGCGCATCCTCGGCAGAGCCTGTTCCCGAAAAGGCAAACGTCCGGCTCCTTGTCCCACACGGAAGGTGGCAGCCCGGAAAGCTGTTGCTGGTCTTCACCTTCCCCCTGCAGCCTATTCACAGGCACAACAGGTTTGGGGATCTCTGCTTGCCCAGAGAAGGAACATCTCACGGTGCGCATCCTCGGCAGAGCCTGTTCCCGAAAAGGCAAACGTCCGGCTCCTTGTCCCACACGGAAGGTGGCAGCCCGGAAAGCTGTTGCTGGTCTTCACCTTCCCCCTGCAGCCTATTCACAGGCACAACAGGTTTTGGGATCTGTGCTTGCCCAGAGAAGGAACATCTCACGGTGCGCATCCTCGGCAGAGCCTGTTCCCGAAAAGGCAAACGTCCGGCTCCTTGTCCCACACGGAAGGTGGCAGCCCTGAAAGCTGTTGCTGGTCTTCACCTTCCCCCTGCAGCCTATTCACAGGCACAACAGGTTTGGGGATCTCTGCTTGCCCAGAGAAGGAACATCTCACGGTGCGCATCCTCGGCAGAGCCTGTTCCCGAAAAGGCAAACGTCCGGCTCCTTGTCCCACACGGAAGGTGGCAGCCCGGAAAGCTGTTGCTGGTCTTCACCTTCCCCCTGCAGCCTATTCACATTCACAACAGGTTTTGGGATCTGTGCTTGCCCAGAGAAGGAACATCTCACGGTGCGCATCCTCGGCAGAGCCTGTTCCCGAAAAGGCAAACGTCCGGCTCCTTGTCCCACACGGAAGGTGGCAGCCCTGAAAGCTGTTGCTGGTCTTCACCTTCCCCCTGCAGCCTATTCACAGGCACAACAGGTTTTGGGATCTGTGCTTGCCCAGAGAAGGAACATCTCACGGTGCGCATCCTCGGCAGAGCCTGTTCCCGAAAAGGCAAACGTCCGGCTCCTTGTCCCACACGGAAGGTGGCAGCCCGGAAAGCTGTTGCTGGTCTTCACCTTCCCCCTGCAGCCTATTCACAGGCACCACCGCACTGGGAATCTCTGCTTTCCCAAAGACGCAATCTCTCACGGTGCGCATCCTCGGCAGAGCCTGTTCCCGAAAAGGCAAACGTCCGGCTCCTTGTCCCACACGGAAGGTGGCAGCCCGGAAAGCTCTTGCTGGTCTTCACCTTCCCCCTGCAGCCTATTCACAGGCACAACAGGTTTTGGGATCTCTGCTTGCCCAGAGAAGGAACATCTCACGGTGCGCATCCTCGGCAGAGCCTGTTCCCGAAAAGGCAAACGTCCGGCTCCTTGTCCCACACGGAAGGTGGCAGCCCGGAAAGCTGTTGCTGGTCTTCACCTTCCCCCTGCAGCCTATTCACAGGCACAACAGGTTTGGGGATCTCTGCTTGCCCAGAGAAGGAACATCTCACGGTGCGCATCCTCGGCAGAGCCTGTTCCCGAAAAGGCAAACGTCCGGCTCCTTGTCCCACACGGAAGGTGGCAGCCCGGAAAGCTGTTGCTGGTCTTCACCTTCCCCCTGCAGCCTATTCACAGGCACAACAGGTTTGGGGATCTGTGCTTGCCCAGAGAAGGAACATCTCACGGTGCGCATCCTCGGCAGAGCCTGTTCCCGAAAAGGCAAACGTCCGGCTCCTTGTCCCACACGGAAGGTGGCAGCCCCGAAAGCTGTTGCTGGTCTTCACCTTCCCCCTGCAGCCTATTCACAGGCACAACAGGTTTTGGGATCTGTGCTTGCCCAGAGAAGGAACATCTCACGGTGCGCATCCTCGGCAGAGCCTGTTCCCGAAAAGGCAAACGTCCGGCTCCTTGTCCCACACGGAAGGTGGCAGCTCTGAAAGCTCTTGCTGGTCTTCACCTTCCCCCTGCAGCCTAATCACAGGCACAACAGGTTTTGGGATCTGTGCTTGCCCAGAGAAGGAACATCTCACTGTGCGCATCCTCGGCAGAGCCTGTTCCCGAAAAGGCAAACGTCCGGCTCCTTGTCCCACACGGAAGGTGGCAGCCCGGAAAGAAGTTGCTGGTCTTCACCTTCCCCCTGCAGCCTATTCACAGGCACAACAGGTTTGGGGATCTCTGCTTGCCCAGAGAAGGAACATCTCACGGTGCGCATCCTCGGCAGAGCCTGTTCCCGAAAAGGCAAACGTCCGGCTCCTTGTCCCACACGGAAGGTGGCAGCCCGGAAAGCTGTTGCTGGTCTTCACCTTCCCCCTGCAGCCTATTCACAGGCACAACAGGTTTGGGGATCTGTGCTTGCCCAGAGAAGGAACATCTCACGGTGCGCATCCTCGGCAGAGCCTGTTCCCGAAAAGGCAAACGTCCGGCTCCTTGTCCCACACGGAAGGTGGCAGCCCAGAAAGCTGTTGCTGGTCTTCACCTTCCCCCTGCAGCCTATTCACAGGCACAACAGGTTTTGGGATCTGTGCTTGCCCAGAGAAGGAACATCTCACGGTGCGCATCCTCGGCAGAGCCTGTTCCCGAAAAGGCAAACGTCCGGCTCCTTGTCCCACACGGAAGGTGGCAGCCCTGAAAGCTCTTGCTGGTCTTCACCTTCCCCCTGCAGCCTAATCACAGGCACAACAGGTTTTGGGATCTGTGCTTGCCCAGAGAAGGAACATCTCACGGTGCGCATCCTCGGCAGAGCCTGTTCCCGAAAAGGCAAACGTCCGGCTCCTTGTCCCACACGGAAGGTGGCAGCCCTGAAAGCTGTTGCTGGTCTTCACCTTC
The DNA here is from genome assembly GCF_947461875.1 of Haliaeetus albicilla. Taxonomy (NCBI): domain Eukaryota; kingdom Metazoa; phylum Chordata; class Aves; order Accipitriformes; family Accipitridae; genus Haliaeetus; species Haliaeetus albicilla. The sequence continues at coordinate 5,066,646 of NC_091512.1, forward strand.
CCCCTGCAGCCTATTCACAGGCACAACAGGTTTTGGGATCTGTGCTTGCCCAGAGAAGGAACATCTCACGGTGCGCATCCTCGGCAGAGCCTGTTCCCGAAAAGGCAAACGTCCGGCTCCTTGTCCCACACGGAAGGTGGCAGCCCGGAAAGCTGTTGCTGGTCTTCACCTTCCCCCTGCAGCCTATTCACAGGCACAACAGGTTTGGGGATCTCTGCTTGCCCAGAGAAGGAACATCTCACGGTGCGCATCCTCGGCAGAGCCTGTTCCCGAAAAGGCAAACGTCCGGCTCCTTGTCCCACACGGAAGGTGGCAGCCCGGAAAGCTGTTGCTGGTCTTCACCTTCCCCCTGCAGCCTATTCACAGGCACAACAGGTTTTGGGATCTGTGCTTGCCCAGAGAAGGAACATCTCACGGTGCGCATCCTCGGCAGAGCCTGTTCCCGAAAAGGCAAACGTCCGGCTCCTTGTCCCACACGGAAGGTGGCAGCCCTGAAAGCTGTTGCTGGTCTTCACCTTCCCCCTGCAGCCTATTCACAGGCACAACAGGTTTTGGGATCTGTGCTTGCCCAGAGAAGGAACATCTCACGGTGCGCATCCTCGGCAGAGCCTGTTCCCGAAAAGGCAAACGTCCGGCTCCTTGTCCCACACGGAAGGTGGCAGCCCGGAAAGCTGTTGCTGGTCTTCACCTTCCCCCTGCAGCCTATTCACATTCACAACAGGTTTTGGGATCTGTGCTTGCCCAGAGAAGGAACATCTCACGGTGCGCATCCTCGGCAGAGCCTGTTCCCGAAAAGGCAAACGTCCGGCTCCTTGTCCCACACGGAAGGTGGCAGCCCTGAAAGCTGTTGCTGGTCTTCACCTTCCCCCTGCAGCCTATTCACAGGCACAACAGGTTTTGGGATCTGTGCTTGCCCAGAGAAGGAACATCTCACGGTGCGCATCCTCGGCAGAGCCTGTTCCCGAAAAGGCAAACGTCCGGCTCCTTGTCCCACACGGAAGGTGGCAGCCCGGAAAGCTGTTGCTGGTCTTCACCTTCCCCCTGCAGCCTATTCACAGGCACCACCGCACTGGGAATCTCTGCTTTCCCAAAGACGCAATCTCTCACGGTGCGCATCCTCGGCAGAGCCTGTTCCCGAAAAGGCAAACGTCCGGCTCCTTGTCCCACACGGAAGGTGGCAGCCCGGAAAGCTCTTGCTGGTCTTCACCTTCCCCCTGCAGCCTATTCACAGGCACAACAGGTTTTGGGATCTCTGCTTGCCCAGAGAAGGAACATCTCACGGTGCGCATCCTCGGCAGAGCCTGTTCCCGAAAAGGCAAACGTCCGGCTCCTTGTCCCACACGGAAGGTGGCAGCCCGGAAAGCTGTTGCTGGTCTTCACCTTCCCCCTGCAGCCTATTCACAGGCACAACAGGTTTGGGGATCTCTGCTTGCCCAGAGAAGGAACATCTCACGGTGCGCATCCTCGGCAGAGCCTGTTCCCGAAAAGGCAAACGTCCGGCTCCTTGTCCCACACGGAAGGTGGCAGCCCGGAAAGCTGTTGCTGGTCTTCACCTTCCCCCTGCAGCCTATTCACAGGCACAACAGGTTTGGGGATCTGTGCTTGCCCAGAGAAGGAACATCTCACGGTGCGCATCCTCGGCAGAGCCTGTTCCCGAAAAGGCAAACGTCCGGCTCCTTGTCCCACACGGAAGGTGGCAGCCCCGAAAGCTGTTGCTGGTCTTCACCTTCCCCCTGCAGCCTATTCACAGGCACAACAGGTTTTGGGATCTGTGCTTGCCCAGAGAAGGAACATCTCACGGTGCGCATCCTCGGCAGAGCCTGTTCCCGAAAAGGCAAACGTCCGGCTCCTTGTCCCACACGGAAGGTGGCAGCCCTGAAAGCTCTTGCTGGTCTTCACCTTCCCCCTGCAGCCTAATCACAGGCACAACAGGTTTTGGGATCTGTGCTTGCCCAGAGAAGGAACATCTCACTGTGCGCATCCTCGGCAGAGCCTGTTCCCGAAAAGGCAAACGTCCGGCTCCTTGTCCCACACGGAAGGTGGCAGCCCGGAAAGAAGTTGCTGGTCTTCACCTTCCCCCTGCAGCCTATTCACAGGCACAACAGGTTTGGGGATCTCTGCTTGCCCAGAGAAGGAACATCTCACGGTGCGCATCCTCGGCAGAGCCTGTTCCCGAAAAGGCAAACGTCCGGCTCCTTGTCCCACACGGAAGGTGGCAGCCCGGAAAGCTGTTGCTGGTCTTCACCTTCCCCCTGCAGCCTATTCACAGGCACAACAGGTTTGGGGATCTGTGCTTGCCCAGAGAAGGAACATCTCACGGTGCGCATCCTCGGCAGAGCCTGTTCCCGAAAAGGCAAACGTCCGGCTCCTTGTCCCACACGGAAGGTGGCAGCCCCGAAAGCTGTTGCTGGTCTTCACCTTCCCCCTGCAGCCTATTCACAGGCACAACAGGTTTTGGGATCTGTGCTTGCCCAGAGAAGGAACATCTCACGGTGCGCATCCTCGGCAGAGCCTGTTCCCGAAAAGGCAAACGTCCGGCTCCTTGTCCCACACGGAAGGTGGCAGCCCTGAAAGCTCTTGCTGGTCTTCACCTTCCCCCTGCAGCCTAATCACAGGCACAACAGGTTTTGGGATCTGTGCTTGCCCAGAGAAGGAACATCTCACGGTGCGCATCCTCGGCAGAGCCTGTTCCCGAAAAGGCAAACGTCCGGCTCCTTGTCCCACACGGAAGGTGGCAGCCCGGAAAGCTGTTGCTGGTCTTCACCTTCCCCCTGCAGCCTATTCACAGGCACAACAGGTTTTGGGATCTGTGCTTGCCCAGAGAAGGAACATCTCACGGTGCGCATCCTCGGCAGAGCCTGTTCCCGAAAAGGCAAACGTCCGGCTCCTTGTCCCACACGGAAGGTGGCAGCCCGGAAAGCTGTTGCTGGTCTTCACCTTCCCCCTGCAGCCTATTCACAGGCACAACAGGTTTGGGGATCTGTGCTTGCCCAGAGAAGGAACATCTCACGGTGCGCATCCTCGGCAGAGCCTGTTCCCGAAAAGGCAAACGTCCGGCTCCTTGTCCCACACGGAAGGTGGCAGCCCGGAAAGCTGTTGCTGGTCTTCACCTTCCCCCTGCAGCCTATTCACAGGCACAACAGGTTTTGGGATCTGTGCTTGCCCAGAGAAGGAACATCTCACGGTGCGCATCCTCGGCAGAGCCTGTTCCCGAAAAGGCAAACGTCTGGCTCCTTGTCCCACACGGAAGGTGGCAGCCCGGAAAGCTGTTGCTGGTCTTCACCTGCCCCTGCAGCCTATTCACAGGCACAACAGGTTTTGGGATCTGTGCTTGCCCAGAGAAGGAACATCTCACGGTGCGCATCCTCGGCAGAGCCTGTTCCCGAAAAGGCAAACGTCCGGCTCCTTGTCCCACACGGACGGTGGCAGCCCTGAAAGCTATGCTGGTCTTCACCTTCCCCCTGCAGCCTATTCACAGGCACAACAGGTTTTGGGATCTCTGCTTGCCCAGAGAAGGAACATCTCACGGTGCGCATCCTCGGCAGAGCCTGTTCCCGAAAAGGCAAACGTCCGGCTCCTTGTCCCACACGGAAGGTGGCAGCCCGGAAAGCTGTTGCTGGTCTTCACCTTCCCCCTGCAGCCTATTCACAGGCACAACAGGTTTTGGGATCTGTGCTTGCCCAGAGAAGGAACATCTCACGGTGCGCATCCTCGGCAGAGCCTGTTCCCGAAAAGGCAAACGTCTGGCTCCTTGTCCCACACGGAAGGTGGCAGCCCGGAAAGCTGTTGCTGGTCTTCACCTTCCCCCTGCAGCCTATTCACAGGCACCACCGCACTGGGAATCTCTGCTTTCCCAAAGACGCAATCTCTCACGGTGCGCATCCTCGGCAGAGCCTGTTCCCGAAAAGGCAAACGTCCGGCTCCTTGTCCCACACGGAACGTGGCAGCCCGGAAAGCTGTTGCTGGTCTTCACCTTCCCCCTGCAGCCTATTCACAGGCACAACAGGTTTGGGGATCTGTGCTTGCCCAGAGAAGGAACATCTCACAGTGCGCATCCTCGGCAGAGCCTGTTCCCGAAAAGGCAAACGTCCGGCTCCTTGTCCCACACAGAAGGTGGCAGCCATGAAAGCTGTTGCTGGTCTTCACCTTCCCCCTGCAGCCTATTCACAGGCACAACAGGTTTTGGGATCTCTGCTTGCCCAGAGAAGGAACATCTCACGGTGCGCATCCTCGGCAGAGCCTGTTCCCGAAAAGGCAAACGTCCGGCTCCTTGTCCCACACGGAAGGTGGCAGCCCTGAAAGCTGTTGCTGGTCTTCACCTTCCCCGTGCAGCCTATTCACAGGCACAACAGGTTTTGGGATCTGTGCTTGCCCAGAGAAGGAACATCTCACGGTGCGCATCCTCGGCAGAGCCTGTTCCCGAAAAGGCAAACGTCCGGCTCCTTGTCCCACACGGAAGGTGGCAGCCCGGAAAGCTGTTGCTGGTCTTCACCTTCCCCCTGCAGCCTATTCACAGGCACCACCGCACTGGGAATCTCTGCTTTCCCAAAGACGCAATCTCTCACGGTGCGCATCCTCGGCAGAGCCTGTTCCCGAAAAGGCAAACGTCCGGCTCCTTGTCCCACACGGAAGGTGGCAGCCCGGAAAGCTGTTGCTCGTCTTCACCTTCCCCCTGCAGCCTATTCACAGGCACCACCGCACTGGGAAACTCTGCTTTCCCAAAGACGCAATCTCTCATGGTGCGCATCCTCGGCAGAGCCTGTTCCCGAAAAGGCAAACGTCCGGCTCCTTGTCCCACACGGAACGTGGCAGCCCGGAAAGCTGTTGCTGGTCTTCACCTTCCCCCTGCAGCCTATTCACAGGCACAACAGGTTTTGGGATCTGTGCTTGCCCAGAGAAGGAACATCTCACAGTGCGCATCCTCGGCAGAGCCTGTTCCCGAAAAGGCAAACGTCCGGCTCCTTGTCCCACACGGAAGGTGGCAGCCCGGAAAGCTGTTGCTGGTCTTCACCTTCCCCCTGCAGCCTATTCACAGGCACAACAGGTTTTGGGATCTCTGCTTGCCCAGAGAAGGAACATCTCACGGTGCGCATCCTCGGCAGAGCCTGTTCCCGAAAAGGCAAACGTCCGGCTCCTTGTCCCACACGGAAGGTGGCAGCCCTGAAAGCTGTTGCTGGTCTTCACCTTCCCCGTGCAGCCTATTCACAGGCACAACAGGTTTTGGGATCTGTGCTTGCCCAGAGAAGGAACATCTCACGGTGCGCATCCTCGGCAGAGCCTGTTCCCGAAAAGGCAAACGTCCGGCTCCTTGTCCCACACGGAAGGTGGCAGCCCTGAAAGCTGTTGCTGGTCTTCACCTTCCCCCTGCAGCCTATTCACAGGCACAACAGGTTTTGGGATCTGTGCTTGCCCAGAGAAGGAACATCTCACGGTGCGCATCCTCGGCAGAGCCTGTTCCCGAAAAGGCAAACGTCCGGCTCCTTGTCCCACACGGAAGGTGGCAGCCCGGAAAGCTGTTGCTGGTCTTCACCTCCCCCCTGCAGCCTATTCACAGGCACAACAGGTTTGGGGATCTGTGCTTGCCCAGAGAAGGAACATCTCACGGTGCGCATCCTCGGCAGAGCCTGTTCCCGAAAAGGCAAACGTCCGGCTCCTTGTCCCACACGGAAGGTGGCAGCCCGGAAAGCTCTTGCTGGTCTTCACCTTCCCCCTGCAGCCTATTCACAGGCACAACAGGTTTTGGGATCTGTGCTTGCCCAGAGAAGGAACATCTCACGGTGCGCATCCTCGGCAGAGCCTGTTCCCGAAAAGGCAAACGTCCGGCTCCTTGTCCCACACGGAAGGTGGCAGCCCTGAAAGCTGTTGCTGGTCTTCACCTTCCCCGTGCAGCCTATTCACAGGCACAACAGGTTTTGGGATCTGTGCTTGCCCAGAGAAGGAACATCTCACGGTGCGCATCCTCGGCAGAGCCTGTTCCCGAAAAGGCAAACGTCCGGCTCCTTGTCCCACACGGAAGGTGGCAGCCCGGAAAGCTGTTGCTGGTCTTCACCTTCCCCCTGCAGCCTATTCACAGGCACCACCGCACTGGGAATCTCTGCTTTCCCAAAGACGCAATCTCTCACGGTGCGCATCCTCGGCAGAGCCTGTTCCCGAAAAGGCAAACGTCCGGCTCCTTGTCCCACACGGAAGGTGGCAGCCCGGAAAGCTGTTGCTCGTCTTCACCTTCCCCCTGCAGCCTATTCACAGGCACCACCGCACTGGGAAACTCTGCTTTCCCAAAGACGCAATCTCTCATGGTGCGCATCCTCGGCAGAGCCTGTTCCCGAAAAGGCAAACGTCCGGCTCCTTGTCCCACACGGAACGTGGCAGCCCGGAAAGCTGTTGCTGGTCTTCACCTTCCCCCTGCAGCCTATTCACAGGCACAACAGGTTTTGGGATCTGTGCTTGCCCAGAGAAGGAACATCTCACAGTGCGCATCCTCGGCAGAGCCTGTTCCCGAAAAGGCAAACGTCCGGCTCCTTGTCCCACACGGAAGGTGGCAGCCCGGAAAGCTGTTGCTGGTCTTCACCTTCCCCCTGCAGCCTATTCACAGGCACAACAGGTTTTGGGATCTCTGCTTGCCCAGAGAAGGAACATCTCACGGTGCGCATCCTCGGCAGAGCCTGTTCCCGAAAAGGCAAACGTCCGGCTCCTTGTCCCACACGGAAGGTGGCAGCCCTGAAAGCTGTTGCTGGTCTTCACCTTCCCCGTGCAGCCTATTCACAGGCACAACAGGTTTTGGGATCTGTGCTTGCCCAGAGAAGGAACATCTCACGGTGCGCATCCTCGGCAGAGCCTGTTCCCGAAAAGGCAAACGTCCGGCTCCTTGTCCCACACGGAAGGTGGCAGCCCTGAAAGCTGTTGCTGGTCTTCACCTTCCCCCTGCAGCCTATTCACAGGCACAACAGGTTTTGGGATCTGTGCTTGCCCAGAGAAGGAACATCTCACGGTGCGCATCCTCGGCAGAGCCTGTTCCCGAAAAGGCAAACGTCCGGCTCCTTGTCCCACACGGAAGGTGGCAGCCCGGAAAGCTGTTGCTGGTCTTCACCTCCCCCCTGCAGCCTATTCACAGGCACAACAGGTTTGGGGATCTGTGCTTGCCCAGAGAAGGAACATCTCACGGTGCGCATCCTCGGCAGAGCCTGTTCCCGAAAAGGCAAACGTCCGGCTCCTTGTCCCACACGGAAGGTGGCAGCCCGGAAAGCTCTTGCTGGTCTTCACCTTCCCCCTGCAGCCTATTCACAGGCACAACAGGTTTTGGGATCTGTGCTTGCCCAGAGAAGGAACATCTCACGGTGCGCATCCTCGGCAGAGCCTGTTCCCGAAAAGGCAAACGTCCGGCTCCTTGTCCCACACGGAAGGTGGCAGCCCTGAAAGCTGTTGCTGGTCTTCACCTTCCCCCTGCAGCCTATTCACAGGCACCACCACACTGGGAATCTCTGCTTTCCCAAAGACGCAATCTCTCATGGTGCGCATCCTCGGCAGAGCCTGTTCCCGAAAAGGCAAACGTCCGGCTCCTTGTCCCACACAGAAGGTGGCAGCCCGGAAAGCTGTTGCTGGTCTTCACCTTCCCCCTGCAGCCTATTCACAGGCACAACAGGTTTTGGGATCTCTGCTTGCCCAGAGAAGGAACATCTCACGGTGCGCATCCTCGGCAGAGCCTGTTCCCGAAAAGGCAAACGTCCGGCTCCTTGTCCCACACGGAAGGTGGCAGCCCGGAAAGCTGTTGCTGGTCTTCACCTTCCCCCTGCAGCCTATTCACAGGCACAACAGGTTTTGGGATCTCTGCTTGCCCAGAGAAGGAACATCTCACGGTGCGCATCCTCGGCAGAGCCTGTTCCCGAAAAGGCAAACGTCCGGCTCCTTGTCCCACACGGAAGGTGGCAGCCCTGAAAGCTGTTGCTGGTCTTCACCTTCCCCCTGCAGCCTATTCACAGGCACAACAGGTTTTGGGATCTGTGCTTGCCCAGAGAAGGAACATCTCACGGTGCGCATCCTCGGCAGAGCCTGTTCCCGAAAAGGCAAACGTCCGGCTCCTTGTCCCACACGGAAGGTGGCAGCCCGGAAAGCTGTTGCTGGTCTTCACCTTCCCCCTGCAGCCTATTCACAGGCACAACAGGTTTGGGGATCTGTGCTTGCCCAGAGAAGGAACATCTCACGGTGCGCATCCTCGGCAGAGCCTGTTCCCGAAAAGGCAAACGTCCGGCTCCTTGTCCCACATGGAAGGTGGCAGCCCGGAAAGCTGTTGCTGGTCTTCACCTTCCCCCTGCAGCCTATTCACAGGCACAACAGGTTTTGGGATCTGTGCTTGCCCAGAGAAGGAACATCTCACGGTGCGCATCCTCGGCAGAGCCTGTTCCCGAAAAGGCAAACGTCCGGCTCCTTGTCCCACACGGAAGGTGGCAGCCCGGAAAGCTCTTGCTGGTCTTCACCTTCCCCCTGCAGCCTATTCACAGGCACAACAGGTTTGGGGATCTGTGCTTGCCCAGAGAAGGAACATCTCACGGTGCGCATCCTCGGCAGAGCCTGTTCCCGAAAAGGCAAACGTCCGCCTCCTTGTCCCACACGGAAGGTGGCAGCCCTGAAAGCTCTTGCTGGTCTTCACCTTCCCCCTGCAGCCTATTCACAGGCACAACAGGTTTGGGGATCTGTGCTTGCCCAGAGAAGGAACATCTCACGGTGCGCATCCTCGGCAGAGCCTGTTCCCGAAAAGGCAAACGTCTGGCTCCTTGTCCCACACGGAAGGTGGCAGCCGTGAAAGCTGTTGCTGGTCTTCACCTTCCCCCTGCAGCCTATTCACAGGCACAACAGGTTTTGGGATCTGTGCTTGCCCAGAGAAGGAACTTCTCACGGTGCGCATCCTCGGCAGAGCCTGTTCCCGAAAAGGCAAACGTCCGGCTCCTTGTCCCACACGGAAGGTGGCAGCCCGGAAAGCTGTTGCTGGTCTTCACCTTCCCCCTGCAGCCTATTCACAGGCACAACAGGTTTGGGGATCTGTGCTTGCCCAGAGAAGGAACATCTCACGGTGCGCATCCTCGGCAGAGCCTGTTCCCGAAAAGGCAAACGTCCGGCTCCTTGTCCCACACGGAAGGTGGCAGCCCGGAAAGCTGTTGCTGGTCTTCACCTTCCCCCTGCAGCCTATTCACAGGCACCACCACACTGGGAATCTCTGCTTTCCCAAAGACGCAATCTCTCATGGTGCGCATCCTCGGCAGAGCCTGTTCCCGAAAAGGCAAACGTCCGGCTCCTTGTCCCACACGGAAGGTGGCAGCCCGGAAGGCTCTTGCTGGTCTTCACCTTCCCCCTGCAGCCTATTCACAGGCACAACAGGTTTTGGGATCTGTGCTTGCCCAGAGAAGGAACATCTCACGGTGCGCATCCTCGGCAGAGCCTGTTCCCGAAAAGGCAAACGTCCGGCTCCTTGTCCCACACGGAAGGTGGCAGCCCGGAAAGCTGTTGCTGGTCTTCACCTTCCCCCTGCAGCCTATTCACAGGCACAACAGGTTTTGGGATCTGTGCTTGCCCAGAGAAGGAACATCTCACGGTGCGCATCCTCGGCAGAGCCTGTTCCCGAAAAGGCAAACGTCCGGCTCCTTGTCCCACACGGAAGGTGGCAGCCGTGAAAGCTGTTGCTGGTCTTCACCTTCCCCCTGCAGCCTATTCACAGGCACAACAGGTTTGGGGATCTGTGCTTGCCCAGAGAAGGAACATCTCACGGTGCGCATCCTCGGCAGAGCCTGTTCCCGAAAAGGCAAACGTCCGGCTCCTTGTCCCACACGGAAGGTGGCAGCCCCGAAAGCTGTTGCTGGTCTTCACCTTCCCCCTGCAGCCTATTCACAGGCACCACCACACTGGGAATCTCTGCTTTCCCAAAGACGCAATCTCTCACGGTGCGCATCCTCGGCAGAGCCTGTTCCCGAAAAGGCAAACGTCCGGCTCCTTGTCCCACACGGAAGGTGGCAGCCCGGAAAGCTGTTGCTGGTCTTCACCTTCCCCCTGCAGCCTATTCACAGGCACCACCGCACTGGGAAACTCTGCTTTCCCAAAGACGCAATCTCTCACGGTGCGCATCCTCGGCAGAGCCTGTTCCCGAAAAGGCAAACGTCCGGCTCCTTGTCCCACACGGAAGGTGGCAGCCCGGAAAGCTGTTGCTGGTCTTCACCTTCCCCCTGCAGCCTATTCACAGGCACAACAGGTTTGGGGATCTGTGCTTGCCCAGAGAAGGAACATCTCACGGTGCGCATCCTCGGCAGAGCCTGTTCCCGAAAAGGCAAACGTCCGGCTCCTTGTCCCACACGGAAGGTGGCAGCCCTGAAAGCTGTTGCTGGTCTTCACCTTCCCCCTGCAGCCTATTCACAGGCACAACAGGTTTGGGGATCTGTGCTTGCCCAGAGAAGGAACATCTCACGGTGCGCATCCTCGGCAGAGCCTGTTCCCGAAAAGGCAAACGTCTGGCTCCTTGTCCCACACGGAAGGTGGCAGCCCGGAAAGCTGTTGCTGGTCTTCACCTTCCCCCTGCAGCCTATTCACAGGCACAACAGGTTTTGGGATCTGTGCTTGCCCAGAGAAGGAACATCTCACGGTGCGCATCCTCGGCAGAGCCTGTTCCCGAAAAGGCAAACGTCCGGCTCCTTGTCCCACACGGAAGGTGGCAGCCCTGAAAGCTGTTGCTGGTCTTCACCTTCCCCCTGCAGCCTATTCACAGGCACAACAGGTTTTGGGATCTGTGCTTGCCCAGAGAAGGAACATCTCACGGTGCGCATCCTCGGCAGAGCCTGTTCCCGAAAAGGCAAACGTCCGGCTCCTTGTCCCACACGGAAGGTGGCAGCCCGGAAAGCTGTTGCTGGTCTTCACCTTCCCCCTGCAGCCTATTCACAGGCACCACCACACTGGGAATCTCTGCTTTCCCAAAGACGCAATCTCTCACGGTGCGCATCCTCGGCAGAGCCTGTTCCCGAAAAGGCAAACGTCCGGCTCCTTGTCCCACACGGAAGGTGGCAGCCCGGAAAGCTGTTGCTGGTCTTCACCTTCCCCCTGCAGCCTATTCACAGGCACCACCGCACTGGGAAACTCTGCTTTCCCAAAGACGCAATCTCTCACGGTGCGCATCCTCGGCAGAGCCTGTTCCCGAAAAGGCAAACGTCCGGCTCCTTGTCCCACACGGAAGGTGGCAGCCCGGAAAGCTGTTGCTGGTCTTCACCTTCCCCCTGCAGCCTATTCACAGGCACAACAGGTTTGGGGATCTGTGCTTGCCCAGAGAAGGAACATCTCACGGTGCGCATCCTCGGCAGAGCCTGTTCCCGAAAAGGCAAACGTCCGCCTCCTTGTCCCACACGGAAGGTGGCAGCCCGGAAAGCTGTTGCTGGTCTTCACCTTCCCCCTGCAGCCTATTCACAGGCACAACAGGTTTGGGGATCTGTGCTTGCCCAGAGAAGGAACATCTCACGGTGCGCATCCTCGGCAGAGCCTGTTCCCGAAAAGGCAAACGTCCGGCTCCTTGTCCCACACGGAAGGTGGCAGCCCTGAAAGCTCTTGCTGGTCTTCACCTTCCCCCTGCAGCCTATTCACAGGCACAACAGGTTTTGGGATCTCTGCTTGCCCAGAGAAGGAACATCTCACAGTGCGCATCCTCGGCAGAGCCTGTTCCCGAAAAGGCAAACGTCCGGCTCCTTGTCCCACACGGACGGTGGCAGCCCGGAAAGCTGTTGCTGGTCTTCACCTTCCCCCTGCAGCCTATTCACAGGCACAACAGGTTTTGGGATCTCTGCTTGCCCAGAGAAGGAACATCTCACGGTGCGCATCCTCGGCAGAGCCTGTTCCCGAAAAGGCAAACGTCCGGCTCCTTGTCCCACACGGAAGGTGGCAGCCCGGAAAGCTGTTGCTGGTCTTCACCTTCCCCCTGCAGCCTATTCACAGGCACAACAGGTTTTGGGATCTCTGCTTGCCCAGAGAAGGAACATCTCACGGTGCGCATCCTCGGCAGAGCCTGTTCCCGAAAAGGCAAACGTCTGGCTCCTTGTCCCACACGGAAGGTGGCAGCCCGGAAAGCTGTTGCTGGTCTTCACCTTCCCCCTGCAGCCTATTCACAGGCACAACAGGTTTTGGGATCTCTGCTTGCCCAGAGAAGGAACATCTCACGGTGCGCATCCTCGGCAGAGCCTGTTCCCGAAAAGGCAAACGTCCGGCTCCTTGTCCCACACGGAAGGTGGCAGCCCGGAAAGCTGTTGCTGGTCTTCACCTTCCCCCTGCAGCCTATTCACAGGCACAACAGGTTTTGGGATCTGTGCTTGCCCAGAGAAGGAACATCTCACGGTGCGCATCCTCGGCAGAGCCTGTTCCCAAAAAGGCAAACGTCCGGCTCCTTGTCCCACACGGAAGGTGGCAGCCCGGAAAGCTGTTGCTGGTCTTCACCTTCCCCCTGCAGCCTATTCACAGGCACAACAGGTTTTGGGATCTCTGCTTGCCCAGAGAAGGAACATCTCACGGTGCGCATCCTCGGCAGAGCCTGTTCCCGAAAAGGCAAACGTCTGGCTCCTTGTCCCACACGGAAGGTGGCAGCCCTGAAAGCTGTTGCTGGTCTTCACCTTCCCCCTGCAGCCTATTCACAGGCACAACAGGTTTTGGGATCTGTGCTTGCCCAGAGAAGGAACATCTCACGGTGCGCATCCTCGGCAGAGCCTGTTCCCGAAAAGGCAAACGTCCGGCTCCTTGTCCCACACGGAAGGTGGCAGCCCGGAAAGCTGTTGCTGGTCTTCACCTTCCCCCTGCAGCCTATTCACAGGCACAACAGGTTTTGGGATCTGTGCTTGCCCAGAGAAGGAACATCTCACGGTGCGCATCCTCGGCAGAGCCTGTTCCCGAAAAGGCAAACGTCCGGCTCCTTGTCCCACACGGAAGGTGGCAGCCCGGAAAGCTGTTGCTGGTCTTCACCTTCCCCCTGCAGCCTATTCACAGGCACAACAGGTTTTGGGATCTCTGCTTGCCCAGAGAAGGAACATCTCACGGTGCGCATCCTCGGCAGAGCCTGTTCCCGAAAAGGCAAACGTCCGGCTCCTTGTCCCACACGGAAGGTGGCAGCCTGGAAAGCTGTTGCTGGTCTTCACCTTCCCCCTGCAGCCTATTCACAGGCACCACCGCACTGGGAATCTCTGCTTTCCCAAAGACGCAATCTCTCACGGTGCGCATCCTCGGCAGAGCCTGTTCCCGAAAAGGCAAACGTCCGGCTCCTTGTCCCACACGGAAGGTGGCAGCCCTGAAAGCTGTTGCTGGTCTTCACCTTCCCCCTGCAGCCTATTCACAGGCACCACCGCACTGGGAAACTCTGCTTTCCCAAAGACGCAATCTCTCACGGTGCGCATCCTCGGCAGAGCCTGTTCCCGAAAAGGCAAACGTCCGGCTCCTTGTCCCACACGGAAGGTGGCAGCCCGGAAAGCTGTTGCTGGTCTTCACCTTCCCCCTGCAGCCTATTCACAGGCACAACAGGTTTGGGGATCTGTGCTTGCCCAGAGAAGGAACATCTCACGGTGCGCATCCTCGGCAGAGCCTGTTCCCGAAAAGGCAAACGTCCGGCTCCTTGTCCCACACGGAAGGAGGCAGCCCGGAAAGCTGTTGCTGGTCTTCACCTTCCCCCTGCAGCCTATTCACAGGCAGAACAGGTTTTGGGATCTGTGCTTGCCCAGAGAAGGAACATCTCACGGTGCGCATCCTCGGCAGAGCCTGTTCCCGAAAAGGCAAACGTCCGGCTCCTTGTCCCACACGGAAGGTGGCAGCCCTGAAAGCTGTTGCTGGTCTTCACCTTCCCCCTGCAGCCTATTCACAGGCACAACAGGTTTTGGGATCTCTGCTTGCCCAGAGAAGGAACATCTCACGGTGCGCATCCTCGGCAGAGCCTGTTCCCGAAAAGGCAAACGTCCGGCTCCTTGTCCCACACGGAAGGTGGCAGCCCGGAAAGCTGGTGCTGGTCTTCACCTTCCCCCTGCAGCCTATTCACAGGCACAACAGGTTTTGGGATCTCTGCTTGCCCAGAGAAGGAACATCTCACGGTGCGCATCCTCGGCAGAGCCTGTTCCCGAAAAGGCAAACGTCCGGCTCCTTGTCCCACAGAGAAGGTGGCAGCCCGGAAAGCTGTTGCTGGTCTTCACCTTCCCCCTGCAGCCTATTCACAGGCACAACAGGTTTTGGGATCTGTGCTTGCCCAGAGAAGGAACATCTCACGGTGCGCATCCTCGGCAGAGCCTGTTCCCGAAAAGGCAAACGTCCGGCTCCTTGTCCCACACGGAAGGTGGCAGCCCGGAAAGCTGGTGCTGGTCTTCACCTTCCCCCTGCAGCCTATTCACAGGCACAACAGGTTTTGGGATCTGTGCTTGCCCAGAGAAGGAACATCTCACGGTGCGCATCCTCGGCAGAGCCTGTTCCCGAAAAGGCAAACGTCCGGCTCCTTGTCCCACACGGAAGGTGGCAGCCCGGAAAGCTGTTGCTGGTCTTCACCTTCCCCCTGCAGCCTATTCACAGGCACAACAGGTTTTGGGATCTCTGCTTGCCCAGAGAAGGAACATCTCACAGTGCGCATCCTCGGCAGAGCCTGTTCCCGAAAAGGCAAACGTCCGGCTCCTTGTCCCACACGGAAGGTGGCAGCCCGGAAAGCTGTTGCTGGTCTTCACCTTCCCCCTGCAGCCTATTCACAGGCACAACAGGTTTTGGGATCTGTGCTTGCCCAGAGAAGGAACATCTCACGGTGCGCATCCTCGGCAGAGCCTGTTCCCGAAAAGGCAAACGTCCGGCTCCTTGTCCCACACGGAAGGTGGCAGCCGTGAAAGCTGTTGCTGGTCTTCACCTTCCCCCTGCAGCCTATTCACAGGCACAACAGGTTTTGGGATCTGTGCTTGCCCAGAGAAGGAACATCTCACGGTGCGCATCCTCGGCAGAGCCTGTTCCCGAAAAGGCAAACGTCCGGCTCCTTGTCCCACACGGAAGGTGGCAGCCCGGAAAGCTGTTGCTGGTCTTCACCTTCCCCCTGCAGCCTATTCACAGGCACAACAGGTTTTGGGATCTCTGCTTGCCCAGAGAAGGAACATCTCACGGTGCGCATCCTCGGCAGAGCCTGTTCCCGAAAAGGCAAACGTCCGGCTCCTTGTCCCACACGGAAGGTGGCAGCCCGGAAAGCTGTTGCTGGTCTTCACCTTCCCCCTGCAGCCTATTCACAGGCACAACAGGTTTTGGGATCTCTGCTTGCCCAGAGAAGGAACATCTCACGGTGCGCATCCTCGGCAGAGCCTGTTCCCGAAAAGGCAAACGTCCGGCTCCTTGTCCCACACGGAAGGTGGCAGCCCGGAAAGCTGTTGCTGGTCTTCACCTTCCCCCTGCAGCCTATTCACAGGCACAACAGGTTTGGGGATCTCTGCTTGCCCAGAGAAGGAACATCTCACGGTGCGCATCCTCGGCAGAGCCTGTTCCCGAAAAGGCAAACGTCCGGCTCCTTGTCCCACACGGAAGGTGGCAGCCCGGAAAGCTGTTGCTGGTCTTCACCTTCCCCCTGCAGCCTATTCACAGGCACAACAGGTTTGGGGATCTGTGCTTGCCCAGAGAAGGAACATCTCACGGTGCGCATCCTCGGCAGAGCCTGTTCCCGAAAAGGCAAACGTCCGGCTCCTTGTCCCACACGGAAGGTGGCAGCCCGGAAAGCTGTTGCTGGTCTTCACCTTCCCCCTGCAGCCTATTCACAGGCACAACAGGTTTTGGGATCTGTGCTTGCCCAGAGAAGGAACATCTCACGGTGCGCATCCTCGGCAGAGCCTGTTCCCGAAAAGGCAAACGTCCGGCTCCTTGTCCCACACGGAAGGTGGCAGCCGTGAAAGCTGTTGCTGGTCTTCACCTTCCCCCTGCAGCCTATTCACAGGCACAACAGGTTTTGGGATCTGTGCTTGCCCAGAGAAGGAACATCTCACGGTGCGCATCCTCGGCAGAGCCTGTTCCCGAAAAGGCAAATGTCCGGCTCCTTGTCCCACACGGAAGGTGGCAGCCGTGAAAGCTGTTGCTGGTCTTCACCTTCCCCCTGCAGCCTATTCACAGGCACAACAGGTTTTGGGATCTGTGCTTGCCCAGAGAAGGAACATCTCACGGTGCGCATCCTCGGCAGAGCCTGTTCCCGAAAAGGCAAACGTCCGGCTCCTTGTCCCACACGGAAGGTGGCAGCCCTGAAAGCTGTTGCTGGTCTTCACCTTCCCCCTGCAGCCTATTCACAGGCACAACAGGTTTTGGGATCTCTGCTTGCCCAGAGAAGGAACATCTCACGGTGCGCATCCTCGGCAGAGCCTGTTCCCGAAAAGGCAAACGTCCGGCTCCTTGTCCCACATGGAAGGTGGCAGACCTGAAAGCTCTTGCTGGTCTTCACCTTCCCCCTGCAGCCTATTCACAGGCACAACAGGTTTGGGGATCTGTGCTTGCCCAGAGAAGGAACATCTCACGGTGCGCATCCTCGGCAGAGCCTGTTCCCGAAAAGGCAAACGTCCGGCTCCTTGTCCCACACGGAAGGTGGCAGCCCGGAAAGCTCTTGCTGGTCTTCACCTTCCCCCTGCAGCCTATTCACAGGCACCACCGAACTGGGAATCTCTGCTTTCCCAAAGACGCAATCTCTCACGGTGCGCATCCTCGGCAGAGCCTGTTCCCGAAAAGGCAAACGTCCGGCTCCTTGTCCCACACGGAAGGTGGCAGCCCGGAAAGCTCTTGCTGGTCTTCACCTTCCCCCTGCAGCCTATTCACAGGCACCACCGCACTGGGAATCTCTGCTTTCCCAAAGACGCAATCTCTCACGGAGCGCATCCTCGGCAGAGCCTGTTCCCGAAAAGGCAAACGTCCGGCTCCTTGTCCCACACGGAAGGTGGCAGCCCGGAAAGCTGTTGCTGGTCTTCATCTTCCCCCTGCAGCCTATTCACAGGCACAACAGGTTTGGGGATCTGTGCTTGCCCAGAGAAGGAACATCTCACGGTGCGCATCCTCGGCAGAGCCTGTTCCCGAAAAGGCAAACGTCCGGCTCCTTGTCCCACACGGAAGGTGGCAGCCCTGAAAGCTGTTGCTGGTCTTCACCTTCCCCCTGCAGCCTATTCACAGGCACAACAGGTTTTGGGATCTCTGCTTGCCCAGAGAAGGAACATCTCACGGTGCGCATCCTCGGCAGAGCCTGTTCCCGAAAAGGCAAACGTCCGGCTCCTTGTCCCACACGGAAGGTGGCAGCCCGGAAAGCTGTTGCTGGTCTTCACCTTCCCCCTGCAGCCTATTCACAGGCACCACCGCACTGGGAATCTCTGCTTTCCCAAAGACGCAATCTCTCATGGTGCGCATCCTCGGCAGAGCCTGTTCCCGAAAAGGCAAACGTCCGGCTCCTTGTCCCACACGGAAGGTGGCAGCCCTGAAAGCTGTTGCTGGTCTTCACCTTCCCCCTGCAGCGTATTCACAGGCACAACAGGTTTTGGGATCTGTGCTTGCCCAGAGAAGGAACATCTCACGGTGCGCATCCTCGGCAGAGCCTGTTCCCGAAAAGGCAAACGTCCGGCTCCTTGTCCCACACGGAAGGTGGCAGCCCTGAAAGCTGTTGCTGGTCTTCACCTTCCCCCTGCAGCCTATTCACAGGCACAACAGGTTTTGGGATCTGTGCTTGCCCAGAGAAGGAACATCTCACGGTGCGCATCCTCGGCAGAGCCTGTTCCCGAAAAGGCAAACGTCCGGCTCCTTGTCCCACACGGAAGGTGGCAGCCCTGAAAGCTGGTGCTGGTCTTCACCTTCCCCCTGCAGCCTATTCACAGGCACAACAGGTTTTGGGATCTCTGCTTGCCCAGAGAAGGAAAATCTCACGGTGCGCATCCTCGGCAGAGCCTGTTCCCGAAAAGGCAAACGTCCGGCTCCTTGTCCCACACGGAAGGTGGCAGCCCGGAAAGCTCTTGCTGGTCTTCACCTTCCCCCTGCAGCCTATTCACAGGCACAACAGGTTTTGGGATCTGTGCTTGCCCAGAGAAGGAACATCTCACGGTGCGCATCCTCGGCAGAGCCTGTTCCCGAAAAGGCAAACGTCCGGCTCCTTGTCCCACACGGAAGGTGGCAGCCCGGAAAGCTGTTGCTGGTCTTCACCTTCCCCCTGCAGCCTATTCACAGGCACAACAGGTTTTGGGATCTCTGCTTGCCCAGAGAAGGAAAATCTCACGGTGCGCATCCTCGGCAGAGCCTGTTCCCGAAAAGGCAAACGTCCGGCTCCTTGTCCCACACGGAAGGTGGCAGCCCGGAAAGCTGTTGCTGGTCTTCACCTTCCCCCTGCAGCCTATTCACAGGCACAACAGGTTTGGGGATCTGTGCTTGCCCAGAGAAGGAACATCTCACGGTGCGCATCCTCGGCAGAGCCTGTTCCCGAAAAGGCAAACGTCCGGCTCCTTGTCCCACACGGAAGGTGGCAGCCCGGAAAGCTCTTGCTGGTCTTCACCTTCCCCCTGCAGCCTATTCACAGGCACAACAGGTTTGGGGATCTGTGCTTGCCCAGAGAAGGAACATCTCACGGTGCGCATCTTCGGCAGAGCCTGTTCCCGAAAAGGCAAACGTCCGGCTCCTTGTCCCACACGGAAGGTGGCAGCCCGGAAAGCTGTTGCTGGTCTTCACCTTCCCCCTGCAGCCTATTCACAGGCACAACAGGTTTTGGGATCTGTGCTTGCCCAGAGAAGGAACATCTCACGGTGCGCATCCTCGGCAGAGCCTGTTCCCGAAAAGGCAAACGTCCGGCTCCTTGTCCCACACGGAAGGTGGCAGCCCGGAAAGCTGTTGCTGGTCTTCACCTTCCCCCTGCAGCCTATTCACAGGCACAACAGGTTTTGGGATCTGTGCTTGCCCAGAGAAGGAACATCTCACGGTGCGCATCCTCGGCAGAGCCTGTTCCCGAAAAGGCAAACGTCCGGCTCCTTGTCCCACACGGAAGGTGGCAGCCCGGAAAGCTGTTGCTGGTCTTCACCTTCCCCCTGCAGCCTATTCACAGGCACAACAGGTTTGGGGATCTGTGCTTGCCCAGAGAATGAACATCTCACGGTGCGCATCCTCGGCAGAGCCTGTTCCCGAAAAGGCAAACGTCCGGCTCCTTGTCCCACACGGAAGGTGGCAGCCCGGAAAGCTCTTGCTGGTCTTCACCTTCCCCCTGCAGCCTATTCACAGGCACAACAGGTTTTGGGATCTGTGCTTGCCCAGAGAAGGAACATCTCACGGTGCGCATCCTCGGCAGAGCCTGTTCCCGAAAAGGCAAACGTCCGGCTCCTTGTCCCACACGGAAGGTGGCAGCCCGGAAAGCTGTTGCTCGTCTTCACCTTCCCCTTGCAGCCTATTCACAGGCACAACAGGTTTTGGGATCTGTGCTTGCCCAGAGAAGGAACATCTCACGGTGCGCATCCTCGGCAGAGCCTGTTCCTGAAAAGGCAAACGTCCGGCTCCTTGTCCCACACGGAAGGTGGCAGCCCGGAAAGCTGTTGCTGGTCTTCACCTTCCCCCTGCAGCCTATTCACAGGCACAACAGGTTTGGGGATCTGTGCTTGCCCAGAGAAGGAACATCTCACGGTGCGCATCCTCGGCAGAGCCTGTTCCCGAAAAGGCAAACGTCCGGCTCCTTGTCCCACACGGAAGGTGGCAGCCCGGAAAGCTCTTGCTGGTCTTCACCTTCCCCCTGCAGCCTATTCACAGGCACCACCGCACTGGGAATCTCTGCTTTCCCAAAGACGCAATCTCTCACGGTGCGCATCCTCGGCAGAGCCTGTTCCCGAAAAGGCAAACGTCCGGCTCCTTGTCCCACACGGAAGGTGGCAGCCCGGAAAGCTGTTGCTGGTCTTCACCTTCCCCCTGCAGCCTATTCACAGGCACCACCGCACTGGGAATCTCTGCTTTCCCAAAGACGCAATCTCTCACGGTGCGCATCCTCGGCAGAGCCTGTTCCCGAAAAGGCAAACGTCCGGCTCCTTGTCCCACACGGAAGGTGGCAGCCCGGAAAGCTGTTGCTGGTCTTCACCTTCCCCCTGCAGCCTATTCACAGGCACAACAGGTTTGGGGATCTGTGCTTGCCCAGAGAAGGAACATCTCACGGTGCGCATCCTCAGCAGAGCCTGTTCCCGAAAAGGCAAACGTCCGGCTCCTTGTCCCACACGGAAGGTGGCAGCCCGGAAAGCTGTTGCTGGTCTTCACCTTCCCCCTGCAGCCTATTCACAGGCACCACCGCACTGGGAAACTCTGCTTTCCCAAAGACGCAATCTCTCACGGTGCGCATCCTCGGCAGAGCCTGTTCCCGAAAAGGCAAACGTCCGGCTCCTTGTCCCACACGGAAGGTGGCAGCCCGGAAAGCTGTTGCTGGTCTTCACCTTCCCCCTGCAGCCTATTCACAGGCACAACAGGTTTGGGGATCTGTGCTTGCCCAGAGAAGGAACATCTCACGGTGCGCATCCTCGGCAGAGCCTGTTCCCGAAAAGGCAAACGTCCGGCTCCTTGTCCCACACGGAAGGTGGCAGCCCGGAAAGCTGTTGCTGGTCTTCACCTTCCCCCTGCAGCCTATTCACAGGCACAACAGGTTTGGGGATCTGTGCTTGCCCAGAGAATGAACATCTCACGGTGCGCATCCTCGGCAGAGCCTGTTCCCGAAAAGGCAAACGTCCGGCTCCTTGTCCCACACGGAAGGTGGCAGCCCGGAAAGCTCTTGCTGGTCTTCACCTTCCCCCTGCAGCCTATTCACAGGCACCACCGAACTGGGAATCTCTGCTTTCCCAAAGACGCAATCTCTCACGGTGCGCATCCTCGGCAGAGCCTGTTCCCGAAAAGGCAAACGTCCGGCTCCTTGTCCCACACGGAAGGTGGCAGCCCGGAAAGCTGGTGCTGGTCTTCACCTTCCCCCTGCAGCCTATTCACAGGCACCACCGCACTGGGAATCTCTGCTTTCCCAAAGACGCAATCTCTCACGGTGCGCATCCTCGGCAGAGCCTGTTCCCGAAAAGGCAAACGTCCGGCTCCTTGTCCCACACGGAAGGTGGCAGCCCGGAAAGCTGTTGCTGGTCTTCACCTTCCCCCTGCAGCCTATTCACAGGCACAACAGGTTTGGGGATCTGTGCTTGCCCAGAGAAGGAACATCTCACGGTGCGCATCCTCGGCAGAGCCTGTTCCCGAAAAGGCAAACGTCCGGCTCCTTGTCCCACATGGAAGGTGGCAGACCTGAAAGCTCTTGCTGGTCTTCACCTTCCCCCTGCAGCCTATTCACAGGCACAACAGGTTTTGGGATCTGTGCTTGCCCAGAGAAGGAACATCTCACGGTGCGCATCCTCGGCAGAGCCTGTTCCCGAAAAGGCAAACGTCTGGCTCCTTGTCCCACACGGAAGGTGGCAGCCCGGAAAGCTGTTGCTGGTCTTCACCTTCCCCCTGCAGCCTATTCACAGGCACAACAGGTTTTGGGATCTGTGCTTGCCCAGAGAAGGAACATCTCACGGTGCGCATCCTCGGCAGAGCCTGTTCCCGAAAAGGCAAACGTCCAGCTCCTTGTCCCACACGGAAGGTGGCAGCCCGGAAAGCTCTTGCTGGTCTTCACCTTCCCCCTGCAGCCTATTCACAGGCACAACCGCACTGGGAATCTCTGCTTTCCCAAAGACGCAATCTCTCATGGTGCGCATCCTCGGCAGAGCCTGTTCCCGAAAAGGCAAACGTCCGGCTCCTTGTCCCACACGGAAGGTGGCAGCCCGGAAAGCTGGTGCTGGCCTTCACCTTCCCCCTGCAGCCTATTCACAGGCACAACAGGTTTGGGGATCTGTGCTTGCCCAGGGAAGGAACATCTCACGGTGCGCATCCTCGGCAGAGCCTGTTCCCGAAAAGGCAAACGTCCGGCTCCTTGTCCCACATGGAAGGTGGCAGACCTGAAAGCTCTTGCTGGTCTTCACCTTCCCCCTGCAGCCTATTCACAGGCACAACAGGTTTTGGGATCTGTGCTTGCCCAGAGAAGGAACATCTCACGGTGCGCATCCTCGGCAGAGCCTGTTCCCGAAAAGGCAAACGTCTGGCTCCTTGTCCCACACGGAAGGTGGCAGCCCGGAAAGCTGTTGCTGGTCTTCACCTTCCCCCTGCAGCCTATTCACAGGCACAACAGGTTTTGGGATCTGTGCTTGCCCAGAGAAGGAACATCTCACGGTGCGCATCCTCGGCAGAGCCTGTTCCCGAAAAGGCAAACGTCCAGCTCCTTGTCCCACACGGAAGGTGGCAGCCCGGAAAGCTCTTGCTGGTCTTCACCTTCCCCCTGCAGCCTATTCACAGGCACAACCGCACTGGGAATCTCTGCTTTCCCAAAGACGCAATCTCTCATGGTGCGCATCCTCGGCAGAGCCTGTTCCCGAAAAGGCAAACGTCCGGCTCCTTGTCCCACACGGAAGGTGGCAGCCCGGAAAGCTGGTGCTGGCCTTCACCTTCCCCCTGCAGCCTATTCACAGGCACAACAGGTTTGGGGATCTGTGCTTGCCCAGGGAAGGAACATCTCACGGTGCGCATCCTCGGCAGAGCCTGTTCCCGAAAAGGCAAACGTCCGGCTCCTTGTCCCACACGGAAGGTGGCAGCCCGGAAAGCTGTTGCTGGTCTTCACCTTCCCCCTGCAGCCTATTCACAGGCACAACAGGTTTTGGGATCTGTGCTTGCCCAGAGAAGGAACATCTCACGGTGCGCATCCTCGGCAGAGCCTGTTCCCGAAAAGGCAAACGTCCGGCTCCTTGTCCCACATGGAAGGTGGCAGCCCTGAAAGCTGTTGCTGTTCTTCACCTTCCCCCTGCAGCCTATTCACAGGCACAACAGGTTTTGGGATCTGTGCTTGCCCAGAGAAGGAACATCTCACGGTGCGCATCCTCGGCAGAGCCTGTTCCCGAAAAGGCAAACGTCCGGCTCCTTGTCCCACACGGAAGGTGGCAGCCCGGAAAGCTGGTGCTGGTCTTCACCTTCCCCCTGCAGCCTATTCACAGGCACAACAGGTTTTGGGATCTCTGCTTGCCCAGAGAAGGAACATCTCACGGTGCGCATCCTCGGCAGAGCCTGTTCCCGAAAAGGCAAACGTCCGGCTCCTTGTCCCACACGGAAGGTGGCAGCCCGGAAAGCTGTTGCTGGTCTTCACCTTCCCCGTGCAGCCTATTCACAGGCACAACCGCACTGGGAATCTCTGCTTTCCCAAAGACGCAATCTCTTACGGTGCGCATCCTCGGCAGAGCTTGTTCCCGAAAAGGCAAACGTCCGGCTCCTTGTCCCACACGGAAGGTGGCAGCCCGGAAAGCTGTTGCTGGTCTTCACCTTCCCCCTGCAGCCTATTCACAGGCACAACAGGTTTGGGGATCTGTGCTTGCCCAGAGAAGGAACATCTCACGGTGCGCATCCTCGGCAGAGCCTGTTCCCGAAAAGGCAAACGTCCAGCTCCTTGTCCCACACGGAAGGTGGCAGCCCGGAAAGCTCTTGCTGGTCTTCACCTTCCCCCTGCAGCCTATTCACAGGCACAACCGCACTGGGAATCTCTGGTTTCCCAAAGACGCAATCTCTCATGGTGCGCATCCTCGGCAGAGCCTGTTCCCGAAAAGGCAAACGTCCGGCTCCTTGTCCCACACGGAAGGTGGCAGCCCTGAAAGCTGTTGCTGGTCTTCACCTTCCCCCTGCAGCCTATTCACAGGCACAACAGGTTTGGGGATCTGTGCTTGCCCAGAGAAGGAACATCTCACGGTGCGCATCCTCGGCAGAGCCTGTTCCCGAAAAGGCAAACGTCCGGCTCCTTGTCCCACACGGAAGGTGGCAGCCCGGAAAGCTCTTGCTGGTCTTCACCTTCCCCCTGCAGCCTATTCACAGGCACCACCGCACTGGGAAACTCTGCTTTCCCAAAGACGCAATCTCTCACGGTGCGCATCCTCGGCAGAGCCTGTTCCCGAAAAGGCAAACGTCCGGCTCCTTGTCCCACACGGAAGGTGGCAGCCCGGAAAGCTGTTGCTGGTCTTCACCTTCCCCGTGCAGCCTATTCACAGGCACCACCGCACTGGGAATCTCTGCTTTCCCAAAGACGCAATCTCTTACGGTGCGCATCCTCGGCAGAGCTTGTTCCCGAAAAGGCAAACGTCCGGCTCCTTGTCCCACACGGAAGGTGGCAGCCCGGAAAGCTGTTGCTGGTCTTCACCTTCCCCCTGCAGCCTATTCACAGGCACAACAGGTTTGGGGATCTGTGCTTGCCCAGAGAAGGAACATCTCACGGTGCGCATCCTCGGCAGAGCCTGTTCCCGAAAAGGCAAACGTCCAGCTCCTTGTCCCACACGGAAGGTGGCAGCCCGGAAAGCTCTTGCTGGTCTTCACCTTCCCCCTGCAGCCTATTCACAGGCACAACCGCACTGGGAATCTCTGGTTTCCCAAAGACGCAATCTCTCATGGTGCGCATCCTCGGCAGAGCCTGTTCCCGAAAAGGCAAACGTCCGGCTCCTTGTCCCACACGGAAGGTGGCAGCCCGGAAAGCTGGTGCTGGTCTTCACCTTCCCCCTGCAGCCTATTCACAGGCACAACAGGTTTTGGGATCTGTGCTTGCCCAGAGAAGGAACATCTCACGGTGCGCATCCTCGGCAGAGCCTGTTCCCGAAAAGGCAAACGTCCGGCTCCTTGTCCCACACGGAAGGTGGCAGCCCGGAAAGCTCTTGCTGGTCTTCACCTTCCCCCTGCAGCCTATTCACAGGCACCACCGCACTGGGAAACTCTGCTTTCCCAAAGACGCAATCTCTCACGGTGCGCATCCTCGGCAGAGCCTGTTCCCGAAAAGGCAAACGTCCGGCTCCTTGTCCCACACGGAAGGTGGCAGCCCGGAAAGCTGTTGCTGGTCTTCACCTTCCCCCTGCAGCCTATTCACAGGCACAACAGGTTTTGGGATCTGTGCTTGCCCAGAGAAGGAACATCTCACGGTGCGCATCCTCGGCAGAGCCTGTTCCCGAAAAGGCAAACGTCCGGCTCCTTGTCCCACATGGAAGGTGGCAGCCCTGAAAGCTGTTGCTGTTCTTCACCTTCCCCCTGCAGCCTATTCACAGGCACAACAGGTTTTGGGATCTGTGCTTGCCCAGAGAAGGAACATCTCACGGTGCGCATCCTCGGCAGAGCCTGTTCCCGAAAAGGCAAACGTCCGGCTCCTTGTCCCACACGGAAGGTGGCAGCCCGGAAAGCTGTTGCTGGTCTTCACCTTCCCCGTGCAGCCTATTCACAGGCACCACCGCACTGGGAATCTCTGCTTTCCCAAAGACGCAATCTCTCACGGTGCGCATCCTCGGCAGAGCCTGTTCCTGAAAAGCCAAAGGTCCGGCTCCTTGTCCCACACGGAAGGTGGCAGCCCGGAAAGCTGTTGCTGGTCTTCACCTTCCCCCTGCAGCCTATTCACAGGCACAACAGGTTTGGGGATCTGTGCTTGCCCAGAGAAGGAACATCTCACGGTGCGCATCCTCGGCAGAGCCTGTTCCCGAAAAGGCAAACGTCCAGCTCCTTGTCCCACACGGAAGGTGGCAGCCCGGAAAGCTCTTGCTGGTCTTCACCTTCCCCCTGCAGCCTATTCACAGGCACAACCGCACTGGGAATCTCTGCTTTCCCAAAGACGCAATCTCTCATGGTGCGCATCCTCGGCAGAGCCTGTTCCCGAAAAGGCAAACGTCCGGCTCCTTGTCCCACACGGAAGGTGGCAGCCCTGAAAGCTGTTGCTGGTCTTCACCTTCCCCCTGCAGCCTATTCACAGGCACAACAGGTTTGGGGATCTGTGCTTGCCCAGAGAAGGAACATCTCACGGTGCGCATCCTCGGCAGAGCCTGTTCCCGAAAAGGCAAACGTCCGGCTCCTTGTCCCACACGGAAGGTGGCAGCCCGGAAAGCTGTTGCTGGTCTTCACCTTCCCCCTGCAGACTATTCACAGGCACAACAGGTTTTGGGATCTCTGCTGGCCCAGAGAAGGAACATCTCACGGTGCGCATCCTCGGCAGAGCCTGTTCCCGAAAAGGCAAACGTCCGGCTCCTTGTCCCACACGGAAGGTGGCAGCCCGGAAAGCTCTTGCTGGTCTTCACCTTACCCCTGCAGCCTATTCACAGGCACCACCGCACTGGGAATCTCTGCTTTCCCAAAGACGCAATCTCTCATGGTGCGCATCCTCGGCAGAGCCTGTTCCCGAAAAGGCAAACGTCCGGCTCCTTGTCCCACACAGAAGGTGGCAGCCCGGAAAGCTGTTGCTGGTCTTCACCTTCCCCCTGCAGCCTATTCACAGGCACAACAGGTTTGGGGATCTGTGCTTGCCCAGAGAAGGAACATCTCACGGTGCGCATCCTCGGCAGAGCCTGTTCCCGAAAAGGCAAACGTCCGCCTCCTTGTCCCACACGGAAGGTGGCAGCCCTGAAAGCTGGTGCTGGTCTTCACCTTCCCCCTGCAGCCTATTCACAGGCACAACAGGTTTTGGGATCTCTGCTTGCCCAGAGAATGAAAATC
Organism: Haliaeetus albicilla; assembly: GCF_947461875.1. Taxonomy (NCBI): domain Eukaryota; kingdom Metazoa; phylum Chordata; class Aves; order Accipitriformes; family Accipitridae; genus Haliaeetus; species Haliaeetus albicilla. Next base: position 5,093,178 of record NC_091512.1, read on the forward strand.
TCACGGTGCGCATCCTCGGCAGAGCCTGTTCCCGAAAAGGCAAACGTCCGGCTCCTTGTCCCACACGGAAGGTGGCAGCCCTGAAAGCTGTTGCTGGTCTTCACCTTCCCCCTGCAGCCTATTCACAGGCAAAACAGGTTTTGGGATCTGTGCTTGCCCAGAGAAGGAACATCTCACGGTGCGCATCCTCGGCAGAGCCTGTTCCCGAAAAGGCAAACGTCCGGCTCCTTGTCCCACACGGAAGGTGGCAGCCCTGAAAGCTGGTGCTGGTCTTCACCTTCCCCCTGCAGCCTATTCACAGGCACAACAGGTTTTGGGATCTGTGCTTGCCCAGAGAAGGAAGATCTCACGGTGCGCATCCTCGGCAGAGCCTGTTCCCAAAAAGGCAAACGTCCGGCTCCTTGTCCCACACGGAAGGTGGCAGCCCTGAAAGCTGGTGCTGGTCTTCACCTTCCCCCTGCAGCCTATTCACAGGCACAACAGGTTTTGGGATCTCTGCTTGCCCAGAGAAGGAAAATCTCACGGTGCGCATCCTCGGCAGAGCCTGTTCCCGAAAAGGCAAACGTCCGGCTCCTTGTCCCACACGGAAGGTGGCAGCCCTCAAAGCTGTTGCTGGTCTTCACCTTCCCCCTGCAGCCTATTCACAGGCACAACAGGTTTTGGGATCTGTGCTTGCCCAGAGAAGGAACATCTCACGGTGCGCATCCTCGGCAGAGCCTGTTCCCGAAAAGGCAAACGTCCGGCTCCTTGTCCCACACGGAAGGTGGCAGCCCTGAAAGCTGTTGCTGGTCTTCACCTTCCCCCTGCAGCCTATTCACAGGCACAACAGGTTTTGGGATCTGTGCTTGCCCAGAGAAGGAACATCTCACGGTGCGCATCCTCGGCAGAGCCTGTTCCCGAAAAGGCAAACGTCCGGCTCCTTGTCCCACACGGAAGGTGGCAGCCCGGAAAGCTGTTGCTGGTCTTCACCTTCCCCCTGCAGCCTATTCACAGGCACAACAGGTTTTGGGATCTGTGCTTGCCCAGAGAAGGAACATCTCACGGTGCGCATCCTCGGCAGAGCCTGTTCCCGAAAAGGCAAACGTCCGGCTCCTTGTCCCACACGGAAGGTGGCAGCCCGGAAAGCTGTTGCTGGTCTTCACCTTCCCCCTGCAGCCTATTCACAGGCACAACAGGTTTGGGGATCTGTGCTTGCCCAGAGAAGGAACATCTCACGGTGCGCATCCTCGGCAGAGCCTGTTCCCGAAAAGGCAAACGTCCGGCTCCTTGTCCCACACGGAAGGTGGCAGCCCTGAAAGCTGTTGCTGGTCTTCACCTTCCCCCTGCAGCCTATTCACAGGCACAACAGGTTTTGGGATCTGTGCTTGCCCAGAGAAGGAACATCTCACGGTGCGCATCCTCGGCAGAGCCTGTTCCCGAAAAGGCAAACGTCCGGCTCCTTGTCCCACACGGAAGGTGGCAGACCTGAAAGCTCTTGCTGGTCTTCACCTTCCCCCTGCAGCCTATTCACAGGCACAACAGGTTTGGGGATCTGTGCTTGCCCAGAGAAGGAACATCTCACGGTGCGCATCCTCGGCAGAGCCTGTTCCCGAAAAGGCAAACGTCCGGCTCCTTGTCCCACACGGAAGGTGGCAGCCCGGAAAGCTGTTGCTGGTCTTCACCTTCCCCCTGCAGCCTATTCACAGGCACAACAGGTTTTGGGATCTGTGCTTGCCCAGAGAAGGAACATCTCACGGTGCGCATCCTCGGCAGAGCCTGTTCCCGAAAAGGCAAACGTCCGGCTCCTTGTCCCACACGGAAGGTGGCAGCCCTGAAAGCTGTTGCTGGTCTTCACCTTCCCCCTGCAGCCTATTCACAGGCACCACCGCACTGGGAAACTCTGCTTTCCCAAAGACGCAATCTCTCACGGTGCGCATCCTCGGCAGAGCCTGTTCCCGAAAAGGCAAACGTCCGGCTCCTTGTCCCACACGGAAGGTGGCAGCCCGGAAAGCTGGTGCTGGTCTTCACCTTCCCCCTGCAGCCTATTCACAGGCACAACAGGTTTTGGGATCTGTGCTTGCCCAGGGAAGGAACATCTCACGGTGCGCATCCTCGGCAGAGCCTGTTCCCGAAAAGGCAAACGTCCGGCTCCTTGTCCCACACGGAAGGTGGCAGCCCGGAAAGCTGTTGCTGGTCTTCACCTTCCCCCTGCAGCCTATTCACAGGCACAACAGGTTTGGGGATCTCTGCTTGCCCAGAGAAGGAACATCTCACGGTGCGCATCCTCGGCAGAGCCTGTTCCCGAAAAGGCAAACGTCCGGCTCCTTGTCCCACACGGAAGGTGGCAGCCCGGAAAGCTCTTGCTGGTCTTCACCTTCCCCCTGCAGCCTATTCACAGGCACCACCGCACTGGGAATCTCTGCTTTCCCAAAGACGCAATCTCTCACGGTGCGCATCCTCGGCAGAGCCTGTTCCCGAAAAGGCAAACGTCCGGCTCCTTGTCCCACACGGAAGGTGGCAGCCCGGAAAGCTCTTGCTGGTCTTCACCTTCCCCCTGCAGCCTATTCACAGGCACCACCGCACTGGGAATCTCTGCTTTCCCAAAGACGCAATCTCTCACGGTGCGCATCCTCGGCAGAGCCTGTTCCCGAAAAGGCAAACGTCCGGCTCCTTGTCCCACACGGAAGGTGGCAGCCCGGAAAGCTGTTGCTGGTCTTCACCTTCCCCCTGCAGCCTATTCACAGGCACAACAGGTTTGGGGATCTGTGCTTGCCCAGAGAAGGAACATCTCACGGTGCGCATCCTCGGCAGAGCCTGTTCCCGAAAAGGCAAACGTCCGGCTCCTTGTCCCACATGGAAGGTGGCAGCCCGGAAAGCTGTTGCTGGTCTTCACCTTCCCCCTGCAGCCTATTCACAGGCACAACAGGTTTTGGGATCTGTGCTTGCCCAGAGAAGGAACATCTCACGGTGCGCATCCTCGGCAGAGCCTGTTCCCGAAAAGGCAAACGTCCGGCTCCTTGTCCCACACGGAAGGTGGCAGCCCGGAAAGCTCTTGCTGGTCTTCACCTTCCCCCTGCAGCCTATTCACAGGCACAACCGCACTGGGAATCTCTGCTTTCCCAAAGACGCAATCTCTCATGGTGCGCATCCTCGGCAGAGCCTGTTCCCGAAAAGGCAAACGTCCGGCTCCTTGTCCCACACGGAAGGTGGCAGCCCGGAAAGCTGGTGCTGGTCTTCACCTTCCCCCTGCAGCCTATTCACAGGCACAACAGGTTTTGGGATCTGTGCTTGCCCAGAGAAGGAACATCTCACGGTGCGCATCCTCGGCAGAGCCTGTTCCCGAAAAGGCAAACGTCCGGCTCCTTGTCCCACACGGAAGGTGGCAGCCCGGAAAGCTGGTGCTGGTCTTCACCTTCCCCCTGCAGCCTATTCACAGGCACAACAGGTTTTGGGATCTCTGCTTGCCCAGAGAAGGAACATCTCACGGTGCGCATCCTCGGCAGAGCCTGTTCCCGAAAAGGCAAACGTCCGGCTCCTTGTCCCACACGGAAGGTGGCAGCCCGGAAAGCTGTTGCTGGTCTTCACCTTCCCCGTGCAGCCTATTCACAGGCACAACCGCACTGGGAATCTCTGCTTTCCCAAAGACGCAATCTCTTACGGTGCGCATCCTCGGCAGAGCTTGTTCCCGAAAAGGCAAACGTCCGGCTCCTTGTCCCACACGGAAGGTGGCAGCCCGGAAAGCTGTTGCTGGTCTTCACCTTCCCCCTGCAGCCTATTCACAGGCACAACAGGTTTGGGGATCTGTGCTTGCCCAGAGAAGGAACATCTCACGGTGCGCATCCTCGGCAGAGCCTGTTCCCGAAAAGGCAAACGTCCAGCTCCTTGTCCCACACGGAAGGTGGCAGCCCGGAAAGCTCTTGCTGGTCTTCACCTTCCCCCTGCAGCCTATTCACAGGCACAACCGCACTGGGAATCTCTGGTTTCCCAAAGACGCAATCTCTCATGGTGCGCATCCTCGGCAGAGCCTGTTCCCGAAAAGGCAAACGTCCGGCTCCTTGTCCCACACGGAAGGTGGCAGCCCTGAAAGCTGTTGCTGGTCTTCACCTTCCCCCTGCAGCCTATTCACAGGCACAACAGGTTTGGGGATCTGTGCTTGCCCAGAGAAGGAACATCTCACGGTGCGCATCCTCGGCAGAGCCTGTTCCCGAAAAGGCAAACGTCCGGCTCCTTGTCCCACACGGAAGGTGGCAGCCCGGAAAGCTCTTGCTGGTCTTCACCTTCCCCCTGCAGCCTATTCACAGGCACCACCGCACTGGGAAACTCTGCTTTCCCAAAGACGCAATCTCTCACGGTGCGCATCCTCGGCAGAGCCTGTTCCCGAAAAGGCAAACGTCCGGCTCCTTGTCCCACACGGAAGGTGGCAGCCCGGAAAGCTGTTGCTGGTCTTCACCTTCCCCGTGCAGCCTATTCACAGGCACCACCGCACTGGGAATCTCTGCTTTCCCAAAGACGCAATCTCTTACGGTGCGCATCCTCGGCAGAGCTTGTTCCCGAAAAGGCAAACGTCCGGCTCCTTGTCCCACACGGAAGGTGGCAGCCCGGAAAGCTGTTGCTGGTCTTCACCTTCCCCCTGCAGCCTATTCACAGGCACAACAGGTTTGGGGATCTGTGCTTGCCCAGAGAAGGAACATCTCACGGTGCGCATCCTCGGCAGAGCCTGTTCCCGAAAAGGCAAACGTCCAGCTCCTTGTCCCACACGGAAGGTGGCAGCCCGGAAAGCTCTTGCTGGTCTTCACCTTCCCCCTGCAGCCTATTCACAGGCACAACCGCACTGGGAATCTCTGGTTTCCCAAAGACGCAATCTCTCATGGTGCGCATCCTCGGCAGAGCCTGTTCCCGAAAAGGCAAACGTCCGGCTCCTTGTCCCACACGGAAGGTGGCAGCCCGGAAAGCTGGTGCTGGTCTTCACCTTCCCCCTGCAGCCTATTCACAGGCACAACAGGTTTTGGGATCTGTGCTTGCCCAGAGAAGGAACATCTCACGGTGCGCATCCTCGGCAGAGCCTGTTCCCAAAAAGGCAAACGTCCGGCTCCTTGTCCCACACGGAAGGTGGCAGCCCTGAAAGCTGGTGCTGGTCTTCACCTTCCCCCTGCAGCCTATTCACAGGCACAACAGGTTTTGGGATCTCTGCTTGCCCAGAGAAGGAAAATCTCACGGTGCGCATCCTCGGCAGAGCCTGTTCCCGAAAAGGCAAACGTCCGGCTCCTTGTCCCACACGGAAGGTGGCAGCCCTCAAAGCTGTTGCTGGTCTTCACCTTCCCCCTGCAGCCTATTCACAGGCACAACAGGTTTTGGGATCTGTGCTTGCCCAGAGAAGGAACATCTCACGGTGCGCATCCTCGGCAGAGCCTGTTCCCGAAAAGGCAAACGTCCGGCTCCTTGTCCCACACGGAAGGTGGCAGCCCTGAAAGCTGTTGCTGGTCTTCACCTTCCCCCTGCAGCCTATTCACAGGCACAACAGGTTTTGGGATCTGTGCTTGCCCAGAGAAGGAACATCTCACGGTGCGCATCCTCGGCAGAGCCTGTTCCCGAAAAGGCAAACGTCCGGCTCCTTGTCCCACACGGAAGGTGGCAGCCCGGAAAGCTGTTGCTGGTCTTCACCTTCCCCGTGCAGCCTATTCACAGGCACCACCGCACTGGGAATCTCTGCTTTCCCAAAGACGCAATCTCTCACGGTGCGCATCCTCGGCAGAGCCTGTTCCTGAAAAGCCAAAGGTCCGGCTCCTTGTCCCACACGGAAGGTGGCAGCCCGGAAAGCTGTTGCTGGTCTTCACCTTCCCCCTGCAGCCTATTCACAGGCACAACAGGTTTGGGGATCTGTGCTTGCCCAGAGAAGGAACATCTCACGGTGCGCATCCTCGGCAGAGCCTGTTCCCGAAAAGGCAAACGTCCAGCTCCTTGTCCCACACGGAAGGTGGCAGCCCGGAAAGCTCTTGCTGGTCTTCACCTTCCCCCTGCAGCCTATTCACAGGCACAACCGCACTGGGAATCTCTGCTTTCCCAAAGACGCAATCTCTCATGGTGCGCATCCTCGGCAGAGCCTGTTCCCGAAAAGGCAAACGTCCGGCTCCTTGTCCCACACGGAAGGTGGCAGCCCTGAAAGCTGTTGCTGGTCTTCACCTTCCCCCTGCAGCCTATTCACAGGCACAACAGGTTTGGGGATCTGTGCTTGCCCAGAGAAGGAACATCTCACGGTGCGCATCCTCGGCAGAGCCTGTTCCCGAAAAGGCAAACGTCCGGCTCCTTGTCCCACACGGAAGGTGGCAGCCCTGAAAGCTGTTGCTGGTCTTCACCTTCCCCCTGCAGACTATTCACAGGCACAACAGGTTTTGGGATCTCTGCTGGCCCAGAGAAGGAACATCTCACGGTGCGCATCCTCGGCAGAGCCTGTTCCCGAAAAGGCAAACGTCCGGCTCCTTGTCCCACACGGAAGGTGGCAGCCCGGAAAGCTCTTGCTGGTCTTCACCTTACCCCTGCAGCCTATTCACAGGCACCACCGCACTGGGAATCTCTGCTTTCCCAAAGACGCAATCTCTCATGGTGCGCATCCTCGGCAGAGCCTGTTCCCGAAAAGGCAAACGTCCGGCTCCTTGTCCCACACAGAAGGTGGCAGCCCGGAAAGCTGTTGCTGGTCTTCACCTTCCCCCTGCAGCCTATTCACAGGCACAACAGGTTTGGGGATCTGTGCTTGCCCAGAGAAGGAACATCTCACGGTGCGCATCCTCGGCAGAGCCTGTTCCCGAAAAGGCAAACGTCCGCCTCCTTGTCCCACACGGAAGGTGGCAGCCCTGAAAGCTGGTGCTGGTCTTCACCTTCCCCCTGCAGCCTATTCACAGGCACAACAGGTTTTGGGATCTCTGCTTGCCCAGAGAATGAAAATCTCACGGTGCGCATCCTCGGCAGAGCCTGTTCCCGAAAAGGCAAACGTCCGGCTCCTTGTCCCACACGGAAGGTGGCAGCCCTGAAAGCTGTTGCTGGTCTTCACCTTCCCCCTGCAGCCTATTCACAGGCAAAACAGGTTTTGGGATCTGTGCTTGCCCAGAGAAGGAACATCTCACGGTGCGCATCCTCGGCAGAGCCTGTTCCCGAAAAGGCAAACGTCCGGCTCCTTGTCCCACACGGAAGGTGGCAGCCCTGAAAGCTGGTGCTGGTCTTCACCTTCCCCCTGCAGCCTATTCACAGGCACAACAGGTTTTGGGATCTGTGCTTGCCCAGAGAAGGAACATCTCACGGTGCGCATCCTCGGCAGAGCCTGTTCCCAAAAAGGCAAACGTCCGGCTCCTTGTCCCACACGGAAGGTGGCAGCCCTGAAAGCTGGTGCTGGTCTTCACCTTCCCCCTGCAGCCTATTCACAGGCACAACAGGTTTTGGGATCTCTGCTTGCCCAGAGAAGGAAAATCTCACGGTGCGCATCCTCGGCAGAGCCTGTTCCCGAAAAGGCAAACGTCCGGCTCCTTGTCCCACACGGAAGGTGGCAGCCCTCAAAGCTGTTGCTGGTCTTCACCTTCCCCCTGCAGCCTATTCACAGGCACAACAGGTTTTGGGATCTGTGCTTGCCCAGAGAAGGAACATCTCACGGTGCGCATCCTCGGCAGAGCCTGTTCCCGAAAAGGCAAACGTCCGGCTCCTTGTCCCACACGGAAGGTGGCAGCCCTGAAAGCTGTTGCTGGTCTTCACCTTCCCCCTGCAGCCTATTCACAGGCACAACAGGTTTTGGGATCTGTGCTTGCCCAGAGAAGGAACATCTCACGGTGCGCATCCTCGGCAGAGCCTGTTCCCGAAAAGGCAAACGTCCGGCTCCTTGTCCCACACGGAAGGTGGCAGCCCGGAAAGCTGTTGCTGGTCTTCACCTTCCCCCTGCAGCCTATTCACAGGCACAACAGGTTTTGGGATCTGTGCTTGCCCAGAGAAGGAACATCTCACGGTGCGCATCCTCGGCAGAGCCTGTTCCCGAAAAGGCAAACGTCCGGCTCCTTGTCCCACACGGAAGGTGGCAGCCCGGAAAGCTGTTGCTGGTCTTCACCTTCCCCCTGCAGCCTATTCACAGGCACAACAGGTTTGGGGATCTGTGCTTGCCCAGAGAAGGAACATCTCACGGTGCGCATCCTCGGCAGAGCCTGTTCCCGAAAAGGCAAACGTCCGGCTCCTTGTCCCACACGGAAGGTGGCAGCCCTGAAAGCTGTTGCTGGTCTTCACCTTCCCCCTGCAGCCTATTCACAGGCACAACAGGTTTTGGGATCTGTGCTTGCCCAGAGAAGGAACATCTCACGGTGCGCATCCTCGGCAGAGCCTGTTCCCGAAAAGGCAAACGTCCGGCTCCTTGTCCCACACGGAAGGTGGCAGACCTGAAAGCTCTTGCTGGTCTTCACCTTCCCCCTGCAGCCTATTCACAGGCACAACAGGTTTGGGGATCTGTGCTTGCCCAGAGAAGGAACATCTCACGGTGCGCATCCTCGGCAGAGCCTGTTCCCGAAAAGGCAAACGTCCGGCTCCTTGTCCCACACGGAAGGTGGCAGCCCGGAAAGCTGTTGCTGGTCTTCACCTTCCCCCTGCAGCCTATTCACAGGCACAACAGGTTTTGGGATCTGTGCTTGCCCAGAGAAGGAACATCTCACGGTGCGCATCCTCGGCAGAGCCTGTTCCCGAAAAGGCAAACGTCCGGCTCCTTGTCCCACACGGAAGGTGGCAGCCCTGAAAGCTGTTGCTGGTCTTCACCTTCCCCCTGCAGCCTATTCACAGGCACCACCGCACTGGGAAACTCTGCTTTCCCAAAGACGCAATCTCTCACGGTGCGCATCCTCGGCAGAGCCTGTTCCCGAAAAGGCAAACGTCCGGCTCCTTGTCCCACACGGAAGGTGGCAGCCCGGAAAGCTGGTGCTGGTCTTCACCTTCCCCCTGCAGCCTATTCACAGGCACAACAGGTTTTGGGATCTGTGCTTGCCCAGGGAAGGAACATCTCACGGTGCGCATCCTCGGCAGAGCCTGTTCCCGAAAAGGCAAACGTCCGGCTCCTTGTCCCACACGGAAGGTGGCAGCCCGGAAAGCTGTTGCTGGTCTTCACCTTCCCCCTGCAGCCTATTCACAGGCACAACAGGTTTGGGGATCTCTGCTTGCCCAGAGAAGGAACATCTCACGGTGCGCATCCTCGGCAGAGCCTGTTCCCGAAAAGGCAAACGTCCGGCTCCTTGTCCCACACGGAAGGTGGCAGCCCGGAAAGCTCTTGCTGGTCTTCACCTTCCCCCTGCAGCCTATTCACAGGCACCACCGCACTGGGAATCTCTGCTTTCCCAAAGACGCAATCTCTCACGGTGCGCATCCTCGGCAGAGCCTGTTCCCGAAAAGGCAAACGTCCGGCTCCTTGTCCCACACGGAAGGTGGCAGCCCGGAAAGCTCTTGCTGGTCTTCACCTTCCCCCTGCAGCCTATTCACAGGCACCACCGCACTGGGAATCTCTGCTTTCCCAAAGACGCAATCTCTCACGGTGCGCATCCTCGGCAGAGCCTGTTCCCGAAAAGGCAAACGTCCGGCTCCTTGTCCCACACGGAAGGTGGCAGCCCGGAAAGCTGTTGCTGGTCTTCACCTTCCCCCTGCAGCCTATTCACAGGCACAACAGGTTTGGGGATCTGTGCTTGCCCAGAGAAGGAACATCTCACGGTGCGCATCCTCGGCAGAGCCTGTTCCCGAAAAGGCAAACGTCCGGCTCCTTGTCCCACATGGAAGGTGGCAGCCCGGAAAGCTGTTGCTGGTCTTCACCTTCCCCCTGCAGCCTATTCACAGGCACAACAGGTTTTGGGATCTGTGCTTGCCCAGAGAAGGAACATCTCACGGTGCGCATCCTCGGCAGAGCCTGTTCCCGAAAAGGCAAACGTCCGGCTCCTTGTCCCACACGGAAGGTGGCAGCCCGGAAAGCTCTTGCTGGTCTTCACCTTCCCCCTGCAGCCTATTCACAGGCACAACCGCACTGGGAATCTCTGCTTTCCCAAAGACGCAATCTCTCATGGTGCGCATCCTCGGCAGAGCCTGTTCCCGAAAAGGCAAACGTCCGGCTCCTTGTCCCACACGGAAGGTGGCAGCCCGGAAAGCTGGTGCTGGTCTTCACCTTCCCCCTGCAGCCTATTCACAGGCACAACAGGTTTTGGGATCTGTGCTTGCCCAGAGAAGGAACATCTCACGGTGCGCATCCTCGGCAGAGCCTGTTCCCGAAAAGGCAAACGTCCGGCTCCTTGTCCCACACGGAAGGTGGCAGCCCGGAAAGCTGTTGCTGGTCTTCACCTTCCCCCTGCAGCCTATTCACAGGCACCACCGCACTGGGAAACTCTGCTTTCCCAAAGACGCAATCTCTCACGGTGCGCATCCTCGGCAGAGCCTGTTCCCGAAAAGGCAAACGTCCGGCTCCTTGTCCCACACGGAAGGTGGCAGCCCGGAAAGCTGTTGCTGGTCTTCACCTTCCCCCTGCAGCCTATTCACAGGCACAACAGGTTTGGGGATCTCTGCTTGCCCAGAGAAGGAACATCTCACGGTGCGCATCCTCGGCAGAGCCTGTTCCCGAAAAGGCAAACGTCCGGCTCCTTGTCCCACACAGAAGGTGGCAGCCCTGAAAGATGTTGCTGGTCTTCACCTTCCCCCTGCAGCCTATTCACAGGCACAACAGGTTTGGGGATCTGTGCTTGCCCAGAGAAGGAACATCTCACGGTGCGCATCCTCGGCAGAGCCTGTTCCCGAAAAGGCAAACGTCCGGCTCCTTGTCCCACACGGAAGGTGGCAGCCCGGAAAGCTGTTGCTGGTCTTCACCTTCCCCCTGCAGCCTATTCACAGGCACAACAGGTTTTGGGATCTCTGCTTGCCCAGAGAAGGAACATCTCACGGTGCGCATCCTCGGCAGAGCCTGTTCCCGAAAAGGCAAACGTCCGGCTCCTTGTCCCACACGGAAGGTGGCAGCCCGGAAAGCTGTTGCTGGTCTTCACCTTCCCCGTGCAGCCTATTCACAGGCACCACCGCACTGGGAATCTCTGCTTTCCCAAAGACGCAATCTCTCACGGTGCGCATCCTCGGCAGAGCCTGTTCCCGAAAAGGCAAACGTCCGGCTCCTTGTCCCACACGGAAGGTGGCAGCCCGGAAAGCTGTTGCTGGTCTTCACCTTCCCCCTGCAGCCTATTCACAGGCACAACAGGTTTTGGGATCTGTGCTTGCCCAGAGAAGGAACATCTCACGGTGCGCATCCTCGGCAGAGCCTGTTCCCGAAAAGGCAAACGTCCGGCTCCTTGTCCCACACGGAAGGTGGCAGACCTGAAAGCTCTTGCTGGTCTTCACCTTCCCCCTGCAGCCTATTCACAGGCACAACAGGTTTGGGGATCTGTGCTTGCCCAGAGAAGGAACATCTCACGGTGCGCATCCTCGGCAGAGCCTGTTCCCGAAAAGGCAAACGTCCGGCTCCTTGTCCCACACGGAAGGTGGCAGCCCGGAAAGCTGTTGCTGGTCTTCACCTTCCCCCTGCAGCCTATTCACAGGCACAACAGGTTTTGGGATCTGTGCTTGCCCAGAGAAGGAACATCTCACGGTGCGCATCCTCGGCAGAGCCTGTTCCCGAAAAGGCAAACGTCCGGCTCCTTGTCCCACACGGAAGGTGGCAGCCCTGAAAGCTGTTGCTGGTCTTCACCTTCCCCCTGCAGCCTATTCACAGGCACCACCGCACTGGGAAACTCTGCTTTCCCAAAGACGCAATCTCTCACGGTGCGCATCCTCGGCAGAGCCTGTTCCCGAAAAGGCAAACGTCCGGCTCCTTGTCCCACACGGAAGGTGGCAGCCCGGAAAGCTGGTGCTGGTCTTCACCTTCCCCCTGCAGCCTATTCACAGGCACAACAGGTTTTGGGATCTGTGCTTGCCCAGGGAAGGAACATCTCACGGTGCGCATCCTCGGCAGAGCCTGTTCCCGAAAAGGCAAACGTCCGGCTCCTTGTCCCACACGGAAGGTGGCAGCCCGGAAAGCTGTTGCTGGTCTTCACCTTCCCCCTGCAGCCTATTCACAGGCACAACAGGTTTGGGGATCTCTGCTTGCCCAGAGAAGGAACATCTCACGGTGCGCATCCTCGGCAGAGCCTGTTCCCGAAAAGGCAAACGTCCGGCTCCTTGTCCCACACGGAAGGTGGCAGCCCGGAAAGCTCTTGCTGGTCTTCACCTTCCCCCTGCAGCCTATTCACAGGCACCACCGCACTGGGAATCTCTGCTTTCCCAAAGACGCAATCTCTCACGGTGCGCATCCTCGGCAGAGCCTGTTCCCGAAAAGGCAAACGTCCGGCTCCTTGTCCCACACGGAAGGTGGCAGCCCGGAAAGCTCTTGCTGGTCTTCACCTTCCCCCTGCAGCCTATTCACAGGCACCACCGCACTGGGAATCTCTGCTTTCCCAAAGACGCAATCTCTCACGGTGCGCATCCTCGGCAGAGCCTGTTCCCGAAAAGGCAAACGTCCGGCTCCTTGTCCCACACGGAAGGTGGCAGCCCGGAAAGCTGTTGCTGGTCTTCACCTTCCCCCTGCAGCCTATTCACAGGCACAACAGGTTTGGGGATCTGTGCTTGCCCAGAGAAGGAACATCTCACGGTGCGCATCCTCGGCAGAGCCTGTTCCCGAAAAGGCAAACGTCCGGCTCCTTGTCCCACATGGAAGGTGGCAGCCCGGAAAGCTGTTGCTGGTCTTCACCTTCCCCCTGCAGCCTATTCACAGGCACAACAGGTTTTGGGATCTGTGCTTGCCCAGAGAAGGAACATCTCACGGTGCGCATCCTCGGCAGAGCCTGTTCCCGAAAAGGCAAACGTCCGGCTCCTTGTCCCACACGGAAGGTGGCAGCCCGGAAAGCTCTTGCTGGTCTTCACCTTCCCCCTGCAGCCTATTCACAGGCACAACCGCACTGGGAATCTCTGCTTTCCCAAAGACGCAATCTCTCATGGTGCGCATCCTCGGCAGAGCCTGTTCCCGAAAAGGCAAACGTCCGGCTCCTTGTCCCACACGGAAGGTGGCAGCCCGGAAAGCTGGTGCTGGTCTTCACCTTCCCCCTGCAGCCTATTCACAGGCACAACAGGTTTTGGGATCTGTGCTTGCCCAGAGAAGGAACATCTCACGGTGCGCATCCTCGGCAGAGCCTGTTCCCGAAAAGGCAAACGTCCGGCTCCTTGTCCCACACGGAAGGTGGCAGCCCGGAAAGCTGTTGCTGGTCTTCACCTTCCCCCTGCAGCCTATTCACAGGCACCACCGCACTGGGAAACTCTGCTTTCCCAAAGACGCAATCTCTCACGGTGCGCATCCTCGGCAGAGCCTGTTCCCGAAAAGGCAAACGTCCGGCTCCTTGTCCCACACGGAAGGTGGCAGCCCGGAAAGCTGTTGCTGGTCTTCACCTTCCCCCTGCAGCCTATTCACAGGCACAACAGGTTTGGGGATCTCTGCTTGCCCAGAGAAGGAACATCTCACGGTGCGCATCCTCGGCAGAGCCTGTTCCCGAAAAGGCAAACGTCCGGCTCCTTGTCCCACACAGAAGGTGGCAGCCCTGAAAGATGTTGCTGGTCTTCACCTTCCCCCTGCAGCCTATTCACAGGCACAACAGGTTTGGGGATCTGTGCTTGCCCAGAGAAGGAACATCTCACGGTGCGCATCCTCGGCAGAGCCTGTTCCCGAAAAGGCAAACGTCCGGCTCCTTGTCCCACACGGAAGGTGGCAGCCCGGAAAGCTGTTGCTGGTCTTCACCTTCCCCCTGCAGCCTATTCACAGGCACAACAGGTTTTGGGATCTCTGCTTGCCCAGAGAAGGAACATCTCACGGTGCGCATCCTCGGCAGAGCCTGTTCCCGAAAAGGCAAACGTCCGGCTCCTTGTCCCACACGGAAGGTGGCAGCCCGGAAAGCTGTTGCTGGTCTTCACCTTCCCCGTGCAGCCTATTCACAGGCACCACCGCACTGGGAATCTCTGCTTTCCCAAAGACGCAATCTCTCACGGTGCGCATCCTCGGCAGAGCCTGTTCCCGAAAAGGCAAACGTCCGGCTCCTTGTCCCACACGGAAGGTGGCAGCCCGGAAAGCTGTTGCTGGTCTTCACCTTCCCCCTGCAGCCTATTCACAGGCACAACAGGTTTTGGGATCTGTGCTTGCCCAGAGAAGGAACATCTCACGGTGCGCATCCTCGGCAGAGCCTGTTCCCGAAAAGGCAAACGTCCGGCTCCTTGTCCCACACGGAAGGTGGCAGCCCGGAAAGCTGTTGCTGGTCTTCACCTTCCCCCTGCAGCCTATTCACAGGCACAACAGGTTTTGGGATCTGTGCTTGCCCAAACACGCAATCTCTCACGGTGCGCATCCTCGGCAGAGCCTGTTCCCGAAAAGGCAAACGTCCGGCTCCTTGTCCCACACGGAAGGTGGCAGCCCGGAAAGCTCTTGCTGGTCTTCACCTTCCCCCTGCAGCCTATTCACAGGCACAACCGCACTGGGAATCTCTGCTTTCCCAAAGACGCAATCTCTCATGGTGCGCATCCTCGGCAGAGCCTGTTCCCGAAAAGGCAAACGTCCGGCTCCTTGTCCCACACGGAAGGTGGCAGCCCGGAAAGCTGTTGCTGGTCTTCACCTTCCCCCTGCAGCCTATTCACAGGCACAACAGGTTTTGGGATCTGTGCTTGCCCAGAGAAGGAACATCTCACGGTGCGCATCCTCGGCAGAGCCTGTTCCCGAAAAGGCAAACGTCCGGCTCCTTGTCCCACACGGAAGGTGGCAGCCCGGAAAGCTGTTGCTGGTCTTCACCTTCCCCCTGCAGCCTATTCACAGGCACAACAGGTTTTGGGATCTGTGCTTGCGCAGAGAAGGAACATCTCACGGTGCGCATCCTCGGCAGAGCCTGTTCCCGAAAAGGCAAACGTCCGGCTCCTTGTCCCACACGGAAGGTGGCAGCCCTGAAAGCTGTTGCTGGTCTTCACCTTCCCCCTGCAGCCTATTCACAGGCACAACAGGTTTTGGGATCTGTGCTTGCCCAGAGAAGGAACATCTCACGGTGCGCATCCTCGGCAGAGCCTGTTCCCGAAAAGGCAAACGTCCGGCTCCTTGTCCCACACGGAAGGTGGCAGCCCGGAAAGCTGTTGCTGGTCTTCACCTTCCCCCTGCAGCCTATTCACAGGCACAACAGGTTTTGGGATCTCTGCTTGCCCAGAGAAGGAACATCTCACGGTGCGCATCCTCGGCAGAGCCTGTTCCCGAAAAGGCAAACGTCCGCCTCCTTGTCCCACACGGAAGGTGGCAGCCCGGAAAGCTGTTGCTGGTCTTCACCTTCCCCGTGCAGCCTATTCACAGGCACCACCGCACTGGGAATCTCTGCTTTCCCAAAGACGCAATCTCTCACGGTGCGCATCCTCGGCAGAGCCTGTTCCCGAAAAGGCAAACGTCCGGCTCCTTGTCCCACACGGAAGGTGGCAGCCCGGAAAGCTCTTGCTGGTCTTCACCTTCCCCCTGCAGCCTATTCACAGGCACAACAGGTTTGGGGATCTGTGCTTGCCCAAAGACGCAATCTCTCACGGTGCGCATCCTCGGCAGAGCCTGTTCCCGAAAAGGCAAATGTCCGGCTCCTTGTCCCACACGGAAGGTGGCAGCCCTGAAAGCTGTTGCTGGTCTTCACCTTCCCCCTGCAGCCTATTCACAGGCACAACAGGTTTTGGGATCTGTGCTTGCCCAGAGAAGGAACATCTCACGGTGCGCATCCTCGGCAGAGCCTGTTTCCGAAAAGGCAAACGTCCAGCTCCTTGTCCCACACGGAAGGTGGCAGCCCGGAAAGCTCTTGCTGGTCTTCACCTTCCCCCTGCAGCCTATTCACAGGCACAACCGCACTGGGAATCTCTGCTTTCCCAAAGACGCAATCTCTCACGGTGCGCATCCTCGGCAGAGCCTGTTCCCGAAAAGGCAAACGTCCGGCTCCTTGTCCCACACGGAAGGTGGCAGCCCGGAAAGCTCTTGCTGGTCTTCACCTTCCCCCTGCAGCCTATTCACAGGCACAACCGCACTGGGAATCTCTGCTTTCCCAAAGACGCAATCTCTCATGGTGCGCATCCTCGGCAGAGCCTGTTCCCGAAAAGGCAAACGTCCGGCTCCTTGTCCCACACGGAAGGTGGCAGCCCGGAAAGCTGTTGCTGGTCTTCACCTTCCCCCTGCAGCCTATTCACAGGCACAACAGGTTTTGGGATCTGTGCTTGCCCAGAGAAGGAACATCTCACGGTGCGCATCCTCGGCAGAGCCTGTTCCCGAAAAGGCAAACGTCCGGCTCCTTGTCCCACACGGAAGGTGGCAGCCCGGAAAGCTGTTGCTGGTCTTCACCTTCCCCCTGCAGCCTATTCACAGGCACAACAGGTTTTGGGATCTCTGCTTGCCCAGAGAAGGAACATCTCACGGTGCGCATCCTCGGCAGAGCCTGTTCCCGAAAAGGCAAACGTCCGGCTCCTTGTCCCACACGGAAGGTGGCAGCCCGGAAAGCTGTTGCTGGTCTTCACCTTCCCCCTGCAGCCTATTCACAGGCACAACCGCACTGGGAATCTCTGCTTTCCCAAAGACGCAATCTCTCACGGTGCGCATCCTCGGCAGAGCCTGTTCCCGAAAAGGCAAACGTCCGGCTCCTTGTCCCACACGGAAGGTGGCAGCCCGGAAAGCTGTTGCTGGTCTTCACCTTCCCCCTGCAGCCTATTCACAGGCACAACAGGTTTTGGGATCTGTGCTTGCCCAGAGAAGGAACATCTCACGGTGCGCATCCTCGGCAGAGCCTGTTCCCGAAAAGGCAAACGTCCGGCTCCTTGTCCCACACGGAAGGTGGCAACCCGGAAAGCTGTTGCTGGTCTTCACCTTCCCCCTGCAGCCTATTCACAGGCACAACAGGTTTTGGGATCTGTGCTTGCCCAGAGAAGGAACATCTCACGGTGCGCATCCTCGGCAGAGCCTGTTCCCGAAAAGGCAAACGTCCGGCTCCTTGTCCCACATGGAAGGTGGCAGCCCTGAAAGCTGTTGCTGGTCTTCACCTTCCCCCTGCAGCCTATTCACAGGCACAACAGGTTTTGGGATCTGTGCTTGCCCAGAGAAGGAACATCTCACGGTGCGCATCCTCGGCAGAGCCTGTTCCCGAAAAGGCAAACGTCCAGCTCCTTGTCCCACACGGAAGGTGGCAGCCCGGAAAGCTGTTGCTGGTCTTCACCTTCCCCCTGCAGCCTATTCACAGGCACAACAGGTTTTGGGATCTCTGCTTGCCCAGAGAAGGAACATCTCACGGTGCGCATCCTCGGCAGAGCCTGTTCCCGAAAAGGCAAACGTCCGCCTCCTTCTCCCACACGGAAGGTGCAGCCCGGAAAGCTGTTGCTGGTCTTCACCTTCCCCGTGCAGCCTATTCACAGGCACCACCGCACTGGGAATCTCTGCTTTCCCAAAGACGCAATCTCTCACGGTGCGCATCCTCGGCAGAGCCTGTTCCCGAAAAGGCAAACGTCCGGCTCCTTGTCCCACACGGAAGGTGGCAGCCCGGAAAGCTGTTGCTGGTCTTCACCTTCCCCCTGCAGCCTATTCACAGGCACAACAGGTTTGGGGATCTGTGCTTGCCCAAAGACGCAATCTCTCACGGTGCGCATCCTCGGCAGAGCCTGTTCCCGAAAAGGCAAATGTCCGGCTCCTTGTCCCACACGGAAGGTGGCAGCCCGGAAAGCTGTTGCTGGTCTTCACCTTCCCCCTGCAGCCTATTCACAGGCACAACAGGTTTTGGGATCTGTGCTTGCCCAGAGAAGGAACATCTCACGGTGCGCATCCTCGGCAGAGCCTGTTCCCAAAAAGGCAAACGTCCAGCTCCTTGTCCCACGCGGAAGGTGGCAGCCCGGAAAGCTCTTGCTGGTCTTCACCTTCCCCCTGCAGCCTATTCACAGGCACAACCGCACTGGGAATCTCTGCTTTCCCAAAGACGCAATCTCTCATGGTGCGCATCCTCGGCAGAGCCTGTTCCCGAAAAGGCAAACGTCCGGCTCCTTGTCCCACACGGAAGGTGGCAGCCCTGAAAGCTGTTGCTGGTCTTCACCTTCCCCGTGCAGCCTATTCACAGGCACAACAGGTTTTGGGATCTGTGCTTGCCCAGAGAAGGAACATCTCACGGTGCACATCCTCGGCAGAGCCTGTTCCCGAAAAGGCAAACGTCCGGCTCCTTGTCCCACACGGAAGGTGGCAGCCCTGAAAGCTGTTGCTGGTCTTCACCTTCCCCCTGCAGCCTATTCACAGGCACAACAGGTTTTGGGATCTGTGCTTGCCCAGAGAAGGAACATCTCACGGTGCGGATCCTCGGCAGAGACTGTTCCCGAAAAGGCAAACGTCCGGCTCCTTGTCCCACACGGAAGGTGGCAGCCCTGAAAGCTGTTGCTGGTCTTCACCTTCCCCCTGCAGCCTATTCACAGGCACAACAGGTTTTGGGATCTGTGCTTGCCCAGAGAAGGAACATCTCACGGTGCGCATCCTCGGCAGAGCCTGTTCCCGAAAAGGCAAAAGTCCGGCTCCTTGTCCCACACGGAAGGTGGCAGCCCTGAAAGCTGTTGCTGGTCTTCACCTTCCCCGTGCAGCCTATTCACAGGCACCACCGCACTGGGAATCTCTGCTTTCCCAAAGACGCAATCTCTCACGGTGCGCATCCTCGGCAGAGCCTGTTCCCGAAAAGGCAAACGTCCGGCTCCTTGTCCCACACGGAAGGTGGCAGCCCGGAAAGCTCTTGCTGGTCTTCACCTTCCCCCTGCAGCCTATTCACAGGCACAACAGGTTTGGGGATCTGTGCTTGCCCAGAGAAGGAACATCTCACGGTGCGCATCCTCGGCAGAGCCTGTTCCCGAAAAGGCAAACGTCCGGCTCCTTGTCCCACACGGAAGGTGGCAGCCCGGAAAGCTCTTGCTGGTCTTCACCTTCCCCCTGCAGCCTATTCACAGGCACAACAGGTTTTGGGATCTGTGCTTGCCCAGAGAAGGAACATCTCACGGTGCGCATCCTCGGCAGAGCCTGTTCCCGAAAAGGCAAACGTCCGGCTCCTTGTCCCACACGGAAGGTGGCAGCCCGGAAAGCTGTTGCTGGTCTTCACCTTCCCCCTGCAGCCTATTCACAGGCACAACAGGTTTGGGGATCTGTGCTTGCCCAGAGAAGGAACATCTCACGGTGCGCATCCTCGGCAGAGCCTGTTCCCGAAAAGGCAAACGTCCGGCTCCTTGTCCCACACGGAAGGTGGCAGCCCGGAAAGCTGTTGCTGGTCTTCACCTTCCCCCTGCAGCCTATTCACAGGCACAACAGGTTTGGGGATCTGTGCTTTCCCAAAGACGCAATCTCTCACGGTGCGCATCCTCGGCAGAGCCTGTTCCCGAAAAGGCAAACGTCCGGCTCCTTGTCCCACACGGAAGGTGGCAGCCCGGAAAGCTGTTGCTGGTCTTCACCTTCCCCCTGCAGCCTATTCACAGGCACAACAGGTTTGGGGATCTGTGCTTGCCCAGAGAAGGAACATCTCACGGTGCGCATCCTCGGCAGAGCCTGTTCCCGAAAAGGCAAACGTCCGGCTCCTTGTCCCACACGGAAGGTGGCAGCCCGGAAAGCTGTTGCTGGTCTTCACCTTCCCCCTGCAGCCTATTCACAGGCACAACAGGTTTGGGGATCTGTGCTTGCCCAGAGAAGGAACATCTCACGGTGCGCATCCTCGGCAGAGCCTGTTCCCGAAAAGGCAAACGTCCGGCTCCTTGTCCCACACGGAAGGTGGCAGCCCGGAAAGCTCTTGCTGGTCTTCACCTTCCCCCTGCAGCCTATTCACAGGCACAACAGGTTTTGGGATCTGTGCTTGCCCAGAGAAGGAACATCTCACGGTGCGCGTCCTCGGCAGAGCCTGTTCCCGAAAAGGCAAACGTCCGGCTCCTTGTCCCACACGGAAGGTGGCAGCCCTGAAAGCTCTTGCTGGTCTTCACCTTCCCCGTGCAGCCTATTCACAGGCACAACAGGTTTTGGGATCTGTGCTTGCCCAGAGAAGGAACATCTCACGGTGCGCACCCTCGGCAGAGCCTTTTCCCGAAAAGGCAAACGTCCGGCTCCTTGTCCCACACGGAAGGTGGCAGCCCGGAAAGCTGTTGCTGGTCTTCACCTTCCCCCTGCAGCCTATTCACAGGCAGAACAGGTTTTGGGATCTGTGCTTGCCCAGAGAAGGAACATCTCACGGTGCGCATCCTCGGCAGAGCCTGTTCCCGAAAAGGCAAACGTCCGGCTCCTTGTCCCACACGGAAGGTGGCAGCCCGGAAAGCTGTTGCTGGTCTTCACCTTCCCCCTGCAGCCTATTCACAGGCACAACAGGTTTTGGGATCTCTGCTTGCCCAGAGAAGGAACATCTCACGGTGCGCATCCTCGGCAGAGCCTGTTCCCGAAAAGGCAAACGTCCGCCTCCTTGTCCCACACGGAAGGTGGCAGCCCTGAAAGCTGTTGCTGGTCTTCACCTTCCCCGTGCAGCCTATTCACAGGCACCACCGCACTGGGAATCTCTGCTTTCCCAAAGACGCAATCTCTCACGGTGCGCATCCTCGGCAGAGCCTGTTCCCGAAAAGGCAAACGTCCGGCTCCTTGTCCCACACGGAAGGTGGCAGCCGTGAAAGCTGTTGCTGGTCTTCACCTTCCCCCTGCAGCCTATTCACAGGCACAACAGGTTTGGGGATCTGTGCTTGCCCAGAGAAGGAACATCTCACAGTGCGCATCCTCGGCAGAGCCTGTTCCCGAAAAGGCAAACGTCCAGCTCCTTGTCCCACACGGAAGGTGGCAGCCCGGAAAGCTGTTGCTGGTCTTCACCTTCCCCCTGCAGCCTATTCACAGGCACCACCGCACTGGGAATCTCTGCTTTCCCAAAGACGCAATCTCTCATGGTGCGCATCCTCGGCAGAGCCTGTTCCCGAAAAGGCAAACGTCCGGCTCCTTGTCCCACACGGAAGGTGGCAGCCCGGAAAGCTGTTGCTGGTCTTCACCTTCCCCCTGCAGCCTATTCACAGGCACAACAGGTTTGGGGATCTGTGCTTGCCCAGAGAAGGAACATCTCACGGTGCGCATCCTCGGCAGAGCCTGTTCCCGAAAAGGCAAACGTCCGGCTCCTTGTCCCACACGGAAGGTGGCAGCCCGGAAAGCTCTTGCTGGTCTTCACCTTCCCCCTGCAGCCTATTCACAGGCACAACCGCACTGGGAATCTCTGCTTTCCCAAAGACGCAATCTCTCACGGTGCGCATCCTCGGCAGAGCCTGTTCCCGAAAAGGCAAACGTCCGGCTCCTTGTCCCACACGGAAGGTGGCAGCCCGGAAAGCTCTTGCTGGTCTTCACCTTCCCCCTGCAGCCTATTCACAGGCACAACAGGTTTTGGGATCTGTGCTTGCCCAGAGAAGGAACATCTCACGGTGCGCATCCTCGGCAGAGCCTGTTCCCGAAAAGGCAAACGTCCGGCTCCTTGTCCCACACGGAAGGTGGCAGCCCGGAAAGCTGTTGCTGGTCTTCACCTTCCCCCTGCAGCCTATTCACAGGCACAACAGGTTTTGGGATCTGTGCGTGCCCAGAGAAGGAACATCTCACGGTGCGCATCCTCGGCAGAGCCTGTTCCCGAAAAGGCAAACGTCCGGCTCCTTGTCCCACACGGAAGGTGGCAGCCCGGAAAGCTGTTGCTGGTCTTCACCTTCCCCCTGCAGCCTATTCACAGGCACAACAGGTTTGGGGATCTGTGCTTGCCCAGAGAAGGAACATCTCACGGTGTGCATCCTCGGCAGAGCCTGTTCCCGAAAAGGCAAACGTCCGGCTCCTTGTCCCACACGGAAGGGGGCAGCCCGGAAAGCTGTTGCTGGTCTTCACCTTCCCCCTGCAGCCTATTCACAGGCACAACAGGTTTTGGGATCTGTGCTTGCGCAGAGAAGGAACATCTCACGGTGCGCATCCTCGGCAGAGCCTGTTCCTGAAAAGGCAAACGTCCGGCTCCTTGTCCCACACGGAAGGTGGCAGCCCTGAAAGCTGTTGCTGGTCTTCACCTTCCCCCTGCAGCCTATTCACAGGCACAACAGGTTTTGGGATCTGTGCTTGCCCAGAGAAGGAACATCTCACGGTGCGCATCCTCGGCAGAGCCTGTTCCCTAAAAGGCAAACGTCCGGCTCCTTGTCCCACACGGAAGGTGGCAGCCCTGAAAGCTGTTGCTGGTCTTCACCTTCCCCCTGCAGCCTATTCACAGGCACAACAGGTTTTGGGATCTGTGCTTGCCCAGAGAAGGAACATCTCACGGTGCGCATCCTCGGCAGAGCCTGTTCCCGAAAAGGCAAACGTCCGGCTCCTTGTCCCACACGGAAGGTGGCAGCCATGAAAGCTCTTGCTGGTCTTCACCTTCCCCCTGCAGCCTATTCACAGGCACAACAGGTTTTGGGATCTGTGCTTGCCCAGAGAAGGAACATCTCACGGTGCGCATCCTCGGCAGAGCCTGTTCCCGAAAAGGCAAACGTCCGGCTCCTTGTCCCACACGGAAGGTGGCAGCCGTGAAAGCTGTTGCTGGTCTTCACCTTCCCCCTGCAGCCTATTCACAGGCACAACAGGTTTTGGGATCTGTGCTTGCCCAAAGACGCAATCTCTCACGGTGCGCATCCTCGGCAGAGCCTGTTCCCGAAAAGGCAAACGTCCGGCTCCTTGTCCCACACGGAAGGTGGCAGCCCTGAAAGCTGTTGCTGGTCTTCACTTTCCCCCTGCAGCCTATTCACAGGCACAACAGGTTTTGGGATCTGTGCTTGCCCAAAGACGCAATCTCTCACGGTGCGCATCCTCGGCAGAGCCTGTTCCCGAAAAGGCAAACGTCCGGCTCCTTGTCCCACACGGAAGGTGGCAGCCCGGAAAGCTGTTGCTGGTCTTCACCTTCCCCCTGCAGCCTATTCACAGGCACAACAGGTTTGGGGATCTGTGCTTGCCCAAAGACGCAATCTCTCACGGTGCGCATCCTCGGCAGAGCCTGTTCCCGAAAAGGCAAATGTCCGGCTCCTTGTCCCACACGGAAGGTGGCAGCCCGGAAAGCTGTTGCTGGTCTTCACCTTCCCCCTGCAGCCTATTCACAGGCACAACAGGTTTTGGGATCTGTGCTTGCCCAGAGAAGGAACATCTCACGGTGCGCATCCTCGGCAGAGCCTGTTCCCAAAAAGGCAAACGTCCAGCTCCTTGTCCCACGCGGAAGGTGGCAGCCCGGAAAGCTCTTGCTGGTCTTCACCTTCCCCCTGCAGCCTATTCACAGGCACAACCTCACTGGGAATCTCTGCTTTCCCAAAGACGCAATCTCTCATGGTGCGCATCCTCGGCAGAGCCTGTTCCCGAAAAGGCAAACGTCCGGCTCCTTGTCCCACACGGAAGGTGGCAGCCCTGAAAGCTGTTGCTGGTCTTCACCTTCCCCGTGCAGCCTATTCACAGGCACAACAGGTTTTGGGATCTGTGCTTGCCCAGAGTAGGAACATCTCACGGTGCACATCCTCGGCAGAGCCTGTTCCCGAAAAGGCAAACGTCCGGCTCCTTGTCCCACACGGAAGGTGGCAGCCCTGAAAGCTGTTGCTGGTCTTCACCTTCCCCCTGCAGCCTATTCACAGGCACAACAGGTTTTGGGATCTGTGCTTGCCCAGAGAAGGAACATCTCACGGTGCGGATCCTCGGCAGAGCCTGTTCCCGAAAAGGCAAACGTCCGGCTCCTTGTCCCACACGGAAGGTGGCAGCCCTGAAAGCTGTTGCTGGTCTTCACCTTCCCCCTGCAGCCTATTCACAGGCACAACAGGTTTTGGGATCTGTGCTTGCCCAGAGAAGGAACATCTCACGGTGCGCATCCTCGGCAGAGCCTGTTCCCGAAAAGGCAAAGGTCCGGCTCCTTGTCCCACACGGAAGGTGGCAGCCCTGAAAGCTGTTGCTGGTCTTCACCTTCCCCGTGCAGCCTATTCACAGGCACCACCGCACTGGGAATCTCTGCTTTCCCAAAGACGCAATCTCTCACGGTGCGCATCCTCGGCAGAGCCTGTTCCCGAAAAGGCAAACGTCCGGCTCCTTGTCCCACACGGAAGGTGGCAGCCCTGAAAGCTCTTGCTGGTCTTCACCTTCCCCCTGCATCCTATTCACAGGCACAACAGGTTTGGGGATCTGTGCTTGCCCAGAGAAGGAACATCTCACGGTGCGCATCCTCGGCAGAGCCTGTTCCCGAAAAGGCAAACGTCCGGCTCCTTGTCCCACACGGAAGGTGGCAGCCCGGAAAGCTCTTGCTGGTCTTCACCTTCCCCCTGCAGCCTATTCACAGGCACAACAGGTTTTGGGATCTGTGCTTGCCCAGAAAAGGAACATCTCACGGTGCGCATCCTCGGCAGAGCCTGTTCCCGAAAAGGCAAACGTCCGGCTCCTTGTCCCACACGGAAGGTGGCAGCCCGGAAAGCTGTTGCTGGTCTTCACCTTCCCCCTGCAGCCTATTCACAGGCACAACAGGTTTGGGGATCTGTGCTTGCCCAGAGAAGGAACATCTCACGGTGCGCATCCTCGGCAGAGCCTGTTCCCGAAAAGGCAAACGTCCGGCTCCTTGTCCCACACGGAAGGTGGCAGCCCGGAAAGCTGTTGCTGGTCTTCACCTTCCCCCTGCAGCCTATTCACAGGCACCACCGCACTGGGAATCTCTGCTTTCCCAAAGACGCAATCTCTCACGGTGCGCATCCTCGGCAGAGCCTGTTCCCGAAAAGGCAAACGTCCGGCTCCTTGTCCCACACGGAAGGTGGCAGCCCTGAAAGCTCTTGCTGGTCTTCACCTTCCCCCTGCAGCCTATTCACAGGCACAACAGGTTTTGGGATCTGTGCTTGCCCAGAGAAGGAACATCTCACGGTGCGCGTCCTCGGCAGAGCCTGTTCCCGAAAAGGCAAACGTCCGGCTCCTTGTCCCACACGGAAGGTGGCAGCCCGGAAAGCTCTTGCTGGTCTTCACCTTCCCCCTGCAGCCTATTCACAGGCACAACAGGTTTTGGGATCTGTGCTTGCCCAGAGAAGGAACATCTCACGGTGCGCGTCCTCGGCAGAGCCTGTTCCCGAAAAGGCAAACGTCCGGCTCCTTGTCCCACACGGAAGGTGGCAGCCCTGAAAGCTCTTGCTGGTCTTCACCTTCCCCGTGCAGCCTATTCACAGGCACAACAGGTTTTGGGATCTGTGCTTGCCCAGAGAAGGAACATCTCACGGTGCGCACCCTCGGCAGAGCCTTTTCCCGAAAAGGCAAACGTCCGGCTCCTTGTCCCACACGGAAGGTGGCAGCCATGAAAGCTCTTGCTGGTCTTCACCTTCCCCCTGCAGCCTATTCACAAGCAGAACAGGTTTTGGGATCTGTGCTTGCCCAGAGAAGGAACATCTCACGGTGCGCATCCTCGGCAGAGCCTGTTCCCGAAAAGGCAAACGTCCGGCTCCTTGTCCCACACGGAAGGTGGCAGCCCGGAAAGCTGTTGCTGGTCTTCACCTTCCCCCTGCAGCCTATTCACAGGCACAACAGGTTTTGGGATCTCTGCTTGCCCAGAGAAGGAACATCTCACGGTGCGCATCCTCGGCAGAGCCTGTTCCCGAAAAGGCAAACGTCTGGCTCCTTGTCCCACACGGAAGGTGGCAGCCGTGAAAGCTGTTGCTGGTCTTCACCTTCCCCCTGCAGCCTATTCACAGGCACAACAGGTTTTGGGATCTGTGCTTGCCCAGAGAAGGAACATCTCACGGTGCGCATCCTCGGCAGAGCCTGTTCCCGAAAAGGCAAACGTCCGCCTCCTTGTCCCACACGGAAGGTGGCAGCCCTGAAAGCTGTTGCTGGTCTTCACCTTCCCCCTGCAGCCTATTCACAGGCACCACCGCACTGGGAATCTCTGCTTTCCCAAAGACGCAATCTCTCACGGTGCGCATCCTCGGCAGAGCCTGTTCCCGAAAAGGCAAACGTCCGGCTCCTTGTCCCACACGGAAGGTGGCAGCCCGGAAAGCTGTTGCTGGTCTTCACCTTCCCCCTGCAGCCTATTCACAGGCACAACAGGTTTGGGGATCTGTGCTTGCCCAGAGAAGGAACATCTCACGGTGCGCATCCTCGGCAGAGCCTGTTCCCGAAAAGGCAAACGTCCAGCTCCTTGTCCCACACGGAAGGTGGCAGCCCGGAAAGCTGTTGCTGGTCTTCACCTTCCCCCTGCAGCCTATTCACAGGCACCACCGCAGTGGGAATCTCTGCTTTCCCAAAGACGCAATCTCTCATGGTGCGCATCCTCGGCAGAGCCTGTTCCCGAAAAGGCAAACGTCCGGCTCCTTGTCCCACACGGAAGGTGGCAGCCCGGAAAGCTGTTGCTGGTCTTCACCTTCCCCCTGCAGCCTATTCACAGGCACAACAGGTTTTGGGATCTGTGCTTGCCCAGAGAAGGAACATCTCACGGTGCGCATCCTCGGCAGAGCCTGTTCCCGAAAAGGCAAACGTCCGGCTCCTTGTCCCACACGGAAGGTGGCAGCCCTGAAAGCTGTTGCTGGTCTTCACCTTCCCCCTGCAGCCTATTCACAGGCACAACCGCAGTGGGAATCTCTGCATTCCCAAAGACGCAATCTCTCACGGTGCGCATCCTCGGCAGAGCCTGTTCCCGAAAAGGCAAACGTCCGGCTCCTTGTCCCACACGGAAGGTGGCAGCCCGGAAAGCTGTTGCTGGTCTTCACCTTCCCCCTGCAGCCTATTCACAGGCACAACAGGTTTGGGGATCTGTGCTTGCCCAGAGAAGGAACATCTCACGGTGCGCATCCTCGGCAGAGCCTGTTCCCGAAAAGGCAAACGTCCGGCTCCTTGTCCCACACGGAAGGTGGCAGCCCGGAAAGCTCTTGCTGGTCTTCACCTTCCCCCTGCAGCCTATTCACAGGCACCACCGCACTGGGAATCTCTGCTTTCCCAAAGACGCAATCTCTCACGGTGCGCATCCTCGGCAGAGCCTGTTCCCGAAAAGGCAAACGTCCGGCTCCTTGTCCCACACGGAAGGTGGCAGCCCGGAAAGCTCTTGCTGGTCTTCACCTTCCCCCTGCAGCCTATTCACAGGCACAACAGGTTTGGGGATCTGTGCTTGCCCAGAGAAGGAACATCTCACGGTGCGCATCCTCGGCAGAGCCTGTTCCCGAAAAGGCAAACGTCCGGCTCCTTGTCCCACACGGAAGGTGGCAGCCCGGAAAGCTCTTGCTGGTCTTCACCTTCCCCCTGCAGCCTATTCACAGGCACAACAGGTTTGGGGATCTCTGCTTGCCCAGAGAAGGAACATCTCACGGTGCGCATCCTCGGCAGAGCCTGTTCCCGAAAAGGCAAACGTCCGGCTCCTTGTCCCACACGGAAGGTGGCAGCCCGGAAAGCTGTTGCTGGTCTTCACCTTCCCCCTGCAGCCTATTCACAGGCAGAACAGGTTTTGGGATCTGTGCTTGACCAGAGAAGGAACATCTCACGGTGCGCATCCTCGGCAGAGCCTGCTCCCGAAAAGGCAAACGTCCGGCTCCTTGTCCCACACGGAAGGTGGCAGCCCGGAAAGCTGTTGCTGGTCTTCACCTTCCCCCTGCAGCCTATTCACAGGCACAACAGGTTTTGGGATCTGTGCTTGCCCAGAGAAGGAACATCTCACGGTGCGCATCCTCGGCAGAGCCTGTTCCCGAAAAGGCAAACGTCCGGCTCCTTGTCCCACACGGAAGGTGGCAGCCCGGAAAGCTGTTGCTGGTCTTCACCTTCCCCCTGCAGCCTATTCACAGGCACAACAGGTTTGGGGATCTGTGCTTGCCCAGAGAAGGAACATCTCACGGTGCGCATCCTCGGCAGAGCCTGTTCCCGAAAAGGCAAACGTCCGGCTCCTTGTCCCACACGGAAGGGGGCAGCCCTGAAAGCTGTTGCTGGTCTTCACCTTCCCCCTGCAGCCTATTCACAGGCACAACAGGTTTTGGGATCTGTGCTTGCCCAGAGAAGGAACATCTCACGGTGCGCATCCTCGGCAGAGCCTGTTCCCGAAAAGGCAAACGTCCGGCTCCTTGTCCCACACGGAAGGTGGCAGCCGTGAAAGCTGTTGCTGGTCTTCACCTTCCCCCTGCAGCCTATTCACAGGCACAACAGGTTTTGGGATCTGTGCTTGCCCAGAGAAGGAACATCTCACGGTGCGCATCCTCGGCAGAGCCTGTTCCCGAAAAGGCAAACGTCCGGCTCCTTGTCCCACACGGAAGGTGGCAGCCCGGAAAGCTCTTGCTGGTCTTCACCTTCCCCCTGCAGCCTATTCACAGGCACAACAGGTTTTGGGATCTGTGCTTGCCCAGAGAAGGAACATCTCACGGTGCGCATCCTCGGCAGAGCCTGTTCCCGAAAAGGCAAACGTCCGGCTCCTTGTCCCACACGGAAGGTGGCAGCCCTGAAAGCTCTTGCTGGTCTTCACCTTCCCCCTGCAGCCTATTCACAGGCAGAACAGGTTTGGGGATCTGTGCTTGCCCAGAGAAGGAACATCTCACGGTGCGCATCCTCGGCAGAGCCTGTTCCCGAAAAGGCAAACGTCCGGCTCCTTGTCCCACACGGAAGGTGGCAGCCCGGAAAGCTGTTGCTGGTCTTCACCTTCCCCCTGCAGCCTATTCACAGGCACAACAGGTTTTGGGATCTGTGCTTGCCCAGAGAAGGAACATCTCACGGTGCGCATCCTCGGCAGAGCCTGTTCCCGAAAAGGCAAACGTCCGGCTCCTTGTCCCACACGGAAGGTGGCAGCCCGGAAAGCTGTTGCTGGTCTTCACCTTCCCCCTGCAGCCTATTCACAGGCACAACAGGTTTTGGGATCTGTGCTTGCCCAGAGAAGGAACATCTCACGGTGCGCATCCTCGGCAGAGCCTGTTCCCGAAAAGGCAAACGTCCGGCTCCTTGTCCCACACGGAAGGTGGCAGCCCTGAAAGCTGTTGCTGGTCTTCACCTTCCCCCTGCAGCCTATTCACAGGCACAACAGGTTTGGGGATCTCTGCTTGCCCAGAGAAGGAACATCTCACGGTGCGCATCCTCGGCAGAGCCTGTTCCCGAAAAGGCAAACATCCGGCTCCTTGTCCCACACGGAAGGGGGCAGCCCTGAAAGCTGTTGCTGGTCTTCACCTTCCCCCTGCAGCCTATTCACAGGCACAACAGGTTTTGGGATCTGTGCTTGCCCAGAGAAGGAACATCTCACGGTGCGCATCCTCGGCAGAGCCTGTTCCCGAAAAGGCAAACGTCCGGCTCCTTGTCCCACACAGAAGGTGGCAGCCCTGAAAGCTGTTGCTGGTCTTCACCTTCCCCCTGCAGCCTATTCACAGGCACAACAGGTTTTGGGATCTGTGCTTGCCCAGAGAAGGAACATCTCACGGTGCGCATCCTCGGCAGAGCCTGTTCCCGAAAAGGCAAACGTCCGGCTCCTTGTCCCACACGGAAGGTGGCAGCCCGGAAAGCTGTTGCTGGTCTTCACCTTCCCCCTGCAGCCTATTCACAGGCACAACAGGTTTTGGGATCTGTGCTTGCCCAGAGAAGGAACATCTCACGGTGCGCATCCTCGGCAGAGCCTGTTCCCGAAAAGGCAAACGTCCGGCTCCTTGTCCCACACGGAAGGTGGCAGCCGTGAAAGCTGTTGCTGGTCTTCACCTTCCCCCTGCAGCCTATTCACAGGCACAACAGGTTTTGGGATCTGTGCTTGCCCAGAGAAGGAACATCTCACGGTGCGCATCCTCGGCAGAGCCTGTTCCCGAAAAGGCAAACGTCCGGCTCCTTGTCCCACACGGAAGGTGGCAGCCCTGAAAGCTGTTGCTGGTCTTCACCTTCCCCCTGCAGCCTATTCACAGGCACAACAGGTTTTGGGATCTGTGCTTGCCCAGAGAAGGAACATCTCACGGTGCGCATCCTCGGCAGAGACTGTTCCCGAAAAGGCAAACGTCCGGCTCCTTGTCCCACACGGAATGTGGCAGCCCTGAAAGCTGTTGCTGGTCTTCACCTTCCCCCTGCAGCCTATTCACAGGCACAACAGGTTTTGGGATCTGTGCTTGCCCAGAGAAGGAACATCTCACGGTGTGCATCCTCGGCAGAGCCTGTTCCCGAAAAGGCAAACGTCCGGCTCCTTGTCCCACACGGAAGGTGGCAGCCCTGAAAGCTGTTGCTGGTCTTCACCTTCCCCCTGCAGCCTATTCACAGGCACAACAGGTTTTGGGATCTCTGCTTGCCCAGAGAAGGAACATCTCACGGTGCGCATCCTCGGCAGAGCCTGTTCCCGAAAAGGCAAACGTCCGGCTCCTTGTCCCACACGGAAGGTGGCAGCCCGGAAAGCTCTTGCTGGTCTTCACCTTCCCCCTGCAGCCTATTCACAGGCACAACAGGTTTTGGGATCTGTGCTTGCCCAGAGAAGGAACATCTCACGGTGCGCATCCTCGGCAGAGCCTGTTCCCGAAAAGGCAAACGTCCGGCTCCTTGTCCCACACGGAAGGTGGCAGCCCTGAAAGCTGTTGCTGGTCTTCACCTTCCCCCTGCAGCCTATTCACAGGCACAACAGGTTTTGGGATCTCTGCTTGCCCAGAGAAGGAACATCTCACGGTGCGCATCCTCGGCAGAGCCTGTTCCCGAAAAGGCAAACGTCCGGCTCCTTGTCCCACACTGAATGTGGCAGCCCTGAAAGCTGTTGCTGGTCTTCACCTTCCCCCTGCAGCCTATTCACAGGCACAACAGGTTTTGGGATCTGTGCTTGCCCAGAGAAGGAACATCTCACGGTGTGCATCCTCGGCAGAGCCTGTTCCCGAAAAGGCAAACGTCCGGCTCCTTGTCCTACACGGAAGGTGGCAGCCGTGAAAGCTGTTGCTGGTCTTCACCTTCCCCCTGCAGCCTATTCACAGGCACAACAGGTTTTGGGATCTGTGCTTGCCCAGAGAAGGAACATCTCACGGTGCGCATCCTCGGCAGAGCCTGTTCCTGAAAAGGCAAACGTCCGGCTCCTTGTCCCACACGGAAGGTGGCAGCCCTGAAAGCTGTTGCTGGTCTTCACCTTCCCCCTGCAGCCTATTCACAGGCACAACAGGTTTTGGGATCTGTGCTTGCCCAGAGAAGGAACATCTCACGGTGCGCATCCTCGGCAGAGCCTGTTCCCGAAAAGGCAAACGTCCGGCTCCTTGTCCCACACGGAAGGTGGCAGCCCTGAAAGCTGTTGCTGGTCTTCACCTTCCCCCTGCAGCCTATTCACAGGCACAACAGGTTTTGGGATCTCTGCTTGCCCAGAGAAGGAACATCTCACGGTGCGCATCCTCGGCAGAGCCTGTTCCCGAAAAGGCAAACGTCCGGCTCCTTGTCCCACACGGAAGGTGGCAGCCCGGAAAGCTGTTGCTGGTCTTCACCTTCCCCCTGCAGCCTATTCACAGGCACAACAGGTTTTGGGATCTGTGCTTGCCCAGAGAAGGAACATCTCACGGTGCGCATCCTCGGCAGAGCCTGTTCCCGAAAAGGCAAACGTCCGGCTCCTTGTCCCACACGGAAGGTGGCAGCCCTGAAAGCTGTTGCTGGTCTTCACCTTCCCCCTGCAGCCTATTCACAGGCACAACAGGTTTTGGGATCTGTGCTTGCCCAGAGAAGGAACATCTCACGGTGCGCATCCTCGGCAGAGCCTGTTCCCGAAAAGGCAAACATCCGGCTCCTTGTCCCACACGGAAGGGGGCAGCCCTGAAAGCTGTTGCTGGTCTTCACCTTCCCCCTGCAGCCTATTCACAGGCACAACAGGTTTTGGGATCTGTGCTTGCCCAGAGAAGGAACATCTCACGGTGCGCATCCTCGGCAGAGCCTGTTCCCGAAAAGGCAAACGTCCGGCTCCTTGTCCCACACGGAAGGTGGCAGCCCGGAAAGCTGTTGCTGGTCTTCACCTTCCCCCTGCAGCCTATTCACAGGCACAACAGGTTTTGGGATCTGTGCTTGCCCAGAGAAGGAACATCTCACGGTGCGCATCCTCGGCAGAGCCTGTTCCCGAAAAGGCAAACGTCCGGCTCCTTGTCCCACACGGAAGGTGGCAGCCGTGAAAGCTGTTGCTGGTCTTCACCTTCCCCCTGCAGCCTATTCACAGGCAGAACAGGTTTTGGGATCTGTGCTTGCCCAGAGAAGGAACATCTCACGGTGCGCATCCTCGGCAGAGCCTGTTCCCGAAAAGGCAAACGTCCGGCTCCTTGTCCCACACGGAAGGTGGC
This sequence comes from Haliaeetus albicilla, assembly GCF_947461875.1. NCBI lineage: Eukaryota > Metazoa > Chordata > Aves > Accipitriformes > Accipitridae > Haliaeetus > Haliaeetus albicilla. The sequence goes on from NC_091512.1 coordinate 5,125,431, forward strand.
AGCCCTGAAAGCTGTTGCTGGTCTTCACCTTCCCCCTGCAGCCTATTCACAGGCACAACAGGTTTTGGGATCTGTGCTTGCCCAGAGAAGGAACATCTCACGGTGCGCATCCTCGGCAGAGCCTGTTCCCGAAAAGGCAAACGTCCGGCTCCTTGTCCCACACGGAAGGTGGCAGCCCTGAAAGCTGTTGCTGGTCTTCACCTTCCCCCTGCAGCCTATTCACAGGCACAACAGGTTTTGGGATCTGTGCTTGCCCAGAGAAGGAACATCTCACGGTGCGCATCCTCGGCAGAGCCTGTTCCCGAAAAGGCAAACGTCCGGCTCCTTGTCCCACACGGAAGGTGGCAGCCCGGAAAGCTCTTGCTGGTCTTCACCTTCCCCCTGCAGCCTATTCACAGGCACAACAGGTTTTGGGATCTCTGCTTGCCCAGAGAAGGAACATCTCACGGTGCGCATCCTCGGCAGAGCCTGTTCCCGAAAAGGCAAACGTCCGGCTCCTTGTCCCACACGGAAGGTGGCAGCCCGGAAAGCTGGTGCTGGTCTTCACCTTCCCCCTGCAGCCTATTCACAGGCACAACAGGTTTTGGGATCTGTGCTTGCCCAGAGAAGGAACATCTCACGGTGCGCATCCTCGGCAGAGCCTGTTCCCGAAAAGGCAAACGTCCGGCTCCTTGTCCCACACGGAAGGGGGCAGCCCTGAAAGCTGTTGCTGGTCTTCACCTTCCCCCTGCAGCCTATTCACAGGCACAACAGGTTTTGGGATCTGTGCTTGCCCAGAGAAGGAACATCTCACGGTGCGCATCCTCGGCAGAGCCTGTTCCCGAAAAGGCAAACGTCCGGCTCCTTGTCCCACACGGAAGGTGGCAGCCCTGAAAGCTGTTGCTGGTCTTCACCTTCCCCCTGCAGCCTATTCACAGGCACAACAGGTTTTGGGATCTGTGCTTGCCCAGAGAAGGAACATCTCACGGTGCGCATCCTCGGCAGAGCCTGTTCCCGAAAAGGCAAACGTCCGGCTCCTTGTCCCACACGGAAGGTGGCAGCCGTGAAAGCTGTTGCTGGTCTTCACCTTCCCCGTGCAGCCTATTCACAGGCACAACAGGTTTTGGGATCTGTGCTTGCCCAGAGAAGGAACATCTCACGGTGCGCATCCTCGGCAGAGCCTGTTCCCGAAAAGGCAAACGTCCGGCTCCTTGTCCCACACGGAAGGTGGCAGCCCTGAAAGCTCTTGCTGGTCTTCACCTTCCCCCTGCAGCCTATTCACAGGCAGAACAGGTTTTGGGATCTGTGCTTGCCCAGAGAAGGAACATCTCACGGTGCGCATCCTCGGCAGAGCCTGTTCCCGAAAAGGCAAACGTCCGGCTCCTTGTCCCACACGGAAGGTGGCAGCCCTGAAAGCTGTTGCTGGTCTTCACCTTCCCCCTGCAGCCTATTCACAGGCACAACAGGTTTTGGGATCTCTGCTTGCCCAGAGAAGGAACATCTCACGGTGCGCATCCTCGGCAGAGCCTGTTCCCGAAAAGGCAAACGTCCGGCTCCTTGTCCCACACGGAAGGTGGCAGCCCGGAAAGCTGTTGCTGGTCTTCACCTTCCCCCTGCAGCCTATTCACAGGCACAACAGGTTTTGGGATCTGTGCTTGCCCAGAGAAGGAACATCTCACGGTGCGCATCCTCGGCAGAGCCTGTTCCCGAAAAGGCAAACGTCCGGCTCCTTGTCCCACACGGAAGGTGGCAGCCCTGAAAGCTGTTGCTGGTCTTCACCTTCCCCCTGCAGCCTATTCACAGGCACAACAGGTTTGGGGATCTCTGCTTGCCCAGAGAAGGAACATCTCACGGTGTGCATCCTCGGCAGAGCCTGTTCCCGAAAAGGCAAACATCCGGCTCCTTGTCCCACACGGAAGGTGGCAGCCCTGAAAGCTGTTGCTGGTCTTCACCTTCCCCCTGCAGCCTATTCACAGGCACAACAGGTTTTGGGATCTGTGCTTGCCCAGAGAAGGAACATCTCACGGTGCGCATCCTCGGCAGAGCCTGTTCCCGAAAAGGCAAACGTCCGGCTCCTTGTCCCACACGGAAGGTGGCAGCCCTGAAAGCTGTTGCTGGTCTTCACCTTCCCCCTGCAGCCTATTCACAGGCACAACAGGTTTTGGGATCTGTGCTTGCCCAGAGAAGGAACATCTCACGGTGCGCATCCTCGGCAGAGCCTGTTCCCGAAAAGGCAAACGTCCGGCTCCTTGTCCCACACGGAAGGTGGCAGCCCGGAAAGCTGTTGCTGGTCTTCACCTTCCCCCTGCAGCCTATTCACAGGCACAACAGGTTTTGGGATCTGTGCTTGCCCAGAGAAGGAACATCTCACGGTGCGCATCCTCGGCAGAGCCTGTTCCCGAAAAGGCAAATGTCCGGCTCCTTGTCCCACACGGAAGGTGGCAGCCCTGAAAGCTCTTGCTGGTCTTCACCTTCCCCCTGCAGCCTATTCACAGGCACAACAGGTTTTGGGATCTGTGCTTGCCCAGAGAAGGAACATCTCACGGTGCGCATCCTCGGCAGAGCCTGTTCCCGAAAAGGCAAACGTCCGGCTCCTTGTCCCACACGGAAGGTGGCAGCCCTGAAAGCTGTTGCTGGTCTTCACCTTCCCCCTGCAGCCTATTCACAGGCACAACAGGTTTTGGGATCTGTGCTTGCCCAGAGAAGGAACATCTCACGGTGCGCATCCTCGGCAGAGCCTGTTCCCGAAAAGGCAAACGTCCGGCTCCTTGTCCCACACGGAAGGTGGCAGCCCTGAAAGCTGTTGCTGGTCTTCACCTTCCCCCTGCAGCCTATTCACAGGCACAACAGGTTTTGGGATCTGTGCTTGCCCAGAGAAGGAACATCTCACGGTGCGCATCCTCGGCAGAGCCTGTTCCCGAAAAGGCAAACGTCCGGCTCCTTGTCCCACACGGAAGGTGGCAGCCCGGAAAGCTGTTGCTGGTCTTCACCTTCCCCCTGCAGCCTATTCACAGGCACAACAGGTTTTGGGATCTGTGCTTGCCCAGAGAAGGAACATCTCACGGTGCGCATCCTCGGCAGAGCCTGTTCCCGAAAAGGCAAACGTCCGGCTCCTTGTCCCACACGGAAGGTGGCAGCCGTGAAAGCTGTTGCTGGTCTTCACCTTCCCCCTGCAGCCTATTCACAGGCACAACAGGTTTTGGGATCTGTGCTTGCCCAGAGAAGGAACTTCTCACGGTGCGCATCCTCGGCAGAGCCTGTTCCCGAAAAGGCAAACGTCCGGCTCCTTGTCCCACACGGAAGGTGGCAGCCCTGAAAGCTGTTGCTGGTCTTCACCTTCCCCCTGCAGCCTATTCACAGGCACAACAGGTTTTGGGATCTGTGCTTGCCCAGAGAAGGAACATCTCACGGTGCGCATCCTCGGCAGAGCCTGTTCCCGAAAAGGCAAACGTCCGGCTCCTTGTCCCACACGGAAGGTGGCAGCCCGGAAAGCTGTTGCTGGTCTTCACCTTCCCCCTGCAGCCTATTCACAGGCACAACAGGTTTTGGGATCTCTGCTTGCCCAGAGAAGGAACATCTCACGGTGCGCATCCTCGGCAGAGCCTGTTCCCGAAAAGGCAAACGTCCGGCTCCTTGTCCCACACGGAAGGTGGCAGCCCGGAAAGTTCTTGCTGGTCTTCACCTTCCCCCTGCAGCCTATTCACAGGCACAACAGGTTTTGGGATCTGTGCTTGCCCAGAGAAGGAACATCTCACGGTGCGCATCCTCGGCAGAGCCTGTTCCCGAAAAGGCAAACGTCCGGCTCCTTGTCCCACACGGAAGGTGGCAGCCGTGAAAGCTGTTGCTGGTCTTCACCTTCCCCCTGCAGCCTATTCACAGGCACAACAGGTTTTGGGATCTGTGCTTGCCCAGAGAAGGAACATCTCACGGTGCGCATCCTCGGCAGAGCCTGTTCCCGAAAAGGCAAACGTCCGGCTCCTTGTCCCACACGGAAGGTGGCAGCCCGGAAAGCTGTTGCTGGTCTTCACCTTCCCCCTGCAGCCTATTCACAGGCACAACAGGTTTTGGGATCTGTGCTTGCCCAGAGAAGGAACATCTCACGGTGCGCATCCTCGGCAGAGCCTGTTCCCTAAAAGGCAAACGTCCGGCTCCTTGTCCCACACGGAAGGTGGCAGCCCGGAAAGCTGTTGCTGGTCTTCACCTTCCCCCTGCAGCCTATTCACAGGCACAACAGGTTTTGGGATCTCTGCTTGCCCAGAGAAGGAACATCTCACGGTGCGCATCCTCGGCAGAGCCTGTTCCCGAAAAGGCAAACGTCCGGCTCCTTGTCCCACACGGAAGGTGGCAGCCCGGAAAGCTCTTGCTGGTCTTCACCTTCCCCCTGCAGCCTATTCACAGGCACAAGAGGTTTGAGGATCTGTGCTTGCCCAGAGAAGGAACATCTCACGGTGCGCATCCTCGGCAGAGCCTGTTCCCGAAAAGGCAAACGTCCGGCTCCTTGTCCCACACGGAAGGTGGCAGCCGTGAAAGCTGTTGCTGGTCTTCACCTTCCCCCTGCAGCCTATTCACAGGCACAACAGGTTTTGGGATCTGTGCTTGCCCAGAGAAGGAACATCTCACGGTGCGCATCCTCGGCAGAGCCTGTTCCCGAAAAGGCAAACGTCCGGCTCCTTGTCCCACATGGAAGGTGGCAGCCCGGTAAGCTGTTGCTGGTCTTCACCTTCCCCCTGCAGCCTATTCACAGGCACAACAGGTTTTGGGATCTGTGCTTGCCCAGAGAAGGAACATCTCACGGTGCGCATCCTCGGCAGAGCCTGTTCCCGAAAAGGCAAACGTCCGGCTCCTTGTCCCACACGGAAGGTGGCAGCCCGGAAAGCTGGTGCTGGTCTTCACCTTCCCCCTGCAGCCTATTCACAGGCACAACAGGTTTGGGGATCTGTGCTTGCCCAGAGAAGGAACATCTCACGGTGCGCATCCTCGGCAGAGCCTGTTCCCGAAAAGGCAAACGTCCGGCTCCTTGTCCCACACGGAAGGTGGCAGCCCGGAAAGCTGTTGCTGGTCTTCACCTTCCCCCTGCAGCCTATTCACAGGCACAACAGGTTTTGGGATCTGTGCTTGCCCAGAGAAGGAACATCTCACGGTGCGCATCCTCGGCAGAGCCTGTTCCCGAAAAGGCAAACGTCCGGCTCCTTGTCCCACACGGAAGGTGGCAGCCCGGAAAGCTGTTGCTGGTCTTCACCTTCCCCCTGCAGCCTATTCACAGGCACAACAGGTTTTGGGATCTGTGCTTGCGCAGAGAAGGAACATCTCACGGTGCGCATCCTCGGCAGAGCCTGTTCCCAAAAAGGCAAACGTCCGGCTCCTTGTCCCACACGGAAGGTGGCAGCCCTGAAAGCTGTTGCTGGTCTTCACCTTCCCCCTGCAGCCTATTCACAGGCACAACAGGTTTTGGGATCTGTGCTTGCCCAGAGAAGGAACATCTCACGGTGCGCATCCTCGGCAGAGCCTGTTCCCGAAAAGGCAAACGTCCGGCTCCTTGTCCCACACGGAAGGTGGCAGCCCTGAAAGCTGGTGCTGGTCTTCACCTTCCCCCTGCAGCCTATTAACAGGCACAACAGGTTTTGGGATCTGTGCGTCCCCAAAGACGCAATCTCTCACGGTGCGCATCCTCGGCAGAGCCTGTTCCCGAAAAGGCAAACGTCCGGCTCCTTGTCCCACACGGAAGGTGGCAGCCCGGAAAGCTGTTGCTGGTCTTCACCTTCCCCCTGCAGCCTATTCACAGGCACAACAGGTTTGGGGATCTGTGCTTGCCCAGAGAAGGAACATCTCACGGTGCGCATCCTCGGCAGAGCCTGTTCCCGAAAAGGCAAACATCCGGCTCCTTGTCCCACACGGAAGGTGGCAGCCCTGAAAGCTGGTGCTGGTCTCCACCTTCCCCCTGCAGCCTATTCACAGGCACAACAGGTTTGGGGATCTCTGCTTTCCGAAAGACGCAATCTCTCACGGTGCGCATCCTCGGCAGAGCCTGTTCCCGAAAAGGCAAACGTCCGGCTCCTTGTCCCACACGGAAGGTGGCAGCCCGGAAAGCTCTTGCTGGTCTTCACCTTCCCCCTGCAGCCTATTCACAGGCACAACAGGTTTTGGGATCTCTGCTTTCCCAAAGACGCAATCTCTCACGGTGCGCATCCTCGGCAGAGCCTGTTCCCGAAAAGGCAAACGTCCGGCTCATTGTCCCACACGGAAGGTGGCAGCCCTGAAAGCTGTTGCTGGTCTTCACCTTCCCCCTGCAGCCTATTCACAGGCACAACAGGTTTGGGGATCTGTGCTTGCCCAGAGAAGGAACATCTCACGGTGCGCATCCTCGGCAGAGCCTGTTCCCGAAAAGGCAAACGTCCGGCTCCTTGTCCCACACGGAAGGTGGCAGCCCTGAAAGCTGTTGCTGGTCTTCACCTTCCCCCTGCAGCCTATTCACAGGCACAACCGCACTGGGAATCTCTGCTTTCCCCAAGACGCAATCTCTCACGGTGCGCATCCTCGGCAGAGCCTGTTCCCGAAAAGGCAAACGTCCGGCTCCTTGTCCCACACGGAAGGTGGCAGCCCTGAAAGCTCTTGCTGGTCTTCACCTTCCCCCTGCAGCCTATTCACAGGCACAACCGCACTGGGAATCTCTGCTTTCCCAAAGACGCAATCCCTCACGGTGCGCATCCTCGGCAGAGCCTGTTCCCGAAAAGGCAAACGTCCGGCTCCTTGTCCCACACGGAAGGTGGCAGCCCTGAAAGCTCTTGCTGGTCTTCACCTTCCCCCTGCAGCCTATTCACAGGCACAACAGGTTTTGGGATCTCTGCTTGCCCAGAGAAGGAACATCTCACGGTGCGCATCCTCGGCAGAGCCTGTTCCCGAAAAGGCAAACGTCCGGCTCCTTGTCCCACACGGAAGGTGGCAGCCCGGAAAGCTGTTGCTGGTCTTCACCTTCCCCCTGCAGCCTATTCACAGGCACAACAGGTTTTGGGATCTGTGCTTGCCCCAAGACGCAATCTCTCACGGTGCGCATCCTCGGCAGAGCCTGTTCCCGAAAAGGCAAACGTCCGGCTCCTTGTCCCACACGGAAGGTGGCAGCCCGGAAAGCTGTTGCTGGTCTTCACCTTCCCCCTGCAGCCTATTCACAGGCACAACAGGTTTTGGGATCTCTGCTTGCCCAGAGACGCAATCTCTCACGGTGCGCATCCTCGGCAGAGCCTGTTCCCGAAAAGGCAAACGTCCGGCTCCTTGTCCCACACGGAAGGTGGCAGCCCTGAAAGCTCTTGCTGGTCTTCACCTTCCCCCTGCAGCCTATTCACAGGCACAACAGGTTTTGGGATCTGTGCTTGCCCAGAAAAAGAACATCTCACGGTGCGCATCCTCGGCAGAGCCTGTTCCCGAAAAGGCAAACGTCCGGCTCCTTGTCCCACACGGAAGGTGGCAGCCCTGAAAGCTCTTGCTGGTCTTCACCTTCCCCCTGCAGCCTATTCACAGGCACATCCGCACTGGGAATCTCTGCTTTCCCAGAGACGCAATCTCTCACGGTGCGCATCCTCGGCAGAGCCTGTTCCCGAAAAGGCAAACGTCCGGCTCCTTGTCCCACACGGAAGGTGGCAGCCCGGAAAGCTCTTGCTGGTCTTCACCTTCCCCCTGCAGCCTATTCACAGGCACAACAGGTTTTGGGATCTCTGCTTGCCCAGAGAAGGAACATCTCACGGTGCGCATCCTCGGCAGAGCCTGTTCCCGAAAAGGCAAACGTCCGGCTCCTTGTCCCACACGGAAGGTGGCAGCCCTGAAAGCTCTTGCTGGTCTTCACCTTCCCCGTACAGCCTATTCACAGGCACAACAGGTTTGGGGATCTCTGCTTCCCCAGAGAAGGAACATCTCACGGTGCGCATCCTCGGCAGAGCCTGTTCCCGAAAAGGCAAACGTCCGGCTCCTTGTCCCACACGGAAGGTGGCAGCCCGGAAAGCTCTTGCTGGTCTTCACCTTCCCCCTGCAGCCTATTCACAGGCACAACCGCACTGGGAATCTCTGCTTTCCCAGAGACGCAATCTCTCACGGTGTGCATCCTCGGCAGAGCCTGTTCCCGAAAAGGCAAACGTCCGGCTCCTTGTCCCACACGGAAGGTGGCAGCCCTGAAAGCTCTTGCTGGTCTTCACCTTCCCCCTGCAGCCTATTCACAGGCACAACAGGTTTTGGGATCTCTGCTTTCCCAGAGACGCAATCTCTCACGGTGGGCATCCTCGGCAGAGCCTGTTCCCGAAAAGGCAAACGTCCGGCTCCTTGTCCCACACGGAAGGTGGCAGCCCTGAAAGCTCTTGCTGGTCTTCACCTTCCCCCTGCAGCCTATTCAAAGGCAGAACAGTTTTTGGGATCTGTGCTTTCCCAGAGAAGGAACATCTCACGGTGCGCATCCTCGGCAGAGCCTGTTCCCGAAAAGGCAAACGTCCGGCTCCTTGTCCCACACGGAAGGTGGCAGCCCTGAAAGCTCTTGCTGGTCTTCACCTTCCCCCTGCAGCCTATTCACAGGCACAACCGCACTGGGAATCTCTGCTTTCCCAGAGACGCAATCTCTCACGGTGCGCATCCTCGGCAGAGCCTGTTCCCGAAAAGGCAAACGTCCGGCTCCTTGTCCCACACGGAAGGTGGCAGCCCTGAAAGCTCTTGCTGGTCTTCACCTTCCCCCTGCAGCCTATTCACAGGCACAACCGCACTGGGAATCTCTGCTTTCCCAAAGACGCAATCCCTCACGGTGCGCATCCTCGGCAGAGCCTGTTCCCGAAAAGGCAAACGTCCGGCTCCTTGTCCCACACGGAAGGTGGCAGCCCGGAAAGCTGTTGCTGGTCTTCACCTTCCCCGTGCAGCCTATTCACAGGCACAACAGGTTTTGGGATCTCTGCTTGCCCAGAGACGCAATCTCTCACGGTGCGCATCCTCGGCAGAGCCTGTTCCCGAAAAGGCAAACGTCCGGCTCCTTGTCCCACACGGAAGGTGGCAGCCCTGAAAGCTGTTGCTGGTCTTCACCTTCCCCCTGCAGCCTATTCACAGGCACATCCGCACTGGGAATCTCTGCTTTCCCAGAGACGCAATCTCTCACGGTGCGCATCCTCGGCAGAGCCTGTTCCCGAAAAGGCAAACGTCCGGCTCCTTGTCCCACACGGAAGGTGGCAGCCCGGAAAGCTCTTGCTGGTCTTCACCTTCCCCCTGCAGCCTATTCACAGGCACAACCGCACTGGGAATCTCTGCTTTCCCAAAGACGCAATCCCTCACGGTGCGCATCCTCGGCAGAGCCTGTTCCCGAAAAGGCAAACGTCCGGCTCCTTGTCCCACACGGAAGGTGGCAGCCCGGAAAGCTGTTGCTGGTCTTCACCTTCCCCGTGCAGCCTATTCACAGGCACAACAGGTTTTGGGATCTGTGCTTGCCCAGAAAAGGAACATCTCACGGTGCGCATCCTCGGCAGAGTTTGTTCCCAAAAAGGCAAACGTCCGGCTCATTGTCCCACACGGAAGGTGGCAGCCCTGAAAGCTGTTGCTGGTCTTCACCTTCCCCCTGCAGCCTATTCACAGGCACAACAGGTTTTGGGATCTGTGCTTGCCCAGAGAAGGAACATCTCACGGTGCGCATCCTCGGCAGAGCCTGTTCCCGAAAAGGCAAACGTCCGGCTCCTTGTCCCACACGGAAGGTGGCAACCCGGCAAAGCTCTTACTGGTCTTCACCTTCCCCCTGCAGCCTATTCACAGGCACATCCGCACTGGGAATCTCTGCTTTCCCAGAGACGCAATCTCTCACAGTGCGCATCCTCGGCAGAGCCTGTTCCCGAAAAGGCAAACGTCCGGCTCCTTGTCCCACACGGAAGGTGGCAGCCCTGAAAGCTCTTGCTGGTCTTCACCTTCCCCCTGCAGCCTATTCACAGGCACAACAGGTTTTGGGATCTCTGCTTGCCCAGAGAAGGAACATCTCACGGTGCGCATCCTCGGCAGAGCCTGTTCCCGAAAAGGCAAACGTCCGGCTCCTTGTCCCACACGGAAGGTGGCAGCCCTGAAAACTGTTGCTGGTCTTCACCTTCCCCCTGCAGCCTATTCACAGGCACAACAGGTTTGGGGATCTGTGCTTACCCAGAGAAGGAACATCTCACGGTGCGCATCCTCGGCAGAGCCTGTTCCCGAAAAGGCAAACGTCCGGCTCCTTGTCCCACACGGAAGGTGGCAGCCCTGAAAGCTGTTGCTGGTTCTCACATTCCCCGTGCAGCCTATTCACAGGCACAACAGGTTTTGGGATCTCTGCTTTCCCAGAGACGCAATCTCTCACGGTGCGCATCCTCGGCAGAGTTTGTTCCCAAAAAGGCAAACGTCCGGCTCCTTGTCCCACACGGAAGGTGGCAGCCCTGAAAGCTCTTACTGGTCTTCACCTTCCCCCTGCAGCCTATTCACAGGCACATCCGCACTGGGAATCTCTGCTTTCCCAGAGACGCAATCTCTCACGGTGCGCATCCTCGGCAGAGCCTGTTCCCGAAAAGGCAAACGTCCGGCTCCTTGTCCCACACGGAAGGTGGCAGCCCGGAAAGCTGTTGCTGGTCTTCACCTTCCCCCTGCAGCCTATTCACAGGCACAACAGGTTTTGGGATCTCTGCTTGCCCAGAGAAGGAACATCTCACGGTGCGCATCCTCGGCAGAGCCTGTTCCCGAAAAGGCAAACGTCCGGCTCCTTGTCCCACACAGAAGGTGGCAGCCCTGAAAACTGTTGCTGGTCTTCACCTTCCCCCTGCAGCCTATTCACAGGCACAACAGGTTTTGGGATCTCTGCTTTCCCAGAGACGCAATCTCTCACGGTGCGCATCCTCGGCAGAGCCTGTTCCCGAAAAGGCAAACGTCCGGCTCCTTGTCCCACACGGAAGGTGGCAGCCCTGAAAGCTGTTGCTGGTTCTCACATTCCCCGTGCAGCCTATTAACAGGCACAACAGGTTTTGGGATCTCTGCTTTCCCAGAGACGCAATCTCTCACGGTGCGCATCCTCGGCAGAGTTTGTTCCCAAAAAGGCAAACGTCCGGCTCCTTGTCCCACACGGAAGGTGGCAGCCCGGAGAGCTCTTGCTGGTCTTCACCTTCCCCCTGCAGCCTATTCACAGGCACAACAGGTTTTGGGATCTCTGCTTGCCCAGAGAAGGAACATCTCACGGTGCGCATCCTCGGCAGAGCCTGTTCCCGAAAAGGCAAACGTCCGGCTCCTTGTCCCACACGGAAGGTGGCAGCCCTGAAAGCTCTTGCTGGTCTTCACCTTCCCCCTGCAGCCTATTCACAGGCACAACCGCACTGGGAATCTCTGCTTTCCTAAAGACGCAATCTCTCACGGTGCGCATCCTCGGCAGAGCCTGTTCCCGAAAAGGCAAACGTCCGGCTCCTTGTCCCACACGGAAGGTGGCAGCCCTGAAAGCTGTTGCTGGTCTTCACCTTCCCCCTGCAGCCTATTCACAGGCACAACCGCACTGGGAATCTCTGCTTTCCCAAAGACGCAATCTCTCACGGTGCGCATCCTCGGCAGAGCCTGTTCCCGAAAAGGCAAACGTCCGGCTCCTTTTCCCACACGGAAGGTGGCAGCCCTGAAAGCTCTTGCTGGTCTTCACCTTCCCCCTGCAGCCTATTCACAGGCACAACAGGTTTTGGAATCTCTGCTTTCCCAGAGACGCAATCTATCACGGTGCGCATCCTCGGCAGAGCCTGTTCCCGAAAAGGCAAACGTCCGGCTCCTTGTCCCACACGGAAGGTGGCAGCCCTGAAAGCTCTTGCTGGTCTTCACCTTCCCCCTGCAGCCTATTCACAGTCACAACCGCACTGGGAATCTCTGCTTTCCCAAAGACGCAATCCCTCACGGTGCGCATCCTCGGCAGAGCCTGTTCCAGAACAGGCAAACGTCCGGCTCCTTGTCCCACACGGAAGGTGGCAGCCCGGAAAGCTGTTGCTGGTCTTCACCTTCCCCCTGCAGCCTTTTCACAGGCACAACCGCACTGGGAATCTCTGCTTGCCCAAAGACGCAATCCCTCACGGTGCGCATCCTCGGCAGTGCCTGTTGCCAAAAAGGCAAACGTCCGGCTCATTGTCCCACACGGAAGGTGGCAGCCCTGAAAGCTCTTGCTGGTCTTCACCTTCCCCCTGCAGCCTATTCACAGGCACAACAGGTTTTGGGATCTGTGCTTGCCCCAAGACGCAATCTCTCACGGTGCGCATCCTCGGCAGAGCCTGTTCCCGAAAAGGCAAACGTCCGGCTCCTTGTCCCACACGGAAGGTGGCAGCCCTGAAAGCTCTTGCTGGTCTTCACCTTCCCCGTGCAGCCTATTCACAGGCACAACCGCACTGGGAATCTCTGCTTTCCCACAGACGCAATCTCTCACGGTGCACATCCTCGGCAGAGCCTGTTCCCGAAAAGGCAAACGTCCGGCTCCTTGTCCCACACGGAAGGTGGCAGCCCTGAAAGCTCTTGCTGGTCTTCACCTTCCCCCTGCAGCCTATTCACAGGCACAACCGCACTGGGAATCTCTGCTTTCCCAAAGACGCAATCCCTCACGGTGCGCATCCTCGGCAGAGCCTGTTCCCGAAAAGGCAAACGTCCGGCTCCTTGTCCCACACGGAAGGTGGCAGCCCTGAAAGCTGTTGCTGGTCTTCACCTTCCCCGTGCAGCCTATTCACAGGCACAACAGGTTTTGGGATCTCTGCTTGCCCCAAGACGCAATCTCTCACGGTGCGCATCCTCGGCAGAGCCTGTTCCCGAAAAGGCAAACGTCCGGCTCCTTGTCCCACACGGAAGGGGGCAGCCCGGAAAGCTGTTGCTGGTCTTCACCTTCCCCCTGCAGCCTATTCACAGGCACAACAGGTTTTGGGATCTGTGCTTGCCCAGAAAAGGAACATCTCACGGTGCGCATCCTCGGCAGAGTTTGTTCCCAAAAAGGCAAACGTCCGGCTCCTTGTCCCACACGGAAGGTGGCAGCCCGGAAAGCTGTTGCTGGTCTTCACCTTCCCCCTGCAGCCTATTCACAGGCACAACAGGTTTTGGGATCTGTGCTTGCCCAGAGAAGGAACATCTCACGGTGCGCATCCTCGGCAGAGCCTGTTCCCGAAAAGGCAAACGTCCGGCTCCTTGTCCCACACGGAAGGTGGCAACCCGGCAAAGCTCTTACTGGTCTTCACCTTCCCCCTGCAGCCTATTCACAGGCACATCCGCACTGGGAATCTCTGCTTTCCCAGAGACGCAATCTCTCACGGTGCGCATCCTCGGCAGAGCCTGTTCCCGAAAAGGCAAACGTCCGGCTCCTTGTCCCACACGGAAGGTGGCAGCCCGGAAAGCTGTTGCTGGTCTTCACCTTCCCCCTGCAGCCTATTCACAGGCACAACAGGTTTTGGGATCTGTGCTTGCCCAGAGAAGGAACATCTCACGGTGCGCATCCTCGGCAGAGCCTGTTCCCGAAAAGGCAAACGTCCGGCTCCTTGTCCCACACAGAAGGTGGCAGCCCTGAAAGCTCTTGCTGGTCTTCACCTTCCCCCTGCAGCCTATTCACAGGCACAACAGGTTTTGGGATCTGTGCTTGCCCAGAGACGCAATCTCTCACGGTGCGCATCCTCGGCAGAGCCTGTTCCCGAAAAGGCAAACGTCCGGCTCCTTGTCCCACACGGAAGGTGGCAGCCCTGAAAGCTGTTGCTGGTTCTCACATTCCCCGTGCAGCCTATTCACAGGCACAACAGGTTTTGGGATCTCTGCTTTCCCAGAGACGCAATCTCTCACGGTGCGCATCCTCGGCAGAGTTTGTTCCCAAAAAGGCAAACGTCCGGCTCCTTGTCCCACACGGAAGGTGGCAACCCGGCAAAGCTCTTACTGGTCTTCACCTTCCCCCTGCAGCCTATTCACAGGCACAACCGCACTGGGAATCTCTGCTTTCCTAAAGACGCAATCTCTCACGGTGCGCATCCTCGGCAGAGCCTGTTCCCGAAAAGGCAAACGTCCGGCTCCTTGTCCCACACGGAAGGTGGCAGCCCTGAAAGCTGTTGCTGGTCTTCACCTTCCCCCTGCAGCCTATTCACAGGCACAACCGCACTGGGAATCTCTGCTTTCCCAAAGACGCAATCCCTCATGGTGCGCATCCTCGGCAGAGCCTGTTCCCGAAAAGGCAAACATCCGGCTCCTTGTCCCACACGGAAGGTGGCAGCCCTGAAAGCTCTTGCTGGTCTTCACCTTCCCCCTGCAGCCTATTCACAGGCACAACAGGTTTTGGGATCTCTGCTTGCCCAGAGACGCAATCTCTCACGGTGCGCATCCTCGGCAGAGCCTGTTCCCGAAAAGGCAAACGTCCGGCTCCTTGTCCCACATGGAAGGTGGCAGCCCTGAAAGCTGTTGCTGGTCTTCACCTTCCCCCTGCAGCCTATTCACAGGCACAACCGCACTGGGAATCTCTGCTTTCCCAAAGACGCAATCCCTCACGGTGCGCATCCTCGGCAGAGCCTGTTCCAGAACAGGCAAACGTCCGGCTCCTTGTCCCACACGGAAGGTGGCAGCCCTGAAAGCTGTTGCTGGTCTTCACCTTCCCCCTGCAGCCTTTTCACAGGCACAACCGCACTGGGAATCTCTGCTTTCCCAAAGACGCAATCCCTCACGGTGCGCATCCTCGGCAGTGCCTGTTGCCAAAAAGGCAAACGTCCGGCTCCTTGTCCCACACGGAAGGTGGCAGCCCTGAAAGCTCTTGCTGGTCTTCACCTTCCCCCTGCAGCCTATTCACAGGCACAACAGGTTTTGGGATCTGTGCTTGCCCCAAGACGCAATCTCTCACGGTGCGCATCCTCGGCAGAGCCTGTTCCCGAAAAGGCAAACGTCCGGCTCCTTGTCCCACACGGAAGGTGGCAACCCGGCAAAGCTCTTACTGGTCTTCACCTTCCCCCTGCAGCCTATTCACAGGCACAACCGCACTGGGAATCTCTGCTTTCCTAAAGACGCAATCTCTCACGGTGCGCATCCTCGGCAGAGCCTGTTCCCGAAAAGGCAAACGTCCGGCTCCTTGTCCCACATGGAAGGTGGCAGCCCTGAAAGCTGTTGCTGGTCTTCACCTTCCCCCTGCAGCCTATTCACAGGCACAACCGCACTGGGAATCTCTGCTTTCCCAAAGACGCAATCCCTCATGGTGCGCATCCTCGGCAGAGCCTGTTCCCGAAAAGGCAAACGTCCGGCTCCTTGTCCCACACGGAAGGTGGCAGCCCTGAAAGCTCTTTCTGGTCTTCACCTTCCCCCTGCAGCCTATTCACAGGCACAACAGGTTTTGGGATCTCTGCTTGCCCAGAGAAGGAACATCTCACGGTGCGCATCCTCGGCAGAGCCTGTTCCCGAAAAGGCAAACGTCCGGCTCCTTGTCCCACATGGAAGGTGGCAGCCCTGAAAGCTGTTGCTGGTCTTCACCTTCCCCCTGCAGCCTATTCACAGGCACAACCGCACTGGGAATCTCTGCTTTCCCAAAGACGCAATCCCTCACGGTGCGCATCCTCGGCAGAGCCTGTTCCAGAACAGGCAAACGTCCGGCTCCTTGTCCCACACGGAAGGTGGCAGCCCTGAAAGCTGTTGCTGGTCTTCACCTTCCCCCTGCAGCCTTTTCACAGGCACAACCGCACTGGGAATCTCTGCTTTCCCAAAGACGCAATCCCTCACGGTGCGCATCCTCGGCAGTGCCTGTTGCCAAAAAGGCAAACGTCCGGCTCCTTGTCCCACACGGAAGGTGGCAGCCCTGAAAGCTCTTGCTGGTCTTCACCTTCCCCCTGCAGCCTATTCACAGGCACAACAGGTTTTGGGATCTGTGCTTGCCCCAAGACGCAATCTCTCACGGTGCGCATCCTCGGCAGAGCCTGTTCCCGAAAAGGCAAACGTCCGGCTCCTTGTCCCACATGGAAGGTGGCAGCCCTGAAAGCTGTTGCTGGTCTTCACCTTCCCCCTGCAGCCTATTCACAGGCACAACCGCACTGGGAATCTCTGCTTTCCCAAAGACGCAATCCCTCACGGTGCGCATCCTCGGCAGAGCCTGTTCCCGAAAAGGCAAACGTCCGGCTCCTTTTCCCACACGGAAGGTGGCAGCCCTGAAAGCTGTTGCTGGTCTTCACCTTCCCCCTGCAGCCTATTCACAGGCACAACAGGTTTTGGGATCTGTGCTTGCCCAGAGAAGGAACATCTCACGGTGCGCATCCTCGGCAGAGCCTGTTCCCGAAAAGGCAAACGTCCGGCTCCTTGTCCCACACGGAAGGTGGCAGCCCTGAAAGCTCTTGCTGGTCTTCACCTTCCCCCTGCAGCCTATTCACAGGCACAACAGGTTTGGGGATCTCTGCTTGCCCAGAGACGCAATCTCTCACGGTGCGCATCCTCGGCAGAGCCTGTTCCCGAAAAGGCAAACGTCCGGCTCCTTGTCCCACATGGAAGGTGGCAGCCCTGAAAGCTGTTGCTGGTCTTCACCTTCCCCCTGCAGCCTATTCACAGGCACAACCGCACTGGGAATCTCTGCTTTCCCACAGACGCAATCTCTCACGGTGCACATCCTCGGCAGAGCCTGTTCCCGAAAAGGCAAACGTCCGGCTCCTTGTCCCACACGGAAGGTGGCAGCCCTGAAAGCTCTTGCTGGTCTTCACCTTCCCCCTGCAGCCTATTCACAGGCACAACCGCACTGGGAATCTCTGCTTTCCCAAAGACGCAATCCCTCACGGTGCGCATCCTCGGCAGAGCCTGTTCCCGAAAAGGCAAACGTCCGGCTCCT
Organism: Haliaeetus albicilla; assembly: GCF_947461875.1. Classification (NCBI taxonomy): domain Eukaryota; kingdom Metazoa; phylum Chordata; class Aves; order Accipitriformes; family Accipitridae; genus Haliaeetus; species Haliaeetus albicilla. The sequence goes on from NC_091512.1 coordinate 5,142,196, forward strand.
TGTCCCACACGGAAGGTGGCAGCCCGGAAAGCTCTTGCTGGTCTTCACCTTCCCCGTGCAGCCTATTCACAGGCACAACAGGTTTTGGGATCTCTGCTTGCCCCAAGACGCAATCTCTCACGGTGCGCATCCTCGGCAGAGCCTGTTCCCGAAAAGGCAAACGTCCGGCTCCTTGTCCCACACGGAAGGTGGCAGCCCTGAAAGCTGTTGCTGGTCTTCACCTTCCCCCTGCAGCCTATTCACAGGCACAACAGGTTTTGGGATCTGTGCTTGCCCAGAAAAGGAACATCTCACGGTGCGCATCCTCGGCAGAGTTTGTTCCCAAAAAGGCAAACGTCCGGCTCCTTGTCCCACACGGAAGGTGGCAGCCCTGAAAGCTGTTGCTGGTCTTCACCTTCCCCCTGCAGCCTATTCACAGGCACAACAGGTTTTGGGATCTGTGCTTGCCCAGAGAAGGAACATCTCACGGTGCGCATCCTCGGCAGAGCCTGTTCCCGAAAAGGCAAACGTCCGGCTCCTTGTCCCACACGGAAGGTGGCAACCCGGCAAAGCTCTTACTGGTCTTCACCTTCCCCCTGCAGCCTATTCACAGGCACATCCGCACTGGGAATCTCTGCTTTCCCACAGACGCAATCTCTCACGGTGCGCATCCTCGGCAGAGCCTGTTCCCGAAAAGGCAAACGTCCGGCTCCTTGTCCCACACGGAAGGTGGCAGCCCGGAAAGCTGTTGCTGGTCTTCACCTTCCCCCTGCAGCCTATTCACAGGCACAACAGGTTTTGGGATCTGTGCTTGCCCAGAGAAGGAACATCTCACGGTGCGCATCCTCGGCAGAGCCTGTTCCCGAAAAGGCAAACGTCCGGCTCCTTGTCCCACACGGAAGGTGGCAACCCGGCAAAGCTCTTACTGGTCTTCACCTTCCCCGGGCAGCCTATTCACAGGCACATCCGCACTGGGAATCTCTGCTTTCCCAGAGACGCAATCTCTCACGGTGCGCATCCTCGGCAGAGCCTGTTCCCGAAAAGGCAAACGTCCGGCTCCTTGTCCCACACGGAAGGTGGCAGCCCGGAAAGCTGTTGCTGGTCTTCACCTTCCCCCTGCAGCCTATTCACAGGCACAACAGGTTTTGGGATCTGTGCTTGCCCAGAGAAGGAACATCTCACGGTGCGCATCCTCGGCAGAGCCTGTTCCCGAAAAGGCAAACGTCCGGCTCCTTGTCCCACACAGAAGGTGGCAGCCCTGAAAACTGTTGCTGGTCTTCACCTTCCCCCTGCAGCCTATTCACAGGCACAACAGGTTTTGGGATCTCTGCTTGCCCAGAGACGCAATCTCTCACGGTGCGCATCCTCGGCAGAGCCTGTTCCCGAAAAGGCAAACGTCCGGCTCCTTGTCCCACACGGAAGGTGGCAGCCCTGAAAGCTGTTGCTGGTTCTCACATTCCCCGTGCAGCCTATTCACAGGCACAACAGGTTTTGGGATCTCTGCTTTCCCAGAGACGCAATCTCTCACGGTGCGCATCCTCGGCAGAGTTTGTTCCCAAAAAGGCAAACGTCCGGCTCCTTGTCCCACACGGAAGGTGGCAGCCCTGAAAGCTGTTGCTGGTCTTCACCTTCCCCCTGCAGCCTATTCACAGGCACAACCGCACTGGGAATCTCTGCTTTCCCAGAGACGCAATCTCTCACGGTGCGCATCCTCGGCAGAGCCTGTTCCCGAAAAGGCAAACGTCCGGCTCCTTGTCCCACATGGAAGGTGGCAGCCCGGAAAGCTGTTGCTGGTCTTCACCTTCCCCCTGCAGCCTATTCACAGGCACAACAGGTTTTGGGATCTCTGCTTGCCCAGAGAAGGAACATCTCACGGTGCGCATCCTCGGCAGAGCCTGTTCCCGAAAAGGCAAACGTCCGGCTCCTTGTCCCACACAGAAGGTGGCAGCCCTGAAAACTGTTGCTGGTCTTCACCTTCCCCCTGCAGCCTATTCACAGGCACAACAGGTTTTGGGATCTCTGCTTGCCCAGAGACGCAATCTCTCACGGTGCGCATCCTCGGCAGAGCCTGTTCCCGAATAGGCAAAAGTCCGGCTCCTTGTCCCACACGGAAGGTGGCAGCCCGGAGAGCTCTTTCTGGTCTTCACCTTCCCCCTGCAGCCTATTCACAGGCACAACAGGTTTTGGGATCTCTGCTTGCCCAGAGAAGGAACATCTCACGGTGCGCATCCTCGGCAGAGCCTGTTCCCGAAAAGGCAAACGTCCGGCTCCTTGTCCCACACGGAAGGTGGCAGCCCTGAAAGCTCTTGCTGGTCTTCACCTTCCCCCTGCAGCCTATTCACAGGCACAACCGCACTGGGAATCTCTGCTTTCCTAAAGACGCAATCTCTCACGGTGCGCATCCTCGGCAGAGCCTGTTCCCGAAAAGGCAAACGTCCGGCTCCTTGTCCCACACGGAAGGTGGCAGCCCTGAAAGCTGTTGCTGGTCTTCACCTTCCCCCTGCAGCCTATTCACAGGCACAACCGCACTGGGAATCTCTGCTTTCCCAAAGACGCAATCCCTCACGGTGCGCATCCTCGGCAGAGCCTGTTCCCGAAAAGGCAAACGTCCGGCTCCTTGTCCCACACGGAAGGTGGCAGCCGTGAAAGCTGTTGCTGGTCTTCACCTTCCCCCTGCAGCCTATTCACAGGCACAACAGGTTTTGGGATCTGTGCTTGCCCAGAGAAGGAACATCTCACGGTGCGCATCCTCGGCAGAGCCTGTTCCCGAAAAGGCAAACGTCCGGCTCCTTGTCCCACACGGAAGGTGGCAGCCCGGAAAGCTGTTGCTGGTCTTCACCTTCCCCCTGCAGCCTATTCACAGGCACAACAGGTTTGGGGATCTGTGCTTGCCCAGAGAAGGAACATCTCACGGTGCGCATCCTCGGCAGAGCCTGTTCCCGAAAAGGCAAACGTCCGGCTCCTTGTCCCACATGGAAGGTGGCAGCCCGGAAAGCTCTTGCTGGTCTTCACCTTCCCCCTGCAGCCTATTCACAGGCACAACCGCACTGGGAATCTCTGCTTTCCCAAAGACGCAATCCCTCACGGTGCGCATCCTCGGCAGAGCCTGTTCCCGAAAAGGCAAACGTCCGGCTCCTTGTCCCACACGGAAGGTGGCAGCCCGGAAAGCTGTTGCTGGTCTTCACCTTCCCCCTGCAGCCTATTCACAGGCACAACAGGTTTTGGGATCTGTGCTTGCCCAGAGAAGGAACATCTCACGGTGCGCATCCTCGGCAGAGCCTGTTCCCGAAAAGGCAAACGTCCGGCTCCTTGTCCCACACAGAAGGTGGCAGCCCTGAAAACTGTTGCTGGTCTTCACCTTCCCCCTGCAGCCTATTCACAGGCACAACAGGTTTTTGGGATCTCTGCTTTCCCAAAGACGCAATCTCTCACGGTGCGCATCCTCGGCAGAGCCTGTTCCCGAAAAGGCAAACGTCCGGCTCCTTGTCCCACACGGAAGGTGGCAGCCCTGAAAGCTGTTGCTGGTTCTCACATTCCCCGTGCAGCCTATTCACAGGCACAACAGGTTTTGGGATCTCTGCTTTCCCAAAGACGCAATCCCTCACGGTGCGCATCCTCGGCAGAGCCTGTTCCCGAAAAGGCAAACGTCCGGCTCCTTGTCCCACACGGAAGGTGGCAGCCCGGAAAGCTGTTGCTGGTCTTCACCTTCCCCCTGCAGCCTATTCACAGGCACAACAGGTTTTGGGATCTGTGCTTGCCCAGAGAAGGAACATCTCACGGTGCGCATCCTCGGCAGAGCCTGTTCCCGAAAAGGCAAACGTCCGGCTCCTTGTCCCACACAGAAGGTGGCAGCCCTGAAAACTGTTGCTGGTCTTCACCTTCCCCGTGCAGCCTATTCACAGGCACAACAGGTTTTGGGATCTCTGCTTGCCCAGAGACGCAATCTCTCACGGTGCGCATCCTCGGCAGAGCCTGTTCCCGAAAAGGCAAACGTCCGGCTCCTTGTCCCACACGGAAGGTGGCAGCCCGGAGAGCTCTTTCTGGTCTTCACCTTCCCCCTGCAGCCTATTCACAGGCACAACAGGTTTTGGGATCTCTGCTTGCCCAGAGAAGGAACATCTCACGGTGCGCATCCTCGGCAGAGCCTGTTCCCGAAAAGGCAAACGTCCGGCTCCTTGTCCCACACGGAAGGTGGCAGCCCTGAAAGCTCTTGCTGGTCTTCACCTTCCCCCTGCAGCCTATTCACAGGCACAACCGCACTGGGAATCTCTGCTTTCCTAAAGACGCAATCTCTCACGGTGCGCATCCTCGGCAGAGCCTGTTCCCGAAAAGGCAAACGTCCGGCTCCTTGTCCCACACGGAAGGTGGCAGCCCGGAAAGCTGTTGCTGGTCTTCACCTTCCCCCTGCAGCCTATTCACAGGCACAACAGGTTTTGGGATCTGTGCTTGCCCAGAGAAGGAACATCTCACGGTGCGCATCCTCGGCAGAGCCTGTTCCCGAAAAGGCAAACGTCCGGCTCCTTGTCCCACACAGAAGGTGGCAGCCCTGAAAACTGTTGCTGGTCTTCACCTTCCCCCTGCAGCCTATTCACAGGCACAACAGGTTTTGGGATCTCTGCTTGCCCAGAGACGCAATCTCTCACGGTGCGCATCCTCGGCAGAGCCTGTTCCCGAAAAGGCAAACGTCCGGCTCCTTGTCCCACACGGAAGGTGGCAGCCCTGAAAGCTGTTGCTGGTTCTCACATTCCCCGTGCAGCCTATTCACAGGCACAACAGGTTTTGGGATCTCTGCTTTCCCAGAGACGCAATCTCTCACGGTGCGCATCCTCGGCAGAGTTTGTTCCCAAAAAGGCAAACGTCCGGCTCCTTGTCCCACACGGAAGGTGGCAACCCGGCAAAGCTCTTACTGGTCTTCACCTTCCCCCTGCAGCCTATTCACAGGCACAACCGCACTGGGAATCTCTGCTTTCCCAGAGACGCAATCTCTCACGGTGCGCATCCTCGGCAGAGCCTGTTCCCGAAAAGGCAAACGTCCGGCTCCTTGTCCCACACGGAAGGTGGCAGCCCGGAAAGCTGTTGCTGGTCTTCACCTTCCCCCTGCAGCCTATTCACAGGCACAACAGGTTTTGGGATCTGTGCTTGCCCAGAGAAGGAACATCTCACGGTGCGCATCCTCGGCAGAGCCTGTTCCCGAAAAGGCAAACGTCCGGCTCCTTGTCCCACATGGAAGGTGGCAGCCCGGAAAGCTCTTGCTGGTCTTCACCTTCCCCCTGCAGCCTATTCACAGGCACAACCGCACTGGGAATCTCTGCTTTCCCAAAGACGCAATCCCTCACGGTGCGCATCCTCGGCAGAGCCTGTTCCCGAAAAGGCAAACGTCCGGCTCCTTGTCCCACACGGAAGGTGGCAGCCCGGAAAGCTGTTGCTGGTCTTCACCTTCCCCCTGCAGCCTATTCACAGGCACAACAGGTTTTGGGATCTGTGCTTGCCCCAAGACGCAATCTCTCACGGTGCGCATCCTCGGCAGAGCCTGTTCCCGAAAAGGCAAACGTCCGGCTCCTTGTCCCACACGGAAGGTGGCAACCCGGCAAAGCTCTTACTGGTCTTCACCTTCCCCCTGCAGCCTATTCACAGGCACAACCGCACTGGGAATCTCTGCTTTCCTAAAGACGCAATCTCTCACGGTGCGCATCCTCGGCAGAGCCTGTTCCCGAAAAGGCAAACGTCCGGCTCCTTGTCCCACACGGAAGGTGGCAGCCCTGAAAGCTGTTGCTGGTCTTCACCTTCCCCCTGCAGCCTATTCACAGGCACAACCGCACTGGGAATCTCTGCTTTCCCAAAGACGCAATCCCTCATGGTGCGCATCCTCGGCAGAGCCTGTTCCCGAAAAGGCAAACGTCCGGCTCCTTGTCCCACACGGAAGGTGGCAGCCCTGAAAGCTCTTGCTGGTCTTCACCTTCCCCCTGCAGCCTATTCACAGGCACAACAGGTTTTGGGATCTCTGCTTGCCCAGAGACGCAATCTCTCACGGTGCGCATCCTCGGCAGAGCCTGTTCCCGAAAAGGCAAACGTCCGGCTCCTTGTCCCACATGGAAGGTGGCAGCCCGGAAAGCTGTTGCTGGTCTTCACCTTCCCCCTGCAGCCTATTCACAGGCACAACCGCACTGGGAATCTCTGCTTTCCCAAAGACGCAATCCCTCACGGTGCGCATCCTCGGCAGAGCCTGTTCCAGAACAGGCAAACGTCCGGCTCCTTGTCCCACACGGAAGGTGGCAGCCCTGAAAGCTGTTGCTGGTCTTCACCTTCCCCCTGCAGCCTTTTCACAGGCACAACCGCACTGGGAATCTCTGCTTTCCCAAAGACGCAATCCCTCACGGTGCGCATCCTCGGCAGTGCCTGTTGCCAAAAAGGCAAACGTCCGGCTCCTTGTCCCACACGGAAGGTGGCAGCCCTGAAAGCTCTTGCTGGTCTTCACCTTCCCCCTGCAGCCTATTCACAGGCACAACAGGTTTTGGGATCTGTGCTTGCCCCAAGACGCAGTCTCTCACGGTGCGCATCCTCGGCAGAGCCTGTTCCCGAAAAGGCAAACGTCCGGCTCCTTGTCCCACATGGAAGGTGGCAGCCCTGAAAGCTGTTGCTGGTCTTCACCTTCCCCCTGCAGCCTATTCACAGGCACAACCGCACTGGGAATCTCTGCTTTCCCAAAGACGCAATCCCTCACGGTGCGCATCCTCGGCAGAGCCTGTTCCCGAAAAGGCAAACGTCCGGCTCCTTTTCCCACACGGAAGGTGGCAGCCCTGAAAGCTGTTGCTGGTCTTCACCTTCCCCCTGCAGCCTATTCACAGGCACAACAGGTTTTGGGATCTGTGCTTGCCCAGAGAAGGAACATCTCACGGTGCGCATCCTCGGCAGAGCCTGTTCCCGAAAAGGCAAACGTCCGGCTCCTTGTCCCACACGGAAGGTGGCAGCCCTGAAAGCTCTTGCTGGTCTTCACCTTCCCCCTGCAGCCTATTCACAGGCACAACAGGTTTGGGGATCTCTGCTTGCCCAGAGACGCAATCTCTCACGGTGCGCATCCTCGGCAGAGCCTGTTCCCGAAAAGGCAAACGTCCGGCTCCTTGTCCCACATGGAAGGTGGCAGCCCTGAAAGCTGTTGCTGGTCTTCACCTTCCCCCTGCAGCCTATTCACAGGCACAACCGCACTGGGAATCTCTGCTTTCCCAAAGACGCAATCCCTCACGGTGCGCATCCTCGGCAGAGCCTGTTCCAGAACAGGCAAACGTCCGGCTCCTTGTCCCACACGGAAGGTGGCAGCCCGGAAAGCTGTTGCTGGTCTTCACCTTCCCCCTGCAGCCTTTTCACAGGCACAACCGCACTGGGAATCTCTGCTTTCCCAAAGACGCAATCCCTCACGGTGCGCATCCTCGGCAGTGCCTGTTGCCAAAAAGGCAAACGTCCGGCTCCTTGTCCCACACGGAAGGTGGCAGCCCTGAAAGCTCTTGCTGGTCTTCACCTTCCCCCTGCAGCCTATTCACAGGCACAACAGGTTTTGGGATCTGTGCTTGCCCCAAGACGCAATCTCTCACGGTGCGCATCCTCGGCAGAGCCTGTTCCCGAAAAGGCAAACGTCCGGCTCCTTGTCCCACACGGAAGGTGGCAGCCCTGAAAGCTCTTGCTGGTCTTCACCTTCCCCGTGCAGCCTATTCACAGGCACAACCGCACTGGGAATCTCTGCTTTCCCACAGACGCAATCTCTCACGGTGCACATCCTCGGCAGAGCCTGTTCCCGAAAAGGCAAACGTCCGGCTCCTTGTCCCACACGGAAGGTGGCAGCCCTGAAAGCTGTTGCTGGTCTTCACCTTCCCCCTGCAGCCTATTCACAGGCACAACAGGTTTTGGGATCTGTGCTTGCCCAGAGAAGGAACATCTCACGGTGCGCATCCTCGGCAGAGCCTGTTCCCGAAAAGGCAAACGTCCGGCTCCTTGTCCCACACGGAAGGTGGCAACCCGGCAAAGCTCTTACTGGTCTTCACCTTCCCCCTGCAGCCTATTCACAGGCACATCCGCACTGGGAATCTCTGCTTTCCCACAGACGCAATCTCTCACGGTGCGCATCCTCGGCAGAGCCTGTTCCCGAAAAGGCAAACGTCCGGCTCCTTGTCCCACACGGAAGGTGGCAGCCCGGAAAGCTGTTGCTGGTCTTCACCTTCCCCCTGCAGCCTATTCACAGGCACAACAGGTTTTGGGATCTCTGCTTCCCCAGAGAAGGAACATCTCACGGTGCGCATCCTCGGCAGAGCCTGTTCCCGAAAAGGCAAACGTCCGGCTCCTTGTCCCACACGGAAGGTGGCAACCCGGCAAAGCTCTTACTGGTCTTCACCTTCCCCGGGCAGCCTATTCACAGGCACATCCGCACTGGGAATCTCTGCTTTCCCAGAGACGCAATCTCTCACGGTGCGCATCCTCGGCAGAGCCTGTTCCCGAAAAGGCAAACGTCCGGCTCCTTGTCCCACACGGAAGGTGGCAGCCCGGAAAGCTGTTGCTGGTCTTCACCTTCCCCCTGCAGCCTATTCACAGGCACAACAGGTTTTGGGATCTGTGCTTGCCCAGAGAAGGAACATCTCACGGTGCGCATCCTCGGCAGAGCCTGTTCCCGAAAAGGCAAACGTCTGGCTCCTTGTCCCACACAGAAGGTGGCAGCCCTGAAAACTGTTGCTGGTCTTCACCTTCCCCCTGCAGCCTATTCACAGGCACAACAGGTTTTGGGATCTCTGCTTGCCCAGAGACGCAATCTCTCACGGTGCGCATCCTCGGCAGAGCCTGTTCCCGAAAAGGCAAACGTCCGGCTCCTTGTCCCACACGGAAGGTGGCAGCCCTGAAAGCTGTTGCTGGTTCTCACATTCCCCGTGCAGCCTATTCACAGGCACAACAGGTTTTGGGATCTCTGCTTTCCCAGAGACGCAATCTCTCACGGTGCGCATCCTCGGCAGAGTTTGTTCCCAAAAAGGCAAACGTCCGGCTCCTTGTCCCACACGGAAGGTGGCAACCCGGCAAAGCTCTTACTGGTCTTCACCTTCCCCCTGCAGCCTATTCACAGGCACAACCGCACTGGGAATCTCTGCTTTCCCAGAGACGCAATCTCTCACGGTGCGCATCCTCGGCAGAGCCTGTTCCCGAAAAGGCAAACGTCCGGCTCCTTGTCCCACATGGAAGGTGGCAGCCCGGAAAGCTGTTGCTGGTCTTCACCTTCCCCCTGCAGCCTATTCACAGGCACAACAGGTTTTGGGATCTCTGCTTGCCCAGAGAAGGAACATCTCACGGTGCGCATCCTCGGCAGAGCCTGTTCCCGAAAAGGCAAACGTCCGGCTCCTTGTCCCACACAGAAGGTGGCAGCCCTGAAAACTGTTGCTGGTCTTCACCTTCCCCCTGCAGCCTATTCACAGGCACAACAGGTTTTGGGATCTCTGCTTGCCCAGAGACGCAATCTCTCACGGTGCGCATCCTCGGCAGAGCCTGTTCCCGAATAGGCAAAAGTCCGGCTCCTTGTCCCACACGGAAGGTGGCAGCCCGGAGAGCTCTTTCTGGTCTTCACCTTCCCCCTGCAGCCTATTCACAGGCACAACAGGTTTTGGGATCTCTGCTTGCCCAGAGAAGGAACATCTCACGGTGCGCATCCTCGGCAGAGCCTGTTCCCGAAAAGGCAAACGTCCGGCTCCTTGTCCCACACGGAAGGTGGCAGCCCTGAAAGCTCTTGCTGGTCTTCACCTTCCCCCTGCAGCCTATTCACAGGCACAACCGCACTGGGAATCTCTGCTTTCCTAAAGACGCAATCTCTCACGGTGCGCATCCTCGGCAGAGCCTGTTCCCGAAAAGGCAAACGTCCGGCTCCTTGTCCCACACGGAAGGTGGCAGCCCTGAAAGCTGTTGCTGGTCTTCACCTTCCCCCTGCAGCCTATTCACAGGCACAACCGCACTGGGAATCTCTGCTTTCCCAAAGACGCAATCCCTCACGGTGCGCATCCTCGGCAGAGCCTGTTCCCGAAAAGGCAAACGTCCGGCTCCTTGTCCCACACGGAAGGTGGCAGCCGTGAAAGCTGTTGCTGGTCTTCACCTTCCCCCTGCAGCCTATTCACAGGCACAACAGGTTTTGGGATCTGTGCTTGCCCAGAGAAGGAACATCTCACGGTGCGCATCCTCGGCAGAGCCTGTTCCCGAAAAGGCAAACGTCCGGCTCCTTGTCCCACACGGAAGGTGGCAGCCCGGAAAGCTGTTGCTGGTCTTCACCTTCCCCCTGCAGCCTATTCACAGGCACAACAGGTTTTGGGATCTGTGCTTGCCCAGAGAAGGAACATCTCACGGTGCGCATCCTCGGCAGAGCCTGTTCCCGAAAAGGCAAACGTCCGGCTCCTTGTCCCACATGGAAGGTGGCAGCCCGGAAAGCTCTTGCTGGTCTTCACCTTCCCCCTGCAGCCTATTCACAGGCACAACCGCACTGGGAATCTCTGCTTTCCCAAAGACGCAATCCCTCACGGTGCGCATCCTCGGCAGAGCCTGTTCCCGAAAAGGCAAACGTCCGGCTCCTTGTCCCACACGGAAGGTGGCAGCCCGGAAAGCTGTTGCTGGTCTTCACCTTCCCCCTGCAGCCTATTCACAGGCACAACAGGTTTTGGGATCTGTGCTTGCCCAGAGAAGGAACATCTCACGGTGCGCATCCTCGGCAGAGCCTGTTCCCGAAAAGGCAAACGTCCGGCTCCTTGTCCCACACAGAAGGTGGCAGCCCTGAAAACTGTTGCTGGTCTTCACCTTCCCCCTGCAGCCTATTCACAGGCACAACAGGTTTTTGGGATCTCTGCTTTCCCAAAGACGCAATCTCTCACGGTGCGCATCCTCGGCAGAGCCTGTTCCCGAAAAGGCAAACGTCCGGCTCCTTGTCCCACACGGAAGGTGGCAGCCCTGAAAGCTGTTGCTGGTTCTCACATTCCCCGTGCAGCCTATTCACAGGCACAACAGGTTTTGGGATCTCTGCTTTCCCAAAGACGCAATCCCTCACGGTGCGCATCCTCGGCAGAGCCTGTTCCCGAAAAGGCAAACGTCCGGCTCCTTGTCCCACACGGAAGGTGGCAGCCCGGAAAGCTGTTGCTGGTCTTCACCTTCCCCCTGCAGCCTATTCACAGGCACAACAGGTTTTGGGATCTGTGCTTGCCCAGAGAAGGAACATCTCACGGTGCGCATCCTCGGCAGAGCCTGTTCCCGAAAAGGCAAACGTCCGGCTCCTTGTCCCACACAGAAGGTGGCAGCCCTGAAAACTGTTGCTGGTCTTCACCTTCCCCGTGCAGCCTATTCACAGGCACAACAGGTTTTGGGATCTCTGCTTGCCCAGAGACGCAATCTCTCACGGTGCGCATCCTCGGCAGAGCCTGTTCCCGAAAAGGCAAACGTCCGGCTCCTTGTCCCACACGGAAGGTGGCAGCCCGGAGAGCTCTTTCTGGTCTTCACCTTCCCCCTGCAGCCTATTCACAGGCACAACAGGTTTTGGGATCTCTGCTTGCCCAGAGAAGGAACATCTCACGGTGCGCATCCTCGGCAGAGCCTGTTCCCGAAAAGGCAAACGTCCGGCTCCTTGTCCCACACGGAAGGTGGCAGCCCTGAAAGCTCTTGCTGGTCTTCACCTTCCCCCTGCAGCCTATTCACAGGCACAACCGCACTGGGAATCTCTGCTTTCCTAAAGACGCAATCTCTCACGGTGCGCATCCTCGGCAGAGCCTGTTCCCGAAAAGGCAAACGTCCGGCTCCTTGTCCCACACGGAAGGTGGCAGCCCGGAAAGCTGTTGCTGGTCTTCACCTTCCCCCTGCAGCCTATTCACAGGCACAACAGGTTTTGGGATCTGTGCTTTCCCAGAGAAGGAACATCTCACGGTGCGCATCCTCGGCAGAGCCTGTTCCCGAAAAGGCAAACGTCCGGCTCCTTGTCCCACACAGAAGGTGGCAGCCCTGAAAACTGTTGCTGGTCTTCACCTTCCCCCTGCAGCCTATTCACAGGCACAACAGGTTTTGGGATCTCTGCTTGCCCAGAGACGCAATCTCTCACGGTGCGCATCCTCGGCAGAGCCTGTTCCCGAAAAGGCAAACGTCCGGCTCCTTGTCCCACACGGAAGGTGGCAGCCCTGAAAGCTGTTGCTGGTTCTCACATTCCCCGTGCAGCCTATTCACAGGCACAACAGGTTTTGGGATCTCTGCTTTCCCAGAGACGCAATCTCTCACGGTGCGCATCCTCGGCAGAGTTTGTTCCCAAAAAGGCAAACGTCCGGCTCCTTGTCCCACACGGAAGGTGGCAACCCGGCAAAGCTCTTACTGGTCTTCACCTTCCCCCTGCAGCCTATTCACAGGCACAACCGCACTGGGAATCTCTGCTTTCCCAGAGACGCAATCTCTCACGGTGCGCATCCTCGGCAGAGCCTGTTCCCGAAAAGGCAAACGTCCGGCTCCTTGTCCCACACGGAAGGTGGCAGCCCGGAAAGCTGTTGCTGGTCTTCACCTTCCCCCTGCAGCCTATTCACAGGCACAACAGGTTTTGGGATCTGTGCTTGCCCAGAGAAGGAACATCTCACGGTGCGCATCCTCGGCAGAGCCTGTTCCCGAAAAGGCAAACGTCCGGCTCCTTGTCCCACATGGAAGGTGGCAGCCCGGAAAGCTCTTGCTGGTCTTCACCTTCCCCCTGCAGCCTATTCACAGGCACAACCGCACTGGGAATCTCTGCTTTCCCAAAGACGCAATCCCTCACGGTGCGCATCCTCGGCAGAGCCTGTTCCCGAAAAGGCAAACGTCCGGCTCCTTGTCCCACACGGAAGGTGGCAGCCCGGAAAGCTGTTGCTGGTCTTCACCTTCCCCCTGCAGCCTATTCACAGGCACAACAGGTTTTGGGATCTGTGCTTGCCCCAAGACGCAATCTCTCACGGTGCGCATCCTCGGCAGAGCCTGTTCCCGAAAAGGCAAACGTCCGGCTCCTTGTCCCACACGGAAGGTGGCAACCCGGCAAAGCTCTTACTGGTCTTCACCTTCCCCCTGCAGCCTATTCACAGGCACAACCGCACTGGGAATCTCTGCTTTCCTAAAGACGCAATCTCTCACGGTGCGCATCCTCGGCAGAGCCTGTTCCCGAAAAGGCAAACGTCCGGCTCCTTGTCCCACACGGAAGGTGGCAGCCCTGAAAGCTCTTGCTGGTCTTCACCTTCCCCCTGCAGCCTATTCACAGGCACAACCGCACTGGGAATCTCTGCTTTCCCAAAGACGCAATCCCTCATGGTGCGCATCCTCGGCAGAGCCTGTTCCCGAAAAGGCAAACGTCCGGCTCCTTGTCCCACACGGAAGGTGGCAGCCCTGAAAGCTCTTGCTGGTCTTCACCTTCCCCCTGCAGCCTATTCACAGGCACAACAGGTTTTGGGATCTCTGCTTGCCCAGAGACGCAATCTCTCACGGTGCGCATCCTCGGCAGAGCCTGTTCCCGAAAAGGCAAACGTCCGGCTCCTTGTCCCACATGGAAGGTGGCAGCCCGGAAAGCTGTTGCTGGTCTTCACCTTCCCCCTGCAGCCTATTCACGGGCACAACCGCACTGGGAATCTCTGCTTTCCCAAAGACGCAATCCCTCACGGTGCGCATCCTCGGCAGAGCCTGTTCCAGAACAGGCAAACGTCCGGCTCCTTGTCCCACACGGAAGGTGGCAGCCCTGAAAGCTGTTGCTGGTCTTCACCTTCCCCCTGCAGCCTTTTCACAGGCACAACCGCACTGGGAATCTCTGCTTTCCCAAAGACGCAATCCCTCACGGTGCGCATCCTCGGCAGTGCCTGTTGCCAAAAAGGCAAACGTCCGGCTCCTTGTCCCACACGGAAGGTGGCAGCCCTGAAAGCTCTTGCTGGTCTTCACCTTCCCCCTGCAGCCTATTCACAGGCACAACAGGTTTTGGGATCTGTGCTTGCCCCAAGACGCAGTCTCTCACGGTGCGCATCCTCGGCAGAGCCTGTTCCCGAAAAGGCAAACGTCCGGCTCCTTGTCCCACATGGAAGGTGGCAGCCCGGAAAGCTGTTGCTGGTCTTCACCTTCCCCCTGCAGCCTATTCACAGGCACAACCGCACTGGGAATCTCTGCTTTCCCAAAGACGCAATCCCTCACGGTGCGCATCCTCGGCAGAGCCTGTTCCCGAAAAGGCAAACGTCCGGCTCCTTTTCCCACACGGAAGGTGGCAGCCCTGAAAGCTGTTGCTGGTCTTCACCTTCCCCCTGCAGCCTATTCACAGGCACAACAGGTTTTGGGATCTGTGCTTGCCCAGAGAAGGAACATCTCACGGTGCGCATCCTCGGCAGAGCCTGTTCCCGAAAAGGCAAACGTCCGGCTCCTTGTCCCACACGGAAGGTGGCAGCCCTGAAAGCTCTTGCTGGTCTTCACCTTCCCCCTGCAGCCTATTCACAGGCACAACAGGTTTGGGGATCTCTGCTTGCCCAGAGACGCAATCTCTCACGGTGCGCATCCTCGGCAGAGCCTGTTCCCGAAAAGGCAAACGTCCGGCTCCTTGTCCCACATGGAAGGTGGCAGCCCTGAAAGCTGTTGCTGGTCTTCACCTTCCCCCTGCAGCCTATTCACAGGCACAACCGCACTGGGAATCTCTGCTTTCCCAAAGACGCAATCCCTCACGGTGCGCATCCTCGGCAGAGCCTGTTCCAGAACAGGCAAACGTCCGGCTCCTTGTCCCACACGGAAGGTGGCAGCCCGGAAAGCTGTTGCTGGTCTTCACCTTCCCCCTGCAGCCTTTTCACAGGCACAACCGCACTGGGAATCTCTGCTTTCCCAAAGACGCAATCCCTCATGGTGCGCATCCTCGGCAGTGCCTGTTGCCAAAAAGGCAAACGTCCGGCTCCTTGTCCCACACGGAAGGTGGCAGCCCTGAAAGCTCTTGCTGGTCTTCACCTTCCCCCTGCAGCCTATTCACAGGCACAACAGGTTTTGGGATCTGTGCTTGCCCCAAGACGCAATCTCTCACGGTGCGCATCCTCGGCAGAGCCTGTTCCCGAAAAGGCAAACGTCCGGCTCCTTGTCCCACACGGAAGGTGGCAGCCCTGAAAGCTCTTGCTGGTCTTCACCTTCCCCGTGCAGCCTATTCACAGGCACAACCGCACTGGGAATCTCTGCTTTCCCACAGACGCAATCTCTCACGGTGCACATCCTCGGCAGAGCCTGTTCCCGAAAAGGCAAACGTCCGGCTCCTTGTCCCACACGGAAGGTGGCAGCCCTGAAAGCTGTTGCTGGTCTTCACCTTCCCCCTGCAGCCTATTCACAGGCACAACAGGTTTTGGGATCTGTGCTTGCCCAGAGAAGGAACATCTCACGGTGCGCATCCTCGGCAGAGCCTGTTCCCGAAAAGGCAAACGTCCGGCTCCTTGTCCCACACGGAAGGTGGCAACCCGGCAAAGCTCTTACTGGTCTTCACCTTCCCCCTGCAGCCTATTCACAGGCACATCCGCACTGGGAATCTCTGCTTTCCCACAGACGCAATCTCTCACGGTGCGCATCCTCGGCAGAGCCTGTTCCCGAAAAGGCAAACGTCCGGCTCCTTGTCCCACACGGAAGGTGGCAGCCCGGAAAGCTGTTGCTGGTCTTCACCTTCCCCCTGCAGCCTATTCACAGGCACAACAGGTTTTGGGATCTCTGCTTCCCCAGAGAAGGAACATCTCACGGTGCGCATCCTCGGCAGAGCCTGTTCCCGAAAAGGCAAACGTCCGGCTCCTTGTCCCACACGGAAGGTGGCAACCCGGCAAAGCTCTTACTGGTCTTCACCTTCCCCGGGCAGCCTATTCACAGGCACATCCGCACTGGGAATCTCTGCTTTCCCAGAGACGCAATCTCTCACGGTGCGCATCCTCGGCAGAGCCTGTTCCCGAAAAGGCAAACGTCCGGCTCCTTGTCCCACACGGAAGGTGGCAGCCCGGAAAGCTGTTGCTGGTCTTCACCTTCCCCCTGCAGCCTATTCACAGGCACAACAGGTTTTGGGATCTGTGCTTGCCCAGAGAAGGAACATCTCACGGTGCGCATCCTCGGCAGAGCCTGTTCCCGAAAAGGCAAACGTCCGGCTCCTTGTCCCACACAGAAGGTGGCAGCCCTGAAAACTGTTGCTGGTCTTCACCTTCCCCCTGCAGCCTATTCACAGGCACAACAGGTTTTGGGATCTCTGCTTGCCCAGAGACGCAATCTCTCACGGTGCGCATCCTCGGCAGAGCCTGTTCCCGAAAAGGCAAACGTCCGGCTCCTTGTCCCACACGGAAGGTGGCAGCCCTGAAAGCTGTTGCTGGTTCTCACATTCCCCGTGCAGCCTATTCACAGGCACAACAGGTTTTGGGATCTCTGCTTTCCCAGAGACGCAATCTCTCACGGTGCGCATCCTCGGCAGAGTTTGTTCCCAAAAAGGCAAACGTCCGGCTCCTTGTCCCACACGGAAGGTGGCAACCCGGCAAAGCTCTTACTGGTCTTCACCTTCCCCCTGCAGCCTATTCACAGGCACAACCGCACTGGGAATCTCTGCTTTCCCAGAGACGCAATCTCTCACGGTGCGCATCCTCGGCAGAGCCTGTTCCCGAAAAGGCAAACGTCCGGCTCCTTGTCCCACATGGAAGGTGGCAGCCCGGAAAGCTGTTGCTGGTCTTCACCTTCCCCCTGCAGCCTATTCACAGGCACAACAGGTTTTGGGATCTCTGCTTGCCCAGAGAAGGAACATCTCACGGTGCGCATCCTCGGCAGAGCCTGTTCCCGAAAAGGCAAACGTCCGGCTCCTTGTCCCACACAGAAGGTGGCAGCCCTGAAAACTGTTGCTGGTCTTCACCTTCCCCCTGCAGCCTATTCACAGGCACAACAGGTTTTGGGATCTCTGCTTGCCCAGAGACGCAATCTCTCACGGTGCGCATCCTCGGCAGAGCCTGTTCCCGAAAAGGCAAAAGTCCGGCTCCTTGTCCCACACGGAAGGTGGCAGCCCGGAGAGCTCTTTCTGGTCTTCACCTTCCCCCTGCAGCCTATTCACAGGCACAACAGGTTTTGGGATCTCTGCTTGCCCAGAGAAGGAACATCTCACGGTGCGCATCCTCGGCAGAGCCTGTTCCCGAAAAGGCAAACGTCCGGCTCCTTGTCCCACACGGAAGGTGGCAGCCCTGAAAGCTCTTGCTGGTCTTCACCTTCCCCCTGCAGCCTATTCACAGGCACAACCGCACTGGGAATCTCTGCTTTCCTAAAGACGCAATCTCTCACGGTGCGCATCCTCGGCAGAGCCTGTTCCCGAAAAGGCAAACGTCCGGCTCCTTGTCCCACACGGAAGGTGGCAGCCCTGAAAGCTGTTGCTGGTCTTCACCTTCCCCCTGCAGCCTATTCACAGGCACAACCGCACTGGGAATCTCTGCTTTCCCAAAGACGCAATCCCTCACGGTGCGCATCCTCGGCAGAGCCTGTTCCCGAAAAGGCAAACGTCCGGCTCCTTGTCCCACACGGAAGGTGGCAGCCGTGAAAGCTGTTGCTGGTCTTCACCTTCCCCCTGCAGCCTATTCACAGGCACAACAGGTTTTGGGATCTGTGCTTGCCCAGAGAAGGAACATCTCACGGTGCGCATCCTCGGCAGAGCCTGTTCCCGAAAAGGCAAACGTCCGGCTCCTTGTCCCACACGGAAGGTGGCAGCCCGGAAAGCTGTTGCTGGTCTTCACCTTCCCCCTGCAGCCTATTCACAGGCACAACAGGTTTTGGGATCTGTGCTTGCCCAGAGAAGGAACATCTCACGGTGCGCATCCTCGGCAGAGCCTGTTCCCGAAATGGCAAACGTCCGGCTCCTTGTCCCACATGGAAGGTGGCAGCCCTGAAAGCTCTTGCTGGTCTTCACCTTCCCCCTGCAGCCTATTCACAGGCACAACCGCACTGGGAATCTCTGCTTTCCCAAAGACGCAATCCCTCACGGTGCGCATCCTCGGCAGAGCCTGTTCCCGAAAAGGCAAACGTCCGGCTCCTTGTCCCACACGGAAGGTGGCAGCCCGGAAAGCTGTTGCTGGTCTTCACCTTCCCCCTGCAGCCTATTCACAGGCACAACAGGTTTTGGGATCTGTGCTTGCCCCAAGACGCAATCTCTCACGGTGCGCATCCTCGGCAGAGCCTGTTCCCGAAAAGGCAAACGTCCGGCTCCTTGTCCCACACGGAAGGTGGCAGCCCTGAAAGCTGTTGCTGGTCTTCACCTTCCCCCTGCAGCCTATTCACAGGCACAACAGGTTTGGGGATCTCTGCTTGCCCAGAAAAGGAACATCTCACGGTGCGCATCCTCGGCAGAGCTTGTCCCCAGAAAAGCAAACGTCCGGCTCCTTGTCCCACACGGAAGGTGGCAGCCCTGAAAGCTGTTGCTGGTCTTCACCTTCCCCCTGCAGCCTATTCACAGGCACAACAGGTTTTGGGATCTCTGCTTGCCCAGAGAAGGAACATCTCACGGTGCGCATCCTCAGCAGAGCCTGTTCCCGAAAAGGCAAACGTCCGGCTCCTTGTCCCACACGGAAGGTGGCAGCCCTGAAAGCTCTTGCTGGTCTTCACCTTCCCCCTGCAGCCTATTCACAGGCACAACAGGTTTTGGGATCCCTGCTTTCCCAGAGAAGGAACATCTCACGGTGCGCATCCTCGGCAGAGCCTGTTCCCGAAAAGGCAAACGTCCGGCTCCTTGTCCCACACGGAAGGTGGCAGCCCGGAAAGCTCTTGCTGGTCTTCACCTTCCCCCTGCAGCCTATTCACAGGCACAATCGCACTGGGAATCTCTGCTTGCCCAGAGACACAATCTCTCACGGTGCGCATCCTCGGCACAGCCTGTTCCCTAAACGGCAAACATCCGGCTCCTTGTCCCACACGGAAGGTGGCAGCCCTGAAAGCTGTTGCTGGTCTTCACCTTCCCCCTGCAGCCTATTCACAGGCACAACCGCACTGGGAATCTCTGCTTTCCCAAAGACGCAATCCCTCACGGTGCGCATCCTCGGCAGAGCCTGTTCCCGAAAAGGCAAACGTCCGGCTCCTTGTCCCACACGGAAGGTGGCAGCCCTGAAAGCTCTTGCTCGTCTTCACCTTCCCCCTGCAGCCTATTCACAGGCACAACAGGTTTGGGGATCTCTGCTTGCCCAGAAAAGGAACATCTCACGGTGCGCATCCTCGGCAGATTTTGTTCCCAAAAATGCAAACGTCCGGCTCCTTGTCCCACACGGAAGGTGGCAGCCCTGAAAGCTCTTGCTGGTCTTCACCTTCCCCGTGCAGCCTATTCACAGGCACAACCGCACTGGGAATCTCTGCTTTCCCACAGACGCAATCTCTCACGGTGCACATCCTCGGCAGAGCCTGTTCCCGAAAAGGCAAACGTCCGGCTCCTTGTCCCACACAGAAGGTGGCAGCCCTGAAAGCTCTTGCTGGTCTTCACCTTCCCCCTGCAGCCTATTCACAGGCACAACCGCACTGGGAATCTCTGCTTTCCCAAAGACGCAATCCCTCACGGTGCGCATCCTCGGCAGAGCCTGTTCCCGAAAAGGCAAACGTCCGGCTCCTTGTCCCACACGGAAGGTGGCAGCCCGGAAAGCTGTTGCTGGTCTTCACCTTCCCCGTGCAGCCTATTCACAGGCACAACAGGTTTTGGGATCTGTGCTTGCCCCAAGACGCAATCTCTCACGGTGCGCATCCTCGGCAGAGCCTGTTCCCGAAAAGGCAAACGTCCGGCTCCTTGTCCCACACGGAAGGTGGCAGCCCTGAAAGCTCTTGCTGGTCTTCACCTTCCCCCTGCAGCCTATTCACAGGCACAACAGGTTTTGGGATCTCTGCTTGCCCAGAAAAGGAACATCTCACGGTGCGCATCCTCGGCAGAGTTTGTTCCCAAAAAGGCAAAAGTCCGGCTCCTTGTCCCACACGGAAGGTGGCAGCCCTGAAAGCTGTTGCTGGTCTTCACCTTCCCCCTGCAGCCTATTCACAGGCACAACAGGTTTTGGGATCTCTGCTTGCCCAGAGAAGGAACATCTCACGGTGCGCATCCTCGGCAGAGCCTGTTCCCGAAAAGGCAAACGTCCGGCTCCTTGTCCCACACGGAAGGTGGCAGCCCTGAAAGCTCTTACTGGTCTTCACCTTCCCCCTGCAGCCTATTCACAGGCACAACCGCACTGGGAATCTCTGCTTTCCCAAAGACGCAATCCCTCACGGTGCGCATCCTCGGCAGAGCCTGTTCCCGAAAAGGCAAACGTCCAGCTCCTTGTCCCACACGGAAGGTGGCAGCCCTGAAAGCTGTTGCTGGTCTTCACCTTCCCCCTGCAGCCTATTCACAGGCACAACAGGTCTTGGGATCTCTGCTTGCCCAGAGAAGGAACATCTCACGGTGCGCATCCTCGGCAGAGCCTGTTCCCGAAAAGGCAAACGTCCGGCTCCTTGTCCCACACGGAAGGTGGCAGCCCTGAAAGCTCTTGCTGGTCTTCACCTTCCCCGTGCAGCCTATTCACAGGCACAACAGGTTTTGGGATCTCTGCTTGCCCAGAGAAGGAACATCTCACGGTGCGCATCCTCGGCAGAGCCTGTTCCCGAAAAGGCAAACGTCCGGCTCCTTGTCCCACACGGAAGGTGGCAGCCCGGAAAGCTCTTGCTGGTCTTCACCTTCCCCCTGCAGCCTATTCACAGGCACAACAGGTTTGGGGATCTGTGCTTGCCCAGAGAAGGAACATCTCACGGTGCGCATCCTCGGCAGAGCCTGTTCCCGAAAAGGCAAACGTCCGGCTCCTTGTCCCACACGGAAGGTGGCAGCCCGGAAAGCTCTTGCTGGTCTTCAACTTCCCCGTGCAGCCTATTCACAGGCACAACCGCACTGGGAATCTCTGCTTTCCCACAGACGCAATCTCTCACGGTTTGCATCCTCGGCAGAGCCTGTTCCCGAAAAGGCAAACGTCCGGCTCCTTGTCCCACACGGAAGGTGGCAGCCTGGAAAGCTGTTGCTGGTCTTCACCTTCCCCGTGCAGCCTATTCACAGGCACAACAGGTTTTTTGATCTCTGCTTTCCCAGAGACGCAATCTCTCACGGTGCGCATCCTCGGCAGAGCCTGTTCCCGAAAAGGCAAACGTCCGGCTCCTTGTCCCACACGGAAGGTGGCAGCCCTGAAAGCTGTTGCTGGTCTTCACCTTCCCCGTGCAGTCTATTCACAGGCACAACAGTTTTTGGGATCTCTGCTTGCCCAGAGACGCAATCTCTCACGGTGCGCATCCTCGGCAGAGCTTGTTCCCGAAAAGGCAAACGTCCGGCTCCTTGTCCCACACGGAAGGTGGCAGCCCTGAAAGCTGTTGCTGGTCTTCACCTTCCCCCTGCAGCCTATTCACAGGCACAACAGGTTTTGGGATCTGTGCTTGCCCAGAGAAGGAACATCTCACGGTGCGCATCCTCAGCAGAGCCTGTTCCCGAAAAGGCAAACGTCCGGCTCCTTGTCCCACACGGAAGGTGGCAGCCCGGAAAGCTGTTGCTGGTCTTCACCTTCCCCCTGCAGCCTATTCACAGGCACAACAGGTTTTGGGATCTGTGCTTGCCCAGAGAAGGAACATCTCACGGTGCGCATCCTCGGCAGAGCCTGTTCCCGAAAAGGCAAACGTCCGGCTCCTTGTCCCACACGGAAGGTGGCAGCCCGGAAAGCTGTTGCTGGTCTTCACCTTCCCCCTGCAGCCTATTCACAGGCACAACAGGTTTTGGGATCTGTGCTTGCCCAGAGAAGGAACATCTCACGGTGCGCATCCTCGGCAGAGCTTGTTCCCAAAAAAGCAGACGTCCGGCTCCTTGTCCCACACGGAAGGTGGCAGCCCGGAAAGCTGTTGCTGGTCTTCACCTTCCCCCTGCAGCCTATTCACAGGCACAACAGGTTTGGGGATCTGTGCTTGCCCAGAGAAGGAACATCTCACGGTGCGCATCCTCGGCAGAGCCTGTTCCCGAAAAGGCAAACGTCCGGCTCCTTGTCCCACACGGAAGGTGGCAGCCCTGAAAGCTCTTGCTGGTCTTCACCTTCCCCCTGCAGCCTATTCACAGGCACAACCGCACTGGGAATCTCTGCTTTCCCAAAGACGCAATCTCTCACGGTGCGCATCCTCGGCAGAGCCTGTTCCCGAAAAGGCAAACGTCCGGCTCCTTGTCCCACATGGAACGTGGCAGCCCTGAAAGCTGTTGCTGGTCTTCACCTTCCCCCTGCAGCCTATTCACAGGCACAACCGCACTGGGAATCTCTGCTTTCCCAAAGACGCAATCCCTCACGGTGCGCATCCTCGGCAGAGCCTGTTCCCGAAAAGGCAAACGTCCGGCTCCTTGTCCCACACAGAAGGTGGCAGCCCTGAAAGCTGTTGCTGGTCTTCACCTTCCCCCTGCGGCCTATTCACAGGCACAACAGGTTTTGGGATCTGTGCTTGCCCAGAAAAGGAACATCTCACGGTGCGCATCCTCGGCAGATTTTGTTCCCAAAAAGGCAAACGTCCGGCTCCTTGTCCCACACGGAAGGTGGCAGCCCTGAAAGCTCTTGCTGGTCTTCACCTTCCCCGTGCAGCCTATTCACAGGCACAACCGCACTGGGAATCTCTGCTTTCCCACAGACGCAATCTCTCACGGTGCACATCCTCGGCAGAGCCTGTTCCCGAAAAGGCAAACGTCCGGCTCCTTGTCCCACACGGAAGGTGGCAGCCCTGAAAGCTCTTGCTGGTCTTCACCTTCCCCCTGCAGCCTATTCACAGGCACAACCGCACTGGGAATCTCTGCTTTCCCAAAGACGCAATCCCTCACGGTGCGCATCCTCGGCAGAGCCTGTTCCCGAAAAGGCAAACGTCCGGCTCCTTGTCCCACACGGAAGGTGGCAGCCCGGAAAGCTGTTGCTGGTCTTCACCTTCCCCCTGCAGCCTATTCACAGGCACAACAGGTTTGGGGATCTGTGCTTGCCCCAAGACGCAATCTCTCACGGTGCGCATCCTCGGCAGAGCCTGTTCCCGAAAAGGCAAACGTCCGGCTCCTTGTCCCACACGGAAGGTGGCAGCCCTGAAAGCTCTTGCTGGTCTTCACCTTCCCCCTGCAGCCTATTCACAGGCACAACAGGTTTTGGGATCTCTGCTTGCCCAGAAAAGGAACATCTCACGGTGCGCATCCTCGGCAGAGTTTGTTCCCAAAAAGGCAAAAGTCCGGCTCCTTGTCCCACACGGAAGGTGGCAGCCCTGAAAGCTGTTGCTGGTCTTCACCTTCCCCCTGCAGCCTATTCACAGGCACAACAGGTTTTGGGATCTGTGCTTGCCCAGAGAAGGAACATCTCACGGTGCGCATCCTCGGCAGAGCCTGTTCCCAAAAAGGCAAACGTCCGGCTCCTTGTCCCACACGGAAGGTGGCAGCCCGGAAAGCTCTTACTGGTCTTCACCTTCCCCCTGCAGCCTATTCACAGGCACATCCGCACTGGGAATCTCTGCTTTCCCAAAGACGCAATCCCTCACGGTGCGCATCCTCGGCAGAGCCTGTTCCCGAAAAGGCAAACGTCCAGCTCCTTGTCCCACACGGAAGGTGGCAGCCCTGAAAGCTCTTGCTGGTCTTCACCTTCCCCCTGCAGCCTATTCACAGGCACAACAGGTTTTGGGATCTCTGCTTGCCCAGAGAAGGAACATCTCACAGTGCGCATCCTCGGCAGAGCCTGTTCCCGAAAAGGCAAACGTCCGGCTCCTTGTCCCACACGGAAGGTGGCAGCCCTGAAAGCTCTTGCTGGTCTTCACCTTCCCCCTGCAGCCTATTCACAGGCACAACAGGTTTGGGGATCTGTGCTTCCCCAGAGAAGGAACATCTCACGGTGCGCATCCTCGGCAGAGCCTGTTCCCGAAAAGGCAAACGTCCGGCTCCTTGTCCCACACGGAAGGTGGCAGCCCGGAAAGCTCTTGCTGGTCTTCACCTTCCCCGTGCAGCCTATTCACAGGCACAACAGGTTTGGGGATCTGTGCTTGCCCAGAGAAGGAACATCTCACGGTGCGCATCCTCGGCAGAGCCTGTTCCCGAAAAGGCAAACGTCCGGCTCCTTGTCCCACACGGAAGGTGGCAGCCCTGAAAGCTCTTGCTGGTCTTCACCTTCCCCGTGCAGCCTATTCACAGGCACAACCGCACTGGGAATCTCTGCTTTCCCACAGACGCAATCTCTCACGGTTTGCATCCTCGGCAGAGCCTGTTCCCGAAAAGGCAAACGTCCGGCTCCTTGTCCCACACGGAAGGTGGCAGCCCTGAAAGCTCTTGCTGGTCTTCACCTTCCCCCTGCAGCCTATTCACAGGCACAACCGCACTGGGA
Source organism: Haliaeetus albicilla (assembly GCF_947461875.1). Lineage (NCBI taxonomy): Eukaryota > Metazoa > Chordata > Aves > Accipitriformes > Accipitridae > Haliaeetus > Haliaeetus albicilla. Next base: position 5,166,519 of record NC_091512.1, read on the forward strand.
ATCTCTGCTTTCCCAAAGACGCAATCCCTCACGGTGCGCATCCTCGGCAGAGCCTGTTCCCGAAAAGGCAAACGTCCGGCTCCTTGTCCCACACGGAAGGTGGCAGCCCTGAAAGCTCTTGCTGGTCTTCACCTTCCCCCTGCAGCCTATTCACAGGCACAACAGGTTTGGGGATCTCTGCTTGCCCAGAAAAGGAACATCTCACGGTGCGCATCCTCGGCAGAGCTTGTCCCCAGAAAAGCAAACGTCCGGCTCCTTGTCCCACACGGAAGGTGGCAGCCCTGAAAGCTGTTGCTGGTCTTCACCTTCCCCCTGCAGCCTATTCACAGGCACAACAGGTTTTGGGATCTCTGCTTGCCCAGAGAAGGAACATCTCACGGTGCGCATCCTCAGCAGAGCCTGTTCCCGAAAAGGCAAACGTCCGGCTCCTTGTCCCACACGGAAGGTGGCAGCCCGGAAAGCTCTTGCTGGTCTTCACCTTCCCCCTGCAGCCTATTCACAGGCACAACAGGTTTTGGGATCCCTGCTTTCCCAGAGAAGGAACATCTCACGGTGCGCATCCTCGGCAGAGCCTGTTCCCGAAAAGGCAAACGTCCGGCTCCTTGTCCCACACGGAAGGTGGCAGCCCGGAAAGCTCTTGCTGGTCTTCACCTTCCCCCTGCAGCCTATTCACAGGCACAATCGCACTGGGAATCTCTGCTTGCCCAGAGACACAATCTCTCACGGTGCGCATCCTCGGCACAGCCTGTTCCCTAAAAGGCAAACATCCGGCTCCTTGTCCCACACGGAAGGTGGCAGCCCTGAAAGCTGTTGCTGGTCTTCACCTTCCCCCTGCAGCCTATTCACAGGCACAACCGCACTGGGAATCTCTGCTTTCCCAAAGACGCAATCCCTCACGGTGCGCATCCTCGGCAGAGCCTGTTCCCGAAAAGGCAAACGTCCGGCTCCTTGTCCCACACAGAAGGTGGCAGCCCGGAAAGCTCTTGCTGGTCTTCACCTTCCCCCTGCAGCCTATTCACAGGCACAACAGGTTTTGGGATCTGTGCTTGCCCAGAAAAGGAACATCTCACGGTGCGCATCCTCGGCAGATTTTGTTCCCAAAAAGGCAAACGTCCGGCTCCTTGTCCCACACGGAAGGTGGCAGCCCTGAAAGCTCTTGCTGGTCTTCACCTTCCCCGTGCAGCCTATTCACAGGCACAACCGCACTGGGAATCTCTGCTTTCCCACAGACGCAATCTCTCACGGTGCACATCCTCGGCAGAGCCTGTTCCCGAAAAGGCAAACGTCCGGCTCCTTGTCCCACACAGAAGGTGGCAGCCCTGAAAGCTCTTGCTGGTCTTCACCTTCCCCCTGCAGCCTATTCACAGGCACAACCGCACTGGGAATCTCTGCTTTCCCAAAGACGCAATCCCTCACGGTGCGCATCCTCGGCAGAGCCTGTTCCCGAAAAGGCAAACGTCCGGCTCCTTGTCCCACACGGAAGGTGGCAGCCCTGAAAGCTCTTGCTGGTCTTCACCTTCCCCGTGCAGCCTATTCACAGGCACAACAGGTTTTGGGATCTGTGCTTGCCCCAAGACGCAATCTCTCACGGTGCGCATCCTCGGCAGAGCCTGTTCCCGAAAAGGCAAACGTCCGGCTCCTTGTCCCACACGGAAGGTGGCAGCCCTGAAAGCTCTTGCTGGTCTTCACCTTCCCCCTGCAGCCTATTCACAGGCACAACAGGTTTTGGGATCTCTGCTTGCCCAGAAAAGGAACATCTCACGGTGCGCATCCTCGGCAGAGTTTGTTCCCAAAAAGGCAAAAGTCCGGCTCCTTGTCCCACACGGAAGGTGGCAGCCCTGAAAGCTGTTGCTGGTCTTCACCTTCCCCCTGCAGCCTATTCACAGGCACAACAGGTTTTGGGATCTCTGCTTGCCCAGAGAAGGAACATCTCACGGTGCGCATCCTCGGCAGAGCCTGTTCCCGAAAACGCAAACGTCCGGCTCCTTGTCCCACACGGAAGGTGGCAGCCCTGAAAGCTCTTACTGGTCTTCACCTTCCCCCTGCAGCCTATTCACAGGCACCACCGCACTGGGAATCTCTGCTTTCCCAAAGACGCAATCCCTCACGGTGCGCATCCTCGGCAGAGCCTGTTCCCGAAAAGGCAAACGTCCAGCTCCTTGTCCCACACGGAAGGTGGCAGCCCTGAAAGCTGTTGCTGGTCTTCACCTTCCCCCTGCAGCCTATTCACAGGCACAACAGGTCTTGGGATCTGTGCTTGCCCAGAGAAGGAACATCTCACGGTGCGCATCCTCGGCAGAGCCTGTTCCCGAAAAGGCAAACGTCCGGCTCCTTGTCCCACACGGAAGGTGGCAGCCCTGAAAGCTCTTGCTGGTCTTCACCTTCCCCGTGCAGCCTATTCACAGGCACAACAGGTTTGGGGATCTCTGCTTGCCCAGAGAAGGAACATCTCACGGTGCGCATCCTCGGCAGAGCCTGTTCCCGAAAAGGCAAACGTCCGGCTCCTTGTCCCACACGGAAGGTGGCAGCCCGGAAAGCTCTTGCTGGTCTTCACCTTCCCCGTGCAGCCTATTCACAGGCACAACAGGTTTGGGGATCTGTGCTTGCCCAGAGAAGGAACATCTCACGGTGCGCATCCTCGGCAGAGCCTGTTCCCGAAAAGGCAAACGTCCGGCTCCTTGTCCCACACGGAAGGTGGCAGCCCGGAAAGCTCTTGCTGGTCTTCAACTTCCCCGTGCAGCCTATTCACAGGCACAACCGCACTGGGAATCTCTGCTTTCCCACAGACGCAATCTCTCACGGTTTGCATCCTCGGCAGAGCCTGTTCCCGAAAAGGCAAACGTCCGGCTCCTTGTCCCACACGGAAGGTGGCAGCCTGGAAAGCTGTTGCTGGTCTTCACCTTCCCCGTGCAGCCTATTCACAGGCACAACAGGTTTTTTGATCTCTGCTTTCCCAGAGACGCAATCTCTCACGGTGCGCATCCTCGGCAGAGCCTGTTCCCGAAAAGGCAAACGTCCGGCTCCTTGTCCCACACGGAAGGTGGCAGCCCTGAAAGCTGTTGCTGGTCTTCACCTTCCCCGTGCAGCCTATTCACAGGCACAACAGTTTTTGGGATCTCTGCTTGCCCAGAGACGCAATCTCTCACGGTGCGCATCCTCGGCAGAGCTTGTTCCCGAAAAGGCAAACGTCCGGCTCCTTGTCCCACACGGAAGGTGGCAGCCCTGAAAGCTGTTGCTGGTCTTCACCTTCCCCCTGCAGCCTATTCACAGGCACAACAGGTTTTGGGATCTGTGCTTGCCCAGAGAAGGAACATCTCACGGTGCGCATCCTCAGCAGAGCCTGTTCCCGAAAAGGCAAACGTCCGGCTCCTTGTCCCACACGGAAGGTGGCAGCCCTGAAAGCTCTTGCTGGTCTTCACCTTCCCCCTGCAGCCTATTAACAGGCACAACAGGTTTTGCGATCCCTGCTTTCCCAGAGAAGGAACATCTCACGGTGCGCATCCTCGGCAGAGCCTGTTCCCGAAAAGGCAAACGTCCGGCTCCTTGTCCCACACGGAAGGTGGCAGCCCGGAAAGCTGTTGCTGGTCTTCACCTTCCCCCTGCAGCCTATTCACAGGCACAACAGGTTTTGGGATCTGTGCTTGCCCAGAGAAGGAACATCTCACGGTGCGCATCCTCGGCAGAGCTTGTTCCCAAAAAAGCAGACGTCCGGCTCCTTGTCCCACACGGAAGGTGGCAGCCCGGAAAGCTGTTGCTGGTCTTCACCTTCCCCCTGCAGCCTATTCACAGGCACAACAGGTTTGGGGATCTGTGCTTGCCCAGAGAAGGAACATCTCACGGTGCGCATCCTCGGCAGAGCCTGTTCCCGAAAAGGCAAACGTCCGGCTCCTTGTCCCACACGGAAGGTGGCAGCCCTGAAAGCTGTTGCTGGTCTTCACCTTCCCCCTGCAGCCTATTCACAGGCACCACCGCACTGGGAATCTCTGCTTTCCCAAAGACGCAATCTCTCACGGTGCGCATCCTCGGCAGAGCCTGTTCCCGAAAAGGCAAACGTCCGGCTCCTTGTCCCACACGGAACGTGGCAGCCCTGAAAGCTGTTGCTGGTCTTCACCTTCCCCCTGCAGCCTATTCACAGGCACAACCGCACTGGGAATCTCTGCTTTCCCAAAGACGCAATCCCTCACGGTGCGCATCCTCGGCAGAGCCTGTTCCCGAAAAGGCAAACGTCCGGCTCCTTGTCCCACACAGAAGGTGGCAGCCCTGAAAGCTCTTGCTGGTCTTCACCTTCCCCCTGCGGCCTATTCACAGGCACAACAGGTTTTGGGATCTGTGCTTGCCCAGAAAAGGAACATCTCACGGTGCGCATCCTCGGCAGATTTTGTTCCCAAAAAGGCAAACGTCCGGCTCCTTGTCCCACACGGAAGGTGGCAGCCCGGAAAGCTCTTGCTGGTCTTCACCTTCCCCCTGCAGCCTATTCACAGGCACAACCGCACTGGGAATCTCTGCTTTCCCACAGACGCAATCTCTCACGGTGCACATCCTCGGCAGAGCCTGTTCCCGAAAAGGCAAACGTCCGGCTCCTTGTCCCACACGGAAGGTGGCAGCCCTGAAAGCTCTTGCTGGTCTTCACCTTCCCCCTGCAGCCTATTCACAGGCACAACCGCACTGGGAATCTCTGCTTTCCCAAAGACGCAATCCCTCACGGTGCGCATCCTCGGCAGAGCCTGTTCCCGAAAAGGCAAACGTCCGGCTCCTTGTCCCACACGGAAGGTGGCAGCCCGGAAAGCTGTTGCTGGTCTTCACCTTCCCCCTGCAGCCTATTCACAGGCACAACAGGTTTGGGGATCTGTGCTTGCCCCAAGACGCAATCTCTCACGGTGCGCATCCTCGGCAGAGCCTGTTCCCGAAAAGGCAAACGTCCGGCTCCTTGTCCCACACGGAAGGTGGCAGCCCTGAAAGCTCTTGCTGGTCTTCACCTTCCCCCTGCAGCCTATTCACAGGCACAACAGGTTTTGGGATCTCTGCTTGCCCAGAAAAGGAACATCTCACGGTGCGCATCCTCGGCAGAGTTTGTTCCCAAAAAGGCAAAAGTCCGGCTCCTTGTCCCACACGGAAGGTGGCAGCCCTGAAAGCTCTTGCTGGTCTTCACCTTCCCCGTGCAGCCTATTCACAGGCACAACAGGTTTTGGGATCTGTGCTTGCCCAGAGAAGGAACATCTCACGGTGCGCATCCTCGGCAGAGCCTGTTCCCAAAAAGGCAAACGTCCGGCTCCTTGTCCCACACGGAAGGTGGCAGCCCGGAAAGCTCTTACTGGTCTTCACCTTCCCCCTGCAGCCTATTCACAGGCACATCCGCACTGGGAATCTCTGCTTTCCCAAAGACGCAATCCCTCACGGTGCGCATCCTCGGCAGAGCCTGTTCCCGAAAAGGCAAACGTCCAGCTCCTTGTCCCACACGGAAGGTGGCAGCCCTGAAAGCTCTTGCTGGTCTTCACCTTCCCCCTGCAGCCTATTCACAGGCACAACAGGTTTTGGGATCTCTGCTTGCCCAGAGAAGGAACATCTCACAGTGCGCATCCTCGGCAGAGCCTGTTCCCGAAAAGGCAAACGTCCGGCTTCTTGTCCCACACGGAAGGTGGCAGCCCTGAAAGCTCTTGCTGGTCTTCACCTTCCCCCTGCAGCCTATTCACAGGCACAACAGGTTTTGGGATCTCTGCTTGCCCAGAGAAGGAACATCTCACGGTGCGCATCCTCGGCAGAGCCTGTTCCCGAAAAGGCAAACGTCCGGCTCCTTGTCCCACACGGAAGGTGGCAGCCCGGAAAGCTCTTGCTGGTCTTCACCTTCCCCCTGCAGCCTATTCACAGGCACAACAGGTTTGGGGATCTGTGCTTGCCCAGAGAAGGAACATCTCACGGTGCGCATCCTCGGCAGAGCCTGTTCCCGAAAAGGCAAACGTCCGGCTCCTTGTCCCACACGGAAGGTGGCAGCCCTGAAAGCTCTTGCTGGTCTTCACCTTCCCCGTGCAGCCTATTCACAGGCACAACCGCACTGGGAATCTCTGCTTTCCCACAGACGCAATCTCTCACGGTTTGCATCCTCGGCAGAGCCTGTTCCCGAAAAGGCAAACGTCCGGCTCCTTGTCCCACACGGAAGGTGGCAGCCCTGAAAGCTGTTGCTGGTCTTCACCTTCCCCGTGCAGCCTATTCACAGGCACAACAGTTTTTGGGATCTCTGCTTGCCCAGAGACGCAATCTCTCACGGTGCGCATCCTCGGCAGAGCTTGTTCCCGAAAAGGCAAACGTCCGGCTCCTTGTCCCACACGGAAGGTGGCAGCCCTGAAAGCTGTTGCTGGTCTTCACCTTCCCCCTGCAGCCTATTCACAGGCACAACAGGTTTGGGGATCTCTGCTTGCCCAGAGAAGGAACATCTCACGGTGCGCATCCTCGGCAGAGCTTGTCCCCAGAAAAGCAAACGTCCGGCTCCTTGTCCCACACGGAAGGTGGCAGCCCTGAAAGCTGTTGCTGGTCTTCACCTTCCCCCTGCAGCCTATTCACAGGCACAACAGGTTTTGGGATCTCTGCTTCCCCAGAGAAGGAACATCTCACGGTGCGCATCCTCGGCAGAGCCTGTTCCCGAAAAGGCAAACGTCCGGCTCCTTGTCCCACACGGAAGGTGGCAGCCCGGAAAGCTGTTGCTGGTCTTCACCTTCCCCGTGCAGCCTATTCACAGGCACAACAGGTTTTGGGATCTGTGCTTGCCCAGAGAAGGAACATCTCACGGTGCGCATCCTCGGCAGAGCCTGTTCCCGAAAAGGCAAACGTCCGGCTCCTTGTCCCACACGGAAGGTGGCAGCCCTGAAAGCTCTTGCTGGTCTTCACCTTCCCCGTGCAGCCTATTCACAGGCACAACAGGTTTTGGGATCTGTGCTTGCCCAGAGAAGGAACATCTCACGGTGCGCATCCTCGGCAGAGCCTGTTCCCAAAAAGGCAAACGTCCGGCTCCTTGTCCCACACGGAAGGTGGCAGCCCGGAAAGCTCTTACTGGTCTTCACCTTCCCCCTGCAGCCTATTCACAGGCACATCCGCACTGGGAATCTCTGCTTTCCCAAAGACGCAATCCCTCACGGTGCGCATCCTCGGCAGAGCCTGTTCCCGAAAAGGCAAACGTCCAGCTCCTTGTCCCACACGGAAGGTGGCAGCCCTGAAAGCTCTTGCTGGTCTTCACCTTCCCCCTGCAGCCTATTCACAGGCACAACAGGTTTTGGGATCTCTGCTTGCCCAGAGAAGGAACATCTCACAGTGCGCATCCTCGGCAGAGCCTGTTCCCGAAAAGGCAAACGTCCGGCTTCTTGTCCCACACGGAAGGTGGCAGCCCTGAAAGCTCTTGCTGGTCTTCACCTTCCCCCTGCAGCCTATTCACAGGCACAACAGGTTTTGGGATCTCTGCTTCCCCAGAGAAGGAACATCTCACGGTGCGCATCCTCGGCAGAGCCTGTTCCCGAAAAGGCAAACGTCCGGCTCCTTGTCCCACACGGAAGGTGGCAGCCCGGAAAGCTCTTGCTGGTCTTCACCTTCCCCCTGCAGCCTATTCACAGGCACAACAGGTTTGGGGATCTGTGCTTGCCCAGAGAAGGAACATCTCACGGTGCGCATCCTCGGCAGAGCCTGTTCCCGAAAAGGCAAACGTCCGGCTCCTTGTCCCACACGGAAGGTGGCAGCCCTGAAAGCTCTTGCTGGTCTTCACCTTCCCCGTGCAGCCTATTCACAGGCACAACCGCACTGGGAATCTCTGCTTTCCCACAGACGCAATCTCTCACGGTTTGCATCCTCGGCAGAGCCTGTTCCCGAAAAGGCAAACGTCCGGCTCCTTGTCCCACACGGAAGGTGGCAGCCCTGAAAGCTGTTGCTGGTCTTCACCTTCCCCGTGCAGCCTATTCACAGGCACAACAGTTTTTGGGATCTCTGCTTGCCCAGAGACGCAATCTCTCACGGTGCGCATCCTCGGCAGAGCTTGTTCCCGAAAAGGCAAACGTCCGGCTCCTTGTCCCACACGGAAGGTGGCAGCCCTGAAAGCTGTTGCTGGTCTTCACCTTCCCCCTGCAGCCTATTCACAGGCACAACAGGTTTGGGGATCTCTGCTTGCCCAGAGAAGGAACATCTCACGGTGCGCATCCTCGGCAGAGCTTGTCCCCAGAAAAGCAAACGTCCGGCTCCTTGTCCCACACGGAAGGTGGCAGCCCTGAAAGCTGTTGCTGGTCTTCACCTTCCCCCTGCAGCCTATTCACAGGCACAACAGGTTTTGGGATCTCTGCTTCCCCAGAGAAGGAACATCTCACGGTGCGCATCCTCGGCAGAGCCTGTTCCCGAAAAGGCAAACGTCCGGCTCCTTGTCCCACACGGAAGGTGGCAGCCCGGAAAGCTGTTGCTGGTCTTCACCTTCCCCGTGCAGCCTATTGACAGGCACAACAGGTTTTGGGATCTGTGCTTGCCCAGAGAAGGAACATCTCACGGTGCGCATCCTCGGCAGAGCCTGTTCCCGAAAAGGCAAACGTCCGGCTCCTTGTCCCACACGGAAGGTGGCAGCCCTGAAAGCTGTTGCTGGTCTTCACCTTCCCCGTGCAGCCTATTCACAGGCACAACCGCACTGGGAATCTGTGCTTTCCCACAGACGCAATCTCTCACGGTTTGCATCCTCGGCAGAGCCTGTTCCCGAAAAGGCAAACGTCCGGCTCCTTGTCCCACACGGAAGGTGGCAGCCCTGAAAGCTGTTGCTGGTCTTCACCTTCCCCCTGCAGCCTATTCACAGGCACAACCGCACTGGGAATCTCTGCTTTCCCAAAGACGCAATCCCTCACGGTGCGCATCCTCGGCAGAGCCTGTTCCCGAAAAGGCAAACGTCCGGCTCCTTGTCCCACACGGAAGGTGGCAGCCCTGAAAGCTGTTGCTGGTCTTCACCTTCCCCGTGCAGCCTATTCACAGGCACAACAGGTTTGGGGATCTCTGCTTGCCCAGAGAAGGAACATCTCACGGTGCGCATCCTCGGCAGAGCTTGTCCCCAGAAAAGCAAACGTCCGGCTCCTTGTCCCACACGGAAGGTGGCAGCCCTGAAAGCTGTTGCTGGTCTTCACCTTCCCCCTGCAGCCTATTCACAGGCACACCAGGTTTTGGGATCTGTGCTTGCCCAGAGAAGGAACATCTCACGGTGCGCATCCTCAGCAGAGCCTGTTCCCGAAAAGGCAAACGTCCGGCTCCTTGTCCCACACGGAAGGTGGCAGCCCGGAAAGCTGTTGCTGGTCTTCACCTTCCCCGTGCAGCCTATTCACAGGCACAACAGGTTTTGGGATCTGTGCTTGCCCCAAGACGCAATCTCTCACGGTGCGCATCCTCGGCAGAGCCTGTTCCCGAAAAGGCAAACGTCCGGCTCCTTGTCCCACACGGAAGGTGGCAGCCCTGAAAGCTCTTGCTGGTCTTCACCTTCCCCCTGCAGCCTATTCACAGGCACAACAGGTTTGGGGATCTGTGCTTGCCCAGAGAAGGAACATCTCACGGTGCGCATCCTCGGCAGAGTTTGTTCCCAAAAAGGCAAAAGTCCGGCTCCTTGTCCCACACGGAAGGTGGCAGCCCTGAAAGCTGTTGCTGGTCTTCACCTTCCCCCTGCAGCCTATTCACAGGCACAACAGGTTTTGGGATCTGTGCTTGCCCAGAGAAGGAACATCTCACGGTGCGCATCCTCGGCAGAGCCTGTTCCCGAAAAGGCAAACGTCCGGCTCCTTGTCCCACACGGAAGGTGGCAGCCCGGAAAGCTCTTACTGGTCTTCACCTTCCCCCTGCAGCCTATTCACAGGCACATCCGCACTGGGAATCTCTGCTTTCCCAAAGACGCAATCCCTCACGGTGCGCATCCTCGGCAGAGCCTGTTCCCGAAAAGGCAAACGTCCAGCTCCTTGTCCCACACGGAAGGTGGCAGCCCTGAAAGCTCTTGCTGGTCTTCACCTTCCCCCTGCAGCCTATTCACAGGCACAACAGGTTTTGGGATCTCTGCTTGCCCAGAGAAGGAACATCTCACAGTGCGCATCCTCGGCAGAGCCTGTTCCCGAAAAGGCAAACGTCCGGCTCCTTGTCCCACACGGAAGGTGGCAGCCCTGAAAGCTCTTGCTGGTCTTCACCTTCCCCCTGCAGCCTATTCACAGGCACAACAGGTTTTGGGATCTCTGCTTGCCCAGAGAAGGAACATCTCACGGTGCGCATCCTCGGCAGAGCCTGTTCCCGAAAAGGCAAACGTCCGGCTCCTTGTCCCACACGGAAGGTGGCAGCCCGGAAAGCTCTTGCTGGTCTTCACCTTCCCCGTGCAGCCTATTCACAGGCACAACAGGTTTTGGGATCTGTGCTTGCCCAGAGAAGGAACATCTCACGGTGCGCATCCTCGGCAGAGCCTGTTCCCGAAAAGGCAAACGTCCGGCTCCTTGTCCCACACGGAAGGTGGCAGCCCTGAAAGCTGTTGCTGGTCTTCACCTTCCCCGTGCAGCCTGTTCACAGGCACAACCGCACTGGGAATCTCTGCTTTCCCACAGACGCAATCTCTCACGGTTTGCATCCTCGGCAGAGCCTGTTCCCGAAAAGGCAAACGTCCGGCTCCTTGTCCCACACGGAAGGTGGCAGCCCTGAAAGCTCTTGCTGGTCTTCACCTTCCCCCTGCAGCCTATTCACAGGCACAACCGCACTGGGAATCTCTGCTTTCCCAAAGACGCAATCCCTCACGGTGCGCATCCTCGGCAGAGCCTGTTCCCGAAAAGGCAAACGTCCGGCTCCTTGTCCCACACGGAAGGTGGCAGCCCTGAAAGCTGTTGCTGGTCTTCACCTTCCCCGTGCAGCCTATTCACAGGCACAACAGTTTTTGGGATCTCTGCTTGCCCAGAGACGCAATCTCTCACGGTGCGCATCCTCGGCAGAGCTTGTTCCCGAAAAGGCAAACGTCCGGCTCCTTGTCCCACACGGAAGGTGGCAGCCCTGAAAGCTGTTGCTGGTCTTCACCTTCCCCCTGCAGCCTATTCACAGGCACAACAGGTTTGGGGATCTCTGCTTGCCCAGAGAAGGAACATCTCACGGTGCGCATCCTCGGCAGAGCTTGTCCCCAGAAAAGCAAACGTCCGGCTCCTTGTCCCACACGGAAGGTGGCAGCCCTGAAAGCTTTTGCTGGTCTTCACCTTCCCCCTGCAGCCTATTCACAGGCACAACAGGTTTTGGGATCTCTGCTTGCCCAGAGAAGGAACATCTCACGGTGCGCATCCTCGGCAGAGCCTGTTCCCGAAAAGGCAAACGTCCGGCTCCTTGTCCCACACGGAAGGTGGCAGCCCGGAAAGCTGTTGCTGGTCTTCACCTTCCCCGTGCAGCCTATTCACAGGCACAACAGGTTTGGGGATCTGTGCTTGCCCAGAGAAGGAACATCTCACGGTGCGCATCCTCGGCAGAGCCTGTTCCCGAAAAGGCAAACGTCCGGCTCCTTGTCCCACACGGAAGGTGGCAGCCCTGAAAGCTGTTGCTGGTCTTCACCTTCCCCGTGCAGCCTATTCACAGGCACAACCGCACTGGGAATCTGTGCTTTCCCAAAGACGCAATCTCTCACGGTTTGCATCCTCGGCAGAGCCTGTTCCCGAAAAGGCAAACGTCCGGCTCCTTGTCCCACACGGAAGGTGGCAGCCCTGAAAGCTCTTGCTGGTCTTCACCTTCCCCCTGCAGCCTATTCACAGGCACAACCGCACTGGGAATCTCTGCTTTCCCAAAGACGCAATCCCTCACGGTGCGCATCCTCGGCAGAGCCTGTTCCCGAAAAGGCAAACGTCCGGCTCCTTGTCCCACACGGAAGGTGGCAGCCCTGAAAGCTCTTGCTGGTCTTCACCTTCCCCCTGCAGCCTATTCACAGGCACAACAGGTTTGGGGATCTGTGCTTGCCCAGAGAAGGAACATCTCACGGTGCGCATCCTCGGCAGAGCCTGTTCCCAAAAAAGCAGACGTCCGGCTCCTTGTCGCACACGGAAGGTGGCAGCCCGGAAAGCTGTTGCTGGTCTTCACCTTCCCCCTGCAGCCTATTCACAGGCACACCAGGTTTTGGGATCTGTGCTTGCCCAGAGAAGGAACATCTCACGGTGCGCATCCTCAGCAGAGCCTGTTCCCGAAAAGGCAAACGTCCGGCTCCTTGTCCCACACGGAAGGTGGCAGCCCTGAAAGCTCTTGCTGGTCTTCACCTTCCCCCTGCAGCCTATTCACAGGCACAATCGCACTGGGAATCTCTGCTTGCCCAGAGACACAATCTCTCACGGTGCGCATCCTCGGCACAGCCTGTTCCCTAAAAGGCAAACATCCGGCTCCTTGTCCCACACGGAAGGTGGCAGCCCGGAAAGCTCTTGCTGGTCTTCACCTTCCCCGTGCAGCCTATTCACAGGCACAACAGGTTTTGGGATCTGTGCTTGCCCAGAGAAGGAACATCTCACGGTGCGCATCCTCGGCAGAGCCTGTTCCCGAAAAGGCAAACGTCCGGCTCCTTGTCCCACACGGAAGGTGGCAGCCCGGAAAGCTCTTGCTGGTCTTCACCTTCCCCCTGCAGCCTATTCACAGGCACAACAGGTTTTGGGATCTGTGCTTGCCCAGAGAAGGAACATCTCACGGTGCGCATCCTCGGCAGAGCCTGTTCCCGAAAAGGCAAACGTCCGGCTCCTTGTCCCACACGGAAGGTGGCAGCCCGGAAAGCTCTTGCTGGTCTTCACCTTCCCCCTGCAGCCTATTCACAGGCACAACAGGTTTTGGGATCTGTGCTTGCCCAGAGAAGGAACATCTCACGGTGCGCATCCTCGGCAGAGCCTGTTCCCGAAAAGGCAAACGTCCGGCTCCTTGTCCCACACGGAAGGTGGCAGCCCTGAAAGCTGGTGCTGGTCTTCACCTTCCCCCTGCAGCCTATTCACAGGCACATCCGCACTGGGAATCTCTGCTTTCCCAGAGACGCAATCTCTCACGGTGCGCATCCTCGGCAGAGCCTGTTCCCGAAAAGGCAAACGTCCGGCTCCTTGTCCCACACGGAAGGTGGCAGCCCTGAAAGCTGCTGCTGGTCTTCACCTTCCCCCTGCAGCCTATTCACAGGCACAACAGGTTTTGGGATCTCTGCTTGCCCAGAGAAGGAACATCTCACGGTGCGCATCCTCGGCAGAGCCTGTTCCCGAAAAGGCAAACGTCCGGCTCCTTGTCCCACACGGAAGGTGGCAGCCCTGAAAGCTCTTGCTGGTCTTCACCTTCCCCCTGCAGCCTATTCACAGGCACAACCGCACTGGGAATCTCTGCTTTCCCAAAGACGCAATCCCTCACGGTGCGCATCCTCGGCAGAGCCTGTTGCCAAAAAGGCAAACGTCCGGCTCCTTGTCCCACACGGAAGGTGGCAGCCCTGAAAGCTCTTGCTGGTCTTCACCTTCCCCCTGCAGCCTATTCAAAGGCAGAACAGGTTTTGGGATCTGTGCTTGCCCCAAGACGCAATCTCTCACGGTGCGCATCCTCGGCAGAGCCTGTTCCCGAAAAGGCAAACGTCCGGCTCCTTGTCCCACACGGAAGGTGGCAGCCCTGAAAGCTCTTGCTGGTCTTCACCTTCCCCGTGCAGCCTGTTTACAGGCACAACCGCACTGGGAATCTCTGCTTTCCCACAGACGCAATCTCTCACGGTGCACATCCTCGGCAGAGCCTGTTCCCGAAAAGGCAAACGTCCGGCTCCTTGTCCCACACGGAAGGTGGCAGCCCTGAAAGCTCTTGCTGGTCTTCACCTTCCCCCTGCAGCCTATTCACAGGCACAACCGCACTGGGAATCTCTGCTTTCCCAAAGACGCAATCCCTCACGGTGCGCATCCTCGGCAGAGCCTGTTCCCGAAAAGGCAAACGTCCGGCTCCTTGTCCCACACGGAAGGTGGCAGCCCTGAAAGCTCTTGCTGGTCTTCACCTTCCCCGTGCAGCCTATTCACAGGCACAACCGCACTGGGAATCTCTGCTTTCCCACAGACGCAATCTCTCACGGTGCACATCCTCGGCAGAGCCTGTTCCCGAAAAGGCAAACGTCCGGCTCCTTGTCCCACACGGAAGGTGGCAGCCCGGAAAGCTCTTCCTGGTCTTCACCTTCCCCCTGCAGCCTATTCACAGGCACACCAGGTTTGAGGATCTGTGCTTGCCCAGAGAAGGAACATCTCACGGTGCGCATCCTCAGCAGAGCCTGTTCCCGAAAAGGCAAACGTCCGGCTCCTTGTCCCACACGGAAGGTGGCAGCCCTGAAAGCTCTTGCTGGTCTTCACCTTCCCCCTGCAGCCTATTCACAGGCACAATCGCACTGGGAATCTCTGCTTGCCCAGAGACACAATCTCTCACGGTGCGCATCCTCGGCACAGCCTGTTCCCTAAAAGGCAAACATCCGGCTCCTTGTCCCACACGGAAGGTGGCAGCCCGGAAAGCTCTTGCTGGTCTTCACCTTCCCCGTGCAGCCTATTCACAGGCACAACAGGTTTTGGGATCTGTGCTTGCCCAGAGAAGGAACATCTCACGGTGCGCATCCTCGGCAGAGCCTGTTCCCGAAAAGGCAAACGTCCGGCTCCTTGTCCCACACGGAAGGTGGCAGCCCGGAAAGCTCTTGCTGGTCTTCACCTTCCCCCTGCAGCCTATTCACAGGCACAACAGGTTTGGGGATCTGTGCTTGCCCAGAGAAGGAACATCTCACGGTGCGCATCCTCGGCAGAGCCTGTTCCCGAAAAGGCAAACGTCCGGCTCCTTGTCCCACACGGAAGGTGGCAGCCCGGAAAGCTCTTGCTGGTCTTCACCTTCCCCCTGCAGCCTATTCACAGGCACAACAGGTTTTGGGATCTGTGCTTGCCCAGAGAAGGAACATCTCACGGTGCGCATCCTCGGCAGAGCCTGTTCCCGAAAAGGCAAACGTCCGGCTCCTTGTCCCACACGGAAGGTGGCAGCCCTGAAAGCTGGTGCTGGTCTTCACCTTCCCCCTGCAGCCTATTCACAGGCACATCCGCACTGGGAATCTCTGCTTTCCCAGAGACGCAATCTCTCACGGTGCGCATCCTCGGCAGAGCCTGTTCCCGAAAAGGCAAACGTCCGGCTCCTTGTCCCACACGGAAGGTGGCAGCCCTGAAAGCTGCTGCTGGTCTTCACCTTCCCCCTGCAGCCTATTCACAGGCACAACAGGTTTTGGGATCTCTGCTTGCCCAGAGAAGGAACATCTCACGGTGCGCATCCTCGGCAGAGCCTGTTCCCGAAAAGGCAAACGTCCGGCTCCTTGTCCCACACGGAAGGTGGCAGCCCTGAAAGCTCTTGCTGGTCTTCACCTTCCCCCTGCAGCCTATTCACAGGCACAACCGCACTGGGAATCTCTGCTTTCCCAAAGACGCAATCCCTCACGGTGCGCATCCTCGGCAGAGCCTGTTGCCAAAAAGGCAAACGTCCGGCTCCTTGTCCCACACGGAAGGTGGCAGCCCTGAAAGCTCTTGCTGGTCTTCACCTTCCCCCTGCAGCCTATTCAAAGGCAGAACAGGTTTTGGGATCTGTGCTTGCCCCAAGACGCAATCTCTCACGGTGCGCATCCTCGGCAGAGCCTGTTCCCGAAAAGGCAAACGTCCGGCTCCTTGTCCCACACGGAAGGTGGCAGCCCTGAAAGCTCTTGCTGGTCTTCACCTTCCCCGTGCAGCCTGTTTACAGGCACAACCGCACTGGGAATCTCTGCTTTCCCACAGACGCAATCTCTCACGGTGCACATCCTCGGCAGAGCCTGTTCCCGAAAAGGCAAACGTCCGGCTCCTTGTCCCACACGGAAGGTGGCAGCCCTGAAAGCTCTTGCTGGTCTTCACCTTCCCCCTGCAGCCTATTCACAGGCACAACCGCACTGGGAATCTCTGCTTTCCCAAAGACGCAATCCCTCACGGTGCGCATCCTCGGCAGAGCCTGTTCCCGAAAAGGCAAACGTCCGGCTCCTTGTCCCACACGGAAGGTGGCAGCCCTGAAAGCTCTTGCTGGTCTTCACCTTCCCCGTGCAGCCTATTCACAGGCACAACCGCACTGGGAATCTCTGCTTTCCCACAGACGCAATCTCTCACGGTGCACATCCTCGGCAGAGCCTGTTCCCGAAAAGGCAAACGTCCGGCTCCTTGTCCCACACGGAAGGTGGCAGCCCGGAAAGCTCTTCCTGGTCTTCACCTTCCCCCTGCAGCCTATTCACAGGCACAACAGGTTTGAGGATCTGTGCTTGCCCAGAGAAGGAACATCTCACGGTGCGCATCCTCGGCAGAGCTTGTTCCCAAAAAAGCAGACGTCCGGCTCCTTGTCCCACACGGAAGGTGGCAGCCCTGAAAGCTCTTGCTGGTCTTCACCTTCCCCGTGCAGCCTATTCACAGGCACAACCGCACTGGGAATCTCTGCTTTCCCAAAGACGCAATCTCTCACGGTGCACATCCTCGGCAGAGCCTGTTCCCGAAAAGGCAAACGTCCGGCTCCTTGTCCCACACGGAAGGTGGCAGCCCTGAAAGCTCTTGCTGGTCTTCACCTTCCCCCTGCAGCCTATTCACAGGCACAACCGCACTGGGAATCTCTGCTTTCCCAAAGACGCAATCCCTCACGGTGCGCATCCTCGGCAGAGCCTGTTCCCGAAAAGGCAAACGTCCGGCTCCTTGTCCCACACGGAAGGTGGCAGCCCTCAAAGCTCTTGCTGGTCTTCACCTTCCCCGTGCAGCCTATTCACAGGCAGAACAGGTTTTGGGATCTGTGCTTGCCCAGAGAAGGAACATCTCACGGTGCGCATCCTCGGCAGAGCCTGTTCCCGAAAAGGCAAACGTCCGGCTCCTTGTCCCACACGGAAGGTGGCAGCCCTGAAAGCTCTTGCTGGTCTTCACCTTCCCCCTGCAGCCTATTCACAGGCACATCCGCACTGGGAATCTCTGCTTTCCCAGAGACGCAATCTCTCACGGTGCGCATCCTCGGCAGAGCCTGTTCCCGAAAAGGCAAACGTCCGGCTCCTTGTCCCACACGGAAGGTGGCAGCCCGGAAAGCTCTTCCTGGTCTTCACCTTCCCCCTGCAGCCTATTCACAGGCACAACAGGTTTGGGGATCTGTGCTTGCCCAGAGAAGGAACATCTCACGGTGCGCATCCTCGGCAGAGCTTGTTCCCAAAAAAGCAGACGTCCGGCTCCTTGTCCCACACGGAAGGTGGCAGCCCGGAAAGCTGTTGCTGGTCTTCACCTTCCCCCTGCAGCCTATTCACAGGCACAACAGGTTTGGGGATCTGTGCTTCCCAGACAAGGAACATCTCACGGTGCGCATCCTCGGCAGAGCCTGTTCCCGAAAAGGCAAACGTCCGGCTCCTTGTCCCACACGGAAGGTGGCAGCCCGGAAAGCTGTTGCTGGTCTTCACCTTCCCCCTGCAGCCTATTCACAGGCACCACCGCACTGGGAATCTCTGCTTTCCCAAAGACGCAATCTCTCACGGTGCGCATCCTCGGCAGAGCCTGTTCCCGAAAAGGCAAACGTCCGGCTCCTTGTCCCACATGGAACGTGGCAGCCCTGAAAGCTGTTGCTGGTCTTCACCTTCCCCCTGCAGCCTATTCACAGGCACAACCGCACTGGGAATCTCTGCTTTCCCAAAGACGCAATCCCTCACGGTGCGCATCCTCGGCAGAGCCTGTTCCCGAAAAGGCAAACGTCCGGCTCCTTGTCCCACACAGAAGGTGGCAGCCCTGAAAGCTCTTGCTGGTCTTCACCTTCCCCCTGCAGCCTATTCACAGGCACAACAGGTTTTGGGATCTGTGCTTGCCCAGAAAAGGAACATCTCACGGTGCGCATCCTCGGCAGATTTTGTTCCCAAAAAGGCAAACGTCCGGCTCCTTGTCCCACACGGAAGGTGGCAGCCCTGAAAGCTCTTGCTGGTCTTCACCTTCCCCGTGCAGCCTATTCACAGGCACAACCGCACTGGGAATCTCTGCTTTCCCACAGACGCAATCTCTCACGGTGCACATCCTCGGCAGAGCCTGTTCCCGAAAAGGCAAACGTCCGGCTCCTTGTCCCACACGGAAGGTGGCAGCCCTGAAAGCTCTTGCTGGTCTTCACCTTCCCCCTGCAGCCTATTCACAGGCACAACCGCACTGGGAATCTCTGCTTTCCCAAAGACGCAATCCCTCACGGTGCGCATCCTCGGCAGAGCCTGTTCCCGAAAAGGCAAACGTCCGGCTCCTTGTCCCACACGGAAGGTGGCAGCCCGGAAAGCTGTTGCTGGTCTTCACCTTCCCCGTGCAGCCTATTCACAGGCACAACAGGTTTTGGGATCTCTGCTTGCCCCAAGACGCAATCTCTCACGGTTTGCATCCTCGGCAGAGCCTGTTCCCGAAAAGGCAAACGTCCGGCTCCTTGTCCCACACGGAAGGTGGCAGCCCTGAAAGCTCTTGCTGGTCTTCACCTTCCCCCTGCAGCCTATTCACAGGCACAACAGGTTTTGGGATCTGTGCTTGCCCAGAGAAGGAACATCTCACGGTGCGCATCCTCGGCAGAGCCTGTTGCCAAAAAGGCAAACGTCCGGCTCCTTGTCCCACACGGAAGGTGGCAGCCCGGAAAGCTGGTGCTGGTCTTCACCTTCCCCCTGCAGCCTATTCACAGGCACATCCGCACTGGGAATCTCTGCTTTCCCAGAGACGCAATCTCTCACGGTGCGCATCCTCGGCAGAGCCTGTTCCCGAAAAGGCAAACGTCCGGCTCCTTGTCCCACACGGAAGGTGGCAGCCCTGAAAGCTGCTGCTGGTCTTCACCTTCCCCCTGCAGCCTATTCACAGGCACAACAGGTTTTGGGATCTGTGCTTGCCCAGAGAAGGAACATCTCACGGTGCGCATCCTCGGCAGAGCCTGTTCCCGAAAAGGCAAACGTCCGGCTCCTTGTCCCACACGGAAGGTGGCAGCCCTGAAAGCTCTTGCTGGTCTTCACCTTCCCCCTGCAGCCTATTCACAGGCACAACAGGTTTTGGGATCTCTGCTTGCCCAGAGAAGGAACATCTCACGGTGCGCATCCTCGGCAGAGCCTGTTCCCGAAAAGGCAAACGTCCGGCTCCTTGTCCCACACGGAAGGTGGCAGCCCGGAAAGCTCTTGCTGGTCTTCACCTTCCCCCTGCAGCCTATTCACAGGCACAACCGCACTGGGAATCTCTGCTTTCCCAAAGACGCAATCCCTCACGGTGCGCATCCTCGGCAGAGCCTGTTGCCAAAAAAGCAAACGTCTGGCTCCTTGTCCCACACGGAAGGTGGCAGCCCTGAAAGCTCTTGCTGGTCTTCACCTTCCCCCTGCAGCCTATTCAAAGGCAGAACAGGTTTTGGGATCTGTGCTTGCCCCAAGACGCAATCTCTCACGGTGCGCATCCTCGGCAGAGCCTGTTCCCGAAAAGGCAAATGTCCGGCTCCTTGTCCCACACGGAAGGTGGCAGCCCTGAAAGCTCTTGCTGGTCTTCACCTTCCCCCTGCAGCCTATTCACAGGCACAACCGCACTGGGAATCTCTGCTTTCCCACAGACGCAATCTCTCACGGTGCACATCCTCGGCAGAGCCTGTTCCCGAAAAGGCAAACGTCCGGCTCCTTGTCCCACACGGAAGGTGGCAGCCCTGAAAGCTCTTGCTGGTCTTCACCTTCCCCCTGCAGCCTATTCACAGGCACAACCGCACTGGGAATCTCTGCTTTCCCAAAGACGCAATCCCTCACGGTGCGCATCCTCGGCAGAGCCTGTTCCCGAAAAGGCAAACGTCCGGCTCCTTGTCCCACACGGAAGGTGGCAGCCCTGAAAGCTCTTGCTGGTCTTCACCTTCCCCGTGCAGCCTATTCACAGGCACAACCGCACTGGGAGTCTCTGCTTTCCCACAGACGCAATCTCTCACGGTGCACATCCTCGGCAGAGCCTGTTCCCGAAAAGGCAAACGTCCGGCTCCTTGTCCCACACGGAAGGTGGCAGCCCGGAAAGCTCTTGCTGGTCTTCACCTTCCCCGTGCAGCCTATTCACAGGCACAACAGGTTTTGGGATCTCTGCTTGCCCAGAGAAGGAACATCTCACGGTGCGCATCCTCGGCAGAGTTTGTTCCTGAAAAGGCAAAAGTCCGGCTCCTTGTCCCACACGGAAGGTGGCAGCCCGGAAAGCTCTTGCTGGTCTTCACCTTCCCCCTGCAGCCTATTCACAGGCACAACAGGTTTTGGGATCTGTGCTTGCCCAGAGAAGGAACATCTCACGGTGCGCATCCTCGGCAGAGCCTGTTCCCGAAAAGGCAAACGTCCGGCTCCTTGTCCCACACGGAAGGTGGCAGCCCGGAAAGCTGGTGCTGGTCTTCACCTTCCCCCTGCAGCCTATTCACAGGCACATCCACACTGGGAATCTCTGCTTTCCCAGAGACGCAATCTCTCACGGTGCGCATCCTCGGCAGAGCCTGTTCCCGAAAAGGCAAACGTCCGGCTCCTTGTCCCACACGGAAGGTGGCAGCCCGGAAAGCTGTTGCTGGTCTTCACCTTCCCCCTGCAGCCTATTCACAGGCACAACAGGTTTTGGGATCTGTGCTTGCCCAGAGAAGGAACATCTCACGGTGCGCATCCTCGGCAGAGCCTGTTCCCGAAAAGGCAAACGTCCGGCTCCTTGTCCCACACGGAAGGTGGCAGCCCTGAAAGCTCTTGCTGGTCTTCACCTTCCCCCTGCAGCCTATTCACAGGCACAACAGGTTTTGGGATCCCTGCTTTCCCAGAGAAGGAACATCTCACGGTGCGCATCCTCGGCAGAGCCTGTTCCCGAAAAGGCAAACGTCCGGCTCCTTGTCCCACACGGAAGGTGGCAGCCCGGAAAGCTCTTGCTGGTCTTCACCTTCCCCCTGCAGCCTATTCACAGGCACAACCGCACTGGGAATCTCTGCTTTCCCAAAGACGCAATCCCTCACGGTGCGCATCCTCGGCAGAGCCTGTTCCCGAAAAGGCAAACGTCCGGCTCCTTGTCCCACACGGAAGGTGGCAGCCCTGAAAGCTCTTGCTGGTCTTCACCTTCCCCGTGCAGCCTATTCACAGGCACAACAGGTTTTGGGATCTCTGCTTGCCCAGAGAAGGAACATCTCACGGTGCGCATCCTCGGCAGAGCCTGTTCCCGAAAAGGCAAACGTCCGGCTCCTTGTCCCACACGGAAGGTGGCAGCCCTGAAAGCTCTTGCTGGTCTTCACCTTCCCCCTGCAGCCTATTCACAGGCACAACAGGTTTGGGGATCTGTGCTTCCCAGAGAAGGAACATCTCACGGTGCGCATCCTCGGCAGAGCCTGTTCCAGAACAGGCAAACGTCCGGCTCCTTGTCCCACACGGAAGGTGGCAGCCCTGAAAGCTGTTGCTGGTCTTCACCTTCCCCCTGCAGCCTATTCACAGGCACAACAGGTTTTGGGATCTGTGCTTGCCCCAAGACGCAATCTCTCACGGTGCGCATCCTCGGCAGAGCCTGTTCCCGAAAAGGCAAACGTCCGGCTCCTTGTCCCACACGGAAGGTGGCAGCCCGGAAAGCTGTTGCTGGTCTTCACCTTCCCCCTGCAGCCTTTTCACAGGCACAACCGCACTGGGAATCTCTGCTTTCCCAAAGACGCAATCCCTCACGGTGCGCATCCTCGGCAGTGCCTGTTGCCAAAAAGGCAAACGTCCGGCTCCTTGTCCCACACGGAAGGTGGCAGCCCTGAAAGCTCTTGCTGGTCTTCACCTTCCCCCTGCAGCCTATTCAAAGGCAGAACAGGTTTTGGGATCTGTGCTTGCCCCAAGACGCAATCTCTCACGGTGCGCATCCTCGGCAGAGCTTGTTCCCGAAAAGGCAAACGTCCGGCTCCTTGTCCCACACGGAAGGTGGCAGCCCTGAAAGCTCTTGCTGGTCTTCACCTTCCCCCTGCAGCCTATTCACAGGCACAACAGGTTTGGGGATCTGTGCTTCCCAGAGAAGGAACATCTCACGGTGCGCATCCTCGGCAGAGCCTGTTCCAGAACAGGCAAACGTCCGGCTCCTTGTCCCACACGGAAGGTGGCAGCCCTGAAAGCTGTTGCTGGTCTTCACCTTCCCCCTGCAGCCTATTCACAGGCACAACAGGTTTTGGGATCTGTGCTTGCCCCAAGACGCAATCTCTCACGGTGCGCATCCTCGGCAGAGCCTGTTCCCGAAAAGGCAAACGTCCGGCTCCTTGTCCCACACGGAAGGTGGCAGCCCGGAAAGCTGTTGCTGGTCTTCACCTTCCCCCTGCAGCCTTTTCACAGGCACAACCGCACTGGGAATCTCTGCTTTCCCAAAGACGCAATCCCTCACGGTGCGCATCCTCGGCAGTGCCTGTTGCCAAAAAGGCAAACGTCCGGCTCCTTGTCCCACACGGAAGGTGGCAGCCCTGAAAGCTCTTGCTGGTCTTCACCTTCCCCCTGCAGCCTATTCAAAGGCAGAACAGGTTTTGGGATCTGTGCTTGCCCAAAGACGCAATCTCTCACGGTGCGCATCCTCGGCAGAGCTTGTTCCCGAAAAGGCAAACGTCCGGCTCCTTGTCCCACACGGAAGGTGGCAGCCCTGAAAGCTCTTGCTGGTCTTCACCTTCCCCCTGCAGCCTATTCACAGGCACAACCGCACTGGGAATCTCTGCTTTCCCACAGACGCAATCTCTCACGGTGCACATCCTCGGCAGAGCCTGTTCCCGAAAAGGCAAACGTCCGGCTCCTTGTCCCACACGGAAGGTGGCAGCCCTGAAAGCTCTTGCTGGTCTTCACCTTCCCCCTGCAGCCTATTCACAGGCACAACCGCACTGGGAATCTCTGCTTTCCCAAAGACGCAATCCCTCACGGTGCGCATCCTCGGCAGAGCCTGTTCCCGAAAAGGCAAACGTCCGGCTCCTTGTCCCACACGGAAGGTGGCAGCCCGGAAAGCTGTTGCTGGTCTTCACCTTCCCCGTGCAGCCTATTCACAGGCACAACCGCACTGGGAATCTCTGCTTTCCCAGAGACGCAATCTCTCACGGTGCGCATCCTCGGCAGAGCTTGTTCCCGAAAAGGCAAATGTCCGGCTCCTTGTCCCACACGGAAGGTGGCAGACCTGAAAGCTCTTGCTGGTCTTCACCTTCCCCCTGCAGCCTATTCACAGGCACAACAGGTTTGGGGATCTGTGCTTGCCCAGAGAAGGAACATCTCACGGTGCGCATCCTCGGCAGAGCCTGTTCCCGAAAAGGCAAACGTCCGGCTCCTTGTCCCACACGGAAGGTGGCAGCCCTGAAAGCTCTTGCTGGTCTTCACCTTCCCCCTGCAGCCTATTCACAGGCACAACCGCACTGGGAATCTGTGCTTTCCCAGAGACGCAGTCTCTCACGGTGCGCATCCTCGGCAGAGCCTGTTCCCGAAAAGGCAAACGTCCGGCTCCTTGTCCCACACGGAAGGTGGCAGCCCTGAAAGCTCTTGCTGGTCTTCACCTTCCCCGTGCAGCCTATTCACAGGCACAACCGCACTGGGAATCTCTGCTTTCCCAAAGACGCAATCTCTCACGGTGCACATCCTCGGCAGAGCCTGTTCCCGAAAAGGCAAACGTCCGGCTCCTTGTCCCACACGGAAGGTGGCAGCCCTGAAAGCTGTTGCTGGTCTTCACCTTCCCCCTGCAGCCTATTCACAGGCACAACAGGTTTTGGGATCTGTGCTTGCCCAGAGAAGGAACATCTCACGGTGCGCATCTTCGGCAGAGCCTGTTCCCGAAAAGGCAAACGTCCGGCTCCTTGTCCCACACGGAAGGTGGCAGCCCTGAAAGCTCTTGCTGGTCTTCACCTTCCCCCTGCAGCCTATTCACAGGCACAATTGCACTGGGAATCTCTGCTTTCCCAAAGACGCAATCCCTCACGGTGCGCATCCTCGGCAGAGCCTGTTCCCGAAAAGGCAAACATCCGGCTCCTTGTCCCACACGGAAGGTGGCAGCCCTGAAAGCTCTTGCTGGTCTTCACCTTCCCCCTGCAGCCTATTCACAGGCACAACAGGTTTTGGGATCTGTGCTTGCCCAGAGAAGGAACATCTCACGGTGCGCATCCTCGGCAGAGCCTGTTCCCGAAAAGGCAAACGTCCGGCTCCTTGTCCCACACGGAAGGTGGCAGCCCGGAAAGCTCTTGCTGGTCTTCACCTTCCCCCTGCAGCCTATTCACAGGCACAACAGGTTTTGGGATCTGTGCTTGCCCAGAAAAGAAACATCTCTCGGTGCGCATCCTCGGCAGAGTTTGTTCCCAAAAAGGCAAACGTCCGGCTCCTTGTCCCACACGGAAGGTGGCAGCCCTGAAAGCTCTTGCTGGTCTTCACCTTCCCCGTGCAGCCTATTCACAGGCACAACCGCACTGGGAATCTCTGCTTTCCCAAAGACGCAATCCCTCACGGTGCGCATCCTCGGCAGTGCCTGTTGCCAAAAAGACAAACGTCCGGCTCCTTGTCCCACACGGAAGGTGGCAGCCCGGAAAGCTCTTGCTGGTCTTCACATTCCCCGGGCAGCCTAGTCACAGGCACAACAGGTTTTGGGATCTGTGCTTGCCCCAAGACGCAATCTCTCACGGTGCGCATCCTCGGCAGAGCCTGTTCCCGAAAAGGCAAACTTCCGGCTCCTTGTCCCACACGGAAGGTGGCAGCCCGGAAAGCTCTTGCTGGTCTTCACCTTCTCCCTGCAGCCTATTCACAGGCACAACAGGTTTTGGGATCTGTGCTTGCCCAGAGAAGGAACATCTCACGGTGCGCATCCTCGGCAGAGCCTGTTCCCGAAAAGGCAAACGTCCGGCTCCTTGTCCCACACGGAAGGTGGCAGCCCTGAAAGCTCTTGCTGGTCTTGACCTTCCCTGTGCAGCCTATTCACAGGCACAACAGTTTTTGGGATCTCTGCTTTCCCAAAGACGCAATCTATCACGGTGCGCATCCTAGGCAGAGCCTGTTCCAGAACAGGCAAACGTCCGGCTCCTTGTCCCACACGGAAGGTGGCAGCCCTGAAAGCTGTTGCTGGTCTTCACCTTCCCCGTGCAGCCTATTCACAGGCACAACAGGTTTTGGGATCTCTGCTTTCCCAGAGACGCAATCTCTCACGGTGCGCATCCTTCGCAGAGCTTGTTCCCGAAAAGGCAAACGTCCGGCTCCTTGTCCCACACGGAAGGTGGCAGCCCGGAAAGCTGGTGCTGGTCTTCACCTTCCCCCTGCAGCCTATTCACAGGCACAACAGGTTTTGGGATCCGTGCTTGCCCAGAGAAGGAACATCTCACGGTGCGCATCCTCGGCAGAGCTTGTTCCCAAAAAAGCAAACGTCCGGCTCCTTGTCCCACACGGAAGGTGGCTGCCCTGAAAGCTCTTGCTGGTCTTCACCTTCCCCCTGCAGCCTATTCACTGGCACAACAGGTTTTGGGATCTGTGCTTGCCCAGAGAAGGAACATCTCACGGTGCGCATCCTCGGCAGAGCCTGTTCCCGAAAAGGCAAACGTCCGGCTCCTTGTCCCACACGGAAGGTGGCAGCCCTGAAAGCTCTTGCTGGTCTTCACCTTCCCCCTGCAGCCTATTCACAGGCACAACCGCACTGGGAATCTCTGCTTTCCCAAAGACGCAATCTCTCACGGTGCGCATCCTCGGCAGAGCCTGTTCCCGAAAAGGCAAACGTCCGGCTCCTTGTCCCACACGGAAGGTGGCAGCCCTGAAAGCTGTTGCTGGTCTTCACCTTCCCCCTGCAGCCTATTCACAGGCACAACCGCACTGGGAATCTCTGCTTTCCCAAAGACGCAATCCCTCACGGTGCGCATCCTCGGCAGAGCCTGTTCCCGAAAAGGCAAACGTCCGGCTCCTTGTCCCACACGGAAGGTGGCAGCCCTGAGAGCTCTTGCTGGTCTTCACCTTCCCCGTGCAGCCTATTCACAGGCACAACAGGTTTTGGGATCTCTGCTTTCCCAAAGACGCAATCTCTCACGGTGCGCATCCTCGGCAGAGCCTGTTCCCGAAAAGGCAAACGTCCGGCTCCTTGTCCCACACGGAAGGTGGCAGCCCGGAAAGCTGGTGCTGGTCTTCACCTTCCCCCTGCAGCCTATTCACAGGCACAACCGCACTGGGAATCTCTGCTTTCCCAAAGACGCAATCCCTCACGGTGCGCATCCTCGGCAGAGCCTGTTCCCGAAAAGGCAAACGTCCGGCTCCTTGTCCCACACGGAAGGTGGCAGCCCTGAAAGCTCTTGCTGGTCTTCACCTTCCCCCTGCAGCCTATTCACAGGCAGAATAGGTTTTGGGATCTGTGCTTGCCCCAAGACGCAATCTCTCACGGTGCGCATCCTCGGCAGAGCCTGTTCCCGAAAAGGCAAACGTCCGGCTCCTTGTCCCACACGGAAGGTGGCAGCCCAGAAAGCTCTTGCTGGTCTTCACCTTCCCCGTGCAGCCTATTCACAGGCACAACAGTTTTTGGGATCTCTGCTTGCCCAGAGACGCAATCTCTCACGGTGCGCATCCTCGGCAGAGCTTGTTCCCGAAAAGGCAAACGTCCGGCTCCTTGTCCCACACGGAAGGTGGCAGCCCTGAAAGCTGTTGCTGGTCTTCACCTTCCCCCTGCAGCCTATTCACAGGCACAACAGGTTTGGGGATCTCTGCTTGCCCAGAGAAGGAACATCTCACGGTGCGCATCCTCGGCAGAGCTTGTCCCCAGAAAAGCAAACGTCCGGCTCCTTGTCCCACACGGAAGGTGGCAGACCTGAAAGCTGTTGCTGGTCTTCACCTTCCCCCTGCAGCCTATTCACAGGCACAACAGGCTTTGGGATCTGTGCTTGCCCAGAGAAGGAACATCTCACGGTGCGCATCCTCGGCAGAGCCTGTTCCCGAAAAGGCAAACGTCCGGCTCCTTGTCCCACACGGAAGGTGGCAGCCCTGAAAGCTCTTGCTGGTCTTCACCTTCCCCCTGCAGCCTATTCACAGGCACAACCGCACTGGGAATCTGTGCTTTCCCAGAGACGCAATCTCTCACGGTGCGCATCCTCGGCAGAGCCTGTTCCCGAAAAGGCAAACGTCCGGCTCCTTGTCCCACACGGAAGGTGGCAGCCCTGAAAGCTCTTGCTGGTCTTCACCTTCCCCGTGCAGCCTATTCACAGGCACAACCGCACTGGGAATCTCTGCTTTCCCACAGACGCAATCTCTCACGGTGCACATCCTCGGCAGAGCCTGTTCCCGAAAAGGCAAACGTCCGGCTCCTTGTCCCACACGGAAGGTGGCAGCCCTGAAAGCTCTTGCTGGTCTTCACCTTCCCCCTGCAGCCTATTCACAGGCACAACAGGTTTTGGGATCTCTGCTTGCCCAGAGAAGGAACATCTCACGGTGCGCATCTTCGGCAGAGCCTGTTCCCGAAAAGGCAAACGTCCGGCTCCTTGTCCCACACGGAAGGTGGCAGCCCTGAAAGCTCTTGCTGGTCTTCACCTTCCCCCTGCAGCCTATTCACAGGCACAATCGCACTGGGAATCTCTGCTTTCCCAAAGACGCAATCCCTCACGGTGCGCATCCTCGGCAGAGCCTGTTCCCGAAAAGGCAAACATCCGGCTCCTTGTCCCACACGGAAGGTGGCAGCCCTGAAAGCTCTTGCTGGTCTTCACCTTCCCCCTGCAGCCTATTCACAGGCACAACAGGTTTTGGGATCTCTGCTTGCCCAGAGAAGGAACATCTCACGGTGCGCATCCTCGGCAGAGCCTGTTCCCGAAAAGGCAAACGTCCGGCTCCTTGTCCCACACGGAAGGTGGCAGCCCTGAGAGCTCTTGCTGGTCTTCACCTTCCCCCTGCAGCCTATTCACAGGCACAACAGGTTTTGGGATCTGTGCTTGCCCAGAAAAGAAACATCTCTCGGTGCGCATCCTCGGCAGAGTTTGTTCCCAAAAAGGCAAACGTCCGGCTCCTTGTCCCACACGGAAGGTGGCAGCCCTGAAAGCTCTTGCTGGTCTTCACCTTCCCCGTGCAGCCTATTCACAGGCACAACCGCACTGGGAATCTCTGCTTTCCCAAAGACGCAATCCCTCACGGTGCGCATCCTCGGGAGTGCCTGTTGCCAAAAAGACAAACGTCCGGCTCCTTGTCCCACACGGAAGGTGGCAGCCCGGAAAGCTCTTGCTGGTCTTCACATTCCCTGTGCAGCCTATTCACAGGCACAACAGGTTTTGGGATCTGTGCTTGCCCCAAGACGCAATCTCTCACGGTGCGCATCCTCGGCAGAGCCTGTTCCCGAAAAGGCAAACTTCCGGCTCCTTGTCCCACACGGAAGGTGGCAGCCCGGAAAGCTCTTGCTGGTTTTCACCTTCTCCCTGCAGCCTATTCACAGGCACAACAGGTTTTGGGATCTGTGCTTGCCCAGAGAAGGAACATCTCACGGTGCGCATCCTCGGCAGAGCCTGTTCCCGAAAAGGCAAACGTCCGGCTCCTTGTCCCACACGGAAGGTGGCAGCCCTGAAAGCTCTTGCTGGTCTTGACCTTCCCTGTGCAGCCTATTCACAGGCACAACAGTTTTTGGGATCTCTGCTTTCCCAAAGACGCAATCTATCACGGTGCGCATCCTAGGCAGAGCCTGTTCCAGAACAGGCAAACGTCCGGCTCCTTGTCCCACACGGAAGGTGGCAGCCCTGAAAGCTGTTGCTGGTCTTCACCTTCCCCGTGCAGCCTATTCACAGGCACAACAGGTTTTGGGATCTCTGCTTTCCCAGAGACGCAATCTCTCACGGTGCGCATCCTCGGCAGAGCTTGTTCCCGAAAAGGCAAACGTCCGGCTCCTTGTCCCACACGGAAGGTGGCAGCCCGGAAAGCTGGTGCTGGTCTTCACCTTCCCCCTGCAGCCTATTCACAGGCACAACAGGTTTTGGGATCTGTGCTTGCCCAGAGAAGGAACATCTCACGGTGCGCATCCTCGGCAGAGCTTGTTCCCAAAAAAGCAAACGTCCGGCTCCTTGTCCCACACGGAAGGTGGCAGCCCTGAAAGCTCTTGCTGGTCTTCACCTTCCCCCTGCAGCCTATTCACTGGCACAACAGGTTTTGGGATCTGTGCTTGCCCAGAGAAGGAACATCTCACGGTGTGCATCCTCGGCAGAGCCTGTTCCCGAAAAGGCAAACGTCCGGCTCCTTGTCCCACACGGAAGGTGGCAGCCCTGAAAGCTGTTGCTGGTCTTCACCTTCCCCCTGCAGCCTATTCACAGGCACAACCGCACTGGGAATCTCTGCTTTCCCAAAGACGCAATCTCTCACGGTGCGCATCCTCGGCAGAGCCTGTTCCCGAAAAGGCAAACGTCCGGCTCCTTGTCCCACACGGAAGGTGGCAGCCCTGAGAGCTCTTGCTGGTCTTCACCTTCCCCGTGCAGCCTATTCACAGGCACAACCGCACTGGGAATCTCTGCTTTCCCAAAGACGCAATCCCTCACGGTGCGCATCCTCGGCAGAGCCTGTTCCCGAAAAGGCAAACGTCCGGCTCC
The DNA here is from genome assembly GCF_947461875.1 of Haliaeetus albicilla. NCBI lineage: Eukaryota > Metazoa > Chordata > Aves > Accipitriformes > Accipitridae > Haliaeetus > Haliaeetus albicilla. Next base: position 5,196,009 of record NC_091512.1, read on the forward strand.
TTGTCCCACACGGAAGGTGGCAGCCCTGAGAGCTCTTGCTGGTCTTCACCTTCCCCGTGCAGCCTATTCACAGGCACAACAGGTTTTGGGATCTCTGCTTTCCCAAAGACGCAATCTCTCATGGTGCGCATCCTCGGCAGAGCCTGTTCCCGAAAAGGCAAACGTCCGGCTCCTTGTCCCACATGGAAGGTGGCAGCCCGGAAAGCTGTTGCTGGTCTTCACCTTCCCCCTGCAGCCTATTCACAGGCACAACAGGTTTTGGGATCTCTGCTTGCCCAGAGACGCAATCTCTCACGGTGCGCATCCTCGGCAGAGATTGTTCCCAAAAAAGCAGACGTCCGGCTCCTTGTCCCACACGGAAGGTGGCAGCCCGGAAAGCTGTTGCTGGTCTTCACCTTCCCCGTGCAGCCTATTCACAGGCACAACAGGTTTTGGGATCTGTGCTTGCCCAGAGAAGGAACATCTCACGGTGCGCATCCTCGGCAGAGCCTGTTCCCGAAAAGGCAAACGTCCGGCTCCTTGTCCCACACGGAAGATGGCAGCCCTGAAAGCTCTTGCTGGTCTTCACCTTCCCCCTGCAGCCTATTCACAGGCACCACCGCACTGGGAATCTCTGCTTTCCCACAGACGCAATCCCTCACGGTGCGCATCCTCGGCAGTGCCTGTTGCCAAAAAGGCAAACGTCCGGCTCCTTGTCCCACACGGAAGGTGGCAGCCCTGAAAGCTCTTGCTGGTCTTCACCTTCCCCCTGCAGCCTATTCACTGGCACAACAGGTTTTGGGATCTGTGCTTGCCCAGAGAAGGAACATCTCACGGTGTGCATCCTCGGCAGAGCCTGTTCCCGAAAAGGCAAACGTCCGGCTCCTTGTCCCACACGGAAGGTGGCAGCCCTGAAAGCTGTTGCTGGTCTTCACCTTCCCCCTGCAGCCTATTCACAGGCACAACCGCACTGGGAATCTCTGCTTTCCCAAAGACGCAATCTCTCACGGTGCGCATCCTCGGCAGAGCCTGTTCCCGAAAAGGCAAACGTCCGGCTCCTTGTCCCACACGGAAGGTGGCAGCCCTGAGAGCTCTTGCTGGTCTTCACCTTCCCCGTGCAGCCTATTCACAGGCACAACCGCACTGGGAATCTCTGCTTTCCCAAAGACGCAATCCCTCACGGTGCGCATCCTCGGCAGAGCCTGTTCCCGAAAAGGCAAACGTCCGGCTCCTTGTCCCACACGGAAGGTGGCAGCCCTGAGAGCTCTTGCTGGTCTTCACCTTCCCCGTGCAGCCTATTCACAGGCACAACAGGTTTTGGGATCTCTGCTTTCCCAAAGACGCAATCTCTCATGGTGCGCATCCTCGGCAGAGCCTGTTCCCGAAAAGGCAAACGTCCGGCTCCTTGTCCCACATGGAAGGTGGCAGCCCGGAAAGCTGTTGCTGGTCTTCACCTTCCCCCTGCAGCCTATTCACAGGCACAACAGGTTTTGGGATCTCTGCTTGCCCAGAGACGCAATCTCTCACGGTGCGCATCCTCGGCAGAGATTGTTCCCAAAAAAGCAGACGTCCGGCTCCTTGTCCCACACGGAAGGTGGCAGCCCGGAAAGCTGTTGCTGCTCTTCACCTTCCCCCTGCGGCCTATTCACAGGCACAACAGGTTTGGGGATCTGTGCTTGCCCAGAGAAGGAACATCTCACGGTGCGCATCCTCGGCAGAGCCTGTTCCCGAAAAGGCAAACGTCCGGCTCCTTGTCCCACACGGAAGGTGGCAGCCCTGAAAGCTCTTGCTGGTCTTCACCTTCCCCCTGCAGCCTATTCACAGGCACAACAGGTTTTGGGATCTGTGCTTGCCCAGAGAAGGAACATCTCACGGTGCGCATCCTCGGCAGAGCCTGTTCCCGAAAAGGCAAACGTCCGGCTCCTTGTCCCACACGGAAGGTGGCAGCCCTGAAAGCTCTTGCTGGTCTTCACCTTCCCCGTGCAGCCTATTCACAGGCACAACAGGTTTTGGGATCTCTGCTTGCCCCAAGACGCAATCTCTCACGGTGCGCATCCTCGGCAGAGCCTGTTCCCGAAAAGGCAAACGTCCGGCTCCTTGTCCCACACGGAAGGTGGCAGCCCGGAAAGCTGTTGCTGGTCTTCACCTTCCCCCTGCAGCCTATTCACAGGCACAACAGGTTTTGGGATCTGTGCTTGCCCAGAGAAGGAACATCTCACGGTGCGCATCCTCGGCAGAGCCTGTTCCCGAAAAGGCAAACGTCCGGCTCCTTGTCCCACACGGAAGGTGGCAGCCCTGAAAGCTCTTGCTGGTCTTCACCTTCCCCCTGCAGCCTATTCACAGGCACAACAGGTTTTGGGATCTGTGCTTGCCCAGAGAAGGAACATCTCACGGTGCGCATCCTCGGCAGAGCCTGTTCCCGAAAAGGCAAACGTCCGGCTCCTTGTCCCACACGGAAGGTGGCAGCCCTGAGAGCTCTTGCTGGTCTTCACCTTCCCCCTGCAGCCTATTCACAGGCACAACCGCACTGGGAATCTCTGCTTTCCCAAATACGCAATCCCTCACGGTGCGCATCCTCGGCAGAGCCTGTTCCCGAAAAGGCAAACGTCCGGCTCCTTGTCCCACACGGAAGGTGGCAGCCCGGAAAGCTGGTGCTGGTCTTCACCTTCCCCGTGCAGCCTATTCACAGGCACAACAGGTTTTGGGATCTGTGCTTGCCCCAAGACGCAATCTCTCACGGTGCGCATCCTCGGCAGAGCCTGTTCCAGAACAGGCAAACGTCCGGCTCCTTGTCCCACACGGAAGGTGGCAGCCCGGAAAGCTGTTGCTGGTCTTCACCTTCCCCCTGCAGCCTTTTCACAGGCACAACCGCACTGGGAATCTCTGCTTTCCCAAAGACGCAATCCCTCACGGTGCGCATCCTCGGCAGAGCCTGTTCCCAAAAAGGCAAACGTCCGGCTCCTTGTCCCACACGGAAGGTGGCAGCCCTGAAAGCTCTTGCTGGTCTTCACCTTCCCCCTGCAGCCTATTCACAGGCACAACAGGTTTTGGGATCTGTGCTTGCCCAGAGAAGGAACATCTCACGGTGCGCATCCTCGGCAGAGCCTGTTCCCGAAAAGGCAAACGTCCGGCTCCTTGTCCCACACGGAAGGTGGCAGCCCTGAAAGCTCTTGCTGGTCTTCACCTTCCCCGTGCAGCCTATTCACAGGCACAACAGGTTTTGGGATCTCTGCTTGCCCCAAGACGCAATCTCTCACGGTGCGCATCCTCGGCAGAGCCTGTTCCCGAAAAGGCAAACGTCCGGCTCCTTGTCCCACACGGAAGGTGGCAGCCCGGAAAGCTGTTGCTGGTCTTCACCTTCCCCCTGCAGCCTATTCACAGGCACAACAGGTTTTGGGATCTGTGCTTGCCCAGAGAAGGAACATCTCACGGTGCGCATCCTCGGCAGAGCCTGTTCCCGAAAAGGCAAACGTCCGGCTCCTTGTCCCACACGGAAGGTGGCAGCCCTGAAAGCTCTTGCTGGTCTTCACCTTCCCCCTGCAGCCTATTCACAGGCACAACAGGTTTTGGGATCTCTGCTTTCCCAGAGACGCAATCTCTCACGGTGCGCATCCTCGGCAGAGCCTGTTCCCGAAAAGGCAAACGTCCGACTCCTTGTCCCACACGGAAGGTGGCAGCCCGGAAAGCTGGTGCTGGTCTTCACCTTCCCCCTGCAGCCTATTCACAGGCACAACAGATTTTGGGATCTATGCTTGCCCCAAGACGCAATCTCTCACGGTGCGTATCCTCGGCAGAGCCTGTTCCCGAAAAGGCAAACGTCCGGCTCCTTGTCCCACATGGAAGGTGGCAGCCCTGAAAGCTGTTGCTGGTCTTCACCTTCCCCGTGCAGCCTATTCACAGGCACAACAGGTTTTGGGATCTCTGCTTTCCCAGAGACGCAATCTCTCACGGTGCGCATCCTCGGCAGAGCCTGTTCCCGAAAAGGCAAACGTCCGGCTCCTTGTCCCACACGGAAGGTGGCAGCCCGGAAAGCTCTTGCTGGTCTTCACCTTCCCCCTGCAGCCTATTCACAGGCACAACAGGTTTTGGGATCTGTGCTTGCCCAGAGAAGGAACATCTCACGGTGCGCATCCTCGGCAGAGCCTGTTCCCGAAAAGGCAAACGTCCGGCTCCTTGTCCCACACGGAAGGTGGCAGCCCTGAAAGCTCTTGCTGGTCTTCACCTTCCCCCTGCAGCCTATTCACAGGCACAACAGGTTTTGGGATCTCTGCTTGCCCAGAGAAGGAACATCTCGCGGTGCGCATCCTCGGCAGAGCCTGTTCCCGAAAAGGCAAACGTCCAGCTCCTTGTCCCACACGGAAGGTGGCAGCCCGGAAAGCTGGTGCTGGTCTTCACCTTCCCCCTGCAGCCTATTCACAGGCACAACCGCACTGGGAATCTCTGCTTTCCCAAATACGCAATCCCTCACGGTGCGCATCCTCGGCAGAGCCTGTTCCCGAAAAGGCAAACGTCCGGCTCCTTGTCCCACACGGAAGGTGGCAGCCCGGAAAGCTGGTGCTGGTCTTCACCTTCCCCGTGCAGCCTATTCACAGGCACAACAGGTTTTGGGATCTGTGCTTGCCCCAAGACGCAATCTCTCACGGTGCGCATCCTCGGCAGAGCCTGTTCCAGAACAGGCAAACGTCCGGCTCCTTGTCCCACACGGAAGGTGGCAGCCCGGAAAGCTGTTGCTGGTCTTCACCTTCCCCCTGCAGCCTTTTCACAGGCACAACCGCACTGGGAATCTCTGCTTTCCCAAATACGCAATCCCTCACGGTGCGCATCCTCGGCAGAGCCTGTTCCCAAAAAGGCAAACGTCCGGCTCCTTGTCCCACACGGAAGGTGGCAGCCCTGAAAGCTCTTGCTGGTCTTCACCTTCCCCCTGCAGCCTATTCACAGGCACAACAGGTTTTGGGATCTGTGCTTGCCCAGAGAAGGAACATCTCACGGTGCGCATCCTCGGCAGAGCCTGTTCCCGAAAAGGCAAACGTCCGGCTCCTTGTCCCACACGGAAGGTGGCAGCCCTGAAAGCTCTTGCTGGTCTTCACCTTCCCCGTGCAGCCTATTCACAGGCACAACAGGTTTTGGGATCTCTGCTTGCCCCAAGACGCAATCTCTCACGGTGCGCATCCTCGGCAGAGCCTGTTCCCGAAAAGGCAAACGTCCGGCTCCTTGTCCCACACGGAAGGTGGCAGCCCGGAAAGCTGTTGCTGGTCTTCACCTTCCCCCTGCAGCCTATTCACAGGCACAACAGGTTTTGGGATCTGTGCTTGCCCAGAGAAGGAACATCTCACGGTGCGCATCCTCGGCAGAGCCTGTTCCCGAAAAGGCAAACGTCCGGCTCCTTGTCCCACACGGAAGGTGGCAGCCCTGAAAGCTCTTGCTGGTCTTCACCTTCCCCCTGCAGCCTATTCACAGGCACAACAGGTTTTGGGATCTCTGCTTTCCCAGAGACGCAATCTCTCACGGTGCGCATCCTCGGCAGAGCCTGTTCCCGAAAAGGCAAACGTCCGACTCCTTGTCCCACACGGAAGGTGGCAGCCCGGAAAGCTCTTGCTGGTCTTCACCTTCCCCCTGCAGCCTATTCACAGGCACAACAGGTTTTGGGATCTCTGCTTGCCCCAAGACGCAATCTCTCACGGTGCGCATCCTCGGCAGAGCCTGTTCCCGAAAAGGCAAACGTCCGGCTCCTTGTCCCACACGGAAGGTGGCAGCCCGGAAAGCTGGTGCTGGTCTTCACCTTCCCCCTGCAGCCTATTCACAGGCACAACAGATTTTGGGATCTATGCTTGCCCCAAGACGCAATCTCTCACGGTGCGTATCCTCGGCAGAGCCTGTTCCCGAAAAGGCAAACGTCCGGCTCCTTGTCCCACACGGAAGGTGGCAGCCCTGAAAGCTGTTGCTGGTCTTCACCTTCCCCGTGCAGCCTATTCACAGGCACAACAGGTTTTGGGATCTCTGCTTTCCCAGAGACGCAATCTCTCACGGTGCGCATCCTCGGCAGAGCCTGTTCCCGAAAAGGCAAACGTCCGGCTCCTTGTCCCACACGGAAGGTGGCAGCCCGGAAAGCTCTTGCTGGTCTTCACCTTCCCCCTGCAGCCTATTCACAGGCACAACAGGTTTTGGGATCTGTGCTTGCCCAGAGAAGGAACATCTCACGGTGCGCATCCTCGGCAGAGCCTGTTCCCGAAAAGGCAAACGTCCGGCTCCTTGTCCCACACGGAAGGTGGCAGCCCTGAAAGCTCTTGCTGGTCTTCACCTTCCCCCTGCAGCCTATTCACAGGCACAACAGGTTTTGGGATCTCTGCTTGCCCAGAGAAGGAACATCTCGCGGTGCGCATCCTCGGCAGAGCCTGTTCCCGAAAAGGCAAACGTCCAGCTCCTTGTCCCACACGGAAGGTGGCAGCCCGGAAAGCTCTTGCTGGTCTTCACCTTCCCCCTGCAGCCTATTCACAGGCACAACCGCACTGGGAATCTCTGCTTTCCCAAAGACGCAATCCCTCACGGTGGGCATCCTCGGCAGAGCCTGTTCCCGAAAAGGCAAACGTCCGGCTCCTTGTCCCACACGGAAGGTGGCAGCCCTGAAAGCTGTTGCTGGTCTTCACCTTCCCCCTGCAGCCTATTCACAGGCACAACAGGTTTTGGGGTCTGTGCTTGCCCAGAGAAGGAACATCTCACGGTGCGCATCCTCGGCAGAGCCTGTTCCCGAAAAGGCAAACGTCCGGCTCCTTGTCCCACACGGAAGGTGGCAGCCCTGAAAGCTGTTGCTGGTCTTCACCTTCCCCCTGCAGCCTATTCACAGGCACAACAGGTTTGGGGATCTCTTCTTTCCCAGAGACGCAATCTCTCACGGTGGGCATCCTCGGCAGAGCCTGTTCCCGAAAAGGCAAACGTCCGGCTCCTTGTCCCACACGGAAGGTGGCAGCCCTGAAAGCTCTTGCTGGTCTTCACCTTCCCCCTGCAGCCTATTCACAGGCACAACAGGTTTTGGGATCTGTGCTTGCCCAGAGAAGGAACATCTCACGGTGCGCATCCTCGGCAGAGCCTGTTCCCGAAAAGGCAAACGTCCGGCTCCTTGTCCCACACGGAAGGTGGCAGCCCTGAAAGCTCTTGCTGGTCTTCACCTTCCCCGTGCAGCCTATTCACAGGCACAACAGGTTTTGGGATCTCTGCTTGCCCCAAGACGCAATCTCTCACGGTGCGCATCCTCGGCAGAGCCTGTTCCCGAAAAGGCAAACGTCCGGCTCCTTGTCCCACACGGAAGGTGGCAGCCCGGAAAGCTGTTGCTGGTCTTCACCTTCCCCCTGCAGCCTATTCACAGGCACAACAGGTTTTGGGATCTGTGCTTGCCCAGAGAAGGAACATCTCACGGTGCGCATCCTCGGCAGAGCCTGTTCCCGAAAAGGCAAACGTCCGGCTCCTTGTCCCACACGGAAGGTGGCAGCCCTGAAAGCTCTTGCTGGTCTTCACCTTCCCCCTGCAGCCTATTCACAGGCACAACAGGTTTTGGGATCTGTGCTTGCCCAGAGACGCAATCTCTCACGGTGCGCATCCTCGGCAGAGCCTGTTCCCGAAAAGGCAAACGTCCGACTCCTTGTCCCACACGGAAGGTGGCAGCCCGGAAAGCTCTTGCTGGTCTTCACCTTCCCCCTGCAGCCTATTCACAGGCACAACAGGTTTTGGGATCTCTGCTTGCCCCAAGACGCAATCTCTCACGGTGCGCATCCTCGGCAGAGCCTGTTCCCGAAAAGGCAAACGTCCGGCTCCTTGTCCCACACGGAAGGTGGCAGCCCGGAAAGCTGGTGCTGGTCTTCACCTTCCCCCTGCAGCCTATTCACAGGCACAACAGATTTTGGGATCTATGCTTGCCCCAAGACGCAATCTCTCACGGTGCGTATCCTCGGCAGAGCCTGTTCCCGAAAAGGCAAACGTCCGGCTCCTTGTCCCACACGGAAGGTGGCAGCCCTGAAAGCTGTTGCTGGTCTTCACCTTCCCCGTGCAGCCTATTCACAGGCACAACAGGTTTTGGGATCTCTGCTTTCCCAGAGACGCAATCTCTCACGGTGCGCATCCTCGGCAGAGCCTGTTCCCGAAAAGGCAAACGTCCGGCTCCTTGTCCCACACGGAAGGTGGCAGCCCGGAAAGCTCTTGCTGGTCTTCACCTTCCCCCTGCAGCCTATTCACAGGCACAACAGGTTTTGGGATCTGTGCTTGCCCAGAGAAGGAACATCTCACGGTGCGCATCCTCGGCAGAGCCTGTTCCCGAAAAGGCAAACGTCCGGCTCCTTGTCCCACACGGAAGGTGGCAGCCCTGAAAGCTCTTGCTGGTCTTCACCTTCCCCCTGCAGCCTATTCACAGGCACAACAGGTTTTGGGATCTCTGCTTGCCCAGAGAAGGAACATCTCGCGGTGCGCATCCTCGGCAGAGCCTGTTCCCGAAAAGGCAAACGTCCAGCTCCTTGTCCCACACGGAAGGTGGCAGCCCGGAAAGCTCTTGCTGGTCTTCACCTTCCCCCTGCAGCCTATTCACAGGCACAACCGCACTGGGAATCTCTGCTTTCCCAAAGACGCAATCCCTCACGGTGGGCATCCTCGGCAGAGCCTGTTCCCGAAAAGGCAAACGTCCGGCTCCTTGTCCCACACGGAAGGTGGCAGCCCTGAAAGCTGTTGCTGGTCTTCACCTTCCCCCTGCAGCCTATTCACAGGCACAACAGGTTTTGGGGTCTGTGCTTGCCCAGAGAAGGAACATCTCACGGTGCGCATCCTCGGCAGAGCCTGTTCCCGAAAAGGCAAACGTCCGGCTCCTTGTCCCACACGGAAGGTGGCAGCCCTGAAAGCTCTTGCTGGTCTTCACCTTCCCCCTGCAGCCTATTCACAGGCACAACAGGTTTGGGGATCTCTTCTTTCCCAGAGACGCAATCTCTCACGGTGGGCATCCTCGGCAGAGCCTGTTCCCGAAAAGGCAAACGTCCGGCTCCTTGTCCCACACGGAAGGTGGCAGCCCGGAAAGCTCTTGCTGGTCTTCACCTTCCCCCTGCAGCCTATTCACAGGCACAACAGGTTTTGGGATCTGTGCTTGCCCAGAGAAGGAACATCTCACGGTGCGCATCCTCGGCAGAGCCTGTTCCCAAAAAGGCAAACGTCCGGCTCCTTGTCCCACACGGAAGGTGGCAGCCCTGAAAGCTGTTGCTGGTCTTCACCTTCCCCCTGCAGCCTTTTCACAGGCACAACCGCACTGGGAATCTCTGCTTTCCCAAAGACGCAATCCCTCACGGTGCGCATCCTCGGCAGAGCCTGTTCCCGAAAAGGCAAACGTCCGGCTCCTTGTCCCACACGGAAGGTGGCAGCCCGGAAAGCTGTTGCTGGTCTTCACCTTCCCCCTGCAGCCTATTCACAGGCACAACAGGTTTTGGGATCTGTGCTTGCCCAGAGAAGGAACATCTCACGGTGCGCATCCTCGGCAGAGCCTGTTCCCGAAAAGGCAAACGTCCGGCTCCTTGTCCCACACGGAACGTGGCAGCCCTGAAAGCTGTTGCTGGTCTTCACCTTCCCCCTGCAGCCTATTCACAGGCACAACCGCACTGGGAATCTCTGCTTTCCCAAAGACGCAATCCCTCACGGTGCGCATCCTCGGCAGAGCCTGTTCCCGAAAAGGCAAACGTCCGGCTCCTTGTCCCACACGGAAGGTGGCAGCCCGGAAAGCTGTTGCTGGTCTTCACCTTCCCCCTGCAGCCTATTCACAGGCACAACAGGTTTTGGGATCTGTGCTTGCCCGAAGACGCAATCTCTCACGGTGCGCATCCTCGGCAGAGCCTGTTCCCGAAAAGGCAAACGTCCGGCTCCTTGTCCCACACGGAAGGTGGCAGCCCTGAAAGCTGTTGCTGGTCTTCACCTTCCCCCTGCAGCCTATTCACAGGCACCACCGCACTGGGAATCTCTGCTTTCCCAAAGACGCAATCTCTCACGGTGCGCATCCTCGGCAGAGCCTGTTCCCGAAAAGGCAAACGTCCGGCTCCTTGTCCCACATGGAAGGTGGCAGCCCTGAAAGCTCTTGCTGGTCTTCACCTTCCCCCTGCAGCCTATTCACAGGCACAACCGCACTGGGAATCTCTGCTTTCCCAAAGACGCAATCTCTCACGGTGCGCATCCTCGGCAGAGCCTGTTCCCGAAAAGGCAAACGTCCGGCTCCTTGTCCCACACGGAAGGTGGCAGCCCGGAAAGCTCTTGCTGGTCTTCACCTTCCCCCTGCAGCCTATTCACAGGCACAACCGCACTGGGAATCTCTGCTTTCCCAAAGACGCAATCCCTCACGGTGCGCATCCTCGGCAGAGCCTGTTCCCGAAAAGGCAAACGTCCGGCTCCTTGTCCCACACGGAAGGTGGCAGCCCTGAAAGCTCTTGCTGGTCTTCACCTTCCCCCTGCAGCCTATTCACAGGCACAACCGCACTGGGAATCTCTGCTTTCCCAAAGACGCAATCCCTCACGGTGCGCATCCTCGGCAGAGCCTGTTCCCGAAAAGGCAAACGTCCGGCTCCTTGTCCCACACGGAAGGTGGCAGCCCTGAAAGCTCTTGCTGGTCTTCACCTTCCCCCTGCAGCCTTTTCACAGGCACAACAGGTTTTGGGATCTCTGCTTGCCCAGAGAAGGAACATCTCACGGTGCGCATCCTCGGCAGAGCCTGTTCCCGAAAAGGCAAACGTCCGGCTCCTTGTCCCACACGGAAGGTGGCAGCCCTGAAAGCTCTTGCTGGTCTTCACCTTCCCCCTGCAGCCTATTCACAGGCACAACAGGTTTGGGGATCTGTGCTTGCCCAGAAAAGGAACATCTCACGGTGCGCATCCTCGGCAGAGCCTGTTCCCGAAAAGGCAAACGTCCGGCTCCTTGTCCCACACGGAAGGTGGCAGCCCTGAAAGCTCTTGCTGGTCTTCACCTTCCCCCTGCAGCCTATTCACAGGCACAACCTCACTGGGAATCTCTGCTTTCCCAAAGACGCAATCCCTCACGGTGCGCATCCTCGGCAGAGCCTGTTCCCGAAAAGGCAAACGTCCGGCTCCTTGTCCCACACGGAAGGTGGCAGCCCTGAAAGCTCTTGCTGGTCTTCACCTTCCCCCTGCAGCCTATTCACAGACACAACAGGTTTGGGGATCTGTGCTTGCCCAGAGAAGGAACATCTCACGGTGCGCATCCTCGGCAGAGCCTGTTCCCGAAAAGGCAAACGTCCGGCTCCTTGTCCCACACGGAAGGTGGCAGCCCTGAAAGCTCTTGCTGGTCTTCGCCTTCCCCGTGCAGCCTATTCACAGGCACAACAGGTTTTGGGATCTCTGCTTGCCCAGAGAAGGAACATCTCACGGTGCGCATCCTCGGCAGAGCCTGTTCCCGAAAAGGCAAACGTCCGGCTCCTTGTCCCACACGGAAGGTGGCAGCCCTGAAAGCTCTTGCTGGTCTTCGCCTTCCCCGTGCAGCCTATTCACAGGCACAACAGGTTTTGGGATCTATGCTTTCCCAGAGACGCAATCTCTCACGGTGGGCATCCTCGGCAGAGCCTGTTCCCGAAAAGGCAAACGTCCGGCTCCTTGTCCCACACGGAAGGTGGCAGCCCTGAAAGCTCTTGCTGGTCTTCACCTTCCCCGTGCAGCCTATTCACAGGCACAACAGGTTTTGGGATCTGTGCTTGCCCAGAAAAGGAACATCTCACGGTGCGCATCCTCGGCAGAGCCTGTTCCCGAAAAGGCAAACGTCCGGCTCCTTGTCCCACACGGAAGGTGGCAGCCCTGAAAGCTCTTGCTGGTCTTCGCCTTCCCCCTGCAGCCTATTCACAGGCACAACAGGTTTTGGGATCTGTGCTTGCCCAGAGAAGGAACATCTCACGGTGCGCATCCTCGGCAGAGCCTGTTCCCGAAAAGGCAAACGTCCGGCTCCTTGTCCCACACGGAAGGTGGCAGCCCTGAAAGCTGTTGCTGGTCTTCACCTTCCCCCTGCAGCCTATTCACAGGCACAACAGGTTTGGGGATCTGTGCTTGCCCAGAGAAGGAACATCTCACGGTGCGCATCCTCGGCAGAGCCTGTTCCCGAAAAGGCAAACGTCCGGCTCCTTGTCCCACACGGAAGGTGGCAGCCCTGAAAGCTCTTGCTGGTCTTCACCTTCCCCCTGCAGCCTATTCACAGGCACCACCGCACTGGGAATCTCTGCTTTCCCAAAGACGCAATCTCTCACGGTGCGCATCCTCGGCAGTGCCTGTTGCCAAAAAGGCAAACGTCCGGCTCCTTGTCCCACACGGAAGGTGGCAGCCCTGAAAGCTCTTGCTGGTCTTCACCTTCCCCCTGCAGCCTATTCACAGGCACAACAGGTTTTGGGATCTGTGCTTGCCCCAAGACGCAATCTCTCACGGTGCGCATCCTCGGCAGAGCCTGTTCCCGAAAAGGCAAACGTCCGGCTCCTTGTCCCATACGGAAGGTGGCAGCCCTGAAAGCTGCTGCTGGTCTTCACCTTCCCCCTGCAGCCTATTCACAGGCACAACAGGTTTTGGGATCTGTGCTTGCCAAGAGAAGGAACATCTCACGGTGCGCATCCTCGGCAGAGCCTGTTCCCGAAAAGGCAAACGTCCGGCTCCTTGTCCCACACGGAAGGTGGCAGCCCTGAAAGCTCTTGCTGGTCTTCACCTTCCCCCTGCAGCCTATTCACAGGCACAACAGGTTTTGGGATCTGTGCTTGCCCAGAGAAGGAACATCTCACGGTGCGCATCCTCGGCAGAGCCTGTTCCCGAAAAGGCAAACGTCCGGCTCCTTGTCCCACACGGAAGGTGGCAGCCCTGAGAGCTCTTGCTGGTCTTCACCTTCCCCCTACAGCCTATTCACAGGCACAACCGCACTGGGAATCTCTGCTTTCCCAAATACGCAATCCCTCACGGTGCGCATCCTCGGCAGAGCCTGTTCCCGAAAACGCAAACGTCCGTCTCCTTGTCCCACACGGAAGGTGGCAGCCCGGAAAGCTCTTGCTGGTCTTCACCTTCCCCGTGCAGCCTATTCACAGGCACAACAGGTTTTGGGATCTGTGCTTGCCCCAAGACGCAATCTCTCACGGTGCGCATCCTCGGCAGAGCCTGTTCCAGAACAGGCAAACGTCCGGCTCCTTGTCCCACACGGAAGGTGGCAGCCCTGAAAGCTGTTGCTGGTCTTCACCTTCCCCCTGCAGCCTTTTCACAGGCACAACCGCACTGGGAATCTCTGCTTTCCCAAAGACGCAATCCCTCACGGTGCGCATCCTCGGCAGAGCCTGTTCCCAAAAAGGGAAACGTCCGGCTCCTTGTCCCACACGGAAGGTGGCAGCCCTGAAAGCTCTTGCTGGTCTTCACCTTCCCCCTGCAGCCTATTCACAGGCACAACAGGTTTTGGGATCTGTGCTTGCCCAGAGAAGGAACATCTCACGGTGCGCATCCTCGGCAGAGCCTGTTCCCGAAAAGGCAAACGTCCGGCTCCTTGTCCCACACGGAAGGTGGCAGCCCTGAAAGCTCTTGCTGGTCTTCACCTTCCCCCTGCAGCCTATTCACAGGCACAACAGGTTTGGGGATCTGTGCTTGCCCAGAGAAGGAACATCTCACGGTGCGCATCCTCGGCAGAGCCTGTTCCCGAAAAGGCAAACGTCCGGCTCCTTGTCCCACACGGAAGGTGGCAGCCCTGAAAGCTGGTGCTGGTCTTCACCTTCCCCGTGCAGCCTATTCACAGGCACAACAGGTTTTGGGATCTGTGCTTGCCCAGAGAAGGAACATCTCACGGTGCGCATCCTCAGCAGAGCCTGTTCCCGAAAAGGCAAACGTCCGGCTCCTTGTCCCACACGGAAGGTGGCAGCCCTGAAAGCTGTTGCTGGTCTTCACCTTCCCCCTGCAGCCTATTCACAGGCACAACAGGTTTTGGGATCTGTGCTTGCCCAGAGAAGGAACATCTCACGGTGCGCATCCTCGGCAGAGCCTGTTCCCGAAAAGGCAAACGTCCGGCTCCTTGTCCCACACGGAAGGTGGCAGCCCTGAAAGCTCTTGCTGGTCTTCACCTTCCCCCTGCAGCCTATTCACAGGCACAACAGGTTTTGGGATCTGTGCTTGCCCAGAGAAGGAACATCTCACGGTGCGCATCCTCGGCAGAGCCTGTTCCCGAAAAGGCAAACGTCCGACTCCTTGTCCCACACGGAAGGTGGCAGCCCGGAAAGCTCTTGCTGGTCTTCACCTTCCCCGTGCAGCCTATTCACAGGCACAACAGGTTTTGGGATCTCTGCTTGCCCCAAGACGCAATCTCTCACGGTGCGCATCCTCGGCAGAGCCTGTTCCCGAAAAGGCAAACGTCCGGCTCCTTGTCCCACACGGAAGGTGGCAGCCCGGAAAGCTCTTGCTGGTCTTCACCTTCCCCCTGCAGCCTATTCACAGGCACAACAGGTTTTGGGATCTGTGCTTGCCCAGAGAAGGAACATCTCACGGTGCGCATCCTCGGCAGAGCCTGTTCCCGAAAAGGCAAACGTCCGACTCCTTGTCCCACACGGAAGGTGGCAGCCCGGAAAGCTCTTGCTGGTCTTCACCTTCCCCGTGCAGCCTATTCACAGGCACAACAGGTTTTGGGATCTCTGCTTGCCCCAAGACGCAATCTCTCACGGTGCGCATCCTCGGCAGAGCCTGTTCCCGAAAAGGCAAACGTCCGGCTCCTTGTCCCACACGGAAGGTGGCAGCCCTGAAAGCTGTTGCTGGTCTTCACCTTCCCCCTGCAGCCTATTCACAGGCACAACAGGTTTTGGGATCTATGCTTGCCCCAAGACGCAATCTCTCACGGTGCGTATCCTCGGCAGAGCCTGTTCCCGAAAAGGCAAACGTCCGGCTCCTTGTCCCACATGGAAGGTGGCAGCCCTGAAAGCTGTTGCTGGTCTTCACCTTCCCCGTGCAGCCTATTCACAGGCACAACAGGTTTTGGGATCTCTGCTTTCCCAGAGACGCAATCTCTCACGGTGCGCATCCTCGGCAGAGCCTGTTCCCGAAAAGGCAAACGTCCGGCTCCTTGTCCCACACGGAAGGTGGCAGCCCGGAAAGCTCTTGCTGGTCTTCACCTTCCCCCTGCAGCCTATTCACAGGCACAACAGGTTTTGGGATCTGTGCTTGCCCAGAGAAGGAACATCTCACGGTGCGCATCCTCGGCAGAGCCTGTTCCCGAAAAGGCAAACGTCCGGCTCCTTGTCCCACACGGAAGGTGGCAGCCCTGAAAGCTCTTGCTGGTCTTCACCTTCCCCCTGCAGCCTATTCACAGGCACAACAGGTTTTGGGATCTCTGCTTGCCCAGAGAAGGAACATCTCACGGTGCGCATCCTCGGCAGAGCCTGTTCCCGAAAAGGCAAACGTCCGGCTCCTTGTCCCACACGGAAGGTGGCAGCCCGGAAAGCTCTTGCTGGTCTTCACCTTCCCCCTGCAGCCTATTCACAGGCACAACCGCACTGGGAATCTCTGCTTTCCCAAAGACGCAATCCCTCACGGTGGGCATCCTCGGCAGAGCCTGTTCCCGAAAAGGCAAACGTCCGGCTCCTTGTCCCACACGGAAGGTGGCAGCCCTGAAAGCTGTTGCTGGTCTTCACCTTCCCCCTGCAGCCTATTCACAGGCACAACAGGTTTTGGGGTCTGTGCTTGCCCAGAGAAGGAACATCTCACGGTGCGCATCCTCGGCAGAGCCTGTTCCCGAAAAGGCAAACGTCCGGCTCCTTGTCCCACACGGAAGGTGGCAGCCCTGAAAGCTGTTGCTGGTCTTCACCTTCCCCCTGCAGCCTATTCACAGGCACAACAGGTTTTGGGATCTCTTCTTTCCCAGAGACGCAATCTCTCACGGTGCGCATCCTCGGCAGAGCCTGTTCCCGAAAAGGCAAACGTCCGGCTCCTTGTCCCACACGGAAGGTGGCAGCCCTGAAAGCTCTTGCTGGTCTTCACCTTCCCCCTGCAGCCTATTCACAGGCACAACAGGTTTTGGGATCTGTGCTTGCCCAGAGAAGGAACATCTCACGGTGCGCATCCTCGGCAGAGCCTGTTCCCGAAAAGGCAAACGTCCGGCTCCTTGTCCCACACGGAAGGTGGCAGCCCGGAAAGCTCTTGCTGGTCTTCACCTTCCCCCTGCAGCCTATTCACAGGCACAACCGCACTGGGAATCTCTGCTTTCCCAAAGACGCAATCCCTCACGGTGCGCATCCTCGGCAGAGCCTGTTCCCAAAAAGGCAAACGTCCGGCTCCTTGTCCCACACGGAAGGTGGCAGCCCTGAAAGCTGTTGCTGGTCTTCACCTTCCCCCTGCAGCCTTTTCACAGGCACAACCGCACTGGGAATCTCTGCTTTCCCAAAGACGCAATCCCTCACGGTGCGCATCCTCGGCAGAGCCTGTTCCCGAAAAGGCAAACGTCCGGCTCCTTGTCCCACACGGAAGGTGGCAGCCCGGAAAGCTGTTGCTGGTCTTCACCTTCCCCCTGCAGCCTATTCACAGGCACAACAGGTTTTGGGATCTGTGCTTGCCCAGAGAAGGAACATCTCACGGTGCGCATCCTCGGCAGAGCCTGTTCCCGAAAAGGCAAACGTCCGGCTCCTTGTCCCACACGGAAGGTGGCAGCCCTGAAAGCTCTTGCTGGTCTTCACCTTCCCCCTGCAGCCTATTCACAGGCACAACCGCACTGGGAATCTCTGCTTTCCCAAAGACGCAATCCCTCACGGTGCGCATCCTCGGCAGAGCCTGTTCCCGAAAAGGCAAACGTCCGGCTCCTTGTCCCACACGGAAGGTGGCAGCCCGGAAAGCTGTTGCTGGTCTTCACCTTCCCCCTGCAGCCTATTCACAGGCACAACGGTTTTTGGGATCTGTGCTTGCCCGAAGACGCAATCTCTCACGGTGCGCAACCTCGGCAGAGCCTGTTCCCGAAAAGGCAAACGTCCGGCTCCTTGTCCCACACGGAAGGTGGCAGCCCTGAAAGCTGTTGCTGGTCTTCACCTTCCCCCTGCAGCCTATTCACAGGCACCACCGCACTGGGAATCTCTGCTTTCCCAAAGACGCAATCTCTCACGGTGCGCATCCTCGGCAGAGCCTGTTCCCGAAAAGGCAAACGTCCGGCTCCTTGTCCCACATGGAAGGTGGCAGCCCTGAAAGCTGTTGCTGGTCTTCACCTTCCCCCTGCAGCCTATTCACAGGCACAACCGCACTGGGAATCTCTGCTTTCCCAAAGACGCAATCTCTCACGGTGCGCATCCTCGGCAGAGCCTGTTCCCGAAAAGGCAAACGTCCGGCTCCTTGTCCCACACGGAAGGTGGCAGCCCTGAAAGCTCTTGCTGGTCTTCACCTTCCCCCTGCAGCCTATTCACAGGCACAACCGCACTGGGAATCTCTGCTTTCCCAAAGACGCAATCCCTCACGGTGCGCATCCTCGGCAGAGCCTGTTCCCGAAAAGGCAAACGTCCGGCTCCTTGTCCCACATGGAAGGTGGCAGCCCTGAAAGCTCTTGCTGGTCTTCACCTTCCCCCTGCAGCCTATTCACAGGCACAACCGCACTGGGAATCTCTGCTTTCCCAAAGACGCAATCCCTCACGGTGCGCATCCTCGGCAGAGCCTGTTCCCGAAAAGGCAAACGTCCGGCTCCTTGTCCCACACGGAAGGTGGCAGCCCTGAAAGCTCTTGCTGGTCTTCACCTTCCCCCTGCAGCCTTTTCACAGGCACAACAGGTTTTGGGATCTCTGCTTGCCCAGAGAAGGAACATCTCACGGTGCGCATCCTCGGCAGAGCCTGTTCCCGAAAAGGCAAACGTCCGGCTCCTTGTCCCACACGGAAGGTGGCAGCCCTGAAAGCTCTTGCTGGTCTTCACCTTCCCCCTGCAGCCTATTCACAGGCACAACAGGTTTGGGGATCTGTGCTTGCCCAGAAAAGGAACATCTCACGGTGCGCATCCTCGGCAGAGCCTGTTCCCGAAAAGGCAAACGTCCGGCTCCTTGTCCCACACGGAAGGTGGCAGCCCTGAAAGCTCTTGCTGGTCTTCACCTTCCCCCTGCAGCCTATTCACAGGCACCACCGCACTGGGAATCTCTGCTTTCCCAAAGACGCAATCTCTCACGGTGCGCATCCTCGGCAGAGCCTGTTCCCGAAAAGGCAAACGTCCGGCTCCTTGTCCCACACGGAAGGTGGCAGCCCTGAAAGCTCTTGCTGGTCTTCACCTTCCCCCTGCAGCCTATTCACAGGCACAACCGCACTGGGAATCTCTGCTTTCCCAAAGACGCAATCCCTCACGGTGCGCATCCTCGGCAGAGCCTGTTCCCGAAAAGGCAAACGTCCGGCTCCTTGTCCCACACGGAAGGTGGCAGCCCTGAAAGCTCTTGCTGGTCTTCACCTTCCCCCTGCAGCCTATTCACAGACACAACAGGTTTGGGGATATGTGCTTGCCCAGAGAAGGAACATCTCACGGTGCGCATCCTCGGCAGAGCCTGTTCCCGAAAAGGCAAACGTCCGGCTCCTTGTCCCACACGGAAGGTGGCAGCCCTGAAAGCTCTTGCTGGTCTTCGCCTTCCCCGTGCAGCCTATTCACAGGCACAACAGATTTTGCGATCTATGCTTTCCCAGAGACGCAATCTCTCACGGTGCGCATCCTCGGCAGAGCCTGTTCCCGAAAAGGCAAACGTCCGGCTCCTTGTCCCACACGGAAGGTGGCAGCCCTGAAAGCTGTTGCTGGTCTTCACCTTCCCCCTGCAGCCTATTCACAGGCACAACAGGTTTTGGGATCTGTGCTTGCCCAGAGAAGGAACATCTCACGGTGCGCATCCTCGGCAGAGCCTGTTCCCGAAAAGGCAAACGTCCGGCTCCTTGTCCCACACGGAAGGTGGCAGCCCGGAAAGCTGTTGCTGGTCTTCACCTTCCCCCTGCAGCCTATTCACAGGCACAACCGCACTGGGAATCTCTGCTTGCCCAGAGACACAATCTCTCACGGTGCGCATCCTCGGCAGAGCCTGTTCCCGAAAAGGCAAACGTCCGGCTCCTTGTCCCACACGGAAGGTGGCAGCCCTGAAAGCTCTTGCTGGTCTTCGCCTTCCCCGTGCAGCCTATTCACAGGCACAACAGGTTTTGGGATCTATGCTTTCCCAGAGACGCAATCTCTCACGGTGGGCATCCTCGGCAGAGCCTGTTCCCGAAAAGGCAAACGTCCGGCTCCTTGTCCCACACGGAAGGTGGCAGCCCTGAAAGCTCTTGCTGGTCTTCACCTTCCCCGTGCAGCCTATTCACAGGCACAACAGGTTTTGGGATCTGTGCTTGCCCCAAGACGCAATCTCTCACGGTGCGCATCCTCGGCAGAGCCTGTTCCCGAAAAGGCAAACGTCCGGCTCCTTGTCCCACACGGAAGGTGGCAGCCCTGAAAGCTGTTGCTGGTCTTCACCTTCCCCCTGCAGCCTATTCACAGGCACAACAGGTTTTGGGATCTGTGCTTGCCCAGAGAAGGAACATCTCACGGTGCGCATCCTCGGCAGAGCCTGTTCCCGAAAAGGCAAACGTCCGGCTCCTTGTCCCACACGGAAGGTGGCAGCCCTGAAAGCTCTTGCTGGTCTTCACCTTCCCCCTGCAGCCTATTCACAGGCACAACAGGTTTGGGGATCTGTGCTTGCCCAGAGAAGGAACATCTCACGGTGCGCATCCTCGGCAGAGCCTGTTCCCGAAAAGGCAAACGTCCGGCTCCTTGTCCCACACGGAAGGTGGCAGCCCGGAAAGCTCTTGCTGGTCTTCACCTTCCCCCTGCAGCCTATTCACAGGCACCACCGCACTGGGAATCTCTGCTTTCCCAAAGACGCAATCTCTCACGGTGCGCATCCTCGGCAGAGCCTGTTCCCGAAAAGGCAAACGTCCGGCTCCTTGTCCCACACGGAAGGTGGCAGCCCTGAAAGCTCTTGCTGGTCTTCACCTTCCCCCTGCAGCCTATTCACAGGCACAACAGGTTTGGGGATCTGTGCTTGCCCAGAGAAGGAACATCTCACGGTGCGCATCCTCGGCAGAGCCTGTTCCCGAAAAGGCAAACGTCCGGCTCCTTGTCCCACACGGAAGGTGGCAGCCCTGAAAGCTCTTGCTGGTCTTCACCTTCCCCCTGCAGCCTATTCACAGGCACCACCGCACTGGGAATCTCTGCTTTCCCAAAGACGCAATCTCTCACGGTGCGCATCCTCGGCAGAGCCTGTTCCCGAAAAGGCAAACGTCCGGCTCCTTGTCCCACACGGAAGGTGGCAGCCCTGAAAGCTCTTGCTGGTCTTCACCTTCCCCCTGCAGCCTATTCACAGGCACAACCGCACTGCGAATCTCTGCTTTCCCAAAGACGCAATCCCTCACGGTGCACATCCTCGGCAGAGCCTGTTCCCGAAAAGGCAAACGTCCGGCCCCTTGTCCCACACGGAAGGTGGCAGCCCTGAAAGCTGTTGCTGGTCTTCACCTTCCCCCTGCAGCCTATTCACAGGCACAACAGGTTTTGGGATCTGTGCTTGCCCAGAGAAGGAACATCTCACGGTGCGCATCCTCGGCAGAGCCTGTTCCCAAAAAGGCAAACGTCCGGCTCCTTGTCCCACACGGAAGGTGGCAGCCCCGAAAGCTGTTGCTGGTCTTCACCTTCCCCCTGCAGCCTATTCACAGGCACAACCGCACTGGGAATCTCTGCTTGCCCAGAGACGCAATCTCTCACGGTGCGCATCCTCGGCAGAGCCTGTTCCCGAAAAGGCAAACGTCCGGCTCCTTGTCCCACACGGAAGGTGGCAGCCCTGAAAGCTCTTGCTGGTCTTCGCCTTCCCCGTGCAGCCTATTCACAGGCACAACAGGTTTGGGGATCTCTGCTTTCCCAGAGACGCAATCTCTCACGGTGCGCATCCTCGGCAGAGCCTGTTCCCGAAAAGGCAAACGTCCGGCTCCTTGTCCCACACGGAAGGTGGCAGCCCTGAAAGCTCTTGCTGGTCTTCACCTTCCCCGTGCAGCCTATTCACAGGCACAACAGGTTTTGGGATCTGTGCTTGCCCCAAGACGCAATCTCTCACGGTGCGCATCCTCGGCAGAGCCTGTTCCCAAAAAGGCAAACGTCCGGCTCCTTGTCCCACACGGAAGGTGGCAGCCCTGAAAGCTGCTGCTGGTCTTCACCTTCCCCCTGCAGCCTATTCACAGGCACAACAGGTTTTGGGATCTGTGCTTGCCCAGAGAAGGAACATCTCACGGTGCGCATCCTCGGCAGAGCCTGTTCCCGAAAAGGCAAACGTCCGGCTCCTTGTCCCACACGGAAGGTGGCAGCCCTGAAAGCTCTTGCTGGTCATCACATTCCCCCTGCAGCCTATTCACAGGCACAACAGGTTTTGGGATCTGTGCTTGCCCAGAGAAGGAACATCTCACGGTGCGCATCCTCGGCAGAGCCTGTTCCCGAAAAGGCAAACGTCCGGCTCCTTGTCCCACACGGAAGGTGGCAGCCCTGAAAGCTGTTGCTGGTCTTCACCTTCCCCCTGCAGCCTATTCACAGGCACAACAGGTTTTGGGATCTGTGCTTGCCCAGAGAAGGAACATCTCACGGTGCGCATCCTCGGCAGAGCCTGTTCCCGAAAAGGCAAACGTCCGGCTCCTTGTCCCACACGGAAGGTGGCAGCCCGGAAAGCTGTTGCTGGTCTTCACCTTCCCCCTGCAGTCTATTCACAGGCACAACCGCACTGGGAATCTCTGCTTGCCCAGAGACGCAATCTCTCACGGTGCGCATCCTCGGCAGAGCCTGTTCCCGAAAAGGCAAACGTCCGGCTCCTTGTCCCACACGGAAGGTGGCAGCCCTGAAAGCTCTTGCTGGTCTTCGCCTTCCCCGTGCAGCCTATTCACAGGCACAACAGGTTTTGGGATCTATGCTTTCCCAGAGACGCAATCTCTCACGGTGCGCATCCTCGGCAGAGCCTGTTCCTGAAAAGGCAAACGTCCGGCTCCTTGTCCCACACGGAAGGTGGCAGCCCGGAAAGCTGTTGCTGGTCTTCACCTTCCCCCTGCAGCCTATTCACAGGCACAACAGGTTTTGGGATCTGTGCTTGCCCAGAGAAGGAACATCTCACGGTGCGCATCCTCGGCAGAGCCTGTTCCCGAAAAGGCAAACGTCCGGCTCCTTGTCCCACACGGAAGGTGGCAGCCCTGAAAGCTCTTGCTGGTCTTCACCTTCCCCCTGCAGCCTATTCACAGGCACAACAGGTTTGGGGATCTGTGCTTGCCCAGAGAAGGAACATCTCACGGTGCGCATCCTCGGCAGAGCCTGTTCCCGAAAAGGCAAACGTCCGGCTCCTTGTCCCACACGGAAGGTGGCAGCCCTGAAAGCTCTTGCTGGTCTTCACCTTCCCCCTGCAGCCTATTCACAGGCACAACAGGTTTGGGGATCTGTGCTTGCCCAGAGAAGGAACATCTCACGGTGCGCATCCTCGGCAGAGCCTGTTCCCGAAAAGGCAAACGTCCGGCTCCTTGTCCCACACGGAAGGTGGCAGCCCTGAAAGCTCTTGCTGGTCTTCACCTTCCCCCTGCAGCCTATTCACAGGCACAACCGCACTGGGAATCTCTGCTTTCCCAAAGACGCAATCCCTCACGGTGCGCATCCTCGGCAGAGCCTGTTCCCGAAAAGGCAAACGTCCGGCTCCTTGTCCCACACGGAAGGTGGCAGCCCTGAAAGCTCTTGCTGGTCTTCACCTTCCCCCTGCAGCCTATTCACAGGCACAACAGGTTTTGGGATCTGTGCTTGCCCAGAGAAGGAACATCTCACGGTGCGCATCCTCGGCAGAGCCTGTTCCCGAAAAGGCAAACATCCGGCTCCTTGTCCCACACGGAAGGTGGCAGCCCGGAAAGCTGTTGCTGGTCTTCACCTTCCCCCTGCAGCCTATTCACAGGCACAACAGATTTTGCGATCTGTGCTTTCCCAGAGACGCAATCTCTCACGGTGCGCATCCTCGGCAGAGCCTGTTCCCGAAAAGGCAAACGTCCGGCTCCTTGTCCCACACGGAAGGTGGCAGCCCGGAAAGCTGTTGCTGGTCTTCACCTTCCCCCTGCAGCCTATTCACAGGCACAACAGGTTTTGGGATCTGTGCTTGCCCAGAGAAGGAACATCTCACGGTGCGCATCCTCGGCAGAGCCTGTTCCCAAAAAGGCAAACGTCCGGCTCCTTGTCCCACACGGAAGGTGGCAGCCCGGAAAGCTGTTGCTGGTCTTCACCTTCCCCCTGCAGCCTATTCACAGGCACAACCGCACTGGGAATCTCTGCTTGCCCAGAGACGCAATCTCTCACGGTGCGCATCCTCGGCAGAGCCTGTTCCCGAAAAGGCAAACGTCCGGCTCCTTGTCCCACACGGAAGGTGGCAGCCCTGAAAGCTCTTGCTGGTCTTCGCCTTCCCCGTGCAGCCTATTCACAGGCACAACAGGTTTTGGGATCTCTGCTTTCCCAGAGACGCAATCTCTCACGGTGCGCATCCTCGGCAGAGCCTGTTCCCGAAAAGGCAAACGTCCGGCTCCTTGTCCCACACGGAAGGTGGCAGCCCTGAAAGCTCTTGCTGGTCTTCACCTTCCCCCTGCAGCCTATTCACAGGCACAACAGGTTTTGGGATCTGTGCTTGCCCAGAGAAACAACATCTCACCGTGGGCATCCTCGGCAGAGCCTGTTCCCGAAAAGGCAAACGTGCGGCTCCTTGTCCCACACGGAAGGTGGCAGCCCTGAAAGCTCTTGCTGGTCTTCACCTTCCCCCTGCAGCCTATTCACAGGCACAACCGCACTGCGAATCTCTGCTTTCCCAAAGACGCAATCCGTCACGGTTTGCATCCTCGGCAGAGCCTGTTCCCGAAAAGGCAAACGTCCGGCTCCTTGTCCCACACGGAAGGTGGCAGCCCTGAAAGCTCTTGCTGGTCTTCACCTTCCCCGTGCAGCCTATTCACAGGCACAACAGGTTTTGGGATCTGTGCTTGCCCCAAGACGCAATCTCTCACCGTGGGCATCCTCGGCAGAGCCTGTTCCCGAAAAGGCAAACGTCCGGCTCCTTGTCCCACACGGAAGGTGGCAGCCCTGAAAGCTGTTGCTGGTCTTCACCTTCCCCGTGCAGCCTATTCACAGGCACAACAGGTTTGGGGATCTGTGCTTGCCCAGAGAAGGAACATCTCACGGTGCGCATCCTCGGCAGAGCCTGTTCCCGAAAAGGCAAACGTCCGGCTCCTTGTCCCACACGGAAGGTGGCAGCCCTGAAAGCTCTTGCTGGTCTTCACCTTCCCCGTGCAGCCTATTCACAGGCACAGCAGATTTTGCGATCTATGCTTTCCCAAAGACTCAATCTCTCACGTTGCGCATCCTCGGCAGAGCCTGTTCCCGAAAAGGCAAACGTCCGGCTCCTTGTCCCACATGGAAGGTGGCAGCCCTGAAAGCTCTTGCTGGTCTTCACCTTCCCCCTGCAGCCTATTCACAGGCACAACAGGTTTTGGGATCTCTGCTTGCCCAGAGAAGGAACATCTCACGGTGCGCATGCTCGGCAGAGCCTGTTCCAGAACAGGCAAACGTCCGGCTCCTTGTCCCACACGGAAGGTGGCAGCCCTGAAAGCTGTTGCTGGTCTTCACCTTCCCCCTGCAGCCTATTCACAGGCACAACAGGTTTTGGGATCTCTGCTTGCCCAGAGAAGGAACATCTCACGGTGCGCATCCTCGGCAGAGCCTGTTCCCGAAAAGGCAAACGTCCGGCTCCTTGTCCCACACGGAAGGTGGCAGCCCGGAAAGCTGTTGCTGGTCTTCACCTTCCCCCTGCAGCCTATTCACAGGCACAACCGCACTGGGAATCTCTGCTTGCCCAGAGACACAATCTCTCACGGTGCGCATCCTCGGCAGAGCCTGTTCCCGAAAAGGCAAACGTCCGGCTCCTTGTCCCACACGGAAGGTGGCAGCCCTGAAAGCTCTTGCTGGTCTTCGCCTTCCCCGTGCAGCCTATTCACAGGCACAACAGGTTTTGGGATCTATGCTTTCCCAGAGACGCAATCTCTCACGGTGGGCATCCTCGGCAGAGCCTGTTCCCGAAAAGGCAAACGTCCGGCTCCTTGTCCCACACGGAAGGTGGCAGCCCTGAAAGCTCTTGCTGGTCTTCACCTTCCCCGTGCAGCCTATTCACAGGCACAACAGGTTTTGGGATCTGTGCTTGCCCCAAGACGCAATCTCTCACGGTGCGCATCCTCGGCAGAGCCTGTTCCCGAAAAGGCAAACGTCCGGCTCCTTGTCCCACACGGAAGGTGGCAGCCCTGAAAGCTCTTGCTGGTCTTCACCTTCCCCCTGCAGCCTATTCACAGGCACAACAGGTTTTGGGATCTGTGCTTGCCCAGAGAAGGAACATCTCACGGTGCGCATCCTCGGCAGAGCCTGTTCCCGAAAAGGCAAACGTCCGGCTCCTTGTCCCACACGGAAGGTGGCAGCCCTGAAAGCTCTTGCTGGTCTTCACCTTCCCCCTGCAGCCTATTCACAGGCACAACAGGTTTTGGGATCTGTGCTTGCCCAGAGAAGGAACATCTCACGGTGCGCATCCTCGGCAGAGCCTGTTCCCGAAAAGGCAAACGTCCGGCTCCTTGTCCCACACGGAAGGTGGCAGCCCGGAAAGCTCTTGCTGGTCTTCACCTTCCCCCTGCAGCCTATTCACAGGCACCACCGCACTGGGAATCTCTGCTTTCCCAAAGACGCAATCTCTCACGGTGCGCATCCTCGGCAGAGCCTGTTCCCGAAAAGGCAAACGTCCGGCTCCTTGTCCCACACGGAAGGTGGCAGCCCTGAAAGCTCTTGCTGGTCTTCACCTTCCCCCTGCAGCCTATTCACAGGCACCACCGCACTGGGAATCTCTGCTTTCCCAAAGACGCAATCTCTCACGGTGCGCATCCTCGGCAGAGCCTGTTCCCGAAAAGGCAAACGTCCGGCTCCTTGTCCCACACGGAAGGTGGCAGCCCTGAAAGCTCTTGCTGGTCTTCACCTTCCCCCTGCAGCCTATTCACAGGCACAACCGCACTGCGAATCTCTGCTTTCCCAAAGACGCAATCCCTCACGGTGCACATCCTCGGCAGAGCCTGTTCCCGAAAAGGCAAACGTCCGGCCCCTTGTCCCACACGGAAGGTGGCAGCCCTGAAAGCTGTTGCTGGTCTTCACCTTCCCCCTGCAGCCTATTCACAGGCACAACAGGTTTTGGGATCTGTGCTTGCCCAGAGAAGGAACATCTCACGGTGCGCATCCTCGGCAGAGCCTGTTCCCAAAAAGGCAAACGTCCGGCTCCTTGTCCCACACGGAAGGTGGCAGCCCCGAAAGCTGTTGCTGGTCTTCACCTTCCCCCTGCAGCCTATTCACAGGCACAACCGCACTGGGAATCTCTGCTTGCCCAGAGACGCAATCTCTCACGGTGCGCATCCTCGGCAGAGCCTGTTCCCGAAAAGGCAAACGTCCGGCTCCTTGTCCCACACGGAAGGTGGCAGCCCTGAAAGCTCTTGCTGGTCTTCGCCTTCCCCGTGCAGCCTATTCACAGGCACAACAGGTTTGGGGATCTCTGCTTTCCCAGAGACGCAATCTCTCACGGTGGGCATCCTCGGCAGAGCCTGTTCCCGAAAAGGCAAACGTCCGGCTCCTTGTCCCACACGGAAGGTGGCAGCCCTGAAAGCTCTTGCTGGTCTTCACCTTCCCCGTGCAGCCTATTCACAGGCACAACAGGTTTTGGGATCTGTGCTTGCCCCAAGACGCAATCTCTCACGGTGCGCATCCTCGGCAGAGCCTGTTCCCAAAAAGGCAAACGTCCGGCTCCTTGTCCCACACGGAAGGTGGCAGCCCTGAAAGCTGCTGCTGGTCTTCACCTTCCCCCTGCAGCCTATTCACAGGCACAACAGGTTTTGGGATCTGTGCTTGCCCAGAGAAGGAACATCTCACGGTGCGCATCCTCGGCAGAGCCTGTTCCCGAAAAGGCAAACGTCCGGCTCCTTGTCCCACACGGAAGGTGGCAGCCCTGAAAGCTCTTGCTGGTCATCACATTCCCCCTGCAGCCTATTCACAGGCACAACAGGTTTTGGGATCTGTGCTTGCCCAGAGAAGGAACATCTCACGGTGCGCATCCTCGGCAGAGCCTGTTCCCGAAAAGGCAAACGTCCGGCTCCTTGTCCCACACGGAAGGTGGCAGCCCTGAAAGCTGTTGCTGGTCTTCACCTTCCCCCTGCAGCCTATTCACAGGCACAACAGGTTTTGGGATCTGTGCTTGCCCAGAGAAGGAACATCTCACGGTGCGCATCCTCGGCAGAGCCTGTTCCCGAAAAGGCAAACGTCCGGCTCCTTGTCCCACACGGAAGGTGGCAGCCCGGAAAGCTGTTGCTGGTCTTCACCTTCCCCCTGCAGTCTATTCACAGGCACAACCGCACTGGGAATCTCTGCTTGCCCAGAGACGCAATCTCTCACGGTGCGCATCCTCGGCAGAGCCTGTTCCCGAAAAGGCAAACGTCCGGCTCCTTGTCCCACACGGAAGGTGGCAGCCCTGAAAGCTCTTGCTGGTCTTCGCCTTCCCCGTGCAGCCTATTCACAGGCACAACAGGTTTTGGGATCTATGCTTTCCCAGAGACGCAATCTCTCACGGTGCGCATCCTCGGCAGAGCCTGTTCCTGAAAAGGCAAACGTCCGGCTCCTTGTCCCACACGGAAGGTGGCAGCCCGGAAAGCTGTTGCTGGTCTTCACCTTCCCCCTGCAGCCTATTCACAGGCACAACAGGTTTTGGGATCTGTGCTTGCCCAGAGAAGGAACATCTCACGGTGCGCATCCTCGGCAGAGCCTGTTCCCGAAAAGGCAAACGTCCGGCTCCTTGTCCCACACGGAAGGTGGCAGCCCTGAAAGCTCTTGCTGGTCTTCACCTTCCCCCTGCAGCCTATTCACAGGCACAACAGGTTTGGGGATCTGTGCTTGCCCAGAGAAGGAACATCTCACGGTGCGCATCCTCGGCAGAGCCTGTTCCCGAAAAGGCAAACGTCCGGCTCCTTGTCCCACACGGAAGGTGGCAGCCCTGAAAGCTCTTGCTGGTCTTCACCTTCCCCCTGCAGCCTATTCACAGGCACAACAGGTTTGGGGATCTGTGCTTGCCCAGAGAAGGAACATCTCACGGTGCGCATCCTCGGCAGAGCCTGTTCCCGAAAAGGCAAACGTCCGGCTCCTTGTCCCACACGGAAGGTGGCAGCCCTGAAAGCTCTTGCTGGTCTTCACCTTCCCCCTGCAGCCTATTCACAGGCACAACCGCACTGGGAATCTCTGCTTTCCCAAAGACGCAATCCCTCACGGTGCGCATCCTCGGCAGAGCCTGTTCCCGAAAAGGCAAACGTCCGGCTCCTTGTCCCACACGGAAGGTGGCAGCCCTGAAAGCTCTTGCTGGTCTTCACCTTCCCCCTGCAGCCTATTCACAGGCACAACAGGTTTTGGGATCTGTGCTTGCCCAGAGAAGGAACATCTCACGGTGCGCATCCTCGGCAGAGCCTGTTCCCGAAAAGGCAAACATCCGGCTCCTTGTCCCACACGGAAGGTGGCAGCCCGGAAAGCTGTTGCTGGTCTTCACCTTCCCCCTGCAGCCTATTCACAGGCACAACAGATTTTGCGATCTGTGCTTTCCCAGAGACGCAATCTCTCACGGTGCGCATCCTCGGCAGAGCCTGTTCCCGAAAAGGCAAACGTCCGGCTCCTTGTCCCACACGGAAGGTGGCAGCCCGGAAAGCTGTTGCTGGTCTTCACCTTCCCCCTGCAGCCTATTCACAGGCACAACAGGTTTTGGGATCTGTGCTTGCCCAGAGAAGGAACATCTCACGGTGCGCATCCTCGGCAGAGCCTGTTCCCAAAAAGGCAAACGTCCGGCTCCTTGTCCCACACGGAAGGTGGCAGCCCGGAAAGCTGTTGCTGGTCTTCACCTTCCCCCTGCAGCCTATTCACAGGCACAACCGCACTGGGAATCTCTGCTTGCCCAGAGACGCAATCTCTCACGGTGCGCATCCTCGGCAGAGCCTGTTCCCGAAAAGGCAAACGTCCGGCTCCTTGTCCCACACGGAAGGTGGCAGCCCTGAAAGCTCTTGCTGGTCTTCGCCTTCCCCGTGCAGCCTATTCACAGGCACAACAGGTTTTGGGATCTCTGCTTTCCCAGAGACGCAATCTCTCACGGTGCGCATCCTCGGCAGAGCCTGTTCCCGAAAAGGCAAACGTCCGGCTCCTTGTCCCACACGGAAGGTGGCAGCCCTGAAAGCTCTTGCTGGTCTTCACCTTCCCCCTGCAGCCTATTCACAGGCACAACAGGTTTTGGGATCTGTGCTTGCCCAGAGAAACAACATCTCACCGTGGGCATCCTCGGCAGAGCCTGTTCCCGAAAAGGCAAACGTGCGGCTCCTTGTCCCACACGGAAGGTGGCAGCCCTGAAAGCTCTTGCTGGTCTTCACCTTCCCCCTGCAGCCTATTCACAGGCACAACCGCACTGCGAATCTCTGCTTTCCCAAAGACGCAATCCGTCACGGTTTGCATCCTCGGCAGAGCCTGTTCCCGAAAAGGCAAACGTCCGGCTCCTTGTCCCACACGGAAGGTGGCAGCCCTGAAAGCTCTTGCTGGTCTTCACCTTCCCCGTGCAGCCTATTCACAGGCACAACAGGTTTTGGGATCTGTGCTTGCCCCAAGACGCAATCTCTCACCGTGGGCATCCTCGGCAGAGCCTGTTCCCGAAAAGGCAAACGTCCGGCTCCTTGTCCCACACGGAAGGTGGCAGCCCTGAAAGCTGTTGCTGGTCTTCACCTTCCCCGTGCAGCCTATTCACAGGCACAACAGGTTTGGGGATCTGTGCTTGCCCAGAGAAGGAACATCTCACGGTGCGCATCCTCGGCAGAGCCTGTTCCCGAAAAGGCAAACGTCCGGCTCCTTGTCCCACACGGAAGGTGGCAGCCCTGAAAGCTCTTGCTGGTCTTCACCTTCCCCGTGCAGCCTATTCACAGGCACAGCAGATTTTGCGATCTATGCTTTCCCAAAGACTCAATCTCTCACGTTGCGCATCCTCGGCAGAGCCTGTTCCCGAAAAGGCAAACGTCCGGCTCCTTGTCCCACATGGAAGGTGGCAGCCCTGAAAGCTCTTGCTGGTCTTCACCTTCCCCCTGCAGCCTATTCACAGGCACAACAGGTTTTGGGATCTCTGCTTGCCCAGAGAAGGAACATCTCACGGTGCGCATGCTCGGCAGAGCCTGTTCCCGAAAAGGCAAACGTCCGGCTCCTTGTCCCACACGGAAGGTGGCAGCCCGGAAAGCTGTTGCTGGTCTTCACCTTCCCCCTGCAGCCTATTCACAGGCACAACCGCACTGGGAATCTCTGCTTGCCCAGAGACGCAATCTCTCACGGTGCGCATCCTCGGCAGAGCCTGTTCCCGAAAAGGCAAACGTCCGGCTCCTTGTCCCACACGGAAGGTGGCAGCCCTGAAAGCTCTTGCTGGTCTTCGCCTTCCCCGTGCAGCCTATTCACAGGCACAACAGGTTTTGGGATCTATGCTTTCCCAGAGACGCAATCTCTCACGGTGGGCATCCTCGGCAGAGCCTGTACCCGAAAAGGCAAACGTCCGGCTCCTTGTCCCACACGGAAGGTGGCAGCCCTGAAAGCTGTTGCTGGTCTTCACCTTCCCCCTGCAGCCTATTCACAGGCACAACAGGTTTTGGGATCTCTGCTTGCCCAGAGAAGGAACATCTCACGGTGGGCATCCTCGGCAGAGCCTGTTCCCGAAAAGGCAAACGTCCGGCTCCTTGTCCCACACGGAAGGTGGCAGCCCTGAAAGCTCTTGCTGGTCTTCACCTTCCCCCTGCAGCCTATTCACAGGCACAACCGCACTGGGAATCTCTGCTTTCCCAAAGACGCAATCCCTCACGGTGCGCATCCTCGGCAGAGCCTGTTCCCGAAAAGGCAAACGTCCGGCTCCTTGTCCCACACGGAAGGTGGCAGCCCTGAAAGCTCTTGCTGGTCTTCACCTTCCCCCTGCAGCCTATTCACAGGCACAACAGGTTTTGGGATCTGTGCTTGCCCCAAGACGCAATCTCTCACGGTGGGCATCCTCGGCAGAGCCTGTTCCCGAAAAGGCAAACGTCCGGCTCCTTGTCCCACACGGAAGGTGGCAGCCCTGAAAGCTCTTGCTGGTCTTCACCTTCCCCCTGCAGCCTATTCACAGGCACAACAGGTTTGGGGATCTGTGCTTGCCCAGAGAAGGAACATCTCACGGTGCGCATCCTCGGCAGAGCCTGTTCCCGAAAAGGCAAACGTCCGGCTCCTTGTCCCACACGGAAGGTGGCAGCCCTGAAAGCGCTTGCTGGTCTTCACCTTCCCCGTGCAGCCTATTCACAGGCACAACAGGTTTTGGGATCTCTGCTTTCCCAGAGACGCAATCTCTCACGGTGCACATCCTCGGCAGAGCCTGTTCCCGAAAAGGCAAACGTCCGGCTCCTTGTCCCACACGGAAGGTGGCAGCCCTGAAAGCTCTTGCTGGTCTTCACCTTCCCCCTGCAGCCTATTCACAGGCACAACAGGTTTGGGGATCTGTGCTTGCCCAGAGAAGGAACATCTCACGGTGCGCATCCTCGGCAGAGCCTGTTCCCGAAAAGGCAAACGTCCGGCTCCTTGTCCCACACGGAAGGTGGCAGACCTGAAAGCTCTTGCTGGTCTTCACCTTCCCCCTGCAGCCTATTCACAGGCACAACAGGTTTTGGGATCTCTGCTTGCTCAGAGAAGGAACATCTCACGGTGCGCATCCTCGGCAGAGCCTGTTCCCGAAAAGGCAAACGTCCGGCTCCTTGTCCCACACGGAAGGTGGCAGCCCTGAAAGCTCTTGCTGGTCTTCACCTTCCCCCTGCAGCCTATTCACAGGCACAACAGGTTTTGGGATCTCTGCTTGCTCAGGGAAGGAACATCTCACGGTGCGCATCCTCGGCAGAGCCTGTTCCCGAAAAGGCAAACGTCCGGCTCCTTGTCCCACACGGAAGGTGGCAGACCTGAGAGCTCTTGCTGGTCTTCACCTTCCCCGTGCAGCCTATTCACAGGCACAACAGGTTTTGGGATCTCTGCTTGCCCAGAGAAGGAACATCTCACGGTGCGCATCCTCGGCAGAGCCTGTTCCTGAAAAGGCAAACGTCCGGCTCCTTGTCCCACACGGAAGGTGGCAGCCCTGAAAGCTCTTGCTGGTCTTCACCTTCCCCCTGCAGCCTATTCACAGGCACAACCGCACTGGGAATCTCTGCTTTCCCAAAGACGCAATCCCTCACGGTGCGCATCCTCGGCAGAGCCTGTTCCCGAAAAGGCAAACGTCCGGCTCCTTGTCCCACACGGAAGGTGGCAGCCCTGAAAGCTGTTGCTGGTCTTCACCTTCCCCGTGCAGCCTATTCACAGGCACAACAGGTTTTGGGATCTGTGCTTGCCCCAAGACGCAATCTCTCACGGTGCGCATCCTCGGCAGAGCCTGTTCCCGAAAAGGCAAACGTCCGGCTCCTTGTCCCACACGGAAGGTGGCAGCCCTGAAAGCTCTTGCTGGTCTTCACCTTCCCCCTGCAGCCTATTCACAGGCACAACAGGTTTTGGGATCTGTGCTTGCCCCAAGACACAATCTCTCACGGTGCGCATCCTTGGCAGAGCCTGTTCCCGAAAAGGCAAACGTCCGGCTCCTTGTCCCACACGGAAGGTGGCAGCCCTGAAAGCGCTTGCTGGTCTTCACCTTCCCCCTGCAGCCTATTCACAGGCACAACAGGTTTTGGGATCTGTGCTTGCCCAGAGAAGGAACATCTCACGGTGCGCATCCTCGGCAGAGCCTGTTCCCGAAAAGGCAAACGTCCGGCTCCTTGTCCCACACGGAAGGTGGCAGCCCTGAAAGCTCTTGCTGGTCTTCACCTTCCCCGTGCAGCCTATTCACAGGCACAGCAGATTTTGCGATCTATGCTTTCCCAAAGACGCAATCTCTCACGTTGCGCATCCTCGGCAGAGCCTGTTCCCGAAAAGGCAAACGTCCGGCTCCTTGTCCCACATGGAAGGTGGCAGCCCTGAAAGCTGTTGCTGGTCTTCACCTTCCCCGTGCAGCCTATTCACAGGCACAACAGGTTTTGGGATCTCTGCTTGCCCAGAGAAGGAACATCTCACGGTGCGCATCCTCGGCAGAGCCTGTTCCCGAAAAGGCAAACGTCCGGCTCCTTGTCCCACACGGAAGGTGGCAGCCCGGAAAGCTGTTGCTGGTCTTCACCTTCCCCCTGCAGCCTATTCACAGGCACAACCGCACTGGGAATCTCTGCTTGCCCAGAGACGCAATCTCTCACGGTGCGCATCCTCGGCAGAGCCTGTTCCCGAAAAGGCAAACGTCCGGCTCCTTGTCCCACACGGAAGGTGGCAGCCCTGAAAGCTCTTGCTGGTCTTCGCCTTCCCCGTGCAGCCTATTCACAGGCACAACAGGTTTTGGGATCTGTGCTTTCCCAGAGACGCAATCTCTCACGGTGGGCATCCTCGGCAGAGCCTGTACCCGAAAAGGCAAACGTCCGGCTCCTTGTCCCACACGGAAGGTGGCAGCCCTGAAAGCTGTTGCTGGTCTTCACCTTCCCCCTGCAGCCTATTCACAGGCACAACAGGTTTTGGGATCTCTGCTTGCCCAGAGAAGGAACATCTCACGGTGGGCATCCTCGGCAGAGCCTGTTCCCGAAAAGGCAAACGTCCGGCTCCTTGTCCCACACGGAAGGTGGCAGCCCTGAAAGCTCTTGCTGGTCTTCACCTTCCCCCTGCAGCCTATTCACAGGCACAACCGCACTGGGAATCTCTGCTTTCCCAAAGACGCAATCCCTCACGGTGCGCATCCTCGGCAGAGCCTGTTCCCGAAAAGGCAAACGTCCGGCTCCTTGTCCCACACGGAAGGTGGCAGCCCTGAAAGCTCTTGCTGGTCTTCACCTTCCCCCTGCAGCCTATTCACAGGCACAACAGGTTTTGGGATCTGTGCTTGCCCCAAGACGCAATCTCTCACGGTGGGCATCCTCGGCAGAGCCTGTTCCCGAAAAGGCAAACGTCCGGCTCCTTGTCCCACACGGAAGGTGGCAGCCCTGAAAGCTCTTGCTGGTCTTCACCTTCCCCCTGCAGCCTATTCACAGGCACAACAGGTTTGGGGATCTGTGCTTGCCCAGAGAAGGAACATCTCACGGTGCGCATCCTCGGCAGAGCCTGTTCCCGAAAAGGCAAACGTCCGGCTCCTTGTCCCACACGGAAGGTGGCAGCCCTGAAAGCGCTTGCTGGTCTTCACCTTCCCCGTGCAGCCTATTCACAGGCACAACAGGTTTTGGGATCTCTGCTTTCCCAGAGACGCAATCTCTCACGGTGCGCATCCTCGGCAGAGCCTGTTCCCGAAAAGGCAAACGTCCGGCTCCTTGTCCCACACGGAAGGTGGCAGCCCTGAAAGCTCTTGCTGGTCTTCACCTTCCCCCTGCAGCCTATTCACAGGCACAACAGGTTTGGGGATCTGTGCTTGCCCAGAGAAGGAACATCTCACGGTGCGCATCCTCGGCAGAGCCTGTTCCCGAAAAGGCAAACGTCCGGCTCCTTGTCCCACACGGAAGGTGGCAGACCTGAAAGCTCTTGCTGGTCTTCACCTTCCCCGTGCAGCCTATTCACAGGCACAACAGGTTTTGGGATCTCTGCTTGCTCAGGGAAGGAACATCTCACGGTGCGCATCCTCGGCAGAGCCTGTTCCCGAAAAGGCAAACGTCCGGCTCCTTGTCCCACACGGAAGGTGGCAGCCCTGAAAGCTCTTGCTGGTCTTCACCTTCCCCCTGCAGCCTATTCACAGGCAAAACAGGTTTTGGGATCTCTGCTTGCCCAGAGAAGGAACATCTCACGGTGCGCATCCTCGGCAGAGCCTGTTCCCGAAAAGGCAAACGTCCGGCTCCTTGTCCCACACGGAAGGTGGCAGCCCTGAAAGCTCTTGCTGGTCTTCACCTTCCCCGTGCAGCCTATTCACAGGCACAACAGGTTTTGGGATCTGTGCTTGCCCCAAGACGCAATCTCTCACGGTGCGCATCCTCGGCAGAGCCTGTTCCTGAAAAGGCAAACGTCCGGCTCCTTGTCCCACACGGAAGGTGGCAGCCCTGAAAGCTCTTGCTGGTCTTCACCTTCCCCCTGCAGCCTATTCACAGGCACAACCGCACTGGGAATCTCTGCTTTCCCAAAGACGCAATCCCTCACGGTGCGCATCCTCGGCAGAGCCTGTTCCCGAAAAGGCAAACGTCCGGCTCCTTGTCCCACACGGAAGGTGGCAGCCCTGAAAGCTCTTGCTGGTCTTCACCTTCCCCGTGCAGCCTATTCACAGGCACAACAGGTTTTGGGATCTGTGCTTGCCCCAAGACGCAATCTCTCACGGTGCGCATCCTCGGCAGAGCCTGTTCCCGAAAAGGCAAACGTCCGGCTCCTTGTCCCACACGGAAGGTGGCAGCCCTGAAAGCTCTTGCTGGTCTTCACCTTCCCCGTGCAGCCTATTCACAGGCACAACAGGTTTTGGGATCTGTGCTTGCCCAGAGAAGGAACATCTCACGGTGCGCATCCTCGGCAGAGCCTGTTCCCGAAAAGGCAAACGTCCGGCTCCTTGTCCCACACGGAAGGTGGCAGCCCTGAAAGCTCTTGCTGGTCTTCACCTTCCCCGTGCAGCCTATTCACAGGCACAACAGGTTTTGGGATCTATGCTTTCCCAGAGACGCAATCTCTCACGGTGGGCATCCTCGGCAGAGCCTGTTCCCGAAAAAGCAAACGTCCGGCTCCTTGTCCCACACGGAAGGTGGCAGCCCTGAAAGCTCTTGCTGGTCTTCACCTTCCCCCTGCAGCCTATTCACAGGCACAACAGGTTTTGGGATCTGTGCTTGCCCAGAGAAGGAACATCTCACGGTGCGCATCCTCGGCAGAGCCTGTTCCCGAAAAGGCAAACGTCCGGCTCCTTGTCCCACACGGAAGGTGGCAGCCCTGAAAGCTGCTGCTGGTCTTCACCTTCCCCCTGCAGCCTATTCACAGGCACAACCGCACTGGGAATCTCTGCTTTCCCAAATACGCAATCCCTCACGGTGCGCATCCTCGGCAGAGCCTGTTCCCGAAAAGGCAAACGTCCGGCTCCTTGTCCCACACGGAAGGTGGCAGCCCGGAAAGCTCTTGCTGGTCTTCACCTTCCCCCTG
Organism: Haliaeetus albicilla; assembly: GCF_947461875.1. Classification (NCBI taxonomy): domain Eukaryota; kingdom Metazoa; phylum Chordata; class Aves; order Accipitriformes; family Accipitridae; genus Haliaeetus; species Haliaeetus albicilla. The sequence continues at coordinate 5,232,225 of NC_091512.1, forward strand.
CAGCCTATTCACAGGCACAACAGGTTTTGGGATCTCTGCTTGCCCAGAGAAGGAACATCTCACGGTGCGCATCCTCGGCAGAGCCTGTTCCCGAAAAGGCAAACGTCCGGCTCCTTGTCCCACACGGAAGGTGGCAGCCCGGAAAGCTGTTGCTGGTCTTCACCTTCCCCCTGCAGCCTATTCACAGGCACCACCGCACTGGGAATCTCTGCTTTCCCAAAGACGCAATCTCTCACGGTGCGCATCCTCGGCAGAGCCTGTTCCCGAAAAGGCAAACGTCCGGCTCCTTGTCCCACACGGAAGGTGGCAGCCCTGAAAGCTGTTGCTGGTCTTCACCTTCCCCCTGCAGCCTATTCACAGGCACAACCGCACTGGGAATCTCTGCTTTCCCAAAGACGCAATCCCACACGGTGCGCATCCTCGGCAGTGTTTGTTCCCGAAAAGGCAAACGTCCGGCTCCTTGTCCCACACGGAAGGTGGGAGCCCTGAAAGCTCTTGCTGGTCTTCGCCTTCCCCCTGCAGCCTATTCACAGGCACAACAGGTTTTGGGATCTCTGCTTGCCCCAAGACGCAATCTCTCACGGTGCGCATCCTCGGCAGAGCCTGTTCCCGAAAAGGCAAACGTCCGGCTCCTTGTCCCACACGGAAGGTGGCAGCCCTGAAAGCTCTTGCTGGTCTTCACCTTCCCCCTGCAGCCTATTCACAGGCACAACAGGTTTGGGGATCTGTGCTTGCCCAGAGAAGGAACATCTCACGGTGCGCATCCTCGGCAGAGCCTGTTCCCGAAAAGGCAAACGTCCGGCTCCTTGTCCCACACGGAAGGTGGCAGCCCTGAAAGCGCTTGCTGGTCTTCACCTTCCCCGTGCAGCCTATTCACAGGCACAACAGGTTTTGGGATCTCTGCTTTCCCAGAGACGCAATCTCTCACGGTGCGCATCCTCGGCAGAGCCTGTTCCCGAAAAAGCAAACGTCCGGCTCCTTGTCCCACACGGAAGGTGGCAGCCCTGAAAGCTGTTGCTGGTCTTCACCTTCCCCCTGCAGCCTATTCACAGGCACAACAGGTTTTGGGATCTCTGCTTGCCCAGAGAAGGAACATCTCACGGTGCGCATCCTCGGCAGAGCCTGTTCCCGAAAAGGCAAACGTCCGGCTCCTTGTCCCACACGGAAGGTGGCAGCCCTGAAAGCTCTTGCTGGTCTTCACCTTCCCCCTGCAGCCTATTCACAGGCACAACCGCACTGGGAATCTCTGCTTTCCCAAATACGCAATCCCTCACGGTGCGCATCCTCGGCAGAGCCTGTTCCCGAAAAGGCAAACGTCCGGCTCCTTGTCCCACACGGAAGGTGGCAGCCCGGAAAGCTCTTGCTGGTCTTCACCTTCCCCCTGCAGCCTATTCACAGGCACATCCGCACTGGGAATCTCTGCTTTCCCAAAGACGCAATCCCTCACGGTGCGCATCCTCGGCAGAGCCTGTTCCTGAAAAGGCAAACGTCCGGCTCCTTGTCCCACACGGAAGGTGGCAGCCCGGAAAGCTCTTGCTGGTCTTCACCTTCCCCCTGCAGCCTATTCACAGGCACAACCGCACTGGGAATCTCTGCTTTCCCAAAGACGCAATCTCTCACGGTGCGCATCCTCGGCAGAGCCTGTTCCCGAAAAGGCAAACGTCCGGCTCCTTGTCCCACACAGAAGGTGGCAGCCCTGAAAGCTCTTGCTGGTCTTCACCTTCCCCCTGCAGCCTATTCACAGGCACAACAGGTTTTGGGATCTCTGCTTGCCCAGAGAAGGAACATCTCACGGTGCGCATCCTCGGCAGAGCCTGTTCCCGAAAAGGCAAACATCCGGCTCCTTGTCCCACACGGAAGGTGGCAGCCCTGAAAGCTCTTGCTGGTCTTCACCTTCCCCCTGCAGCCTATTCACAGGCACAACAGGTTTTGGGATCTCTGCTTGCCCAGAGAAGGAACATCTCACGGTGCGCATCCTCGGCAGAGCCTGTTCCCGAAAAGGCAAACGTCCGGCTCCTTGTCCCACACGGAAGGTGGCAGCCCTGAGAGCTCTTGCTGGTCTTCACCTTCCCCGTGCAGCCTATTCACAGGCACAACAGGTTTTGGGATCTGTGCTTGCCCCAAGACGCAATCTCTCACGGTGCGCATCCTCGGCAGAGCCTGTTCCTGAAAAGGCAAACGTCCGGCTCCTTGTCCCACACGGAAGGTGGCAGCCCTGAAAGCTCTTGCTGGTCTTCACCTTCCCCCTGCAGCCTATTCACAGGCACAACCGCACTGGGAATCTCTGCTTTCCCAAAGACGCAATCCCTCACGGTGCGCATCCTCGGCAGAGCCTGTTCCCGAAAAGGCAAACGTCCGGCTCCTTGTCCCACACGGAAGGTGGCAGCCCTGAAAGCTCTTGCTGGTCTTCACCTTCCCCGTGCAGCCTATTCACAGGCACAACAGGTTTTGGGATCTGTGCTTGCCCCAAGACGCAATCTCTCACGGTGCGCATCCTCGGCAGAGCCTGTTCCCGAAAAGGCAAACGTCCGGCTCCTTGTCCCACACGGAAGGTGGCAGCCCTGAAAGCTCTTGCTGGTCTTCACCTTCCCCGTGCAGCCTATTCACAGGCACAACAGGTTTTGGGATCTGTGCTTGCCCAGAGAAGGAACATCTCACGGTGCGCATCCTCGGCAGAGCCTGTTCCCGAAAAGGCAAACGTCCGGCTCCTTGTCCCACACGGAAGGTGGCAGCCCTGAAAGCTCTTGCTGGTCTTCACCTTCCCCGTGCAGCCTATTCACAGGCACAACAGGTTTTGGGATCTATGCTTTCCCAGAGACGCAATCTCTCACGGTGGGCATCCTCGGCAGAGCCTGTTCCCGAAAAAGCAAACGTCCGGCTCCTTGTCCCACACGGAAGGTGGCAGCCCTGAAAGCTGTTGCTGGTCTTCACCTTCCCCCTGCAGCCTATTCACAGGCACAACAGGTTTTGGGATCTCTGCTTGCCCAGAGAAGGAACATCTCACGGTGCGCATCCTCGGCAGAGCCTGTTCCCGAAAAGGCAAACGTCCGGCTCCTTGTCCCACACGGAAGGTGGCAGCCCTGAAAGCTGCTGCTGGTCTTCACCTTCCCCCTGCAGCCTATTCACAGGCACAACCGCACTGGGAATCTCTGCTTTCCCAAATACGCAATCCCTCACGGTGCGCATCCTCGGCAGAGCCTGTTCCCGAAAAGGCAAACGTCCGGCTCCTTGTCCCACACGGAAGGTGGCAGCCCGGAAAGCTCTTGCTGGTCTTCACCTTCCCCCTGCAGCCTATTCACAGGCACAACAGGTTTTGGGATCTCTGCTTGCCCAGAGAAGGAACATCTCACGGTGCGCATCCTCGGCAGAGCCTGTTCCCGAAAAGGCAAACGTCCGGCTCCTTGTCCCACACGGAAGGTGGCAGCCCGGAAAGCTGTTGCTGGTCTTCACCTTCCCCCTGCAGCCTATTCACAGGCACCACCGCACTGGGAATCTCTGCTTTCCCAAAGACGCAATCTCTCACGGTGCGCATCCTCGGCAGAGCCTGTTCCCGAAAAGGCAAACGTCCGGCTCCTTGTCCCACACGGAAGGTGGCAGCCCGGAAAGCTGTTGCTGGTCTTCACCTTCCCCCTGCAGCCTATTCACAGGCACAACCGCACTGGGAATCTCTGCTTTCCCAAAGACGCAATCCCACACGGTGCGCATCCTCGGCAGTGTTTGTTCCCGAAAAGGCAAACGTCCGGCTCCTTGTCCCACACGGAAGGTGGGAGCCCTGAAAGCTCTTGCTGGTCTTCGCCTTCCCCCTGCAGCCTATTCACAGGCACAACAGGTTTTGGGATCTCTGCTTGCCCCAAGACGCAATCTCTCACGGTGCGCATCCTCGGCAGAGCCTGTTCCCGAAAAGGCAAACGTCCGGCTCCTTGTCCCACACGGAAGGTGGCAGCCCTGAAAGCTCTTGCTGGTCTTCACCTTCCCCCTGCAGCCTATTCACAGGCACAACAGGTTTGGGGATCTGTGCTTGCCCAGAGAAGGAACATCTCACGGTGCGCATCCTCGGCAGAGCCTGTTCCCGAAAAGGCAAACGTCCGGCTCCTTGTCCCACACGGAAGGTGGCAGCCCTGAAAGCGCTTGCTGGTCTTCACCTTCCCCGTGCAGCCTATTCACAGGCACAACAGGTTTTGGGATCTCTGCTTTCCCAGAGACGCAATCTCTCACGGTGCGCATCCTCGGCATAGCCTGTTCCCGAAAAAGCAAACGTCCGGCTCCTTGTCCCACACGGAAGGTGGCAGCCCTGAAAGCTGTTGCTGGTCTTCACCTTCCCCCTGCAGCCTATTCACAGGCACAACAGGTTTTGGGATCTCTGCTTGCCCAGAGAAGGAACATCTCACGGTGCGCATCCTCGGCAGAGCCTGTTCCTGAAAAGGCAAACGTCCGGCTCCTTGTCCCACACGGAAGGTGGCAGCCCGGAAAGCTCTTGCTGGTCTTCACCTTCCCCCTGCAGCCTATTCACAGGCACAACCGCACTGGGAATCTCTGCTTTCCCAAAGACGCAATCTCTCACGGTGCGCATCCTCGGCAGAGCCTGTTCCCGAAAAGGCAAACGTCCGGCTCCTTGTCCCACACAGAAGGTGGCAGCCCTGAAAGCTCTTGCTGGTCTTCACCTTCCCCCTGCAGCCTATTCACAGGCACAACAGGTTTTGGGATCTCTGCTTGCCCAGAGAAGGAACATCTCACGGTGCGCATCCTCGGCAGAGCCTGTTCCCGAAAATGCAAACATCCGGCTCCTTGTCCCACACGGAAGGTGGCAGCCCTGAAAGCTCTTGCTGGTCTTCACCTTCCCCCTGCAGCCTATTCACAGGCACAACAGGTTTTGGGATCTGTGCTTGCCCAGAGAAGGAACATCTCACGGTGCGCATCCTCGGCAGAGCCTGTTCCCGAAAAGGCAAACGTCCGGCTCCTTGTCCCACACGGAAGGTGGCAGCCCGGAAAGCTGTTGCTGGTCTTCACCTTCCCCGTGCAGCCTATTCACAGGCACAACAGGTTTTGGGATCTGTGCTTGCCCAGAGAAGGAACATCTCACGGTGCGCATCCTCGGCAGAGCCTGTTCCCGAAAAGGCAAACGTCCGGCTCCTTGTCCCACACGGAAGGTGGCAGCCCGGAAAGCTGTTGCTGGTCTTCACCTTCCCCCTGCAGCCTATTCACAGGCACAACAGGTTTTGGGATCTGTGCTTGCCCAGAGAAGGAACATCTCACGGTGCGCATCCTCGGCAGAGCCTGTTCCCGAAAAGGCAAACGTCCGGCTCCTTGTCCCACACGGAAGGTGGCAGCCCGGAAAGATGTTGCTGGTCTTCACCTTCCCCCTGCAGCCTATTCACAGGCACAACAGGTTTTGGGATCTGTGCTTGCCCAGAGAAGGAACATCTCACGGTGCGCATCCTCGGCAGAGCCTGTTCCCGAAAAGGCAAACGTCCGGCTCCTTGTCCCACACGGAAGGTGGCAGCCCGGAAAGCTGTTGCTGGTCTTCACCTTCCCCGTGCAGCCTATTCACAGGCACAACAGGTTTTGGGATCTCTGCTTGCCCCAAGACGCAATCTCTCACGGTGCGCATCCTCGGCAGAGCCTGTTCCCGAAAAGGCAAACGTCCGGCTCCTTGTCCCACACGGAAGGTGGCAGCCCGGAAAGCTGTTGCTGGTCTTCACCTTCCCCCTGCAGCCTATTCACAGGCACAACAGGTTTTGGGATCTGTGCTTACCCCAAGACGCAATCTCTCACGGTGCGCATCCTCGGCAGAGCCTGTTCCCGAAAAGGCAAACGTCCGGCTCCTTGTCCCACACGGAAGGTGGCAGCCCTGAAAGCTCTTGCTGGTCTTCACCTTCCCCGTGCAGCCTATTCACAGGCACAACAGGTTTTCGGATCTCTGCTTTCCCAGAGACGCAATCTCTCACGGTGCGCATCCTCGGCAGAGCCTGTTCCCGAAAAGGCAAACGTCCGGCTCCTTGTCCCACACGGAAGGTGGCAGCCCTGAAAGCTGTTGCTGGTCTTCACCTTCCCCGTGCAGCCTATTCACAGGCACAACAGGTTTTGGGATCTGTGCTTGCCCAGAGAAGGAACATCTCACGGTGCGCATCCTCGGCAGAGCCTGTTCCCGAAAAGGCAAACGTCCGGCTCCTTGTCCCACACGGAAGGTGGCAGCCCTGAGAGCTCTTGCTGGTCTTCACCTTCCCCCTGCAGCCTATTCACAGGCACAACAGGTTTTGGGATCTGTGCTTGCCCAGAGAAGGAACATCTCACGGTGCGCATCCTCGGCAGAGCCTGTTCCCGAAAAGGCAAACGTCCGGCTCCTTGTCCCACACGGAAGGTGGCAGACCTGAGAGCTCTTGCTGGTCTTCACCTTCCCCCTGCAGCCTATTCACAGGCACCACCGCACTGGGAATCTCTGCTTTCCCAAAGACGCAATCTCTCACGGTGCGCATCCTCGGCAGAGCCTGTTCCCGAAAAGGCAAACGTCCGGCTCCTTGTCCCACACGGAAGGTGGCAGCCCGGAAAGCTCTTGCTGGTCTTCACCTTCCCCCTGCAGCCTATTCACAGGCACAACCGCACTGGGAATCTCTGCTTTCCCAAAGACGCAATCCCACACGGTGCGCATCCTCGGCAGAGCCTGTTCCCAAAAAGGCAAACATCCGGCTCCTTGTCCCACACGGAAGGTGGCAGCCCTGAAAGCTCTTGCTGGTCTTCACCTTCCCCCTGCAGCCTATTCACAGGCACAACAGGTTTTGGGATCTCTGCTTGCCCAGAGAAGGAACATCTCACGGTGCGCTTCCTCGGCAGAGCCTGTTCCCGAAAAGGCAAACGTCCGGCTCCTTGTCCCACACGGAAGGTGGCAGCCCTGAAAGCTCTTGCTGGTCTTCGCCTTCCCCGTGCAGCCTATTCACAGGCACAACAGGTTTTGGGATCTCTGCTTTCCCAGAGACGCAATCTCTCACGGTGCGCATCCTCGGCAGAGCCTGTTCCCGAAAAGGCAAACGTCCGGCTCCTTGTCCCACATGGAAGGTGGCAGCCCTGAAAGGTGTTGCTGGTCTTCACCTTCCCCCTGCAGCCTATTCACAGGCACAACAGGTTTTGGGATCTCTGCTTGCCCAGAGAAGGAACATCTCACGGTGCGCATCCTCGGCAGAGCCTGTTCCCGAAAAGGCAAACGTCCGGCTCCTTGTCCCACACGGAAGGTGGCAGCCCGGAAAGCTGTTGCTGGTCTTCACCTTCCCCCTGCAGCCTATTCACAGGCACAACCGCACTGGGAATCTCTGCTTGCCCAGAGACGCAATCTCTCACGGTGCACATCCTCGGCAGAGCCTGTTCCCGAAAAGGCAAACGTCCGGCTCCTTGTCCCACACGGAAGGTGGCAGCCCTGAAAGCTCTTGCTGGTCTTCGCCTTCCCCGTGCAGCCTATTCACAGGCACAACAGGTTTTGGGATCTGTGCTTACCCCAAGACGCAATCTCTCACGGTGGGCATCCTCGGCAGAGCCTGTTCCCGAAAAGGCAAACGTCCGGCTCCTTGTCCCACACGGAAGGTGGCAGCCCTGAAAGCTCTTGCTGGTCTTCACCTTCCCCGTGCAGCCTATTCACAGGCACAACAGGTTTTGGGATCTGTGCTTGCCCAGAGAAGGAACATCTCACGGTGCGCATCCTCGGCAGAGCCTGTTCCCGAAAAGGCAAACGTCCGGCTCCTTGTCCCACACGGAAGGTGGCAGCCCTGAAAGCTGTTGCTGGTCTTCACCTTCCCCGTGCAGCCTATTCACAGGCACAACAGGTTTTGGGATCTGTGCTTGCCCAGAGAAGGAACATCTCAAGGTGCGCATCCTCGGCAGAGCCTGTTCCCGAAAAGGCAAACGTCCGGCTCCTTGTCCCACACGGAAGGTGGCAGCCCTGAGAGCTCTTGCTGGTCTTCACCTTCCCCCTGCAGCCTATTCACAGTCAAAACAGGTTTTGGGATCTCTGCTTGCCCAGAGAAGGAACATCTCACGGTGCGCATCCTCGGCAGAGCCTGTTCCCGAAAAGGCAAACGTCCGGCTCCTTGTCCCACACGGAAGGTGGCAGCCCTGAAAGCTCTTGCTGGTCTTCACCTTCCCCCTGCAGCCTATTCACAGGCACAACAGGTTTTGGGATCTGTGCTTGCCCCAAGACGCAATCTCTCACGGTGCGCATCCTCGGCAGAGCCTGTTCCCGAAAAGGCAAACGTCCGGCTCCTTGTCCCACATGGAAGGTGGCAGCCCTGAAAGCTCTTGCTGGTCTTCACCTTCCCCCTGCAGCCTATTCACAGGCACCACCGCACTGGGAATCTCTGCTTTCCCAAAGACGCAATCCCTCACGGTGCGCATCCTCGGCAGAGCCTGTTCCCGAAAAGGCAAACGTCCGGCTCCTTGTCCCACACGGAAGGTGGCAGCCCTGAAAGCTGTTGCTGGTCTTCACCTTCCCCCTGCAGCCTATTCACAGGCACAACAGGTTTTGGGATCTGTGCTTGCCCAGAGAAGGAACATCTCACGGTGCGCATCCTCGGCAGAGCCTGTTCCCGAAAAGGCAAACGTCCGGCTCCTTGTCCCACACGGAAGGTGGCAGCCCTGAGAGCTCTTGCTGGTCTTCACCTTCCCCCTGCAGCCTATTCACAGGCACAACCGCACTGGGAATCTCTGCTTTCCCAGAGACGCAATCTCTCACGGTGCGCATCCTCGGCAGAGCCTGTTCCCGAAAAGGCAAACGTCCGGCTCCTTGTCCCACACGGAAGGTGGCAGCCCTGAAAGCTCTTGCTGGTCTTCACCTTCCCCGTGCAGCCTATTCACAGGCACAACAGGTTTTGGGATCTCTGCTTGCCCAGAGACGCAATCTCTCACGGTGCGCATCCTCGGCAGAGCCTGTTCCCGAAAAGGCAAACGTCCGGCTCCTTGTCCCACATGGAAGGTGGCAGCCCTGAAAGCTCTTGCTGGTCTTCACCTTCCCCCTGCAGCCTATTCACAGGCACCACCGCACTGGGAATCTCTGCTTTCCCAAAGACGCAATCCCTCACGGTGCGCATCCTCGGCAGAGCCTGTTCCCGAAAAGGCAAACGTCCGGCTCCTTGTCCCACACGGAAGGTGGCAGCCCTGAAAGCTGTTGCTGGTCTTCACCTTCCCCCTGCAGCCTATTCACAGGCACAACAGGTTTTGGGATCTGTGCTTGCCCAGAGAAGGAACATCTCACGGTGCGCATCCTCGGCAGAGCCTGTTCCCGAAAAGGCAAACGTCCGGCTCCTTGTCCCACACGGAAGGTGGCAGCCCTGAGAGCTCTTGCTGGTCTTCACCTTCCCCCTGCAGCCTATTCACAGGCACAACCGCACTGGGAATCTCTGCTTTCCCAGAGACGCAATCTCTCACGGTGCGCATCCTCGGCAGAGCCTGTTCCCGAAAAGGCAAACGTCCGGCTCCTTGTCCCACACGGAAGGTGGCAGCCCTGAAAGCTCTTGCTGGTCTTCACCTTCCCCGTGCAGCCTATTCACAGGCACAACAGGTTTTGGGATCTCTGCTTGCCCAGAGACGCAATCTCTCACGGTGCGCATCCTCGGCAGAGCCTGTTCCCGAAAAGGCAAACGTCCGGCTCCTTGTCCCACACGGAAGGTGGCAGCCCTGAAAGCTCTTGCTGGTCTTCACCTTCCCCCTGCAGCCTATTCACAGGCACAACAGGTTTTGGGATCTCTGCTTGCCCAGAAAAGGAACATCTCACGGTGCGCATCCTCGGCAGAGCCTGTTCCCGAAAAGGCAAACGTCCGGCTCCTTGTCCCACACGGAAGGTGGCAGCCCTGAAAGCGCTTGCTGGTCTTCACCTTCCCCGTGCAGCCTATTCACAGGCACAACAGGTTTTGGGATCTCTGCTTTCCCAGAGACGCAATCTCTCACGGTGCGCATCCTCGGCAGAGCCTGTTCCCGAAAAGGCAAACGTCCGGCTCCTTGTCCCACACGGAAGGTGGCAGCCCTGAAAGCTCTTGCTGGTCTTCACCTTCCCCGTGCAGCCTATTCACAGGCACAACAGGTTTTGGGATCTCTGCTTGCCCAGAGAAGGAACATCTCACGGTGGGCATCCTCGGCAGAGCCTGTTCCCGAAAAGGCAAACGTCCGGCTCCTTGTCCCACACGGAAGGTGGCAGCCCTGAAAGCTCTTGCTGGTCTTCACCTTCCCCCTGCAGCCTATTCACAGGCACAACCGCACTGGGAATCTCTGCTTTCCCAAAGACGCAATCCCTCACGGTGCGCATCCTCGGCAGAGCCTGTTCCCGAAAAGGCAAACGTCCGGCTCTTTGTCCCACAAGGAAGGTGGCAGCCCGGAAAGCTCTTGCTGGTCTTCACCTTCCCCCTGCAGCCTATTCACAGGCACATCCGCACTGGGAATCTCTGCTTTCCCAAAGACGCAATCCCTCACGGTGCGCATCCTCGGCAGAGCCTGTTCCCGAAAAGGCAAACGTCCGGCTCCTTGTCCCACACGGAAGGTGGCAGCCCGGAAAGCTGTTGCTGGTCTTCACCTTCCCCCTGCAGCCTATTCACAGGCACAACAGGTTTTGGGATCTGTGCTTGCCCAGAGAAGGAACATCTCACGGTGCGCATCCTCGGCAGAGCCTGTTCCCGAAAAGGCAAACGTCCGGCTCCTTGTCCCACACGGAAGGTGGCAGCCCGGAAAGCTGTTGCTGGTCTTCACCTTCCCCGTGCAGCCTATTCACAGGCACAACAGGTTTTGGGATCTGTGCTTGCCCCAAGACGCAATCTCTCACGGTGCGCATCCTCGGCAGAGCCTGTTCCCGAAAAGGCAAACGTCCGGCTCCTTGTCCCACACGGAAGGTGGCAGCCCGGAAAGCTGTTGCTGGTCTTCACCTTCCCCGTGCAGCCTATTCACAGGCACAACAGGTTTTGGGATCTGTGCTTACCCCAAGACGCAATCTCTCACGGTGCGCATCCTCGGCAGAGCCTGTTCCCGAAAAGGCAAACGTCCGGCTCCTTGTCCCACACGGAAGGTGGCAGCCCTGAAAGCTCTTGCTGGTCTTCACCTTCCCCGTGCAGCCTATTCACAGGCACAACAGGTTTTGCGATCTGTGCTTTCCCAGAGACGCAATCTCTCACGGTGCGCATCCTCGGCAGAGCCTGTTCCCGAAAAGGCAAACGTCCGGCTCCTTGTCCCACACGGAAGGTGGCAGCCCTGAAAGCTGTTGCTGGTCTTCACCTTCCCCGTGCAGCCTATTCACAGGCACAACAGGTTTTGGGATCTGTGCTTGCCCAGAGAAGGAACATCTCACGGTGCGCATCCTCGGCAGAGCCTGTTCCCGAAAAGGCAAACGTCCGGCTCCTTGTCCCACACGGAAGGTGGCAGCCCTGAAAGCTCTTGCTGGTCTTCACCTTCCCCCTGCAGCCTATTCACAGGCACAACAGGTTTCGGGATCTGTGCTTGCCCAGAGAAGGAACATCTCACGGTGCGCATCCTCGGCAGAGCCTGTTCCCGAAAAGGCAAACGTCCGGCTCCTTGTCCCACACGGAAGGTGGCAGCCCTGAGAGCTCTTGCTGGTCTTCACCTTCCCCCTGCAGCCTATTCACAGGCACAACAGGTTTTGGGATCTGTGCTTGCCCAGAGAAGGAACATCTCACGGTGCGCATCCTCGGCAGAGCCTGTTCCCGAAAAGGCAAACGTCCGGCTCCTTGTCCCACACGGAAGGTGGCAGCCCTGAAAGCTGTTGCTGGTCTTCACCTTCCCCCTGCAGCCTATTCACAGGCACAACCGCACTGGGAATCTCTGCTTGCCCAGAGACGCAATCTCTCACGGTGCACATCCTCGGCAGAGCCTGTTCCCGAAAAGGCAAACGTCCGGCTCCTTGTCCCACACGGAAGGTGGCAGCCCTGAAAGCTCTTGCTGGTCTTCACCTTCCCCCTGCAGCCTATTCACAGGCACAACCGCACTGGGAATCTCTGCTTTCCCAAAGACGCAATCCCTCACGGTGCGCATCCTCGGCAGAGCCTGTTCCCGAAAAGGCAAACGTCCGGCTCCTTGTCCCACACGGAAGGTGGCAGCCCGGAAAGCTGTTGCTGGTCTTCACCTTCCCCCTGCAGCCTATTCACAGGCACAACAGGTTTTGGGATCTGTGCTTGCCCAGAGAAGGAACATCTCACGGTGCGCATCCTCGGCAGAGCCTGTTCCCGAAAAGGCAAACGTCCGGCTCCTTGTCCCACACGGAAGGTGGCAGCCCTGAAAGCTCTTGCTGGTCTTCACCTTCCCCCTGCAGCCTATTCACAGGCACAACAGGTTTTGGGATCTCTGCTTTCCCAGAGACGCAATCTCTCACGGTGCGCATCCTCGGCAGAGCCTGTTCCCGAAAAGGCAAACGTCCGGCTCCTTGTCCCACACGGAAGGTGGCAGCCCTGAAAGCTCTTGCTGGTCTTCACCTTCCCCCTGCAGCCTATTCACAGGCACAACAGGTTTTGGGATCTCTGCTTGCCCAGAGAAGGAACATCTCACGGTGCGCATCCTCGGCAGAGCCTGTTCCCGAAAAGGCAAACGTCCGGCTCCTTGTCCCACACGGAAGGTGGCAGCCCTGAAAGCTCTTGCTGGTCTTCACCTTCCCCCTGCAGCCTATTCACAGGCACAACAGGTTTTGGGATCTGTGCTTGCCCAGAGACGCAATCTCTCACGGTGCGCATCCTCGGCAGAGCCTGTTCCAGAACAGGCAAACGTCCGGCTCCTTGTCCCACACGGAAGGTGGCAGCCCGGAAAGCTGTTGCTGGTCTTCACCTTCCCCCTGCAGCCTTTTCACAGGCACCACCGCACTGGGAATCTCTGCTTTCCCAAAGACGCAATCCCTCACGGTGCGCATCCTCGGCAGAGCCTGTTCCCGAAAAGGCAAACGTCCGGCTCCTTGTCCCACACGGAAGGTGGCAGCCCGGAAAGCTCTTGCTGGTCTTCACCTTCCCCCTGCAGCCTATTCACAGGCACAACAGGTTTGGGGATCTGTGCTTACCCCAAGACGCAATCTCTCACGGTGCGCATCCTCGGCAGAGCCTGTTCCCGAAAAGGCAAACGTCCGGCTCCTTGTCCCACACGGAAGGTGGCAGCCCGGAAAGCTCTTGCTGGTCTTCACCTTCCCCCTGCAGCCTATTCACAGGCACAACAGGTTTTGGGATCTCTGCTTGCTCAGAGAAGGAACATCTCACGGTGAGCATCCTCGGCAGAGCCTGTTCCCGAAAAGGCAAACGTCCGGCTCCTTGTCCCACACGGAAGGTGGCAGCCCGGAAAGCTGTTGCTGGTCTTCACCTTCCCCCTGCAGCCTATTCACAGGCACCACCGCACTGGGAATCTCTGCTTTCCCAAAGACGCAATCTCTCACGGTGCGCATCCTCGGCAGAGCCTGTTCCCGAAAAGGCAAACGTCCGGCTCCTTGTCCCACACGGAAGGTGGCAGCCCTGAAAGCTCTTGCTGGTCTTCACCTTCCCCCTGCAGCCTATTCACAGGCACAACCGCACTGGGAATCTCTGCTATCCCAAAGACGCAATCCTTCACGGTGCGCATCCTCGGCAGAGCCTGTTCCCAAAAAGGCAAACGTCCGGCTCCTTGTCCCACATGGAAGGTGGCAGCCCGGAAAGCTCTTGCTGGTCTTCACCTTCCCCCTGCAGCCTATTCACAGGCACAACAGGTTTTGGGATCTGTGCTTGCCCAGAGAAGGAACATCTCACGGTGCGCATCCTCGGCAGAGCCTGTTCCCGAAAAGGCAAACGTCCGGCTCCTTGTCCCACACGGAAGGTGGCAGCCCTGAAAGCTCTTGCTGGTCTTCGCCTTCCCCCTGCAGCCTATTCACAGGCACAACAGATTTTGCGATCTATGCTTTCCCAGAGACGCAATCTCTCACGGTGCGCATCCTCGGCAGAGCCTGTTCCCGAAAAGGCAAACGTCCGGCTCCTTGTCCCACACGGAAGGTGGCAGCCCTGAAAGCTCTTGCTGGTCTTCACCTTCCCCCTGCAGCCTATTCACAGGCACAACAGGTTTTGGGATCTCTGCTTGCCCAGAGAAGGAACATCTCACGGTGCGCATCCTCGGCAGAGCCTGTTCCCGAAAAGGCAAACGTCCGGCTCCTTGTCCCACACGGAAGGTGGCAGCCCGGAAAGCTGTTGCTGGTCTTCACCTTCCCCCTGCAGCCTATTCACAGGCACAACCGCACTGGGAATCTCTGCTTGCCCAGAGACGCAATCCCTCACGGTGCGCATCCTCGGCAGAGCCTGTTCCCGAAAAGGCAAACGTCCGGCTCCTTGTCCCACACGGAAGGTGGCAGCCCTGAAAGCTCTTGCTGGTCTTCGCCTTCCCCGTGCACCTATTCACAGGCACAACAGGTTTTGGGATCTATGCTTTCCCAGAGACGCAATCTCTCACGGTGGGCATCCTCGGCAGAGCCTGTTCCCGAAAAGGCAAACGTCCGGCTCCTTGTCCCACACGGAAGGTGGCAGCCCTGAAAGCTCTTGCTGGTCTTCACCTTCCCCGTGCAGCCTATTCTCAGGCACAACCGCACTGGGAATCTCTGCTTTCCCAAAGACGCAATCCCTCACGGTGCGCATCCTCGGCAGAGCCTGTTCCCGAAAAGGCAAACGTCCGGCTCCTTGTCCCACACGGAAGGTGGCAGCCCTGAAAGCTCTTGCTGGTCTTCACCTTCCCCCTGCAGCCTATTCACAGGCACAACCGCACTGGGAATCTCTGCTTTCCCAAAGACGCAATCCCTCACGGTGCGCATCCTCGGCAGAGCCTGTTCCCGAAAAGGCAAACGTCCGGCTCCTTGTCCCACACGGAAGGTGGCAGCCCTGAAAGCTCTTGCTGGTCTTCACCTTCCCCCTGCAGCCTATTCACAGGCACAACAGGTTTTGGGATCTGTGCTTGCCCCAAGATGCAATCTCTCACGGTGCGCATCCTCGGCAGAGCCTGTTCCCGAAAAGGCAAACGTCCGGCTCCTTGTCCCACATGGAAGGTGGCAGCCCTGAAAGCTCTTGCTGGTCTTCACCTTCCCCCTGCAGCCTATTCACAGGCACCACCGCACTGGGAATCTCTGCTTTCCCAAAGACGCAATCCCTCACGGTGCGCATCCTCGGCAGAGCCTGTTCCCGAAAAGGCAAACGTCCGGCTCCTTGTCCCACACGGAAGGTGGCAGCCCTGAAAGCTCTTGCTGGTCTTCGCCTTCCCCCTGCAGCCTATTCACAGACACAACAGATTTTGCGATCTATGCTTTCCCAGAGACGCAATCTCTCACGGTGCGCATCCTCGGCAGAGCCTGTTCCCGAAAAGGCAAACGTCCGGCTCCTTGTCCCACACGGAAGGTGGCAGCCCTGAAAGCTGTTGCTGGTCTTCACCTTCCCCCTGCAGCCTATTCACAGGCACAACAGGTTTTGGGATCTGTGCTTGCCCAGAGAAGGAACATCTCACGGTGCGCATCCTCGGCAGAGCCTGTTCCCGAAAAGGCAAACGTCCGGCTCCTTGTCCCACACGGAAGGTGGCAGCCCTGAAAGCTCTTGCTGGTCTTCACCTTCCCCCTGCAGCCTATTCACAGGCACAACCGCACTGGGAATCTCTGCTTTCCCAGAGACGCAATCTCTCACGGTGCGCATCCTCGGCAGAGCCTGTTCCCGAAAAGGCAAACGTCCGGCTCCTTGTCCCACACGGAAGGTGGCAGCCCTGAAAGCTCTTGCTGGTCTTCACCTTCCCCGTGCAGCCTATTCACAGGCACAACAGGTTTTGGGATCTCTGCTTGCCCAGAGACGCAATCTCTCACGGTGCGCATCCTCGGCAGAGCCTGTTCCTGAAAAGGCAAACGTCCGGCTCCTTGTCCCACACGGAAGGTGGCAGCCCTGAAAGCTCTTGCTGGTCTTCACCTTCCCCCTGCAGCCTATTCACAGGCACAACAGGTTTTGGGATCTCTGCTTGCCCAGAGAAGGAACATCTCACGGTGCGCATCCTCGGCAGAGCCTGTTCCCGAAAAGGCAAACGTCCGGCTCCTTGTCCCACACGGAAGGTGGCAGCCCTGAAAGCGCTTGCTGGTCTTCACCTTCCCCCTGCAGCCTATTCACAGGCACAACAGGTTTTGGGATCTCTGCTTTCCCAGAGACGCAATCTCTCACGGTGCGCATCCTCGGCAGAGCCTGTTCCCGAAAAGGCAAACGTCCGGCTCCTTGTCCCACACGGAAGGTGGCAGCCCGGAAAGCTCTTGCTGGTCTTCACCTTCCCCGTGCAGCCTATTCACAGGCACAACAGGTTTTGGGATCTCTGCTTGCCCAGAGAAGGAACATCTCACGGTGCGCATCCTCGGCAGAGCCTGTTCCCGAAAAGGCAAACGTCCGGCTCCTTGTCCCACACGGAAGGTGGCAGCCCTGAAAGCTCTTGCTGGTCTTCACCTTCCCCCTGCAGCCTATTCACAGGCACAACCGCACTGGGAATCTCTGCTTTCCCAAAGACGCAATCCCTCACGGTGCGCATCCTCGGCAGAGCCTGTTCCCAAAAAGGCAAACGTCCGGCTCCTTGTCCCACACGGAAGGTGGCAGCCCTGAAAGCTGTTCCTGGTCTTCACCTTCCCCCTGCAGCCTATTCACAGGCACAACAGGTTTTGGGATCTCTGCTTGCCCAGAGAAGGAACATCTCACGGTGCGCATCCTCGGCAGAGCCTGTTCCCGAAAAGGCAAACGTCCGGCTCCTTGTCCCACACGGAAGGTGGCAGCCCTGAAAGCTCTTGCTGGTCTTCACCTTCCCCCTGCAGCCTATTCACAGGCACAACAGGTTTTGGGATCTCTGCTTGCCCAGAGAAGGAACATCTCACGGTGCGCATCCTCGGCAGAGCCTGTTCCCGAAAAGGCAAACGTCCGG
Source organism: Haliaeetus albicilla (assembly GCF_947461875.1). NCBI lineage: Eukaryota > Metazoa > Chordata > Aves > Accipitriformes > Accipitridae > Haliaeetus > Haliaeetus albicilla. Next base: position 5,249,115 of record NC_091512.1, read on the forward strand.
CTCCTTGTCCCACACGGAAGGTGGCAGCCCTGAAAGCTCTTGCTGGTCTTCACCTTCCCCCTGCAGCCTATTCACAGGCACAACAGGTTTTGGGATCTCTGCTTGCCCAGAGAAGGAACATCTCACGGTGCGCATCCTCGGCAGAGCCTGTTCCCGAAAAGGCAAACGTCCGGCTCCTTGTCCCACACGGAAGGTGGCAGCCCGGAAAGCTCTTGCTGGTCTTCACCTTCCCCCTGCAGCCTATTCACAGGCACAACAGGTTTGGGGATCTGTGCTTGCCCAGAGACGCAATCTCTCACGGTGGTCATCCTCGGCAGAGCCTGTTCCAGAACAGGCAAACGTCCGGCTCCTTGTCCCACACGGAAGGTGGCAGCCCTCAAAGCTCTTGCTGGTCTTCACCTTCCCCGTGCAGCCTATTCACAGGCACAACAGGTTTTGGGATCTCTGCTTGCCCAGAGAAGGAACATCTCACGGTGGGCATCCTCGGCAGAGCCTGTTCCCGAAAAGGCAAACGTCCGGCTCCTTGTCCCACACGGAAGGTGGCAGCCCTGAAAGCTCTTGCTGGTCTTCACCTTCCCCGTGCAGCCTATTCTCAGGCACAACCGCACTGGGAATCTCTGCTTTCCCAAAGACGCAATCCCTCACGGTGCGCATCCTCGGCAGAGCCTGTTCCCGAAAAGGCAAACGTCCGGCTCCTTGTCCCACACGGAAGGTGGCAGCCCGGAAAGCTGTTGCTGGTCTTCACCTTCCCCGTGCAGCCTATTCACAGGCACAACCGCACTGGGAATCTCTGCTTTCCCAAAGACGCAATCTCTCACGGTGCGCATCCTCGGCAGAGCCTGTTCCCGAAAAGGCAAACGTCCGGCTCCTTGTCCCACATGGAAGGTGGCAGCCCTGAAAGCTCTTGCTGGTCTTCACCTTCCCCCTGCAGCCTATTCACAGGCACCACCGCACTGGGAATCTCTGCTTTCCCAAAGACGCAATCCCTCACGGTGCGCATCCTCGGCAGAGCCTGTTCCCGAAAAGGCAAACGTCCGGCTCCTTGTCCCACACGGAAGGTGGCAGCCCTGAAAGCTGTTGCTGGTCTTCACCTTCCCCCTGCAGCCTATTCACAGGCACAACCGCACTGGGAATCTCTGCTTTCCCAGAGACGCAATCTCTCACGGTGCGCATCCTCGGCAGAGCCTGTTCCCGAAAAGGCAAACGTCCGGCTCCTTGTCCCACACGGAAGGTGGCAGCCCTGAAAGCTCTTGCTGGTCTTCACCTTCCCCCTGCAGCCTATTCACAGGCACAACAGGTTTTGGGATCTCTGCTTGCCCAGAGAAGGAACATCTCACGGTGCGCATCCTCGGCAGAGCCTGTTCCCGAAAAGGCAAACGTCCGGCTCCTTGTCCCACACGGAAGGTGGCAGCCCGGAAAGCTGTTGCTGGTCTTCACCTTCCCCCTGCAGCCTATTCACAGGCACAACAGCTTTGGGGATCTGTGCTTGCCCAGAGAAGGAACATCTCACGGTGCGCATCCTCGGCAGAGCCTGTTCCCGAAAAGGCAAACGTCCGGCTCCTTGTCCCACACGGAAGGTGGCAGCCCTGAAAGCTGTTGCTGGTCTTCACCTTCCCCGTGCAGCCTATTCACAGGCACAACAGGTTTTGGGATCTCTGCTTGCCCAGAGACGCAATCTCTCACGGTGCGCATCCTCGGCAGAGCCTGTTCCCGAAAAGGCAAACGTCCGGCTCCTTGTCCCACACGGAAGGTGGCAGCCCTGAAAGCTCTTGCTGGTCTTCACCTTCCCCCTGCAGCCTATTCACAGGCACAACCGCACTGGGAATCTCTGCTTTCCCAAAGACGCAATCCCTCACGGTGCGCATCCTCGGCAGAGCCTGTTCCCGAAAAGGCAAACGTCCGGCTCCTTGTCCCACACGGAAGGTGGCAGCCCTGAAAGCTCTTGCTGGTCTTCACCTTCCCCGTGCAGCCTATTCACAGGCACAACAGGTTTTGGGATCTCTGCTTGCCCCAAGACGCAATCTCTCACGGTGCGCATCCTCGGCAGAGCCTGTTCCCAAAAAGGCAAACGTCCGGCTCCTTGTCCCACACGGAAGGTGGCAGCCCTGAAAGCTCTTGCTGGTCTTCACCTTCCCCCTGCAGCCTATTCACAGGCACAACAGGTTTTGGGATCTGTGCTTGCCCAGAGAAGGAACATCTCACGGTGCGCATCCTCGGCAGAGCCTGTTCCCGAAAAGGCAAACGTCCGGCTCCTTGTCCCACACGGAAGGTGGCAGCCCTGAAAGCTGTTGCTGGTCTTCACCTTCCCCCTGCAGCCTATTCACAGGCACAACCGCACTGGGAATCTCTGCTTTCCCAGAGACGCAATCTCTCACGGTGCGCATCCTCGGCAGAGCCTGTTCCCGAAAAGGCAAACGTCCGGCTCCTTGTCCCACACGGAAGGTGGCAGCCCTGAAAGCTCTTGCTGGTCTTCACCTTCCCCCTGCAGCCTATTCACAGGCACAACAGGTTTTGGGATCTCTGCTTGCCCAGAGAAGGAACATCTCACGGTGCGCATCCTCGGCAGAGCCTGTTCCCGAAAAGGCAAACGTCCGGCTCCTTGTCCCACACGGAAGGTGGCAGCCCGGAAAGCTGTTGCTGGTCTTCACCTTCCCCCTGCAGCCTATTCACAGGCACAACAGCTTTGGGGATCTGTGCTTGCCCAGAGAAGGAACATCTCACGGTGCGCATCCTCGGCAGAGCCTGTTCCCGAAAAGGCAAACGTCCGGCTCCTTGTCCCACACGGAAGGTGGCAGCCCTGAAAGCTCTTGCTGGTCTTCACCTTCCCCGTGCAGCCTATTCACAGGCACAACAGGTTTTGGGATCTCTGCTTGCCCAGAGACGCAATCTCTCACGGTGCGCATCCTCGGCAGAGCCTGTTCCCGAAAAGGCAAACGTCCGGCTCCTTGTCCCACACGGAAGGTGGCAGCCCTGAAAGCTCTTGCTGGTCTTCACCTTCCCCCTGCAGCCTATTCACAGGCACAACCGCACTGGGAATCTCTGCTTTCCCAAAGACGCAATCCCTCACGGTGCGCATCCTCGGCAGAGCCTGTTCCCGAAAAGGCAAACGTCCGGCTCCTTGTCCCACACGGAAGGTGGCAGCCCTGAAAGCTGTTCCTGGTCTTCACCTTCCCCCTGCAGCCTATTCACAGGCACAACAGGTTTTGGGATCTCTGCTTGCCCAGAGAAGGAACATCTCACGGTGCGCATCCTCGGCAGAGCCTGTTCCCGAAAAGGCAAACGTCCGGCTCCTTGTCCCACACGGAAGGTGGCAGCCCTGAGAGCTCTTGCTGGTCTTCACCTTCCCCCTGCAGCCTATTCACAGGCACAAGAGGTTTTGGGATCCCTGCTTTCCCAGAGACGCAATCTCTCACGGTGCGCATCCTCGGCAGAGCCTGTTCCCGAAAAGGCAAACGTCCGGCTACTTGTCCCACACGCAAGGTGGCAGCCCGGAAAGCTCTTGCTGGTCTTCACCTTCCCCCTGCAGCCTATTCACAGGCACAACCGCACTGGGAATCTCTGCTTTCCCAGAGACGCAATCTCTCACGGTGGGCATCCTCGGCAGAGCCTGTTCCCGAAAAGGCAAACGTCCGGCTCCTTGTCCCACACGGAAGGTGGCAGCCCTGAAAGCTCTTGCTGGTCTTCACCTTCCCCCTGCAGCCTATTCACAGGCACAACCGCACTGGGAATCTCTGCTTTCCCAAAGACGCAATCCCTCACGGTGCGCATCCTCGGCAGAGCCTGTTCCCAAAAAGGCAAACGTCCGGCTCCTTGTCCCACACGGAAGGTGGCAGCCCTGAAAGCTGTTCCTGGTCTTCACCTTCCCCCTGCAGCCTATTCACAGGCACAACATGTTTTGGGATCTCTGCTTGCCCAGAGAAGGAACATCTCACGGTGCGCATCCTCGGCAGAGCCTGTTCCCGAAAAGGCAAACGTCCGGCTCCTTGTCCCACACGGAAGGTGGCAGCCCTGAAAGCTCTTGCTGGTCTTCACCTTCCCCCTGCAGCCTATTCACAGGCACAACCGCACTGGGAATCTCTGCTTTCCCAAAGACGCAATCCCTCACGGTGCGCATCCTCGGCAGAGCCTGTTCCCGAAAAGGCAAACGTCCGGCTCCTTGTCCCACACGGAAGGTGGCAGCCCTGAAAGCTCTTGCTGGTCTTCACCTTCCCCGTGCAGCCTATTCACAGGCACAACAGGTTTTGGGATCTGTGCTTGCCCCAAGACGCAATCTCTCACGGTGCGCATCCTCGGCAGAGCCTGTTCCCGAAAAGGCAAACGTCCGGCTCCTTGTCCCACACGGAAGGTGGCAGCCCTGAAAGCTCTTGCTGGTCTTCACCTTCCCCGTGCAGCCTATTCACAGGCACAACAGGTTTTGGGATCTCTGCTTTCCCAGAGACGCAATCCCTCACGGTGCGCATCCTCGGCAGAGCCTGTTCCCGAAAAGGCAAACGTCCGGCTCCTTGTCCCACACGGAAGGTGGCAGCCCTGAAAGCTGTTGCTGGTCTTCACCTTCCCCCTGCAGCCTATTCACAGGCACAACCGCACTGGGAATCTCTGCTTTCCCAAAGACGCAATCCCTCACAGTGCGCATCCTCGGCAGAGCCTGTTCCTGAAAAGGCAAACGTCCGGCTCCTTGTCCCACACGGAAGGTGGCAGCCCGGAAAGCTCTTGCTGGTCTTCACCTTCCCCCTGCAGCCTATTCACAGGCACAAGAGGTTTTGGGATCTGTGCTTGCCCAGAGAAGGAACATCTCACGGTGCGCATCCTCGGCAGAGCCTGTTCCCGAAAAGGCAAACGTCCGGCTCCTTGTCCCACACGGAAGGTGGCAGCCCTGAAAGCTCTTGCTGGTCTTCACCTTCCCCCTGCAGCCTATTCACAGGCACAACCGCACTGGGAATCTCTGCTTTCCCAAAGACGCAATCCCTCACGGTGCGCATCCTCGGCAGAGCCTGTTCCCGAAAAGGCAAACGTCCGGCTCCTTGTCCCACACGGAAGGTGGCAGCCCTGAAAGCTCTTGCTGGTCTTCACCTTCCCCCTGCAGCCTATTCACAGGCACCACCGCACTGGGAATCTCTGCTTTCCCAAAGACGCAATCCCTCACGGTGCGCATCCTCGGCAGAGCCTGTTCCCGAAAAGGCAAACGTCCGGCTCCTTGTCCCACACGGAAGGTGGCAGCCCTGAAAGCTCTTGCTGGTCTTCACCTTCCCCCTGCAGCCTATTCACATGCACAACCGCACTGGGAATCTCTGCTTTCCCAAAGACGCAATCCCTCACGGTGCGCATCCTCGGCAGAGCCTGTTCCCGAAAAGGCAAACGTCCGGCTCCTTGTCCCACACGGAAGGTGGCAGCCCTGAAAGCTGTTGCTGGTCTTCACCTTCCCCCTGCAGCGTATTCACAGGAACAACCGCACTGGGAATCTCTGCTTTCCCAAAGACGCAATCCCTCACGGTGCGCATCCTCGGCAGAGCCTGTTCCCGAAAAGGCAAACGTCCGGCTCCTTGTCCCACACGGAAGGTGGCAGCCCGGAAAGCTCTTGCTGGTCTTCACCTTCCCCCTGCAGCCTATTCACAGGCACAACAGGTTTTGGGATCTGTGCTTGCCCAGAGAAGGAACATCTCACGGTGCGCATCCTCGGCAGAGCCTGTTCCCGAAAAGGCAAACGTCCGGCTCCTTGTCCCACACGGAAGGTGGCAGCCCGGAAAGCTGTTGCTGGTCTTCACCTTCCCCCTGCAGCCTATTCACAGGCACAACCGCACTGGGAATCTCTGCTTTCCCAGAGACGCAATCTCTCACGGTGCGCATCCTCGGCAGAGCCTGTTCCCGAAAAGGCAAACGTCCGGCTCCTTGTCCCACACGGAAGGTGGCATCCCTGAAAGCTCTTGCTGGTCTTCACCTTCCCCGTGCAGCCTATTCACAGGCACAACAGGTTTTGGGATCTCTGCTTTCCCAGAGACGCAATCTCTCACGGTGCGCATCCTCGGCAGAGCCTGTTCCCGAAAAGGCAAACATCCGGCTCCTTGTCCCACACGGAAGGTGGCAGCCCTGAAAGCTCTTGCTGGTCTTCACCTTCCCCCTGCAGCCTATTCACAGGCACAACAGGTTTTGGGATCTCTGCTTTCCCAGAGACGCAATCTCTCACGGTGCGCATCCTCGGCAGAGCCTGTTCCCGAAAAGGCAAACGTCCGGCTCCTTGTCCCACACGGAAGGTGGCAGCCCTGAAAGCGCTTGCTGGTCTTCACCTTCCCCGTGCAGCCTATTCACAGGCACAACAGGTTTTGGGATCTCTGCTTTCCCAGAGACGCAATCTCTCACATTGCGCATCCTCGGCAGAGCCTGTTCCCGAAAAGGCAAACGTCCGGCTCCTTGTCCCACACGGAAGGTGGCAGCCCTGAAAGCTCTTGCTGGTCTTCACCTTCCCCGTGCAGCCTATTCACAGGCACAACAGGTTTTGGGATCTCTGCTTGCCCAGAGAAGGAACATCTCACGGTGCGCATCCTCGGCAGAGCCTGTTCCCGAAAAGGCAAACGTCCGGCTCCTTGTCCCACACGGAAGGTGGCAGCCCTGAAAGCTCTTGCTGGTCTTCACCTTCCCCGTGCAGCCTATTCACAGGCACAACCGCACTGGGAATCTCTGCTTTCCCAAAGACGCAATCCCTCACGGTGCGCATCCTCGGCAGAGCCTGTTCCCAAAAAGGCAAACGTCCGGCTCCTTGTCCCACACGGAAGGTGGCAGCCCGGAAAGCCGTTCCTGGTCTTCACCTTCCCCCTGCAGCCTATTCACAGGCACAACAGGTTTTGGGATCTGTGCTTGCCCAGAGAAGGAACATCTCACGGTGCGCATCCTCGGCAGAGCCTGTTCCCGAAAAGGCAAACGTCCGGCTCCTTGTCCCACACGGAAGGTGGCAGCCCTGAAAGCTCTTGCTGGTCTTCACCTTCCCCGTGCAGCCTATTCACAGGCACAACAGGTTTTGGGATCTCTGCTTTCCCAGAGACGCAATCTCTCACGGTGCGCATCCTCGGCAGAGCCTGTTCCCGAAAAGGCAAACGTCCGGCTCCTTGTCCCACACGGAAGGTGGCAGCCCTGAAAGCTCTTGCTGGTCTTCACCTTCCCCCTGCAGCCTATTCACAGGCACCACCGCACTGGGAATCTCTGCTTTCCCAAAGACACAATCTCTCACGGTGCGCATCCTCGGCAGAGCCTGTTCCCGAAAAGGCAAACGTCCGGCTCCTTGTCCCACACGGAAGGTGGCAGCCCTGAAAGCTCTTGCTGGTCTTCACCTTCCCCCTGCAGCCTATTCACAGGCACAACCGCACTGGGAATCTCTGCTATCCCAAAGACGCAATCCTTCACGGTGCGCATCCTCGGCAGAGCCTGTTCCCAAAAAGGCAAACGTCCGGCTCCTTGTCCCACACGGAAGGTGGCAGCCCGGAAAGCTCTTGCTGGTCTTCACCTTCCCCCTGCAGCCTATTCACAGGCACAACAGGTTTTGGGATCTGTGCTTGCCCAGAGAAGGAACATCTCACGGTGCGCATCCTCGGCAGAGCCTGTTCCCGAAAAGGCAAACGTCCGGCTCCTTGTCCCACACGGAAGGTGGCAGCCCTGAAAGCTCTTGCTGGTCTTCGCCTTCCCCCTGCAGCCTATTCACAGGCACAACAGATTTTGCGATCTATGCTTTCCCAGAGACGCAATCTCTCACGGTGCGCATCCTCGGCAGAGCCTGTTCCCGAAAAGGCAAACGTCCGGCTCCTTGTCCCACACGGAAGGTGGCAGCCCTGAAAGCTCTTGCTGGTCTTCACCTTCCCCCTGCAGCCTATTCACAGGCACAACAGGTTTTGGGATCTCTGCTTGCCCAGAGAAGGAACATCTCACGGTGCGCATCCTCGGCAGAGCCTGTTCCCGAAAAGGCAAACGTCCGGCTCCTTGTCCCACACGGAAGGTGGCAGCCCGGAAAGCTGTTGCTGGTCTTCACCTTCCCCCTGCAGCCTATTCACAGGCACAACCGCACTGGGAATCTCTGCTTGCCCAGAGACGCAATCCCTCACGGTGCGCATCCTCGGCAGAGCCTGTTCCCGAAAAGGCAAACGTCCGGCTCCTTGTCCCACACGGAAGGTGGCAGCCCTGAAAGCTCTTGCTGGTCTTCGCCTTCCCCGTGCAGCCTATTCACAGGCACAACAGGTTTTGGGATCTATGCTTTCCCAGAGACGCAATCTCTCATGGTGGGCATCCTCGGCAGAGCCTGTTCCCGAAAAGGCAAACGTCCGGCTCCTTGTCCCACACGGAAGGTGGCAGCCCTGAAAGCTCTTGCTGGTCTTCACCTTCCCCGTGCAGCCTATTCTCAGGCACAACCGCACTGGGAATCTCTGCTTTCCCAAAGACGCAATCCCTCACGGTGCGCATCCTCGGCAGAGCCTGTTCCCGAAAAGGCAAACGTCCGGCTCCTTGTCCCACACGGAAGGTGGCAGCCCGGAAAGCTGTTGCTGGTCTTCACCTTCCCCGTGCAGCCTATTCACAGGCACAACCGCACTGGGAATCTCTGCTTTCCCAAAGACGCAATCCCTCACGGTGCGCATCCTCGGCAGAGCCTGTTCCCGAAAAGGCAAACGTCCGGCTCCTTGTCCCACACGGAAGGTGGCAGCCCTGAAAGCTCTTGCTGGTCTTCACCTTCCCCCTGCAGCCTATTCACAGGCACAACAGGTTTTGGGATCTGTGCTTGCCCCAAGACGCAATCTCTCACGGTGCGCATCCTCGGCAGAGCCTGTTCCCGAAAAGGCAAACGTCCGGCTCCTTGTCCCACATGGAAGGTGGCAGCCCTGAAAGCTCTTGCTGGTCTTCACCTTCCCCCTGCAGCCTATTCACAGGCACCACCGCACTGGGAATCTCTGCTTTCCCAAAGACGCAATCCCTCACGGTGCGCATCCTCGGCAGAGCCTGTTCCCGAAAAGGCAAACGTCCGGCTCCTTGTCCCACACGGAAGGTGGCAGCCCTGAAAGCTCTTGCTGGTCTTCGCCTTCCCCCTGCAGCCTATTCACAGACACAACAGATTTTGCGATCTATGCTTTCCCAGAGACGCAATCTCTCACGGTGCGCATCCTCGGCAGAGCCTGTTCCCGAAAAGGCAAACGTCCGGCTCCTTGTCCCACACGGAAGGTGGCAGCCCTGAAAGCTGTTGCTGGTCTTCACCTTCCCCCTGCAGCCTATTCACAGGCACAACAGGTTTTGGGATCTGTGCTTGCCCAGAGAAGGAACATCTCACGGTGCGCATCCTCGGCAGAGCCTGTTCCCGAAAAGGCAAACGTCCGGCTCCTTGTCCCACACGGAAGGTGGCAGCCCTGAAAGCTCTTGCTGGTCTTCACCTTCCCCCTGCAGCCTATTCACAGGCACAACCGCACTGGGAATCTCTGCTTTCCCAGAGACGCAATCTCTCACGGTGCGCATCCTCGGCAGAGCCTGTTCCCGAAAAGGCAAACGTCCGGCTCCTTGTCCCACACGGAAGGTGGCAGCCCTGAAAGCTCTTGCTGGTCTTCACCTTCCCCCTGCAGCCTATTCACAGGCACAACAGGTTTTGGGATCTCTGCTTGCCCAGAGACGCAATCTCTCACGGTGCGCATCCTCGGCAGAGCCTGTTCCTGAAAAGGCAAACGTCCGGCTCCTTGTCCCACACGGAAGGTGGCAGCCCTGAAAGCTCTTGCTGGTCTTCACCTTCCCCCTGCAGCCTATTCACAGGCACAACAGGTTTTGGGATCTCTGCTTGCCCAGAGAAGGAACATCTCACGGTGCGCATCCTCGGCAGAGCCTGTTCCCGAAAAGGCAAACGTCCGGCTCCTTGTCCCACACGGAAGGTGGCAGCCCTGAAAGCGCTTGCTGGTCTTCACCTTCCCCCTGCAGCCTATTCACAGGCACAACAGGTTTTGGGATCTCTGCTTTCCCAGAGACGCAATCTCTCACGGTGCGCATCCTCGGCAGAGCCTGTTCCCGAAAAGGCAAACGTCCGGCTCCTTGTCCCACACGGAAGGTGGCAGCCCGGAAAGCTCTTGCTGGTCTTCACCTTCCCCGTGCAGCCTATTCACAGGCACAACAGGTTTTGGGATCTCTGCTTGCCCAGAGAAGGAACATCTCACGGTGCGCATCCTCGGCAGAGCCTGTTCCCGAAAAGGCAAACGTCCGGCTCCTTGTCCCACACGGAAGGTGGCAGCCCTGAAAGCTCTTGCTGGTCTTCACCTTCCCCCTGCAGCCTATTCACAGGCACAACCGCACTGGGAATCTCTGCTTTCCCAAAGACGCAATCCCTCACGGTGCGCATCCTCGGCAGAGCCTGTTCCCAAAAAGGCAAACGTCCGGCTCCTTGTCCCACACGGAAGGTGGCAGCCCTGAAAGCTGTTCCTGGTCTTCACCTTCCCCCTGCAGCCTATTCACAGGCACAACAGGTTTTGGGATCTCTGCTTGCCCAGAGAAGGAACATCTCACGGTGCGCATCCTCGGCAGAGCCTGTTCCCGAAAAGGCAAACGTCCGGCTCCTTGTCCCACACGGAAGGTGGCAGCCCTGAAAGCTCTTGCTGGTCTTCACCTTCCCCCTGCAGCCTATTCACAGGCACAACAGGTTTTGGGATCTCTGCTTGCCCAGAGAAGGAACATCTCACGGTGCGCATCCTCGGCAGAGCCTGTTCCCGAAAAGGCAAACGTCCGGCTCCTTGTCCCACACGGAAGGTGGCAGCCCTGAAAGCTCTTGCTGGTCTTCACCTTCCCCCTGCAGCCTATTCACAGGCACAACAGGTTTTGGGATCTCTGCTTGCCCAGAGAAGGAACATCTCACGGTGCGCATCCTCGGCAGAGCCTGTTCCCGAAAAGGCAAACGTCCGGCTCCTTGTCCCACACGGAAGGTGGCAGCCCGGAAAGCTCTTGCTGGTCTTCACCTTCCCCCTGCAGCCTATTCACAGGCACAACAGGTTTGGGGATCTGTGCTTGCCCAGAGACGCAATCTCTCACGGTGGTCATCCTCGGCAGAGCCTGTTCCAGAACAGGCAAACGTCCGGCTCCTTGTCCCACACGGAAGGTGGCAGCCCTCAAAGCTCTTGCTGGTCTTCACCTTCCCCGTGCAGCCTATTCACAGGCACAACAGGTTTTGGGATCTCTGCTTGCCCAGAGAAGGAACATCTCACGGTGGGCATCCTCGGCAGAGCCTGTTCCCGAAAAGGCAAACGTCCGGCTCCTTGTCCCACACGGAAGGTGGCAGCCCTGAAAGCTCTTGCTGGTCTTCACCTTCCCCGTGCAGCCTATTCTCAGGCACAACCGCACTGGGAATCTCTGCTTTCCCAAAGACGCAATCCCTCACGGTGCGCATCCTCGGCAGAGCCTGTTCCCGAAAAGGCAAACGTCCGGCTCCTTGTCCCACACGGAAGGTGGCAGCCCGGAAAGCTGTTGCTGGTCTTCACCTTCCCCGTGCAGCCTATTCACAGGCACAACCGCACTGGGAATCTCTGCTTTCCCAAAGACGCAATCTCTCACGGTGCGCATCCTCGGCAGAGCCTGTTCCCGAAAAGGCAAACGTCCGGCTCCTTGTCCCACATGGAAGGTGGCAGCCCTGAAAGCTCTTGCTGGTCTTCACCTTCCCCCTGCAGCCTATTCACAGGCACCACCGCACTGGGAATCTCTGCTTTCCCAAAGACGCAATCCCTCACGGTGCGCATCCTCGGCAGAGCCTGTTCCCGAAAAGGCAAACGTCCGGCTCCTTGTCCCACACGGAAGGTGGCAGCCCTGAAAGCTGTTGCTGGTCTTCACCTTCCCCCTGCAGCCTATTCACAGGCACAACCGCACTGGGAATCTCTGCTTTCCCAGAGACGCAATCTCTCACGGTGCGCATCCTCGGCAGAGCCTGTTCCCGAAAAGGCAAACGTCCGGCTCCTTGTCCCACACGGAAGGTGGCAGCCCTGAAAGCTCTTGCTGGTCTTCACCTTCCCCCTGCAGCCTATTCACAGGCACAACAGGTTTTGGGATCTCTGCTTGCCCAGAGAAGGAACATCTCACGGTGCGCATCCTCGGCAGAGCCTGTTCCCGAAAAGGCAAACGTCCGGCTCCTTGTCCCACACGGAAGGTGGCAGCCCGGAAAGCTGTTGCTGGTCTTCACCTTCCCCCTGCAGCCTATTCACAGGCACAACAGCTTTGGGGATCTGTGCTTGCCCAGAGAAGGAACATCTCACGGTGCGCATCCTCGGCAGAGCCTGTTCCCGAAAAGGCAAACGTCCGGCTCCTTGTCCCACACGGAAGGTGGCAGCCCTGAAAGCTCTTGCTGGTCTTCACCTTCCCCGTGCAGCCTATTCACAGGCACAACAGGTTTTGGGATCTCTGCTTGCCCAGAGACGCAATCTCTCACGGTGCGCATCCTCGGCAGAGCCTGTTCCCGAAAAGGCAAACGTCCGGCTCCTTGTCCCACACGGAAGGTGGCAGCCCTGAAAGCTCTTGCTGGTCTTCACCTTCCCCCTGCAGCCTATTCACAGGCACAACCGCACTGGGAATCTCTGCTTTCCCAAAGACGCAATCCCTCACGGTGCGCATCCTCGGCAGAGCCTGTTCCCGAAAAGGCAAACGTCCGGCTCCTTGTCCCACACGGAAGGTGGCAGCCCTGAAAGCTCTTGCTGGTCTTCACCTTCCCCGTGCAGCCTATTCACAGGCACAACAGGTTTTGGGATCTCTGCTTGCCCCAAGACGCAATCTCTCACGGTGCGCATCCTCGGCAGAGCCTGTTCCCAAAAAGGCAAACGTCCGGCTCCTTGTCCCACACGGAAGGTGGCAGCCCTGAAAGCTCTTGCTGGTCTTCACCTTCCCCCTGCAGCCTATTCACAGGCACAACAGGTTTTGGGATCTCTGCTTGCCCAGAGAAGGAACATCTCACGGTGCGCATCCTCGGCACAGCCTGTTCCCGAAAAGGCAAACGTCCGGCTCCTTGTCCCACACGGAAGGTGGCAGCCCTGAAAGCTGTTGCTGGTCTTCACCTTCCCCGTGCAGCCTATTCACAGGCACAACCGCACTGGGAATCTCTGCTTTCCCAGAGACGCAATCTCTCACGGTGCGCATCCTCGGCAGAGCCTGTTCCCGAAAAGGCAAACGTCCGGCTCCTTGTCCCACACGGAAGGTGGCAGCCCTGAAAGCTCTTGCTGGTCTTCACCTTCCCCCTGCAGCCTATTCACAGGCACAACAGGTTTTGGGATCTCTGCTTGCCCAGAGAAGGAACATCTCACGGTGCGCATCCTCGGCAGAGCCTGTTCCCGAAAAGGCAAACGTCCGGCTCCTTGTCCCACACGGAAGGTGGCAGCCCGGAAAGCTGTTGCTGGTCTTCACCTTCCCCCTGCAGCCTATTCACAGGCACAACAGCTTTGGGGATCTGTGCTTGCCCAGAGAAGGAACATCTCACGGTGCGCATCCTCGGCAGAGCCTGTTCCCGAAAAGGCAAACGTCCGGCTCCTTGTCCCACACGGAAGGTGGCAGCCCTGAAAGCTCTTGCTGGTCTTCACCTTCCCCGTGCAGCCTATTCACAGGCACAACAGGTTTTGGGATCTCTGCTTGCCCAGAGACGCAATCTCTCACGGTGCGCATCCTCGGCAGAGCCTGTTCCCGAAAAGGCAAACGTCCGGCTCCTTGTCCCACACGGAAGGTGGCAGCCCTGAAAGCTCTTGCTGGTCTTCACCTTCCCCCTGCAGCCTATTCACAGGCACAACCGCACTGGGAATCTCTGCTTTCCCAAAGACGCAATCCCTCACGGTGCGCATCCTCGGCAGAGCCTGTTCCCGAAAAGGCAAACGTCCGGCTCCTTGTCCCACACGGAAGGTGGCAGCCCTGAAAGCTGTTCCTGGTCTTCACCTTCCCCCTGCAGCCTATTCACAGGCACAACAGGTTTTGGGATCTCTGCTTGCCCAGAGAAGGAACATCTCACGGTGCGCATCCTCGGCAGAGCCTGTTCCCGAAAAGGCAAACGTCCGGCTCCTTGTCCCACACGGAAGGTGGCAGCCCTGAGAGCTCTTGCTGGTCTTCACCTTCCCCCTGCAGCCTATTCACAGGCACAACAGGTTTTGGGATCCCTGCTTTCCCAGAGACGCAATCTCTCACGGTGCGCATCCTCGGCAGAGCCTGTTCCCGAAAAGGCAAACGTCCGGCTACTTGTCCCACACGCAAGGTGGCAGCCCGGAAAGCTCTTGCTGGTCTTCACCTTCCCCCTGCAGCCTATTCACAGGCACAACCGCACTGGGAATCTCTGCTTTCCCAGAGACGCAATCTCTCACGGTGGGCATCCTCGGCAGAGCCTGTTCCCGAAAAGGCAAACGTCCGGCTCCTTGTCCCACACGGAAGGTGGCAGCCCTGAAAGCTCTTGCTGGTCTTCACCTTCCCCCTGCAGCCTATTCACAGGCACAACCGCACTGGGAATCTCTGCTTTCCCAAAGACGCAATCCCTCACGGTGCGCATCCTCGGCAGAGCCTGTTCCCAAAAAGGCAAACGTCCGGCTCCTTGTCCCACACGGAAGGTGGCAGCCCTGAAAGCTGTTCCTGGTCTTCACCTTCCCCCTGCAGCCTATTCACAGGCACAACAGGTTTTGGGATCTCTGCTTGCCCAGAGAAGGAACATCTCACGGTGCGCATCCTCGGCAGAGCCTGTTCCCGAAAAGGCAAACGTCCGGCTCCTTGTCCCACACGGAAGGTGGCAGCCCTGAAAGCTCTTGCTGGTCTTCACCTTCCCCCTGCAGCCTATTCACAGGCACAACCGCACTGGGAATCTCTGCTTTCCCAAAGACGCAATCCCTCACAGTGCGCATCCTCGGCAGAGCCTGTTCCTGAAAAGGCAAACGTCCGGCTCCTTGTCCCACACGGAAGGTGGCAGCCCGGAAAGCTCTTGCTGGTCTTCACCTTCCCCCTGCAGCCTATTCACAGGCACAAGAGGTTTTGGGATCTGTGCTTGCCCAGAGAAGGAACATCTCACGGTGCGCATCCTCGGCAGAGCCTGTTCCCGAAAAGGCAAACGTCCGGCTCCTTGTCCCACACGGAAGGTGGCAGCCCTGAAAGCTCTTGCTGGTCTTCACCTTCCCCCTGCAGCCTATTCACAGGCACAACCGCACTGGGAATCTCTGCTTTCCCAAAGACGCAATCCCTCACGGTGCGCATCCTCGGCAGAGCCTGTTCCCGAAAAGGCAAACGTCCGGCTCCTTGTCCCACACGGAAGGTGGCAGCCCTGAAAGCTCTTGCTGGTCTTCACCTTCCCCGTGCAGCCTATTCACAGGCACCACCGCACTGGGAATCTCTGCTTTCCCAAAGACGCAATCCCTCACGGTGCGCATCCTCGGCAGAGCCTGTTCCCGAAAAGGCAAACGTCCGGCTCCTTGTCCCACACGGAAGGTGGCAGCCCTGAAAGCTCTTGCTGGTCTTCACCTTCCCCCTGCAGCCTATTCACATGCACAACCGCACTGGGAATCTCTGCTTTCCCAAAGACGCAATCCCTCACGGTGCGCATCCTCGGCAGAGCCTGTTCCCGAAAAGGCAAACGTCCGGCTCCTTGTCCCACACGGAAGGTGGCAGCCCTGAAAGCTGTTGCTGGTCTTCACCTTCCCCCTGCAGCGTATTCACAGGAACAACCGCACTGGGAATCTCTGCTTTCCCAAAGACGCAATCCCTCACGGTGCGCATCCTCGGCAGAGCCTGTTCCCGAAAAGGCAAACGTCCGGCTCCTTGTCCCACACGGAAGGTGGCAGCCCGGAAAGCTCTTGCTGGTCTTCACCTTCCCCCTGCAGCCTATTCACAGGCACAACAGGTTTTGGGATCTGTGCTTGCCCAGAGAAGGAACATCTCACGGTGCGCATCCTCGGCAGAGCCTGTTCCCGAAAAGGCAAACGTCCGGCTCCTTGTCCCACACGGAAGGTGGCAGCCCGGAAAGCTGTTGCTGGTCTTCACCTTCCCCCTGCAGCCTATTCACAGGCACAACCGCACTGGGAATCTCTGCTTTCCCAGAGACGCAATCTCTCACGGTGCGCATCCTCGGCAGAGCCTGTTCCCGAAAAGGCAAACGTCCGGCTCCTTGTCCCACACGGAAGGTGGCATCCCTGAAATCTCTTGCTGGTCTTCACCTTCCCCGTGCAGCCTATTCACAGGCACAACAGGTTTTGGGATCTCTGCTTTCCCAGAGACGCAATCTCTCACGGTGCGCATCCTCGGCAGAGCCTGTTCCCGAAAAGGCAAACATCCGGCTCCTTGTCCCACACGGAAGGTGGCAGCCCTGAAAGCTCTTGCTGGTCTTCACCTTCCCCCTGCAGCCTATTCACAGGCACAACAGGTTTTGGGATCTCTGCTTTCCCAGAGACGCAATCTCTCACGGTGCGCATCCTCGGCAGAGCCTGTTCCCGAAAAGGCAAACGTCCGGCTCCTTGTCCCACACGGAAGGTGGCAGCCCTGAAAGCGCTTGCTGGTCTTCACCTTCCCCGTGCAGCCTATTCACAGGCACAACAGGTTTTGGGATCTCTGCTTTCCCAGAGACGCAATCTCTCACGTTGCGCATCCTCGGCAGAGCCTGTTCCCGAAAAGGCAAACGTCCGGCTCCTTGTCCCACACGGAAGGTGGCAGCCCTGAAAGCTCTTGCTGGTCTTCACCTTCCCCGTGCAGCCTATTCACAGGCACAACAGGTTTTGGGATCTCTGCTTGCCCAGAGAAGGAACATCTCACGGTGCGCATCCTCGGCAGAGCCTGTTCCCGAAAAGGCAAACGTCCGGCTCCTTGTCCCACACGGAAGGTGGCAGCCCTGAAAGCTCTTGCTGGTCTTCACCTTCCCCGTGCAGCCTATTCACAGGCACAACCGCACTGGGAATCTCTGCTTTCCCAAAGACGCAATCCCTCACGGTGCGCATCCTCGGCAGAGCCTGTTCCCAAAAAGGCAAACGTCCGGCTCCTTGTCCCACACGGAAGGTGGCAGCCCGGAAAGCTGTTCCTGGTCTTCACCTTCCCCCTGCAGCCTATTCACAGGCACAACAGGTTTTGGGATCTGTGCTTGCCCAGAGAAGGAACATCTCACGGTGCGCATCCTCGGCAGAGCCTGTTCCCGAAAAGGCAAACGTCCGGCTCCTTGTCCCACACGGAAGGTGGCAGCCCTGAAAGCTCTTGCTGGTCTTCACCTTCCCCGTGCAGCCTATTCACAGGCACAACAGGTTTTGGGATCTCTGCTTTCCCAGAGACGCAATCTCTCACGGTGCGCATCCTCGGCAGAGCCTGTTCCCGAAAAGGCAAACGTCCGGCTCCTTGTCCCACACGGAAGGTGGCAGCCCTGAAAGCTCTTGCTGGTCTTCACCTTCCCCCTGCAGCCTATTCACAGGCACCACCGCACTGGGAATCTCTGCTTTCCCAAAGACACAATCTCTCACGGTGCGCATCCTCGGCAGAGCCTGTTCCCGAAAAGGCAAACGTCCGGCTCCTTGTCCCACACGGAAGGTGGCAGCCCTGAGAGCTCTTGCTGGTCTTCACCTTCCCCCTGCAGCCTATTCACAGGCACAAGAGGTTTTGGGATCCCTGCTTTCCCAGAGACGCAATCTCTCACGGTGCGCATCCTCGGCAGAGCCTGTTCCCGATAAGGCAAACGTCCGGCTACTTGTCCCACACGCAAGGTGGCAGCCCGGAAAGCTCTTGCTGGTCTTCACCTTCCCCCTGCAGCCTATTCACAGGCACAACCGCACTGGGAATCTCTGCTTTCCCAGAGACGCAATCTCTCACGGTGCGCATCCTCGGCAGAGCCTGTTCCCGAAAAGGCAAACGTCCGGCTCCTTGTCCCACACGGAAGGTGGCAGCCCTGAAAGCTGTTGCTGGTCTTCACCTTCCCCCTGCAGCCTTTTCACAGGCACAACCGCACTGGGAATCTCTGCTTTCCCAAAGACGCAATCCCTCACGTTGCACATCCTCGGCAGAGCCTGTTCCCGAAAAGGCAAACGTCCGGCTCCTTGTCCCACACGGAAGGTGGCAGCCCTGAAAGCTGTTGCTGGTCTTCACCTTCCCCCTGCAGCCTATTCACAGGCACAACAGGTTTTGGGATCTCTGCTTGCCCAGAGAAGGAACATCTCACGGTGCGCATCCTCGGCAGAGCCTGTTCCCGAAAAGGCAAACGTCCGGCTCCTTGTCCCACACGGAAGGTGGCAGCCCTGAAAGCTCTTGCTGGTCTTCACCTTCCCCCTGCAGCCTATTCACAGGCACAACCGCACTGGGAATCTCTGCTTTCCCAAAGACGCAATCCCTCACGGTGCGCATCCTCGGCAGAGCCTGTTCCCGAAAAGGCAAACGTCCGGCTCCTTGTCCCACACGGAAGGTGGCAGCCCTGAAAGCTCTTGCTGGTCTTCACCTTCCCCCTGCAGCCTATTCACAGGCACAACAGGTTTTGGGATCTGTGCTTGCCCCAAGACGCAATCTCTCACGGTGCGCATCCTCGGCAGAGCCTGTTCCCGAAAAGGCAAACGTCCGGCTCCTTGTCCCACACGGAAGGTGGCAGCCCTGAAAGCTCTTGCTGGTCTTCACCTTCCCCGTGCAGCCTATTCACAGGCACAACAGGTTTTGGGATCTCTGCTTTCCCAGAGACGCAATCTCTCACGGTGCGCATCCTCGGCAGAGCCTGTTCCCGAAAAGGCAAACGTCCGGCTCCTTGTCCCACACGGAAGGTGGCAGCCCTGAAAGCTCTTGCTGGTCTTCACCTTCCCCCTGCAGCCTATTCACAGGCACAACAGGTTTTGGGATCTCTGCTTGCCCAGAGAAGGAACATCTCACGGTGCGCATCCTCGGCAGAGCCTGTTCCCGAAAAGGCAAACGTCCGGCTCCTTGTCCCACACGGAAGGTGGCATCCCTGAAAGCTCTTGCTGGTCTTCACCTTCCCCGTGCAGCCTATTCACAGGCACAACACGTTTTGGGATCTCTGCTTTCCCAGAGACGCAATCTCTCACGGTGCGCATCCTCGGCAGAGCCTGTTCCCGAAAAGGCAAACATCCGGCTCCTTGTCCCACACGGAAGGTGGCAGCCCTGAAAGCTCTTGCTGGTCTTCACCTTCCCCCTGCAGCCTATTCACAGGCACAACAGGTTTTGGGATCTCTGCTTTCCCAGAGACGCAATCTCTCACGGTGCGCATCCTCGGCAGAGCCTGTTCCCGAAAAGGCAAACGTCCGGCTCCTTGTCCCACACGGAAGGTGGCAGCCCTGAAAGCGCTTGCTGGTCTTCACCTTCCCCGTGCAGCCTATTCACAGGCACAACAGGTTTTGGGATCTCTGCTTTCCCAGAGACGCAATCTCTCACGTTGCGCATCCTCGGCAGAGCCTGTTCCCGAAAAGGCAAACGTCCGGCTCCTTGTCCCACACGGAAGGTGGCAGCCCTGAAAGCTCTTGCTGGTCTTCACCTTCCCCGTGCAGCCTATTCACAGGCACAACAGGTTTTGGGATCTGTGCTTGCCCAGAGAAGGAACATCTCACGGTGCGCATCCTCGGCAGAGCCTGTTCCCGAAAAGGCAAACGTCCGGCTCCTTGTCCCACACGGAAGGTGGCAGCCCTGAAAGCTCTTGCTGGTCTTCACCTTCCCCGTGCAGCCTATTCACAGGCACAACCGCACTGGGAATCTCTGCTTTCCCAAAGACGCAATCCCTCACGGTGCGCATCCTCGGCAGAGCCTGTTCCCAAAAAGGCAAACGTCCGGCTCCTTGTCCCACACGGAAGGTGGCAGCCCGGAAAGCTGTTCCTGGTCTTCACCTTCCCCCTGCAGCCTATTCACAGGCACAACAGGTTTTGGGATCTGTGCTTGCCCAGAGACGCAATCTCTCACGGTGCGCATCCTCGGCAGAGCCTGTTCCCGAAAAGGCAAACGTCCGGCTCCTTGTCCCACACGGAAGGTGGCAGCCCTGAAAGCTGTTGCTGGTCTTCACCTTCCCCGTGCAGCCTATTCACAGGCACAACAGGTTTTGGGATCTCTGCTTTCCCAGAGACGCAATCTCTCACGGTGCGCATCCTCGGCAGAGCCTGTTCCCGAAAAGGCAAACGTCCGGCTCCTTGTCCCACACGGAAGGTGGCAGCCCTGAAAGCTCTTGCTGGTCTTCACCTTCCCCCTGCAGCCTATTCACAGGCACCACCGCACTGGGAATCTCTGCTTTCCCAAAGACACAATCTCTCACGGTGCGCATCCTCGGCAGAGCCTGTTCCCGAAAAGGCAAACGTCCGGCTCCTTGTCCCACACGGAAGGTGGCAGCCCTGAGAGCTCTTGCTGGTCTTCACCTTCCCCCTGCAGCCTATTCACAGGCACAAGAGGTTTTGGGATCCCTGCTTTCCCAGAGACGCAATCTCTCACGGTGCGCATCCTCGGCAGAGCCTGTTCCCGATAAGGCAAACGTCCGGCTACTTGTCCCACACGCAAGGTGGCAGCCCGGAAAGCTCTTGCTGGTCTTCACCTTCCCCCTGCAGCCTATTCACAGGCACAACCGCACTGGGAATCTCTGCTTTCCCAGAGACGCAATCTCTCACGGTGCGCATCCTCGGCAGAGCCTGTTCCCGAAAAGGCAAACGTCCGGCTCCTTGTCCCACACGGAAGGTGGCAGCCCTGAAAGCTGTTGCTGGTCTTCACCTTCCCCCTGCAGCCTTTTCACAGGCACAACCGCACTGGGAATCTCTGCTTTCCCAAAGACGCAATCCCTCACGTTGCACATCCTCGGCAGAGCCTGTTCCCGAAAAGGCAAACGTCCGGCTCCTTGTCCCACACGGAAGGTGGCAGCCCTGAAAGCTGTTGCTGGTCTTCACCTTCCCCCTGCAGCCTATTCACAGGCACAACAGGTTTTGGGATCTCTGCTTGCCCAGAGAAGGAACATCTCACGGTGCGCATCCTCGGCAGAGCCTGTTCCCGAAAAGGCAAACGTCCGGCTCCTTGTCCCACACGGAAGGTGGCAGCCCTGAAAGCTCTTGCTGGTCTTCACCTTCCCCCTGCAGCCTATTCACAGGCACAACCGCACTGGGAATCTCTGCTTTCCCAAAGACGCAATCCCTCACGGTGCGCATCCTCGGCAGAGCCTGTTCCCGAAAAGGCAAACGTCCGGCTCCTTGTCCCACACGGAAGGTGGCAGCCCTGAAAGCTCTTGCTGGTCTTCACCTTCCCCGTGCAGCCTATTCACAGGCACAACAGGTTTTGGGATCTGTGCTTGCCCCAAGACGCAATCTCTCACGGTGCGCATCCTCGGCAGAGCCTGTTCCCGAAAAGGCAAACGTCCGGCTCCTTGTCCCACACGGAAGGTGGCAGCCCTGAAAGCTCTTGCTGGTCTTCACCTTCCCCGTGCAGCCTATTCACAGGCACAACAGGTTTTGGGATCTCTGCTTTCCCAGAGACGCAATCTCTCACGGTGCGCATCCTCGGCAGAGCCTGTTCCCGAAAAGGCAAACGTCCGGCTCCTTGTCCCACACGGAAGGTGGCAGCCCTGAAAGCTCTTGCTGGTCTTCACCTTCCCCCTGCAGCCTATTCACAGGCACAACAGGTTTTGGGATCTCTGCTTGCCCAGAGAAGGAACATCTCACGGTGCGCATCCTCGGCAGAGCCTGTTCCCGAAAAGGCAAACGTCCGGCTCCTTGTCCCACACGGAAGGTGGCATCCCTGAAAGCTCTTGCTGGTCTTCACCTTCCCCGTGCAGCCTATTCACAGGCACAACACGTTTTGGGATCTCTGCTTTCCCAGAGACGCAATCTCTCACGGTGCGCATCCTCGGCAGAGCCTGTTCCCGAAAAGGCAAACATCCGGCTCCTTGTCCCACACGGAAGGTGGCAGCCCTGAAAGCTCTTGCTGGTCTTCACCTTCCCCCTGCAGCCTATTCACAGGCACAACAGGTTTTGGGATCTCTGCTTTCCCAGAGACGCAATCTCTCACGGTGCGCATCCTCGGCAGAGCCTGTTCCCGAAAAGGCAAACGTCCGGCTCCTTGTCCCACACGGAAGGTGGCAGCCCTGAAAGCGCTTGCTGGTCTTCACCTTCCCCGTGCAGCCTATTCACAGGCACAACAGGTTTTGGGATCTCTGCTTTCCCAGAGACGCAATCTCTCACGTTGCGCATCCTCGGCAGAGCCTGTTCCCGAAAAGGCAAACGTCCGGCTCCTTGTCCCACACGGAAGGTGGCAGCCCTGAAAGCTCTTGCTGGTCTTCACCTTCCCCGTGCAGCCTATTCACAGGCACAACAGGTTTTGGGATCTGTGCTTGCCCAGAGAAGGAACATCTCACGGTGCGCATCCTCGGCAGAGCCTGTTCCCGAAAAGGCAAACGTCCGGCTCCTTGTCCCACACGGAAGGTGGCAGCCCTGAAAGCTCTTGCTGGTCTTCACCTTCCCCGTGCAGCCTATTCACAGGCACAACCGCACTGGGAATCTCTGCTTTCCCAAAGACGCAATCCCTCACGGTGCGCATCCTCGGCAGAGCCTGTTCCCAAAAAGGCAAACGTCCGGCTCCTTGTCCCACACGGAAGGTGGCAGCCCGGAAAGCTGTTCCTGGTCTTCACCTTCCCCCTGCAGCCTATTCACAGGCACAACAGGTTTTGGGATCTGTGCTTGCCCAGAGACGCAATCTCTCACGGTGCGCATCCTCGGCAGAGCCTGTTCCCGAAAAGGCAAACGTCCGGCTCCTTGTCCCACACGGAAGGTGGCAGCCCTGAAAGCTGTTGCTGGTCTTCACCTTCCCCGTGCAGCCTATTCACAGGCACAACAGGTTTTGGGATCTCTGCTTTCCCAGAGACGCAATCTCTCACGGTGCGCATCCTCGGCAGAGCCTGTTCCCGAAAAGGCAAACGTCCGGCTCCTTGTCCCACACGGAAGGTGGCAGCCCTGAAAGCTCTTGCTGGTCTTCACCTTCCCCCTGCAGCCTATTCACAGGCACCACCGCACTGGGAATCTCTGCTTTCCCAAAGACACAATCTCTCACGGTGCGCATCCTCGGCAGAGCCTGTTCCCGAAAAGGCAAACGTCCGGCTCCTTGTCCCACACGGAAGGTGGCAGCCCTGAGAGCTCTTGCTGGTCTTCACCTTCCCCCTGCAGCCTATTCACAGGCACAAGAGGTTTTGGGATCCCTGCTTTCCCAGAGACGCAATCTCTCACGGTGCGCATCCTCGGCAGAGCCTGTTCCCGATAAGGCAAACGTCCGGCTACTTGTCCCACACGCAAGGTGGCAGCCCGGAAAGCTCTTGCTGGTCTTCACCTTCCCCCTGCAGCCTATTCACAGGCACAACCGCACTGGGAATCTCTGCTTTCCCAGAGACGCAATCTCTCACGGTGCGCATCCTCGGCAGAGCCTGTTCCCGAAAAGGCAAACGTCCGGCTCCTTGTCCCACACGGAAGGTGGCAGCCCTGAAAGCTGTTGCTGGTCTTCACCTTCCCCCTGCAGCCTTTTCACAGGCACAACCGCACTGGGAATCTCTGCTTTCCCAAAGACGCAATCCCTCACGTTGCACATCCTCGGCAGAGCCTGTTCCCGAAAAGGCAAACGTCCGGCTCCTTGTCCCACACGGAAGGTGGCAGCCCTGAAAGCTGTTGCTGGTCTTCACCTTCCCCCTGCAGCCTATTCACAGGCACAACAGGTTTTGGGATCTCTGCTTGCCCAGAGAAGGAACATCTCACGGTGCGCATCCTCGGCAGAGCCTGTTCCCGAAAAGGCAAACGTCCGGCTCCTTGTCCCACACGGAAGGTGGCAGCCCTGAAAGCTCTTGCTGGTCTTCACCTTCCCCCTGCAGCCTATTCACAGGCACAACCGCACTGGGAATCTCTGCTTTCCCAAAGACGCAATCCCTCACGGTGCGCATCCTCGGCAGAGCCTGTTCCCGAAAAGGCAAACGTCCGGCTCCTTGTCCCACACGGAAGGTGGCAGCCCTGAAAGCTCTTGCTGGTCTTCACCTTCCCCGTGCAGCCTATTCACAGGCACAACAGGTTTTGGGATCTGTGCTTGCCCCAAGACGCAATCTCTCACGGTGCGCATCCTCGGCAGAGCCTGTTCCCGAAAAGGCAAACGTCCGGCTCCTTGTCCCACACGGAAGGTGGCAGCCCTGAAAGCTCTTGCTGGTCTTCACCTTCCCCGTGCAGCCTATTCACAGGCACAACAGGTTTTGGGATCTCTGCTTTCCCAGAGACGCAATCTCTCA
Organism: Haliaeetus albicilla; assembly: GCF_947461875.1. Classification (NCBI taxonomy): domain Eukaryota; kingdom Metazoa; phylum Chordata; class Aves; order Accipitriformes; family Accipitridae; genus Haliaeetus; species Haliaeetus albicilla. Next base: position 5,273,287 of record NC_091512.1, read on the forward strand.
CGGTGCGCATCCTCGGCAGAGCCTGTTCCCGAAAAGGCAAACGTCCGGCTCCTTGTCCCACACGGAAGGTGGCAGCCCTGAAAGCTCTTGCTGGTCTTCACCTTCCCCCTGCAGCCTATTCACAGGCACAACAGGTTTTGGGATCTCTGCTTGCCCAGAGAAGGAACATCTCACGGTGCGCATCCTCGGCAGAGCCTGTTCCCGAAAAGGCAAACGTCCGGCTCCTTGTCCCACACGGAAGGTGGCAGCCCTGAAAGCTCTTGCTGGTCTTCACCTTCCCCCTGCAGCCTATTCACAGGCACAACAGGTTTTGGGATCTGTGCTTGCCCAGAGAAGGAACATCTCACGGTGCGCATCCTCGGCAGAGCCTGTTCCCGAAAAGGCAAACGTCCGGCTCCTTGTCCCACACGGAAGGTGGCAGCCCTGAAAGCTCTTGCTGGTCTTCACCTTCCCCCTGCAGCCTATTCACAGGCACAACCGCACTGGGAATCTCTGCTTTCCCAAAGACGCAATCCCTCACGGTGCGCATCCTCGGCAGAGCCTGTTCCCGAAAAGGCAAACGTCCGGCTCCTTGTCCCACACGGAAGGTGGCAGCCCTGAAAGCTGTTGCTGGTCTTCACCTTCCCCCTGCAGCCTATTCACAGGCACAACAGGTTTTGGGATCTGTGCTTGCCCAGAGAAGGAACATCTCACGGTGCGCATCCTCGGCAGAGCCTGTTCCCGAAAAGGCAAACGTCCAGCTCCTTGTCCCACACGGAAGGTGGCAGCCCTGAAAGCTCTTGCTGGTCTTCACCTTCCCCCTGCAGCCTATTCACAGGCACAACAGGTTTTGGGATCTGTGCTTGCCCAGAGAAGGAACATCTCACGGTGCGCATCCTCGGCAGAGCCTGTTCCCGAAAAGGCAAACGTCTGGCTCCTTGTCCCACACGGAAGGTGGCAGCCCTGAAAGCTCTTGCTGGTCTTCACCTTCCCCCTGCAGCCTATTCACAGGCACAACAGGTTTTGGGATCTCTGCTTTCCCAGAGACGCAATCTCTCACGGTGCGCATCCTCGGCAGAGCCTGTTCCCGAAAAGGCAAACGTCCGGCTCCTTGTCCCACACGGAAGGTGGCAGCCCTGAAAGCTCTTGCTGGTCTTCACCTTCCCCCTGCAGCCTATTCACAGGCACAAGAGGTTTTGGGATCCCTGCTTTCCCAGAGAAGGAACATCTCACGGTGCGCATCCTCGGCAGAGCCTGTTCCCGAAAAGGCAAACGTCCGGCTCCTTGTCCCACACGGAAGGTGGCAGCCCGGAAAGCTCTTGCTGGTCTTCACCTTCCCCCTGCAGCCTATTCACAGGCACAACCGCACTGGGAATCTCTGCTTTCCCAAAGACGCAATCCCTCACGGTGCGCATCCTCGGCAGAGCCTGTTCCCGAAAAGGCAAACGTCCGGCTCCTTGTCCCACACGGAAGGTGGCAGCCGTGAAAGCTGTTGCTGGTCTTCACCTTCCCCCTGCAGCCTATTCACAGGCACAACAGGTTTTGGGATCTGTGCTTGCCCAGAGAAGGAACATCTCACGGTGCGCATCCTCGGCAGAGCCTGTTCCCGAAAAGGCAAACGTCCGGCTCCTTGTCCCACACGGAAGGTGGCAGCCCTGAAAGCTCTTGCTGGTCTTCACCTTCCCCCTGCAGCCTATTCACAGGCACAACCGCACTGGGAATCTCTGCTTTCCCAAAGACGCAATCCCTCACGGTGCGCATCCTCGGCAGAGCCTGTTCCCGAAAAGGCAAACGTCCGGCTCCTTGTCCCACACGGAAGGTGGCAGCCCGGAAAGCTCTTGCTGGTCTTCACCTTCCCCGTGCAGCCTATTCACAGGCACAACAGGTTTTGGGATCTCTGCTTGCCCCAAGACGCAATCTCTCACGGTGCGCATCCTCGGCAGAGCCTGTTCCCAAAAAGGCAAACGTCCGGCTCCTTTTCCCACACGGAAGGTGGCAGCCCTGAAAGCTCTTGCTGGTCTTCACCTTCCCCGTGCAGCCTATTCACAGGCACAACAGGTTTTGGGATCTCTGCTTTGCCAGAGACGCAATCTCTCACGGTGCGCATCCTCGGCAGAGCCTGTTCCCGAAAAGGCAAACGTCCGGCTCCTTGTCCCACACGGAAGGTGGCAGCCCTGAAATCTCTTGCTGGTCTTCACCTTCCCCCTGCAGCCTATTCACAGGCACAACAGGTTTTGGGATCTCTGCTTGCCCAGAGAAGGAACATCTCACGGTGCGCATCCTCGGCAGAGCCTGTTCCCGAAAAGGCAAACGTCCGGCTCCTTGTCCCACACGGAAGGTGGCAGCCCTGAAAGCGCTTGCTGGTCTTCACCTTCCCCGTGCAGCCTATTCACAGGCACAACAGGTTTTGGGATCTCTGCTTTCCCAGAGACGCAATCTCTCACGGTGCGCATCCTCGGCAGAGCCTGTTCCCGAAAAGGCAAACGTCCGGCTCCTTGTCCCACACGGAAGGTGGCAGCCCTGAAAGCTCTTGCTGGTCTTCACCTTCCCCGTGCAGCCTATTCACAGGCACAACAGGTTTTGGGATCTCTGCTTGCCCAGAGAAGGAACATCTCACGGTGCGCATCCTCGGCAGAGCCTGTTCCCGAAAAGGCAAACGTCCGGCTCCTTGTCCCACACGGAAGGTGGCAGCCCTGAAAGCTCTTGCTGGTCTTCACCTTCCCCCTGCAGCCTATTCACAGGCACAACCGCACTGGGAATCTCTGCTTTCCCAAAGACGCAATCCCTCACGGTGCGCATCCTCGGCAGAGCCTGTTCCCAAAAAGGCAAACGTCCGGCTCCTTGTCCCACACGGAAGGTGGCAGCCCTGAAAGCTGTTGCTGGTCTTCACCTTCCCCCTGCAGCCTATTCACAGGCACAACAGGTTTTGGGATCTGTGCTTGCCCAGAGAAGGAACATCTCACGGTGCGCATCCTCGGCAGAGCCTGTTCCCGAAAAGGCAAACGTCCGGCTCCTTGTCCCACACGGAAGGTGGCAGCCCTGAAAGCTCTTGCTGGTCTTCACCTTCCCCCTGCAGCCTATTCACAGGCACAACAGGTTTGGGGATCTGTGCTTGCCCAGAGAAGGAACATCTCACGGTGCGCATCCTCGGCAGAGCCTGTTCCCGAAAAGGCAAACGTCCGGCTCCTTGTCCCACACGGAAGGTGGCAGCCCTGAAAGCTCTTGCTGGTCTTCACCTTCCCCCTGCAGCCTATTCACAGGCACCACCGCACTGGGAATCTCTGCTTTCCCAAAGACACAATCTCTCACGGTGCGCATCCTCGGCAGAGCCTGTTCCCGAAAAGGCAAACGTCCGGCTCCTTGTCCCACACGGAAGGTGGCAGCCCTGAGAGCTCTTGCTGGTCTTCACCTTCCCCCTGCAGCCTATTCACAGGCACAAGAGGTTTTGGGATCCCTGCTTTCCCAGAGACGCAATCTCTCACGGTGCGCATCCTCGGCAGAGCCTGTTCCCGAAAAGGCAAACGTCCGGCTACTTGTCCCACACGCAAGGTGGCAGCCCGGAAAGCTCTTGCTGGTCTTCACCTTCCCCCTGCAGCCTATTCACAGGCACAACCACACTGGGAATCTCTGCTTTCCCAGAGACGCAATCTCTCACGGTGGGCATCCTCGGCAGAGCCTGTTCCCGAAAAGGCAAACGTCCGGCTCCTTGTCCCACACGGAAGGTGGCAGCCCTGAAAGCTCTTGCTGGTCTTCACCTTCCCCCTGCAGCCTTTTCACAGGCACAACCGCACTGGGAATCTCTGCTTTCCCAAAGACGCAATCCCTCACGGTGCTCATCCTCGGCAGAGCCTGTTCCCGAAAAGGCAAACGTCCGGCTCCTTGTCCCACACGGAAGGTGGCAGCCCTGAAAGCTGTTGCTGGTCTTCACCTTCCCCCTGCAGCCTATTCACAGGCACAACAGGTTTTGGGATCTCTGCTTGCCCAGAGAAGGAACATCTCACGGTGCGCATCCTCGGCAGAGCCTGTTCCCGAAAAGGCAAACGTCCGGCTCCTTGTCCCACACGGAAGGTGGCAGCCCTGAAAGCTCTTGCTGGTCTTCACCTTCCCCCTGCAGCCTATTCACAGGCACAACCGCACTGGGAATCTCTGCTTTCCCAAAGACGCAATCCCTCACGGTGCGCATCCTCGGCAGAGCCTGTTCCCGAAAAGGCAAACGTCCGGCTCCTTGTCCCACACGGAAGGTGGCAGCCCGGAAAGCTCTTGCTGGTCTTCACCTTCCCCCTGCAGCCTATTCACAGGCACAACCGCACTGGGAATCTCTGCTTTCCCAGAGACGCAATCTCTCACGGTGGGCATCCTCGGCAGAGCCTGTTCCCGAAAAGGCAAACGTCCGGCTCCTTGTCCCACACGGAAGGTGGCAGCCCGGAAAGCTCTTGCTGGTCTTCACCTTCCCCCTGCAGCCTTTTCACAGGCACAACCGCACTGGGAATCTCTGCTTTCCCAAAGACGCAATCCCTCACGTTGCACATCCTCGGCAGAGCCTGTTCCCGAAAAGGCAAACGTCCGGCTCCTTGTCCCACACGGAAGGTGGCAGCCCTGAAAGCTCTTGCTGGTCTTCACCTTCCCCCTGCAGCCTATTCACAGGCACAACAGGTTTGGGGATCTGTGCTTGCCCAGAGAAGGAACATCTCACGGTGCGCATCCTCGGCAGAGCCTGTTCCCGAAAAGGCAAACGTCCAGCTCCTTGTCCCACACGGAAGGTGGCAGCCCTGAAAGCTCTTGCTGGTCTTCACCTTCCCCCTGCAGCCTATTCACAGGCACAACAGGTTTTGGGATCTGTGCTTGCGCAGAGAAGGAACATCTCACGGTGCGCATCCTCGGCAGAGCCTGTTCCCGAAAAGGCAAACGTCCGGCTCCTTGTCCCACACGGAAGGTGGCAGCCCTGAAAGCTCTTGCTGGTCTTCACCTTCCCCCTGCAGCCTATTCACAGGCACAACAGGTTTTGGGATCTCTGCTTTCCCAGAGACGCAATCTCTCACGGTGCGCATCCTCGGCAGAGCCTGTTCCCGAAAAGGCAAACGTCCAGCTCCTTGTCCCACACGGAAGGTGGCAGCCCTGAGAGCTCTTGCTGGTCTTCACCTTCCCCCTGCAGCCTATTCACAGGCACAAGAGGTTTTGGGATCCCTGCTTTCCCAGAGAAGGAACATCTCACGGTGCGCATCCTCGGCAGAGCCTGTTCCCGAAAAGGCAAACGTCCGGCTCCTTGTCCCACACGGAAGGTGGCAGCCCTGAAAGCTCTTGCTGGTCTTCACCTTCCCCCTGCAGCCTATTCACAGGCACAACCGCACTGGGAATCTCTGCTTTCCCAAAGACGCAATCCCTCACGGTGCGCATCCTCGGCAGAGCCTGTTCCCGAAAAGGCAAACGTCCGGCTCCTTGTCCCACACGGAAGGTGGCAGCCCTGAAAGCTGTTGCTGGTCTTCACCTTCCCCCTGCAGCCTATTCACAGGCACAACAGGTTTTGGGATCTCTGCTTGCCCAGAGACGCAATCTCTCACGGTGCGCATCCTCGGCAGAGCCTGTTCCCGAAAAGGCAAACGTCCGGCTCCTTGTCCCACACGGAAGGTGGCAGCCCTGAAAGCTCTTGCTGGTCTTCACCTTCCCCCTGCAGCCTATTCACAGGCACAACCGCACTGGGAATCTCTGCTTTCCCAGAGACGCAATCTCTCACGGTGGGCATCCTCGGTAGAGCCTGTTCCCGAAAAGGCAAACGTCCGGCTCCTTGTCCCACACGGAAGGTGGCAGCCCGGAAAGCTCTTGCTGGTCTTCACCTTCCCCCTGCAGCCTATTCACAGGCACAACAGGTTTGGGGATCTCTGCTTGCCCAGAGAAGGAACATCTCACGGTGCGCATCCTCGGCAGAGCCTGTTCCCGAAAAGGCAAACGTCCGGCTCCTTGTCCCACACGGAAGGTGGCAGCCCGGAAAGCTGTTCCTGGTCTTCACCTTCCCCCTGCAGCCTATTCACAGGCACAACCGCACTGGGAATCTCTGCTTTCCCAAAGACGCAATCCCTCACGGTGCGCATCCTCGGCAGAGCCTGTTCCCGAAAAGGCAAACGTCCGGCTCCTTGTCCCACACGGAAGGTGGCAGCCCTGAAAGCTCTTGCTGGTCTTCACCTTCCCCGTGCAGCCTATTCACAGGCACAACAGGTTTTGGGATCTGTGCTTGCCCCAAGACGCAATCTCTCACGGTGCGCATCCTCGGCAGAGCCTGTTCCCAAAAAGGCAAACGTCGTGCTCCTTTTCCCACACGGAAGGTGGCAGCCCTGAAAGCTCTTGCTGGTCTTCACCTTCCCCGTGCAGCCTATTCACAGGCACAACAGGTTTTGGGATCTCTGCTTTCCCAGAGACGCAATCTCTCACGGTGCGCATCCTCGGAAGAGCCTGTTCCCGAAAAGGCAAACGTCCGGCTCCTTGTCCCACACGGAAGGTGGCAGCCCTGAAAGCTCTTGCTGGTCTTCACCTTCCCCCTGCAGCCTATTCACAGGCACAACAGGTTTTGGGATCTGTGCTTGCCCAGAGAAGGAACATCTCACGGTGCGCATCCTCGGCAGAGCCTGTTCCCGAAAAGGCAAACGTCCGGCTCCTTGTCCCACACGGAAGGTGGCAGCCCTGAAAGCTCTTGCTGGTCTTCACCTTCCCCCTGCAGCCTATTCACAGGCACAACAGGTTTTGGGATCTGTGCTTGCCCAGAGAAGGAACATCTCACGGTGCGCATCCTCGGCAGAGCCTGTTCCCGAAAAGGCAAACGTCCAGCTCCTTGTCCCACACGGAAGGTGGCAGCCCTGAAAGCTCTTGCTGGTCTTCACCTTCCCCCTGCAGCCTATTCACAGGCACAACAGGTTTTGGGATCTCTGCTTGCCCAGAGAAGGAACATCTCACGGTGCGCATCCTCGGCAGAGCCTGTTCCCGAAAAGGCAAACGTCCGGCTCCTTGTCCCACACGGAAGGTGGCAGCCCTGAAAGCTCTTGCTGGTCTTCACCTTCCCCCTGCAGCCTATTCACAGGCACAACAGGTTTTGGGATCTCTGCTTTCCCAGAGACGCAATCCCTCACGGTGCGCATCCTCGGCAGAGCCTGTTCCCGAAAAGGCAAACGTCCAGCTCCTTGTCCCACACGGAAGGTGGCAGCCCTGAGAGCTCTTGCTGGTCTTCACCTTCCCCCTGCAGCCTATTCACAGGCACAAGAGGTTTTGGGATCCCTGCTTTCCCAGAGAAGGAACATCTCACGGTGCGCATCCTCGGCAGAGCCTGTTCCCGAAAAGGCAAACGTCCGGCTCCTTGTCCCACACGGAAGGTGGCAGCCCGGAAAGCTCTTGCTGGTCTTCACCTTCCCCCTGCAGCCTATTCACAGGCACAACCGCACTGGGAATCTCTGCTTTCCCAAAGACGCAATCCCTCACGGTGCGCATCCTCGGCAGAGCCTGTTCCCGAAAAGGCAAACGTCCGGCTCCTTGTCCCACACGGAAGGTGGCAGCCCTGAAAGCTCTTGCTGGTCTTCACCTTCCCCCTGCAGCCTATTCACAGGCACAACAGGTTTTGGGATCTGTGCTTGCCCAGAGAAGGAACATCTCACGGTGCGCATCCTCGGCAGAGCCTGTTCCCGAAAAGGCAAACGTCCGGCTCCTTGTCCCACACGGAAGGTGGCAGCCCTGAAAGCTCTTGCTGGTCTTCACCTTCCCCCTGCAGCCTATTCACAGGCACAACAGGTTTTGGGATCTCTGCTTTCCCAGAGATGCAATCTCTCACGGTGCGCATCCTCGGCAGAGCCTGTTCCCGAAAAGGCAAACGTCCGGCTCCTTGTCCCACACGGAAGGTGGCAGCCCTGAAAGCTGTTGCTGGTCTTCACCTTCCCCCTGCAGCCTATTCACAGGCACAACAGGTTTGGGGATCCCTGCTTTCCCAGAGACGCAATCTCTCACGGTGCGCATCCTCGGCAGAGCCTGTTCCCGAAAAGGCAAACGTCCGGCTCCTTGTCCCACACGGAAGGTGGCAGCCCGGAAAGCTCTTGCTGGTCTTCACCTTCCCCCTGCAGCCTATTCACAGGCACAACCACACTGGGAATCTCTGCTTGCCCAGAGACGCAATCTCTCACGGTGCGCATCCTCGGCACAGCCTGTTCCCGAAAAGGCAAACGTCCGGCTCCTTGTCCCACACGGAAGGTGGCAGCCCTGAAAGCTCTTGCTGGTCTTCACCTTCCCCGTGCAGCCTATTCACAGGCACAACAGGTTTTGGGATCTGTGCTTGCCCAGAGAAGGAACATCTCACGGTGCGCATCCTCGGCAGAGCCTGTTCCCGAAAAGGCAAACGTCCGGCTCCTTGTCCCACACGGAAGGTGGCAGCCCGGAAAGCTCTTGCTGGTCTTCACCTTCCCCCTGCAGCCTATTCACAGGCACAACAGGTTTTGGGATCTCTGCTTGCCCAGAGAAGGAACATCTCACGGTGCGCATCCTCGGCAGAGCCTGTTCCCGAAAAGGCAAACGTCCGGCTCCTTGTCCCACACGGAAGGTGGCAGCCCTGAAAGCTCTTGCTGGTCTTCACCTTCCCCCTGCAGCCTATTCACAGGCACAACCGCACTTTGAATCTCTGCTTTCCCAAAGACGCAATCCCTCACGGTGCGCATCCTCGGCAGAGCCTGTTCCCGAAAAGGCAAACGTCCGGCTCCTTGTCCCACACGGAAGGTGGCAGCCCTGAAAGCTCTTGCTGGTCTTCACCTTCCCCGTGCAGCCTATTCACAGGCACAACAGGTTTGGGGATCTGTGCTTGCCCAGAGAAGGAACATCTCACGGTGCGCATCCTCGGCAGAGCCTGTTCCCGAAAAGGCAAACATCCGGCTCCTTGTCCCACACGGAAGGTGGCAGCCCTGAAAGCTGTTGCTGGTCTTCACCTTCCCCCTGCAGCCTATTCACAGGCACAACAGGTTTGGGGATCTGTGCTTGCCCAGAGAAGGAACATCTCACGGTGCGCATCCTCGGCAGAGCCTGTTCCCGAAAAGGCAAACGTCCGGCTCCTTGTCCCACACGGAAGGTGGCAGCCCGGAAAGCTGTTGCTGGTCTTCACCTTCCCCCTGCAGCCTATTCACAGGCACAACAGGTTTTGGGATCTCTGCTTTCCCAAAGACGCAATCTCTCACGGTGCGCATCCTCGGCAGAGCCTGTTCCCGAAAAGGCAAACGTCCGGCTCCTTGTCCCACACGGAAGGTGGCAGCCCTGAAAGCTCTTGCTGGTCTTCACCTTCCCCCTGCAGCCTATTCACAGGCACAACCGCACTGGGAATCTCTGCTTTCCCAAAGACGCAATCCCTCACGGTGCGCATCCTCGGCAGAGCCTGTTCCCGAAAAGGCAAACGTCCGGCTCCTTGTCCCACACGGAAGGTGGCAGCCCTGAAAGCTCTTGCTGGTCTTCACGTTCCCCGTGCAGCCTATTCACAGGCACAACAGGTTTTGGGATCTCTGCTTGCCCAGAGACGCAATCTCTCACAGTGCGCATCCTCGGCAGAGCCTGTTCCCGAAAAGGCAAACTTCCGGCTCCTTGTCCCACACGGAAGGTAGCAGCCCTGAAAGCTCTTGCTGGTCTTCACCTTCCCCCTGCAGCCTATTCACAGGCACAACAGGTTTTGGGATCTGTGCTTGCCCAGAGAAGGAACATCTCACGGTGCGCATCCTCGGCAGAGCCTGTTCCCGAAAAGGCAAACGTCCGGCTCCTTGTCCCACACGGAAGGTGGCAGCCGTGAAAGCTCTTGCTGGTCTTCACCCTCCCCCTGCAGCCTATTCACAGGCACAACAGGTTTTGGGATCTGTGCTTGCCCAGAGAAGGAACATCTCACGGTGCGCATCCTCGGCAGAGCCTGTTCCCGAAAAGGCAAACGTCCGGCTCCTTGTCCCACACGGAAGGTGGCAGCCCTGAAAGCTCTTGCTGGTCTTCACCTTCCCCCTGCAGCCTATTCACAGGCACAACAGGTTTTGGGATCTGTGCTTGCCCAGAGAAGGAACATCTCACGGTGCGCATCCTCGGCAGAGCCTGTTCCCGAAAAGGCAAACGTCCGGCTCCTTGTCCCACACGGAAGGTGGCAGCCCGGAAAGCTGTTGCTGGTCTTCACCTTCCCCCTGCAGCCTATTCACAGGCACAACCGCACTGGGAATCTCTGCTTTCCCAAAGACGCAATCCCTCACGGTGCACATCCTCGGCAGAGCCTGTTCCCGAAAAGGCAAACGTCCGGCTCCTTGTCCCACACGGAAGGTGGCAGCCCTGAAAGCTCTTGCTGGTCTTCACCTTCCCCCTGCAGCCTATTCACAGGCACAACAGGTTTTGGGATCTCTGCTTGCCCAGAGAAGGAACATCTCACAGTGCGCATCCTCGGCAGAGCCTGTTCCCGAAAAGGCAAACATCCGGCTCCTTGTCCCACACGGAAGGTGGCAGCCCGGAAAGCTGTTGCTGGTCTTCACCTTCCCCCTGCAGCCTATTCACAGGCACAACAGGTTTTGGGATCTGTGCTTGCCCAGAGAAGGAACATCTCACGGTGCGCATCCTCGGCAGAGCCTGTTCCCGAAAAGGCAAACGTCCGGCTCCTTGTCCCACACGGAAGGTGGCAGCCCTGAAAGCTCTTGCTGGTCTTCACCTTCCCCCTGCAGCCTACTCACAGGCACCACCGCACTGGGAATCTCTGCTTTCCCAAAGACGCAATCTCTCACGGTGCGCATCCTCGGCAGAGCCTGTTCCCGTAAAGGCAAACGTCCGGCTCCTTGTCCCACATGGAAGGTGGCAGCCCTGAAAGCTGTTGCTGGTCTTCACCTTCCCCCTGCAGCCTATTCACAGGCACAACCGCACTGGGAATCTCTGCTTGCCCAGAGACGCAATCTCTCACGGTGCGCATCCTCGGCAGAGCCTGTTCCAGAACAGGCAAACGTCCGGCTCCTTGTCCCACACGGAAGGTGGCAGCCCTGAAAGCTGTTGCTGGTCTTCACCTTCCCCCTGCAGCCTATTCACAGGCACAACCGCACTGGGAATCTCTGCTTTTCCAGAGACGCAATCTCTCACGGTGCGCATCCTCGGCAGAGCCTGTTCCCGAAAAGGCAAACGTCCGGCTCCTTGTCCCACACGGAAGGTGGCAGCCCTGAAAGCTCTTGCTGGTCTTCACCTTCCCCCTGCACCCTATTCACAGGCACAACCGCACTGGGAATCTCTGCTTTCCCAAAGACGCAATCCCTCATGGTGCGCATCCTCGGCAGAGCCTGTTCCCGAAAAGGCAAACGTCCGGCTCCTTGTCCCACACGGAAGGTGGCAGCCCGGAAAGCTCTTGCTGGTCTTCACCTTCCCCGTGCAGCCTATTCACAGGCACAACAGGTTTTGGGATCTGTGCTTGCCCAGAGAAGGAACATCTCACGGTGCGCATCCTCGGCAGAGCCTGTTCCCGAAAAGGCAAACGTCCGGCTCCTTGTCCCACACGGAAGGTGGCAGCCCGGAAAGCTCTTGCTGGTCTTCACCTTCCCCCTGCAGCCTATTCACAGGCACAACAGGTTTTGGGATCTGTGCTTGCCCAGAGAAGGAACATCTCACGGTGCGCATCCTCGGCAGAGCCTGTTCCCGAAAAGGCAAACGTCCGGCTCCTTGTCCCACACGGAAGGTGGCAGCCCGGAAAGCTCTTGCTGGTCTTCACCTTCCCCCTGCAGCCTATTCACAGGCACAACAGGTTTTGGGATCTGTGCTTGCCCAGAGAAGGAACATCTCACGGTGCGCATCCTCGGCAGAGCCTGTTCCCGAAAAGGCAAACGTCCGGCTCCTTGTCCCACACGGAAGGTGGCAGCCCGGAAAGCTCTTGCTGGTCTTCACCTTCCCCCTGCAGCCTATTCACAGGCACAACAGGTTTTGGGATCTGTGCTTGCCCAGAGAAGGAACATCTCACGGTGCGCATCCTCGGCAGAGCCTGTTCCCGAAAAGGCAAACGTCCGGCTCCTTGTCCCACACGGAAGGTGGCAGACCTGAAAGCTCTTGCTGGTCTTCACCTTCCCCGTGCAGCCTATTCACAGGCACAACAGGTTTTGGGATCTCTGCTTGCTCAGAGAAGGAACATCTCACGGTGCGCATCCTCGGCAGAGCCTGTTCCCGAAAAGGCAAACGTCCGGCTCCTTGTCCCACACGGAAGGTGGCAGCCCTGAAAGCTCTTGCTGGTCTTCACCTTCCCCCTGCAGCCTATTCACAGGCACAACAGGTTTTGGGATCTCTGCTTGCCCAGAGAAGGAACATCTCACGGTGCGCATCCTCGGCAGAGCCTGTTCCCGAAAAGGCAAACGTCCGGCTCCTTGTCCCACACGGAAGGTGGCAGACCTGAGAGCTCTTGCTGGTCTTCACCTTCCCCCTGCAGCCTATTCACAGGCACAACAGGTTTTGGGATCTGTGCTTGCCCAGAGAAGGAACATCTCACGGTGCGCATCCTCGGCAGAGCCTGTTCCCGAAAAGGCAAACGTCCGGCTCCTTGTCCCACACGGAAGGTGGCAGCCCGGAAAGCTCTTGCTGGTCTTCACCTTCCCCCTGCAGCCTATTCACAGGCACAACCGCACTGGGAATCTCTGCTTTCCCAAAGACGCAATCCCTCACGGTGCGCATCCTCGGCAGAGCCTGTTCCCGAAAAGGCAAACGTCCGGCTCCTTGTCCCACACGGAAGGTGGCAGCCCGGAAAGCTCTTGCTGGTCTTCACCTTCCCCCTGCAGCCTATTCACAGGCACAACAGGTTTTGGGCTCTCTGCTTTCCCAGAGACGCAATCTCTCACGGTGCGCATCCTCGGCAGAGCCTGTTCCCGAAAAGGCAAACGTCCGGCTCCTTGTCCCACACGGAAGGTGGCAGCCCTGAAAGCTGTTGCTGGTCTTCACCTTCCCCCTGCAGCCTATTCACAGGCACAACAGGTTTTGGGATCTCTGCTTTCCCAAAGACGCAATCCCTCACGGTGCGCATCCTCGGCAGAGCCTGTTCCCGAAAAGGCAAACGTCCGGCTCCTTGTCCCACACGTAAGGTGGCAGCCCTGAAAGCTCTTGCTGGTCTTCACCTTCCCCCTGCAGCCTATTCACAGGCACAACAGGTTTTGGGATCTGTGCTTGCCCAGAGACGCAATCTCTCACGGTGCGCATCCTCGGCAGAGCCTGTTCCCGAAAAGGCAAACGTCCGGCTCCTTGTCCCACACGGAAGGTGGCAGCCCTGAAAGCTCTTGCTGGTCTTCACCTTCCCCCTGCAGCCTATTCACAGGCACAACAGGTTTTGGGATCTCTGCTTTCCCAGAGACGCAATCTCTCACGGTGCGCATCCTCGGCAGAGCCTGTTCCCGAAAAGGCAAACGTCCGGCTCCTTGTCCCACACGGAAGGTGGCAGCCCCGAAAGCTCTTGCTGGTCTTCACCTTCCCCCTGCAGCCTATTCACAGGCACAACAGGTTTTGGGATCTCTGCTTTCCCAGAGACGCAATCTCTCACGGTGCGCATCCTCGGCAGAGCCTGTTCCCGAAAAGGCAAACGTCCGGCTCCTTGTCCCACACGGAAGGTGGCAGCCCGGAAAGCTCTTGCTGGTCTTCACCTTCCCCCTGCAGCCTATTCACAGGCACAACAGGTTTGGGGATCTCTGCTTTCCCAGAGACGCAATCTCTCACGGTGCGCATCCTCGGCAGAGCTTGTTCCCGAAAAGGCAAACGTCCGGCTCCTTGTCACACACGGAAGGTGGCAGCCCTGAAAGCTGTTGCTGGTCTTCACCTTCCCCCTGCAGCCTATTCACAGGCACAACCGCACTGGGAATCTCTGCTTTCCCAAAGACGCAATCCCTCACGGTGCGCATCCTCGGCAGAGCCTGTTCCCGAAAAGGCAAACGTCCGGCTCCTTGTCCCACACGGAAGGTGGCAGCCCGGAAAGCTGTTGCTGGTCTTCACCTTCCCCCTGCAGCCTATTCACAGGCACAACCGCACTGGGAATCTCTGCTTTCCCAAAGACGCAATCCCTCACGGTGCGCATCCTCGGCAGAGCCTGTTCCCGAAAAGGCAAACGTCCGGCTCCTTGTCCCACACGGAAGGTGGCAGCCCTGAAAGCTCTTGCTGGTCTTCACCTTCCCCCTGCAGCCTATTCACAGGCACAACAGGTTTTGGGATCTGTGCTTGCCCAGAGAAGGAACATCTCACGGTGCGCATCCTCGGCAGAGCCTGTTCCCGAAAAGGCAAACGTCCGGCTCCTTGTCCCACACGGAAGGTGGCAGCCCTGAAAGCTCTTGCTGGTCTTCACCTTCCCCCTGCAGCCTATTCACAGGCACAACAGGTTTTGGGATCTGTGCTTGCCCAGAGAAGGAACATCTCACGGTGCGCATCCTCGGCAGAGCCTGTTCCCGAAAAGGCAAACGTCCGGCTCCTTGTCCCACACGGAAGGTGGCAGCCCGGAAAGCTCTTGCTGGTCTTCACCTTCCCCCTGCAGCCTATTCACAGGCACAACAGGTTTGGGGATCTCTGCTTTCCCAAAGACGCAATCTCTCACGGTGCGCATCCTCGGCAGAGCCTGTTCCAGAACAGGCAAACGTCCGGCTCCTTGTCCCACACGGAAGGTGGCAGCCCGGAAAGCTCTTGCTGGTCTTCACCTTCCCCCTGCAGCCTATTCACAGGCACAACAGGTTTTGGGATCTGTGCTTGCCCAGAGAAGGAATATCTCACGGTGCGCATCCTCGGCAGAGCCTGTTCCCGAAAAGGCAAACGTCCGGCTCCTTGTCCCACACGGAAGGTGGCAGCCCGGAAAGCTCTTGCTGGTCTTCACCTTCCCCCTGCAGCCTATTCACAGGCACAACAGGTTTGGGGATCTGTGCTTGCCCCAAGACGCAATCTCTCACGGTGCGCATCCTCGGCAGAGCCTGTTCCCGAAAAGGCAAACGTCCGGCTCCTTGTCCCACACGGAAGGTGGCAGCCCTGAAAGCTCTTGCTGGTCTTCACCTTCCCCCTGCAGCCTATTCACAGGCACAACAGGTTTTGGGATCTCTGCTTTCCCAGAGACGCAATCTCTCACAGTGCGCATCCTCGGCAGAGCCTGTTCCCGAAAAGGCAAACGTCCGGCTCCTTGTCCCACACGGAAGGTGGCAGCCCGGAAAGCTCTTGCTGGTCTTCACCTTCCCCCTGCAGCCTATTCACAGGCACAACCGCACTGGGAATCTCTGCTTTCCCAAAGACGCAATCCCTCACGGTGCGCATCCTCGGCAGAGCCTGTTCCCGAAAAGGCAAACGTCCGGCTCCTTGTCCCACACGGAAGGTGGCAGCCCGGAAAGCTGTTGCTGGTCTTCACCTTCCCCGTGCAGCCTATTCACAGGCACAACCGCACTGGGAATCTCTGCTTTCCCAAAGACGCAATCCCTCACGGTGCGCATCCTCGGCAGAGCCTATTCCCGAAAAGGCAAACGTCCGGCTCCTTGTCCCACACGGAAGGTGGCAGCCCGGAAAGCTCTTGCTGGTCTTCACCTTCCCCCTGCAGCCTATTCACAGGCACAACAGGTTTTGGGATCTGTGCTTGCCCCAAGACGCAATCTCTCACGGTGCGCATCCTCGGCAGAGCCTGTTCCCGAAAAGGCAAACGTCCGGCTCCTTGTCCCACACGGAAGGTGGCAGCCCTGAAAGCTCTTGCTGGTCTTCACCTTCCCCCTGCAGCCTATTCACAGGCACAACAGGTTTTGGGATCTGTGCTTGCCCAGAGAAGGAACATCTCACGGTGCGCATCCTCGGCAGAGCCTGTTCCCGAAAAGGCAAACGTCCGGCTCCTTGTCCCACACGGAAGGTGGCAGCCCTGAAAGCTCTTGCTGGTCTTCACCTTCCCCCTGCAGCCTATTCACAGGCACAACAGGTTTTGGGATCTGTGCTTGCCCAGAGAAGGAACATCTCACGGTGCGCATCCTCGGCAGAGCCTGTTCCCGAAAAGGCAAACGTCCGGCTCCTTGTCCCACACGGAAGGTAGCAGCCCTGAAAGCTCTTGCTGGTCTTCACCTTCCCCCTGCAGCCTATTCACAGGCACAACAGGTTTTGGGATCTGTGCTTGCCCAGAGAAGGAACATCTCACGGTGCGCATCCTCGGCAGAGCCTGTTCCCGAAAAGGCAAACGTCCGGCTCCTTGTCCCACACGGAAGGTGGCAGCCCGGAAAGCTCTTGCTGGTCTTCACCTTCCCCCTGCAGCCTATTCACAGGCACAACCGCACTGGGAATCTCTGCTTTCCCAAAGACGCAATCCCTCACGGTGCGCATCCTCGGCAGAGCCTGTTCCCGAAAAGGCAAACGTCCGGCTCCTTGTCCCACACGGAAGGTGGCAGCCCTGAAAGCTCTTGCTGGTCTTCACCTTCCCCCTGCAGCCTATTCACAGGCACAACAGGTTTTGGGATCTCTGCTTTCCCAGAGACGCAATCTCTCACGGTGCGCATCCTCGGCAGAGCCTGTTCCCGAAAAGGCAAACGTCCGGCTCCTTGTCCCACACGGAAGGTGGCAGCCCTGAAAGCTCTTGCTGGTCTTCACCTTCCCCGTGCAGCCTATTCACAGGCACAACCGCACTGGGAATCTCTGCTTTCCCAAAGACGCAATCCCTCACGGTGCGCATCCTCGGCAGAGCCTGTTCCCGAAAAGGCAAACGTCCGGCTCCTTGTCCCACACGGAAGGTGGCAGCCCTGAAAGCTCTTGCTGGTCTTCACCTTCCCCGTGCAGCCTATTCACAGGCACAACCGCACTGGGAATCTCTGCTTTCCCAAAGACGCAATCCCTCACGGTGCGCATCCTCGGCAGAGCCTATTCCCGAAAAGGCAAACGTCCGGCTCCTTGTCCCACACGGAAGGTGGCAGCCCGGAAAGCTCTTGCTGGTCTTCACCTTCCCCCTGCAGCCTATTCACAGGCACAACAGGTTTTGGGATCTGTGCTTGCCCCAAGACGCAATCTCTCACGGTGCGCATCCTCGGCAGAGCCTGTTCCCGAAAAGGCAAACGTCCGGCTCCTTGTCCCACACGGAAGGTGGCAGCCCTGAAAGCTCTTGCTGGTCTTCACCTTCCCCCTGCAGCCTATTCACAGGCACAACAGGTTTTGGGATCTGTGCTTGCCCAGAGAAGGAACATCTCACGGTGCGCATCCTCGGCAGAGCCTGTTCCCGAAAAGGCAAACGTCCGGCTCCTTGTCCCACACGGAAGGTGGCAGCCCGGAAAGCTCTTGCTGGTCTTCACCTTCCCCCTGCAGCCTATTCACAGGCACAACAAGTTTGGGGATCTGTGCTTGCCCAGAGAAGGAACATCTCACGGTACGCATCCTCGGCAGAGCCTGTTCCCGAAAAGGCAAACGTCCGGCTCCTTGTCCCACACGGAAGGTAGCAGCCCTGAAAGCTCTTGCTGGTCTTCACCTTCCCCCTGCAGCCTATTCACAGGCACAACAGGTTTTGGGATCTGTGCTTGCCCAGAGAAGGAACATCTCACGGTGCGCATCCTCGGCAGAGCCTGTTCCCGAAAAGGCAAACGTCCGGCTCCTTGTCCCACACGGAAGGTGGCAGCCCGGAAAGCTGTTGCTGGTCTTCACCTTCCCCCTGCAGCCTATTCACAGGCACAACAGGTTTTGGGATCTCTGCTTTCCCACAGACGCAATCTATCACAGTGCGCATCCTCGGCAGAGCCTGTTCCCGAAAAGGCAAACGTCCGGCTCCTTGTCCCACACGGAAGGTGGCAGCCCTGAAAGCTGTTGCTGGTCTTCACCTTCCCCCTGCAGCCTATTCACAGGCACAACAGGTTTTGGGATCTCTGCTTTCCCAGAGACGCAATCTCTCACGGTGCGCATCCTCGGCAGAGCCTGTTCCCGAAAAGGCAAACGTCCGGCTCCTTGTCCCACACGGAAGGTGGTAGCCCGGAAAGCTCTTGCTGGTCTTCACCTTCCCCCTGCAGCCTATTCACAGGCACAACAGGTTTTGGGATCTGTGCTTGCCCCAAGACGCAATCTCTCACGGTGCGCATCCTCGGCAGAGCCTGTTCCCGAAAAGGCAAACGTCCGGCTCCTTGTCCCACACGGAAGGTGGCAGCCCGGAAAGCTGTTGCTGGTCTTCACCTTCCCCGTGCAGCCTATTCACAGGCACAACCGCACTGGGAATCTCTGCTTTCCCAAAGACGCAATCCCTCACGGTGCGCATCCTCGGCAGAGCCTGTTCCTGAAAAGGCAAACGTCCGGCTCCTTGTCCCACACGGAAGGTGGCAGCCCGGAAAGCTCTTGCTGGTCTTCACCTTCCCCCTGCAGCCTATTCACAGGCACAACAGGTTTTGGGATCTGTGCTTGCCCAGAGAAGGAACATCTCACGGTGCGCATCCTCGGCAGAGCCTGTTCCCGAAAAGGCAAACGTCCGGCTCCTTGTCCCACACGGAAGGTGGCAGCCCTGAAAGCTCTTGCTGGTCTTCACCTTCCCCCTGCAGCCTATTCACAGGCACAACAGGTTTTGGGATCTGTGCTTGCCCAGAGAAGGAACATCTCACGGTGCGCATCCTCGGCAGAGCCTGTTCCCGAAAAGGCAAACGTCCAGCTCCTTGTCCCACACGGAAGGTGGCAGCCCGGAAAGCTGTTGCTGGTCTTCACCTTCCGCCTGCAGCCTATTCACAGGCACAACAGGTTTGGGGATCTCTGCTTTCCCAGAGACGCAATCTCTCACAGTGCGCATCCTCGGCAGAGCCTGTTCCCGAAAAGGCAAACGTCCGGCTCCTTGTCCCACACGGAAGGTGGCAGCCCTGAAAGCTCTTGCTGGTCTTCACCTTCCCCGTGCAGCCTATTCACAGGCACAACAGGTTTTGGGATCTCTGCTTGCCCAGAGAAGGAACATCTCACGGTGCGCATCCTCGGTAGAGCCTGTTCCCGAAAAGGCAAACGTCCGGCTCCTTGTCCCACACGGAAGGTGGCAGACCTGAAAGCTGTTGCTGGTCTTCACCTTCCCCGTGCAGCCTATTCACAGGCACAACAGGTTTTGGGATCTCTGCTTGCCCAGAGAAGGAACATCTCACGGTGCGCATCCTCGGCAGAGCCTGTTCCCGAAAAGGCAAACGTCCGGCTCCTTGTCCCACACGGAAGGTGGCAGCCCGGAAAGCTCTTGCTGGTCTTCACCTTCCCCCTGCAGCCTATTCACAGGCACAACCGCACTGGGAATCTCTGCTTTCCCAAAGACGCAATCCCTCACGGTGCGCATCCTCGGCAGAGCCTGTTCCCGAAAAGGCAAACGTCCGGCTCCTTGTCCCACACGGAAGGTGGCAGCCCGGAAAGCTCTTGCTGGTCTTCACCTTCCCCCTGCAGCCTATTCACAGGCACAACAGGTTTTGGGATCTGTGCTTGCCCCAAGACGCAATCTCTCACGGTGCGCATCCTCGGCAGAGCCTGTTCCCGAAAAGGCAAACGTCCGGCTCCTTGTCCCACACGGAAGGTGGCAGCCCGGAAAGCTCTTGCTGGTCTTCACCTTCCCCCTGCAGCCTATTCACAGGCACAACAGGTTTTGGGCTCTCTGCTTTCCCAGAGACGCAATCTCTCACGGTGCGCATCCTCGGCAGAGCCTGTTCCCGAAAAGGCAAACGTCCGGCTCCTTGTCCCACACGGAAGGTGGCAGCCCTGAAAGCTGTTGCTGGTCTTCACCTTCCCCCTGCAGCCTATTCACAGGCACAACAGGTTTTGGGATCTCTGCTTTCCCAGAGACGCAATCTCTCACGGTGCGCATCCTCGGCAGAGCCTGTTCCCGAAAAGGCAAACGTCCGGCTCCTTGTCCCACACGGAAGGTGGCAGCCCTGAAAGCTCTTGCTGGTCTTCACCTTCCCCCTGCAGCCTATTCACAGGCACAACAGGTTTGGGGATCTGTGCTTGCCCAGAGAAGGAACATCTCACGGTGCGCATCCTCGGCAGAGCCTGTTCCCGAAAAGGCAAACGTCCGGCTCCTTGTCCCACACGGAAGGTGGCAGCCCTGAAAGCTCTTGCTGGTCTTCACCTTCCCCCTGCAGCCTATTCACAGGCACAACAGGTTTGGGGATCTGTGCTTGCCCCAAGACGCAATCTCTCACGGTGCGCATCCTCGGCAGAGCCAGTTCCCGAAAAGGCAAACGTCCGGCTCCTTGTCCCACACGGAAGGTGGCAGCCCTGAAAGCTGTTGCTGGTCTTCACCTTCCCCCTGCAGCCTATTCACAGGCACAACAGGTTTTGGGATCTCTGCTTTCCCAGAGACGCAATCTCTCACAGTGCGCATCCTCGGCAGAGCCTGTTCCCGAAAAGGCAAACGTCCGGCTCCTTGTCCCACACGGAAGGTGGCAGCCCTGAAAGCTCTTGCTGGTCTTCACCTTCCCCGTGCAGCCTATTCACAGGCACAACCGCACTGGGAATCTCTGCTTTCCCAAAGACGCAATCCCTCACGGTGCGCATCCTCGGCAGAGCCTGTTCCCGAAAAGGCAAACGTCCGGCTCCTTGTCCCACACGGAAGGTGGCAGCCCTGAAAGCTCTTGCTGGTCTTCACCTTCCCCCTGCAGCCTATTCACAGGCACAACCGCACTGGGAATCTCTGCTTTCCCAAAGACGCAATCCCTCACGGTGCGCATCCTCTGCAGAGCCTATTCCCGAAAAGGCAAACGTCCGGCTCCTTGTCCCACACGGAAGGTGGCAGCCCGGAAAGCTCTTGCTGGTCTTCACCTTCCCCCTGCAGCCTATTCACAGGCACAACAGGTTTTGGGATCTGTGCTTGCCCCAAGACGCAATCTCTCACGGTGCGCATCCTCGGCAGAGCCTGTTCCCGAAAAGGCAAACGTCCGGCTCCTTGTCCCACACAGAAGGTGGCAGCCCTGAAAGCTCTTGCTGGTCTTCACCTTCCCCCTGCAGCCTATTCACAGGCACAACAGGTTTTGGGATCTGTGCTTGCCCAGAGAAGGAACATCTCACGGTGCGCATCCTCGGCAGAGCCTGTTCCCGAAAAGGCAAACGTCCGGCTCCTTGTCCCACACGGAAGGTGGCAGCCCGGAAAGCTGTTGCTGGTCTTCACCTTCCCCCTGCAGCCTATTCACAGGCACAACCGCACTGGGAATCTCTGCTTTCCCAAAGACGCAATCCCTCACGGTGCGCATCCTCGGCAGAGCCTTTTCCCGAAAAGGCAAACGTCCGGCTCCTTGTCCCACACGGAAGGTGGCAGCCCGGAAAGCTCTTGCTGGTCTTCACCTTCCCCCTGCAGCCTATTCACAGGCACAACAGGTTTTGGGATCTGTGCTTGCCCAGAGAAGGAACATCTCACGGTGCGCATCCTCGGCAGAGCCTGTTCCCGAAAAGGCAAACGTCCGGCTCCTTGTCCCACACGGAAGGTGGCAGCCCTGAAAGCTCTTGCTGGTCTTCACCTTCCCCCTGCAGCCTATTCACAGGCACAACAGGTTTTGGGATCTGTGCTTGCCCAGAGAAGGAACATCTCACGGTGCGCATCCTCGTCAGAGCCTGTTCCCGAAAAGGCAAACGTCCGGCTCCTTGTCCCACACGGAAGGTAGCAGCCCTGAAAGCTCTTGCTGGTCTTCACCTTCCCCCTGCAGCCTATTCACAGGCACAACAGGTTTTGGGATCTGTGCTTGCCCAGAGAAGGAACATCTCACGGTGCGCATCCTCGGCAGAGCCTGTTCCCGAAAAGGCAAACGTCCGGCTCCTTGTCCCACACGGAAGGTGGCAGCCCGGAAAGCTGTTGCTGGTCTTCACCTTCCCCGTGCAGCCTATTCACAGGCACAACAGGTTTTGGGATCCCTGCTTTCCCACAGACGCAATCTATCACAGTGCGCATCCTCGGCAGAGCCTGTTCCCGAAAAGGCAAACGTCCGGCTCCTTGTCCCACACGGAAGGTGGCAGCCCGGAAAGCTCTTGCTGGTCTTCACCTTCCCCCTGCAGCCTATTCACAGGCACAACAGGTTTTGGGATCTGTGCTTGCCCCAAGACGCAATCTCTCACGGTGCGCATCCTCGGCAGAGCCTGTTCCCGAAAAGGCAAACGTCCGGCTCCTTGTCCCACACGGAAGGTGGCAGCCCTGAAAGCTCTTGCTGGTCTTCACCTTCCCCCTGCAGCCTATTCACAGGCACAACCGCACTGGGAATCTCTGCTTTCCCAAAGACGCAATCCCTCACGGTGCGCATCCTCGGCAGAGCCTGTTCCTGAAAAGGCAAACGTCCGGCTCCTTGTCCCACACGGAAGGTGGCAGCCCTGAAAGCTCTTGCTGGTCTTCACCTTCCCCCTGCAGCCTATTCACAGGCACAACAGGTTTTGGGATCTCTGCTTGCCCAGAGAAGGAACATCTCACGGTGCGCATCCTCGGCAGAGCCTGTTCCCGAAAAGGCAAACGTCCGGCTCCTTGTCCCACACGGAAGGTGGCAGCCCGGAAAGCTCTTGCTGGTCTTCACCTTCCCCCTGCAGCCTATTCACAGGCACAACAGGTTTTGGGATCTGTGCTTGCCCAGAGAAGGAACATCTCACGGTGCGCATCCTCGGCAGAGCCTGTTCCCGAAAAGGCAAACGTCCGGCTCCTTGTCCCACACGGAAGGTGGCAGCCCGGAAAGCTGTTGCTGGTCTTCACCTTCCGCCTGCAGCCTATTCACAGGCACAACAGGTTTGGGGATCTCTGCTTTCCCAAAGACGCAGTCTCTCACGGTGCGCATCCTCGGCAGAGCCTGTTCCAGAACAGGCAAACGTCCGGCTCCTTGTCCCACACGGAAGGTGGCAGCCCTGAAAGCTCTTGCTGGTCTTCACCTTCCCCGTGCAGCCTATTCACAGGCACAACAGGTTTTGGGATCTCTGCTTGCCCAGAGAAGGAACATCTCACGGTGCGCATCCTCGGTAGAGCCTGTTCCCGAAAAGGCAAACGTCCGGCTCCTTGTCCCACACGGAAGGTGGCAGCCCTGAAAGCTCTTGCTGGTCTTCACCTTCCCCGTGCAGCCTATTCACAGGCACAACAGGTTTTGGGATCTCTGCTTGCCCAGAGAAGGAACATCTCACGGTGCGCATCCTCGGCAGAGCCTGTTCCCGAAAAGGCAAACGTCTGGCTCCTTGTCCCACACGGAAGGTGGCAGCCCGGAAAGCTCTTGCTGGTCTTCACCTTCCCCCTGCAGCCTATTCACAGGCACAACCGCACTGGGAATCTCTGCTTTCCCAAAGACGCAATCCCTCACGGTGCGCATCCTCGGCAGAGCCTGTTCCCGAAAAGGCAAACGTCCGGCTCCTTGTCCCACACGGAAGGTGGCAGCCCTGAAAGCTCTTGCTGGTCTTCACCTTCCCCCTGCAGCCTATTCACAGGCACAACAGGTTTTGGGATCTCTGCTTTCCCAGAGACGCAATCTCTCACAGTGCGCATCCTCGGCAGAGCCTGTTCCCGAAAAGGCAAACGTCCGGCTCCTTGTCCCACACGGAAGGTGGCAGCCCTGAAAGCTCTTGCTGGTCTTCACCTTCCCCGTGCAGCCTATTCACAGGCACAACCGCACTGGGAATCTCTGCTTTCCCAAAGACGCAATCCCTCACGGTGCGCATCCTCGGCAGAGCCTGTTCCCGAAAAGGCAAACGTCCGGCTCCTTGTCCCACACGGAAGGTGGCAGCCCTGAAAGCTCTTGCTGGTCTTCACCTTCCCCGTGCAGCCTATTCACAGGCACAACCGCACTGGGAATCTCTGCTTTCCCAAAGACGCAATCCCTCACGGTGCGCATCCTCGGCAGAGCCTATTCCCGAAAAGGCAAACGTCCGGCTCCTTGTCCCACACGGAAGGTGGCAGCCCTGAAAGCTCTTGCTGGTCTTCACCTTCCCCCTGCAGCCTATTCACAGGCACAACAGGTTTGGGGATCTGTGCTTGCCCAGAGAAGGAACATCTCACGGTGCGCATCCTCGGCAGAGCCTGTTCCCGAAAAGGCAAACGTCCGGCTCCTTGTCCCACACGGAAGGTGGCAGCCCTGAAAGCTCTTGCTGGTCTTCACCTTCCCCCTGCAGCCTATTCACAGGCACAACAGGTTTTGGGATCTGTGCTTGCCCAGAGAAGGAACATCTCACGGTGCGCATCCTCGGCAGAGCCTGTTCCCGAAAAGGCAAACGTCTGGCTCCTTGTCCCACACGGAAGGTGGCAGCCCGGAAAGCTCTTGCTGGTCTTCACCTTCCCCCTGCAGCCTATTCACAGGCACAACAGGTTTGGGGATCTGTGCTTGCCCAGAGAAGGAACATCTCACGGTGCGCATCCTCGGCAGAGCCTGTTCCCGAAAAGGCAAACGTCCGGCTCCTTGTCCCACACGGAAGGTAGCAGCCCTGAAAGCTCTTGCTGGTCTTCACCTTCCCCCTGCAGCCTATTCACAGGCACAACAGGTTTTGGGATCTGTGCTTGCCCAGAGAAGGAACATCTCACGGTGCGCATCCTCGGCAGAGCCTGTTCCCGAAAAGGCAAACGTCCGGCTCCTTGTCCCACACGGAAGGTGGCAGCCCGGAAAGCTGTTGCTGGTCTTCACCTTCCCCCTGCAGCCTATTCACAGGCACAACAGGTTTTGGGATCTCTGCTTTCCCACAGACGCAATCTATCACAGTGCGCATCCTCGGCAGAGCCTGTTCCCGAAAAGGCAAACGTCCGGCTCCTTGTCCCACACGGAAGGTGGCAGCCCTGAAAGCTGTTGCTGGTCTTCACCTTCCCCCTGCAGCCTATTCACAGGCACAACAGGTTTTGGGATCTCTGCTTTCCCAGAGACGCAATCTCTCACAGTGCGCATCCTCGGCAGAGCCTGTTCCCGAAAAGGCAAACGTCCGGCTCCTTGTCCCACACGGAAGGTGGCAGCCCGGAAAGCTCTTGCTGGTCTTCACCTTCCCCCTGCAGCCTATTCACAGGCACAACAGGTTTTGGGATCTGTGCTTGCC
This sequence comes from Haliaeetus albicilla, assembly GCF_947461875.1. Classification (NCBI taxonomy): domain Eukaryota; kingdom Metazoa; phylum Chordata; class Aves; order Accipitriformes; family Accipitridae; genus Haliaeetus; species Haliaeetus albicilla. The sequence continues at coordinate 5,298,181 of NC_091512.1, forward strand.
CCAAGACGCAATCTCTCACGGTGCGCATCCTCGGCAGAGCCTGTTCCCGAAAAGGCAAACGTCCGGCTCCTTGTCCCACACGGAAGGTGGCAGCCCGGAAAGCTGTTGCTGGTCTTCACCTTCCCCGTGCAGCCTATTCACAGGCACAACCGCACTGGGAATCTCTGCTTTCCCAAAGACGCAATCCCTCACGGTGCGCATCCTCGGCAGAGCCTGTTCCTGAAAAGGCAAACGTCCGGCTCCTTGTCCCACACGGAAGGTGGCAGCCCGGAAAGCTCTTGCTGGTCTTCACCTTCCCCCTGCAGCCTATTCACAGGCACAACAGGTTTTGGGATCTGTGCTTGCCCAGAGAAGGAACATCTCACGGTGCGCATCCTCGGCAGAGCCTGTTCCCGAAAAGGCAAACGTCCGGCTCCTTGTCCCACACGGAAGGTGGCAGCCCTGAAAGCTCTTGCTGGTCTTCACCTTCCCCCTGCAGCCTATTCACAGGCACAACAGGTTTTGGGATCTGTGCTTGCCCAGAGAAGGAACATCTCACGGTGCGCATCCTCGGCAGAGCCTGTTCACGAAAAGGCAAACGTCCGGCTCCTTGTCCCACACGGAAGGTGGCAGCCCTGAAAGCTCTTGCTGGTCTTCACCTTCCCCCTGCAGCCTATTCACAGGCACAACAGGTTTGGGGATCTCTGCTTTCCCAAAGACGCAGTCTCTCACGGTGCGCATCCTCGGCAGAGCCTGTTCCAGAACAGGCAAACGTCCGGCTCCTTGTCCCACACGGAAGGTGGCAGCCCTGAAAGCTCTTGCTGGTCTTCACCTTCCCCGGGCAGCCTATTCACAGGCACAACAGGTTTTGGGATCTCTGCTTGCCCAGAGAAGGAACATCTCACGGTGCGCATCCTCGGTAGAGCCTGTTCCCGAAAAGGCAAACGTCCGGCTCCTTGTCCCACACGGAAGGTGGCAGACCTGAAAGCTCTTGCTGGTCTTCACCTTCCCCGTGCAGCCTATTCACAGGCACAACAGGTTTTGGGATCTCTGCTTGCCCAGAGAAGGAACATCTCACGGTGCGCATCCTCGGCAGAGCCTGTTCCCGAAAAGGCAAACGTCCGGCTCCTTGTCCCACACGGAAGGTGGCAGCCCGGAAAGCTCTTGCTGGTCTTCACCTTCCCCCTGCAGCCTATTCACAGGCACAACCGCACTGGGAATCTCTGCTTTCCCAAAGACGCAATCCCTCACGGTGCGCATCCTCGGCAGAGCCTGTTCCCGAAAAGGCAAACGTCCGGCTCCTTGTCCCACACGGAAGGTGGCAGCCCGGAAAGCTCTTGCTGGTCTTCACCTTCCCCCTGCAGCCTATTCACAGGCACAACAGGTTTTGGGATCTGTGCTTGCCCCAAGACGCAATCTCTCACGGTGCGCATCCTCGGCAGAGCCTGTTCCCGAAAAGGCAAACGTCCGGCTCCTTGTCCCACACGGAAGGTGGCAGCCCTGAAAGCTCTTGCTGGTCTTCACCTTCCCCCTGCAGCCTATTCACAGGCACAACAGGTTTTGGGCTCTCTGCTTTCCCAGAGACGCAATCTCTCACGGTGCGCATCCTCGGCAGAGCCTGTTCCCGAAAAGGCAAACGTCCGGCTCCTTGTCCCACACGGAAGGTGGCAGCCCTGAAAGCTGTTGCTGGTCTTCACCTTCCCCCTGCAGCCTATTCACAGGCACAACAGGTTTTGGGATCTCTGCTTTCCCAGAGACGCAATCTCTCACGGAGCGCATCTTCGGCAGAGCCTGTTCCCGAAAAGGCAAACGTCCGGCTCCTTGTCCCACACGGAAGGTGGCAGCCCTGAAAGCTCTTGCTGGTCTTCACCTTCCCCCTGCAGCCTATTCACAGGCACAACAGGTTTGGGGATCTGTGCTTGCCCAGAGAAGGAACATCTCACGGTGCGCATCCTCGGCAGAGCCTGTTCCCGAAAAGGCAAACGTCCGGCTCCTTGTCCCACACGGAAGGTGGCAGCCCTGAAAGCTCTTGCTGGTCTTCACCTTCCCCCTGCAGCCTATTCACAGGCACAACAGGTTTTGGGATCTGTGCTTGCCCCAAGACGCAATCTCTCACGGTGCGCATCCTCGGCAGAGCCAGTTCCCGAAAAGGCAAACGTCCGGCTCCTTGTCCCACACGGAAGGTGGCAGCCCTGAAAGCTGTTGCTGGTCTTCACCTTCCCCCTGCAGCCTATTCACAGGCACAACAGGTTTGGGGATCTCTGCTTTCCCAGAGACGCAATCTCTCACGGTGCGCATCCTCGGCAGAGCTTGTTCCCGAAAAGGCAAACGTCCGGCTCCTTGTCCCACACGGAAGGTGGCAGCCCGGAAAGCTCTTGCTGGTCTTCACCTTCCCCCTGCAGCCTATTCACAGGCACAACCGCACTGGGAATCTCTGCTTTCCCAAAGACGCAATCCCTCACAGTGCGCATCCTCGGCAGAGCCTTTTCCCGAAAAGGCAAACGTCCGGCTCCTTGTCCCACACGGAAGGTGGCAGCCCGGAAAGCTCTTGCTGGTCTTCACCTTCCCCGTGCAGCCTATTCACAGGCACAACCGCACTGGGAATCTCTGCTTTCCCAAAGACGCAATCCCTCACGGTGCGCATCCTCGGCAGAGCCTGTTCCTGAAAAGGCAAACGTCCGGCTCCTTGTCCCACACGGAAGGTGGCAGCCCTGAAAGCTCTTGCTGGTCTTCACCTTCCCCCTGCAGCCTATTCACAGGCACAACAGGTTTTGGGATCTGTGCTTGCCCAGAGAAGGAACATCTCACGGTGCGCATCCTCGGCAGAGCCTGTTCCCGAAAAGGCAAACGTCCGGCTCCTTGTCCCACACGGAAGGTGGCAGCCCTGAAAGCTGTTGCTGGTCTTCACCTTCCCCGTGCAGCCTATTCACAGGCACAACAGGTTTTGGGATCTGTGCTTGCCCCAAGACGCAATCTCTCACGGTGCGCATCCTTGGCAGAGCCTGTTCCCGAAAAGGCAAACGTCCGGCTCCTTGTCCCACACGGAAGGTGGCAGCCCTGAAAGCTCTTGCTGGTCTTCACCTTCCCCCTGCAGCCTATTCACAGGCACAACAGGTTTTGGGATCTGTGCTTGCCCCAAGACGCAATCTCTCACGGTGCGCATCCTCGGCAGAGCCTGTTCCAGAACAGGCAAACATCCGGCTCCTTGTCCCACACGGAAGGTGGCAGCCCTGAAAGCTGTTGCTGGTCTTCACCTTCCCCCTGCAGCCTATTCACAGGCACAACAGGTTTTGGGATCTCTGCTTGCCCAGAGAAGGAACATCTCACGGTGCGCATCCTCGGCAGAGCCTGTTCCCGAAAAGGCAAACGTCCGGCTCCTTGTCCCACACGGAAGGTGGCAGCCCTGAAAGCTCTTGCTGGTCTTCACCTTCCCCGTGCAGCCTATTCACAGGCACAACAGGTTTTGGGATCTGTGCTTGCCCCAAGACGCAATCTCTCACGGTGCGCATCCTCGGCAGAGCCTGTTCCCGAAAAGGCAAACGTCCGGCTCCTTGTCCCACACGGAAGGTGGCAGCCCTGAAAGCTGTTGCTGGTCTTCACCTTCCCCCTGCAGCCTATTCACAGGCACAACAGGTTTTGGGATCTGTGCTTGCCCCAAGACGCAATCTCTCACGGTGCGCATCCTCGGCAGAGCCTGTTCCAGAACAGGCAAACGTCCGGCTCCTTGTCCCACACGGAAGGTGGCAGCCCTGAAAGCTGTTGCTGGTCTTCACCTTCCCCCTGCAGCCTATTCACAGGCACAACAGGTTTTGGGATCTCTGCTTGCCCAGAGAAGGAACATCTCACGGTGCGCATCCTCGGCAGAGCCTGTTCCCGAAAAGGCAAACGTCCGGCTCCTTGTCCCACACGGAAGGTGGCAGCCCTGAAAGCTCTTGCTGGTCTTCACCTTCCCCGTGCAGCCTATTCACAGGCACAACAGGTTTTGGGATCTGTGCTTGCCCCAAAGATGCAATCCCTCACGGTGCGCATCCTCGGCAGAGCCTGTTCCCGAAAAGGCAAACGTCCGGCTCCTTGTCCCACACGGAAGGTGGCAGCCCTGAAAGCTCTTGCTGGTCTTCACCTTCCCCCTGCAGCCTATTCACAGGCACAACAGGTTTTGGGATCTCTGCTTGCCCAGAGAAGGAACATCTCACGGTGCGCATCCTCGGCAGAGCCTGTTCCCGAAAAGGCAAACGTCCGGCTCCTTGTCCCACACGGAAGGTGGCAGCCCGGAAAGCTCTTGCTGGTCTTCACCTTCCCCGTGCAGCCTATTCACAGGCACAACCGCACTGGGAATCTCTGCTTTCCCAAAGACGCAATCCCTCACGGTGCGCATCCTCGGCAGAGCCTTTTCCCGAAAAGGCAAACGTCCGGCTCCTTGTCCCACACGGAAGGTGGCAGCCCGGAAAGCTCTTGCTGGTCTTCACCTTCCCCCTGCAGCCTATTCACAGGCACAACCGCACTGGGAATCTCTGCTTTCCCAAAGACGCAATCCCTCACGGTGCGCATCCTCGGCAGAGCCTGTTCCTGAAAAGGCAAACGTCCGGCTCCTTGTCCCACACGGAAGGTGGCAGCCCGGAAAGCTCTTGCTGGTCTTCACCTTCCCCCTGCAGCCTATTCACAGGCACAACAGGTTTGGGGATCTGTGCTTGCCCAGAGAAGGAACATCTCACGGTGCGCATCCTCGGCAGAGCCTGTTCCCGAAAAGGCAAATGTCCGGCTCCTTGTCCCACACGGAAGGTGGCAGCCCTGAAAGCTCTTGCTGGTCTTCACCTTCCCCGTGCAGCCTATTCACAGGCACAACAGGTTTTGGGATCTGTGCTTGCCCCAAGACGCAATCTCTCACGGTGCGCATCCTCGGCAGAGCCTGTTCCAGAACAGGCAAACATCCGGCTCCTTGTCCCACACGGAAGGTGGCAGCCCTGAAAGCTGTTGCTGGTCTTCACCTTCCCCCTGCAGCCTATTCACAGGCACAACAGGTTTTGGGATCTCTGCTTGCCCAGAGAAGGAACATCTCACGGTGCGCATCCTCGGCAGAGCCTGTTCCCGAAAAGGCAAACGTCCGGCTCCTTGTCCCACACGGAAGGTGGCAGCCCTGAAAGCTCTTGCTGGTCTTCACCTTCCCCGTGCAGCCTATTCACAGGCACAACAGGTTTTGGGATCTGTGCTTGCCCCAAGACGCAATCTCTCACGGTGCGCATCCTCGGCAGAGCCTGTTCCCGAAAAGGCAAACGTCCGGCTCCTTGTCCCACACGGAAGGTGGCAGCCCTGAAAGCTGTTGCTGGTCTTCACCTTCCCCCTGCAGCCTATTCACAGGCACAACAGGTTTTGGGATCTGTGCTTGCCCCAAGACGCAATCTCTCACGGTGCGCATCCTCGGCAGAGCCTGTTCCAGAACAGGCAAACGTCCGGCTCCTTGTCCCACACGGAAGGTGGCAGCCCTGAAAGCTGTTGCTGGTCTTCACCTTCCCCCTGCAGCCTATTCACAGGCACAACAGGTTTGGGGATCTGTGCTTGCCCAGAGAAGGAACATCTCACGGTGCGCATCCTCGGCAGAGCCTGTTCCCGAAAAGGCAAACGTCCGGCTCCTTGTCCCACACGGAAGGTGGCAGCCCTGAAAGCTCTTGCTGGTCTTCACCTTCCCCGTGCAGCCTATTCACAGGCACAACAGGTTTTGGGATCTGTGCTTGCCCCAAAGACGCAATCCCTCACGGTGCGCATCCTCGGCAGAGCCTGTTCCCGAAAAGGCAAACGTCCGGCTCCTTGTCCCACACGGAAGGTGGCAGCCCTGAAAGCTCTTGCTGGTCTTCACCTTCCCCCTGCAGCCTATTCACAGGCACAACAGGTTTGGGGATCTCTGCTTGCCCAGAGAAGGAACATCTCACGGTGCGCATCCTCGGCAGAGCCTGTTCCCGAAAAGGCAAACGTCCGGCTCCTTGTCCCACACGGAAGGTGGCAGCCCGGAAAGCTCTTGCTGGTCTTCACCTTCCCCCTGCAGCCTATTCACAGGCACAACAGGTTTTGGGATCTGTGCTTGCCCCAAGACGCAATCTCTCACGGTGCGCATCCTCGGCAGAGCTTGTTCCCGAAAAGGCAAACGTCCGGCTCCTTGTCCCACACGGAAGGTGGCAGCCCTGAAAGCTGTTGCTGGTCTTCACCTTCCCCCTGCAGCCTATTCACAGGCACAACAGGTTTTGGGATCTCTGCTTTCCCAGAGACGCAATCTCTCACAGTGCGCATCCTCGGCAGAGCCTGTTCCCGAAAAGGCAAACGTCCGGCTCCTTGTCCCACACGGAAGGTGGCAGCCCTGAAAGCTCTTGCTGGTCTTCACCTTCCCCCTGCAGCCTATTCACAGGCACAACAGGTTTGGGGATCTCTGCTTTCCCAGAGACGCAATCTCTCACGGTGCGCATCCTCGGCAGAGCTTGTTCCCGAAAAGGCAAACGTCCGGCTCCTTGTCCCACACAGAAGGTGGCAGCCCGGAAAGCTGTTGCTGGTCTTCACCTTCCCCGTGCAGCCTATTCACAGGCACAACCGCACTGGGAATCTCTGCTTTCCCAAAGACGCAATCCCTCACGGTGCGCATCCTCGGCAGAGCCTGTTCCCGAAAAGGCAAACGTCCGGCTCCTTGTCCCACACGGAAGGTGGCAGCCCGGAAAGCTGTTGCTGGTCTTCACCTTCCCCCTGCAGCCTATTCACAGGCACAACCGCACTGGGAATCTCTGCTTTCCCAAAGACGCAATCCCTCACGGTGCGCATCCTCGGCAGAGCCTGTTCCTGAAAAGGCAAACGTCCGGCTCCTTGTCCCACACGGAAGGTGGCAGCCCGGAAAGCTGTTGCTGGTCTTCACCTTCCCCGTGCAGCCTATTCACAGGCACAACCGCACTGGGAATCTCTGCTTTCCCAAAGACGCAATCCCTCACGGTGCGCATCCTCGGCAGAGCCTGTTCCCGAAAAGGCAAACGTCCGGCTCCTTGTCCCACACGGAAGGTGGCAGCCCGGAAAGCTCTTGCTGGTCTTCACCTTCCCCCTGCAGCCTATTCACAGGCACAACCGCACTGGGAATCTCTGCTTTCCCAAAGACGCAATCCCTCACGGTGCGCATCCTCGGCAGAGCCTGTTCCTGAAAAGGCAAACGTCCGGCTCCTTGTCCCACACGGAAGGTGGCAGCCCTGAAAGCTGTTGCTGGTCTTCACCTTCCCCCTGCACCCTATTCACAGGCACAACAGGTTTGGGGATCTGTTCTTGCCCAGAGAAGGAACATCTCACGGTGCGCATCCTCGGCAGAGCCTGTTCCCGAAAAGGCAAACGTCCGGCTCCTTGTCCCACACGGAAGGTGGCAGCCCTGAAAGCTCTTGCTGGTCTTCACCTTCCCCCTGCAGCCTATTCACAGGCACAACAGGTTTTGGGATCTCTGCTTGCCCCAAGACGCAATCTCTCACGGTGCGCATCCTCGGCAGAGCCTGTTCCCGAAAAGGCAAACGTCCGGCTCCTTGTCCCACACGGAAGGTGGCAGCCCTGAAAGCTCTTGCTGGTCTTCACCTTCCCCCTGCAGCCTATTCACAGGCACAACAGGTTTTGGGATCTCTGCTTGCCCAGAGAAGGAACATCTCACGGTGCGCATCCTCGGCAGAGCCTGTTCCCGAAAAGGCAAACGTCCGGCTCCTTGTCCCACACGGAAGGTGGCAGCCCTGAAAGCTCTTGCTGGTCTTCACCTTCCCCGTGCAGCCTATTCACAGGCACAACAGGTTTTGGAATCTGTGCTTGCCCCAAAACGCAATCTCTCACGGTGCGCATCCTCGGCAGAGCCTGTTCCCGAAAAGGCAAACGTCCGGCTCCTTGTCCCACACGGAAGGTGGCAGCCCGGAAAGCTGTTGCTGGTCTTCACCTTCCCCCTGCAGCCTATTCACAGGCACAACAGGTTTGGGGATCTGTGCTTGCCCAGAGAAGGAACATCTCACGGTGCGCATCCTCGGCAGAGCCTGTTCCCGAAAAGGCAAACGTCCGGCTCCTTGTCCCACACGGAAGGTGGCAGCCCTGAAAGCTGTTGCTGGTCTTCACCTTCCCCCTGCAGCCTATTCACAGGCACAACAGGTTTTGGGATCTCTGCTTGCCCCAAGACGCAATCTCTCACGGTGCGCATCCTCGGCAGAGCCTGTTCCCGAAAAGGCAAACGTCCGGCTCCTTGTCCCACACGGAAGGTGGCAGCCCTGAAAGCTCTTGCTGGTCTTCACCTTCCCCCTGCAGCCTATTCACAGGCACAACAGGTTTGGGGATCTCTGCTTGCCCAGAGAAGGAACATCTCACGGTGCGCATCCTCGGCAGAGCCTGTTCCCGAAAAGGCAAACGTCCGGCTCCTTGTCCCACACGGAAGGTGGCAGCCCAGAAAGCTGTTGCTGGTCTTCACCTTCCCCCTGCAGCCTATTCACAGGCACAACAGGTTTTGGGATCTCTGCTTTCCCAGAGACGCAATCTCTCACAGTGCACATCCTCGGCAGAGCCTGTTCCCGAAAAGGCAAACGTCCGGCTCCTTGTCCCACACGGAAGGTGGCAGCCCTGAAAGCTCTTGCTGGTCTTCACCTTCCCCCTGCAGCCTATTCACAGGCACAACAGGTTTGGGGATCTCTGCTTGCCCAGAGAAGGAACATCTCACGGTGCGCATCCTCGGCAGAGCCTGTTCCCGAAAAGGCAAACGTCCGGCTCCTTGTCCCACACGGAAGGTGGCAGCCCTGAAAGCTCTTGCTGGTCTTCACCTTCCCCCTGCAGCCTATTCACAGGCACAACAGGTTTTGGGATCTCTGCTTGCCCAGAGAAGGAACATCTCACGGTGCGCATCCTCGGCAGAGCCTGTTCCCGAAAAGGCAAACGTCCGGCTCCTTGTCCCACACGGAAGGTGGCAGCCCTGAAAGCTCTTGCTGGTCTTCACCTTCCCCCTGCAGCCTATTCACAGGCACAACAGGTTTTGGGCTCTCCGCTTTCCCAGAGACGCAATCTCTCACGGTGCGCATCCTCGGCAGAGCTTGTTCCCGAAAAGGCAAACGTCCGGCTCCTTGTCCCACACGGAAGGTGGCAGCCCGGAAAGCTGTTGCTGGTCTTCACCTTCCCCCTGCAGCCTATTCACAGGCACAACCGCACTGGGAATCTCTGCTTTCCCAAAGACGCAATCCCTCACGGTGCGCATCCTCGGCAGATCCTGTTCCCGAAAAGGCAAACGTCCGGCTCCTTGTCCCACACGGAAGGTGGCAGCCCTGAAAGCTCTTGCTGGTCTTCACCTTCCCCCTGCAGCCTATTCACAGGCACAACAGGTTTTGGGATCTCTGCTTTCCCAGAGACGCAATCTCTCACAGTGCGCATCCTCGGCAGAGCCTGTTCCCGAAAAGGCAAACGTCCGGCTCCTTGTCCCACACGGAAGGTGGCAGCCCGGAAAGCTGTTGCTGGTCTTCACCTTCCCCCTGCAGCCTATTCACAGGCACAACAGGTTTGGGGATCTCTGCTTTCCCAGAGACGCAATCTCTCACGGTGCGCATCCTCGGCAGAGCTTGTTCCCGAAAAGGCAAACGTCCGGCTCCTTGTCCCACACGGAAGGTGGCAGCCCGGAAAGCTGTTGCTGGTCTTCACCTTCCCCGTGCAGCCTATTCACAGGCACAACCGCACTGGGAATCTCTGCTTTCCCAAAGACGCAATCCCTCACGGTGCGCATCCTCGGCAGAGCCTGTTCCCGAAAAGGCAAACGTCCGGCTCCTTGTCCCACACGGAAGGTGGCAGCCCGGAAAGCTGTTGCTGGTCTTCACCTTCCCCCTGCAGCCTATTCACAGGCACAACCGCACTGGGAATCTCTGCTTTCCCAAAGACGCAATCCCTCACGGTGCGCATCCTCGGCAGAGCCTGTTCCTGAAAAGGCAAACGTCCGGCTCCTTGTCCCACACGGAAGGTGGCAGCCCTGAAAGCTGTTGCTGGTCTTCACCTTCCCCCTGCAGCCTATTCACAGGCACAACAGGTTTGGGGATCTGTGCTTGCCCAGAGAAGGAACATCTCACGGTGCGCATCCTCGGCAGAGCCTGTTCCCGAAAAGGCAAACGTCCGGCTCCTTGTCCCACACGGAAGGTGGCAGCCCTGAAAGCTCTTGCTGGTCTTCACCTTCCCCGTGCAGCCTATTCACAGGCACAACAGGTTTTGGGATCTGTGCTTGCCCCAAGACGCAATCTCTCACGGTGCGCATCCTCGGCAGAGCCTGTTCCAGAACAGGCAAACGTCCGGCTCCTTGTCCCACACGGAAGGTGGCAGCCCTGAAAGCTCTTGCTGGTCTTCACCTTCCCCCTGCAGCCTATTCACAGGCACAACAGGTTTGGGGATCTGTGCTTGCCCAGAGAAGGAACATCTCACGGTGCGCATCCTCGGCAGAGCCTGTTCCCGAAAAGGCAAACGTCCGGCTCCTTGTCCCACACGGAAGGTGGCAGCCCTGAAAGCTCTTGCTGGTCTTCACCTTCCCCCTGCAGCCTATTCACAGGCACAACAGGTTTTGGGATCTGTGCTTGCCCAGAGAAGGAACATCTCACGGTGCGCATCCTCGGCAGAGCCTGTTCCCGAAAAGGCAAACGTCCGGCTCCTTGTCCCACACGGAAGGTGGCAGCCCTGAAAGCTCTTGCTGGTCTTCACCTTCCCCCTGCAGCCTATTCACAGGCACAACAGGTTTTGGGCTCTCTGCTTTCCCAGAGACGCAATCTCTCACGGTGCGCATCCTCGGCAGAGCTTGTTCCCGAAAAGGCAAACGTCCGGCTCCTTGTCCCACACGGAAGGTGGCAGCCCGGAAAACTGTTGCTGGTCTTCACCTTCCCCCTGCAGCCTATTCACAGGCACAACCGCACTGGGAATCTCTGCTTTCCCAAAGACGCAATCCCTCACGGTGCGCATCCTCGGCAGAGCCTGTTCCCGAAAAGGCAAACGTCCGGCTCCTTGTCCCACACGGAAGGTGGCAGCCCTGAAAGCTCTTGCTGGTCTTCACCTTCCCCCTGCAGCCTATTCACAGGCACAACAGGTTTTGGGATCTCTGCTTTCCCAGAGACGCAATCTCTCACAGTGCGCATCCTCGGCAGAGCCTGTTCCCGAAAAGGCAAACGTCCGGCTCCTTGTCCCACACGGAAGGTGGCAGCCCGGAAAGCTGTTGCTGGTCTTCACCTTCCCCGTGCAGCCTATTCACAGGCACAACAGGTTTGGGGATCTCTGCTTTCCCAGAGACGCAATCTCTCACGGTGCGCATCCTCGGCAGAGCCTGTTCCCGAAAAGGCAAACGTCCGGCTCCTTGTCCCACACGGAAGGTGGCAGCCCGGAAAGCTGTTGCTGGTCTTCACCTTCCCCGTGCAGCCTATTCACAGGCACAACCGCACTGGGAATCTCTGCTTTCCCAAAGACGCAATCCCTCACGGTGCGCATCCTCGGCAGAGCCTGTTCCCGAAAAGGCAAACGTCCGGCTCCTTGTCCCACACGGAAGGTGGCAGCCCGGAAAGCTCTTGCTGGTCTTCACCTTCCCCCTGCAGCCTATTCACAGGCACAACCGCACTGGGAATCTCTGCTTTCCCAAAGACGCAATCCCTCACGGTGCGCATCCTCGGCAGAGCCTGTTCCTGAAAAGGCAAACGTCCGGCTCCTTGTCCCACACGGAAGGTGGCAGCCCTGAAAGCTGTTGCTGGTCTTCACCTTCCCCCTGCAGCCTATTCACAGGCACAACAGGTTTGGGGATCTGTGCTTGCCCAGAGAAGGAACATCTCACGGTGCGCATCCTCGGCAGAGCCTGTTCCCGAAAAGGCAAACGTCCGGCTCCTTGTCCCACACGGAAGGTGGCAGCCCTGAAAGCTCTTGCTGGTCTTCACCTTCCCCGTGCAGCCTATTCACAGGCACAACAGGTTTTGGGATCTCTGCTTGCCCCAAGACGCAATCTCTCACGGTGCGCATCCTCGGCAGAGCCTGTTCCAGAACAGGCAAACGTCCGGCTCCTTGTCCCACACGGAAGGTGGCAGCCCTGAAAGCTCTTGCTGGTCTTCACCTTCCCCCTGCAGCCTATTCACAGGCACAACAGGTTTTGGGATCTCTGCTTGCCCAGAGAAGGAACATCTCACGGTGCGCATCCTCGGCAGAGCCTGTTCCCGAAAAGGCAAACGTCCGGCTCCTTGTCCCACACGGAAGGTGGCAGCCCGGAAAGCTCTTGCTGGTCTTCACCTTCCCCCTGCAGCCTATTCACAGGCACAACAGGTTTGGGGATCTGTGCTTGCCCAGAGAAGGAACATCTCACGGTGCGCATCCTCGGCAGAGCCTGTTCCCGAAAAGGCAAACGTCCGGCTCCTTGTCCCACACGGAAGGTGGCAGCCCTGAAAGCTCTTGCTGGTCTTCACCTTCCCCGTGCAGCCTATTCACAGGCACAACAGGTTTTGGGATCTGTGCTTGCCCCAAGACGCAATCTCTCACGGTGCGCATCCTCGGCAGAGCCTGTTCCCGAAAAGGCAAACGTCCGGCTCCTTGTCCCACACGGAAGGTGGCAGCCCTGAAAGCTCTTGCTGGTCTTCACCTTCCCCCTGCAGCCTATTCACAGGCACAACCGCACTGGGAATCTCTGCTTTCCCAAAGACGCAATCCCTCACGGTGCGCATCCTCGGCAGAGCCTGTTCCCGAAAAGGCAAACGTCCGGCTCCTTGTCCCACACGGAAGGTGGCAGCCCGGAAAGCTCTTGCTGGTCTTCACCTTCCCCCTGCAGCCTATTCACAGGCACAACCGCACTGGGAATCTCTGCTTTCCCAAAGACGCAATCCCTCACGGTGCGCATCCTCGGCAGAGCCTGTTCCTGAAAAGGCAAACGTCCGGCTCCTTGTCCCACACGGAAGGTGGCAGCCCTGAAAGCTGTTGCTGGTCTTCACCTTCCCCCTGCAGCCTATTCACAGGCACAACAGGTTTGGGGATCTGTGCTTGCCCAGAGAAGGAACATCTCACGGTGCGCATCCTCGGCAGAGCCTGTTCCCGAAAAGGCAAACGTCCGGCTCCTTGTCCCACACGGAAGGTGGCAGCCCTGAAAGCTCTTGCTGGTCTTCACCTTCCCCGTGCAGCCTATTCACAGGCACAACAGGTTTTGGGATCTCTGCTTGCCCCAAGACGCAATCTCTCACGGTGCGCATCCTCGGCAGAGCCTGTTCCAGAACAGGCAAACGTCCGGCTCCTTGTCCCACACGGAAGGTGGCAGCCCTGAAAGCTCTTGCTGGTCTTCACCTTCCCCCTGCAGCCTATTCACAGGCACAACAGGTTTTGGGATCTCTGCTTGCCCAGAGAAGGAACATCTCACGGTGCGCATCCTCGGCAGAGCCTGTTCCCGAAAAGGCAAACGTCCGGCTCCTTGTCCCACACGGAAGGTGGCAGCCCGGAAAGCTCTTGCTGGTCTTCACCTTCCCCCTGCAGCCTATTCACAGGCACAACAGGTTTGGGGATCTGTGCTTGCCCAGAGAAGGAACATCTCACGGTGCGCATCCTCGGCAGAGCCTGTTCCCGAAAAGGCAAACGTCCGGCTCCTTGTCCCACACGGAAGGTGGCAGCCCTGAAAGCTCTTGCTGGTCTTCACCTTCCCCGTGCAGCCTATTCACAGGCACAACAGGTTTTGGGATCTGTGCTTGCCCCAAGACGCAATCTCTCACGGTGCGCATCCTCGGCAGAGCCTGTTCCCGAAAAGGCAAACGTCCGGCTCCTTGTCCCACACGGAAGGTGGCAGCCCTGAAAGCTCTTGCTGGTCTTCACCTTCCCCCTGCAGCCTATTCACAGGCACAACAGGTTTTGGGATCTGTGCTTGCCCCAAGACGCAATCTCTCACGGTGCGCATCCTCGGCAGAGACTGTTCCAGAACAGGCAAACGTCCGGCTCCTTGTCCCACACGGAAGGTGGCAGCCCTGAAAGCTCTTGCTGGTCTTCACCTTCCCCCTGCAGCCTATTCACAGGCACAACAGGTTTTGGGATCTCTGCTTGCCCAGAGAAGGAACATCTCACGGTGCGCATCCTCGGCAGAGCCTGTTCCCGAAAAGGCAAACGTCCGGCTCCTTGTCCCACACGGAAGGTGGCAGCCCTGAAAGCTCTTGCTGGTCTTCACCTTCCCCGTGCAGCCTATTCACAGGCACAACAGGTTTTGGGATCTGTGCTTGCCCCAAAGACGCAATCCCTCACGGTGCGCATCCTCGGCAGAGCCTGTTCCCGAAAAGGCAAACGTCCGGCTCCTTGTCCCACACGGAAGGTGGCAGCCCGGAAAGCTGTTGCTGGTCTTCACCTTCCCCCTGCAGCCTATTCACAGGCACAACAGGTTTGGGGATCTCTGCTTGCCCAGAGAAGGAACATCTCACGGTGCGCATCCTCGGCAGAGCCTGTTCCCGAAAAGGCAAACGTCCGGCTCCTTGTCCCACACGGAAGGTGGCAGCCCGGAAAGCTCTTGCTGGTCTTCACCTTCCCCCTGCAGCCTATTCACAGGCACAACAGGTTTTGGTATCTGTGCTTGCCCCAAGACGCAATCTCTCACGGTGCGCATCCTCGGCAGAGCCTGTTCCCGAAAAGGCAAACGTCCGGCTCCTTGTCCCACACGGAAGGTGGCAGCCCGGAAAGCTGTTGCTGGTCTTCACCTTCCCCCTGCAGCCTATTCACAGGCACAACCGCACTGGGAATCTCTGCTTTCCCAAAGACGCAATCCCTCACGGTGCGCATCCTCGGCAGAGCCTGTTCCTGAAAAGGCAAACGTCCGGCTCCTTGTCCCACACGGAAGGTGGCAGCCCGGAAAGCTCTTGCTGGTCTTCACCTTCCCCCTGCAGCCTATTCACAGGCACAACCGCACTGGGAATCTCTGCTTTCCCAAAGACGCAATCCCTCACGGTGCGCATCCTCGGCAGAGCCTGTTCCCGAAAAGGCAAACGTCCGGCTCCTTGTCCCACACGGAAGGTGGCAGCCCTGAAAGCTGTTGCTGGTCTTCACCTTCCCCCTGCAGCCTATTCACAGGCACAACAGGTTTGGGGATCTGTGCTTGCCCAGAGAAGGAACATCTCACGGTGCGCATCCTCGGCAGAGCCTGTTCCCGAAAAGGCAAAGGTCCGGCTCCTTGTCCCACACGGAAGGTGGCAGCCCGGAAAGCTGTTGCTGGTCTTCACCTTCCCCCTGCAGCCTATTCACAGGCACAACAGGTTTTGGGATCTCTGCTTTCCCAGAGACGCAATCTCTCACAGTGCGCATCCTCGGCAGAGCCTGTTCCCGAAAAGGCAAACGTCCGGCTCCTTGTCCCACACGGAAGGTGGCAGCCCTGAAAGCTCTTGCTGGTCTTCACCTTCCCCCTGCAGCCTATTCACAGGCACAACAGGTTTTGGGATCTGTGCTTGCCCCAAGACGCAATCTCTCACGGTGCGCATCCTCGGCAGAGCCTGTTCCCGAAAAGGCAAACGTCCGGCTCCTTGTCCCACACGGAAGGTGGCAGCCCTGAAAGCTCTTGCTGGTCTTCACCTTCCCCCTGCAGCCTATCACAGGCACAACAGGTTTTGGGCTCTCTGCTTTCCCAGAGACGCAATCTCTCACGGTGCGCATCCTCGGCAGAGCTTGTTCCCGAAAAGGCAAACGTCCGGCTCCTTGTCCCACACGGAAGGTGGCAGCCCTGAAAGCTCTTGCTGGTCTTCACCTTCCCCCTGCAGCCTATTCACAGGCACAACCGCACTGGGAATCTCTGCTTTCCCAAAGACGCAATCCCTCACGGTGCGCATCCTCGGCAGAGCCTGTTCCCGAAAAGGCAAACGTCCGGCTCCTTGTCCCACACGGAAGGTGGCAGCCCTGAAAGCTGTTGCTGGTCTTCACCTTCCCCCTGCAGCCTATTCACAGGCACAACAGGTTTTGGGATCTCTGCTTTCCCAGAGACGCAATCTCTCACAGTGCGCATCCTCGGCAGAGCCTGTTCCCGAAAAGGCAAACGTCCGGCTCCTTGTCCCACACGGAAGGTGGCAGCCCTGAAAGCTGTTGCTGGTCTTCACCTTCCCCCTGCAGCCTATTCACAGGCACAACAGGTTTGGGGATCTCTGCTTTCCCAGAGACGCAATCTCTCACGGTGCGCATCCTCGGCAGAGCTTGTTCCCGAAAAGGCAAACGTCCGGCTCCTTGTCCCACACGGAAGGTGGCAGCCCGGAAAGCTGTTGCTGGTCTTCACCTTCCCCGTGCAGCCTATTCACAGGCACAACCGCACTGGGAATCTCTGCTTTCCCAAAGACGCAATCCCTCACGGTGCGCATCCTCGGCAGAGCCTGTTCCCGAAAAGGCAAACGTCCGGCTCCTTGTCCCACACGGAAGGTGGCAGCCCGGAAAGCTGTTGCTGGTCTTCACCTTCCCCCTGCAGCCTATTCACAGGCACAACCGCACTGGGAATCTCTGCTTTCCCAAAGACGCAATCCCTCACGGTGCGCATCCTCGGCAGAGCCTGTTCCTGAAAAGGCAAACGTCCGGCTCCTTGTCCCACACGGAAGGTGGCAGCCCTGAAAGCTCTTGCTGGTCTTCACCTTCCCCGTGCAGCCTATTCACAGGCACAACCGCACTGGGAATCTCTGCTTTCCCAAAGACGCAATCCCTCACGGTGCGCATCCTCGGCAGAGCCTGTTCCCGAAAAGGCAAACGTCCGGCTCCTTGTCCCACACGGAAGGTGGCAGCCCTGAAAGCTGTTGCTGGTCTTCACCTTCCCCCTGCAGCCTATTCACAGGCACAACAGGTTTGGGGATCTGTGCTTGCCCAGAGAAGGAACATCTCACGGTGCGCATCCTCGGCAGAGCCTGTTCCCGAAAAGGCAAAGGTCCGGCTCCTTGTCCCACACGGAAGGTGGCAGCCCGGAAAGCTGTTGCTGGTCTTCACCTTCCCCCTGCAGCCTATTCACAGGCACAACAGGTTTTGGGATCTCTGCTTTCCCAGAGACGCAATCTCTCACAGTGCGCATCCTCGGCAGAGCCTGTTCCCGAAAAGGCAAACGTCCGGCTCCTTGTCCCACACGGAAGGTGGCAGCCCTGAAAGCTCTTGCTGGTCTTCACCTTCCCCCTGCAGCCTATTCACAGGCACAACAGGTTTGGGGATCTGTGCTTGCCCCAAGACGCAATCTCTCACGGTGCGCATCCTCGGCAGAGCCTGTTCCCGAAAAGGCAAACGTCCGGCTCCTTGTCCCACACGGAAGGTGGCAGCCCTGAAAGCTCTTGCTGGTCTTCACCTTCCCCCTGCAGCCTATCACAGGCACAACAGGTTTTGGGCTCTCTGCTTTCCCAGAGACGCAATCTCTCACGGTGCGCATCCTCGGCAGAGCTTGTTCCCGAAAAGGCAAACGTCCGGCTCCTTGTCCCACACGGAAGGTGGCAGCCCTGAAAGCTCTTGCTGGTCTTCACCTTCCCCCTGCAGCCTATTCACAGGCACAACCGCACTGGGAATCTCTGCTTTCCCAAAGACGCAATCCCTCACGGTGCGCATCCTCGGCAGAGCCTGTTCCCGAAAAGGCAAACGTCCGGCTCCTTGTCCCACACGGAAGGTGGCAGCCCTGAAAGCTCTTGCTGGTCTTCACCTTCCCCCTGCAGCCTATTCACAGGCACAACAGGTTTTGGGATCTCTGCTTTCCCAGAGACGCAATCTCTCACAGTGCGCATCCTCGGCAGAGCCTGTTCCCGAAAAGGCAAACGTCCGGCTCCTTGTCCCACACGGAAGGTGGCAGCCCTGAAAGCTCTTGCTGGTCTTCACCTTCCCCCTGCAGCCTATTCACAGGCACAACAGGTTTGGGGATCTCTGCTTTCCCAGAGACGCAATCTCTCACGGTGCGCATCCTCGGCAGAGCTTGTTCCCGAAAAGGCAAACGTCCGGCTCCTTGTCCCACACGGAAGGTGGCAGCCCGGAAAGCTGTTGCTGGTCTTCACCTTCCCCGTGCAGCCTATTCACAGGCACAACCGCACTGGGAATCTCTGCTTTCCCAAAGACGCAATCCCTCACGGTGCGCATCCTCGGCAGAGCCTGTTCCCGAAAAGGCAAACGTCCGGCTCCTTGTCCCACACGGAAGGTGGCAGCCCGGAAAGCTGTTGCTGGTCTTCACCTTCCCCCTGCAGCCTATTCACAGGCACAACCGCACTGGGAATCTCTGCTTTCCCAAAGACGCAATCCCTCACGGTGCGCATCCTCGGCAGAGCCTGTTCCTGAAAAGGCAAACGTCCGGCTCCTTGTCCCACACGGAAGGTGGCAGCCCTGAAAGCTCTTGCTGGTCTTCACCTACCCCGTGCAGCCTATTCACAGGCACAACCGCACTGGGAATCTCTGCTTTCCCAAAGACGCAATCCCTCACGGTGCGCATCCTCGGCAGAGCCTGTTCCCGAAAAGGCAAACGTCCGGCTCCTTGTCCCACACGGAAGGTGGCAGCCCTGAAAGCTCTTGCTGGTCTTCACCTTCCCCGTGCAGCCTATTCACAGGCACAACAGGTTTGGGGATCTCTGCTTGCCCAGAGAAGGAACATCTCACGGTGCGCATCCTCGGCAGAGCCTGTTCCCGAAAAGGCAAACGTCCGGCTCCTTGTCCCACACGGAAGGTGGCAGCCCGGAAAGCTCTTGCTGGTCTTCACCTTCCCCCTGCAGCCTATTCACAGGCACAACAGGTTTTGGGATCTGTGCTTGCCCAGAGAAGGAACATCTCACAGTGCGCATCCTCGGCAGAGCCTGTTCCCGAAAAGGCAAACGTCCGGCTCCTTGTCCCACACGGAAGGTGGCAGCCCTGAAAGCTGTTGCTGGTCTTCACCTTCCCCCTGCAGCCTATTCACAGGCACAACAGGTTTTGGGATCTGTGCTTGCCCCAAAGACGCAATCCCTCACGGTGCGCATCCTCGGCAGAGCCTGTTCCCGAAAAGGCAAACGTCCGGCTCCTTGTCCCACACGGAAGGTGGCAGCCCTGAAAGCTCTTGCTGGTCTTCACCTTCCCCCTGCAGCCTATTCACAGGCACAACAGGTTTGGGGATCTCTGCTTTCCCAGAGACGCAATCTCTCACGGTGCGCATCCTCGGCAGAGCTTGTTCCCGAAAAGGCAAACGTCCGGCTCCTTGTCCCACACAGAAGGTGGCAGCCCGGAAAGCTCTTGCTGGTCTTCACCTTCCCCGTGCAGCCTATTCACAGGCACAACCGCACTGGGAATCTCTGCTTTCCCAAAGACGCAATCCCTCACGGTGCGCATCCTCGGCAGAGCCTGTTCCCGAAAAGGCAAACGTCGGGCTCCTTGTCCCACACGGAAGGTGGCAGCCCGGAAAGCTGTTGCTGGTCTTCACCTTCCCCCTGCAGCCTATTCACAGGCACAACCGCACTGGGAATCTCTGCTTTCCCAAAGACGCAATCCCTCACGGTGCGCATCCTCGGCAGAGCCTGTTCCTGAAAAGGCAAACGTCCGGCTCCTTGTCCCACACGGAAGGTGGCAGCCCTGAAAGCTGTTGCTGGTCTTCACCTTCCCCCTGCAGCCTATTCACAGGCACAACAGGTTTGGGGATCTGTGCTTGCCCAGAGAAGGAACATCTCACGGTGCGCATCCTCGGCAGAGCCTGTTCCCGAAAAGGCAAACGTCCGGCTCCTTGTCCCACACGGAAGGTGGCAGCCCTGAAAGCTCTTGCTGGTCTTCACCTTCCCCGTGCAGCCTATTCACAGGCACAACAGGTTTGGGGATCTGTGCTTGCCCCAAGACGCAATCTCTCACGGTGCGCATCCTCGGCAGAGCCTGTTCCCGAAAAGGCAAACGTCCGGCTCCTTGTCCCACACGGAAGGTAGCAGCCCTGAAAGCTCTTGCTGGTCTTCACCTTCCCCCTGCAGCCTATTCACAGGCACAACAGGTTTGGGGATCTGTGCTTGCCCAGAGAAGGAACATCTCACGGTGCGCATCCTCGGCAGAGCCTGTTCCAGAACAGGCAAACGTCCGGCTCCTTGTCCCACACGGAAGGTGGCAGCCCGGAAAGCTCTTGCTGGTCTTCACCTTCCCCCTGCAGCCTATTCACAGGCACAACAGGTTTTGGGATCTCTGCTTGCCCAGAGAAGGAACATCTCACGGTGCGCATCCTCGGCAGAGCCTGTTCCCGAAAAGGCAAACGTCCGGCTCCTTGTCCCACACGGAAGGTGGCAGCCCTGAAAGCTCTTGCTGGTCTTCACCTTCCCCGTGCAGCCTATTCACAGGCACAACAGGTTTTGGAATCTGTGCTTGCCCCAAAACGCAATCTCTCACGGTGCGCATCCTCGGCAGAGCCTGTTCCCGAAAAGGCAAACGTCCGGCTCCTTGTCCCACACGGAAGGTGGCAGCCCTGAAAGCTCTTGCTGGTCTTCACCTTCCCCCTGCAGCCTATTCACAGGCACAACAGGTTTGGGGATCTGTGCTTGCCCAGAGAAGGAACATCTCACGGTGCGCATCCTCGGCAGAGCCTGTTCCCGAAAAGGCAAACGTCCGGCTCCTTGTCCCACACGGAAGGTGGCAGCCCTGAAAGCTCTTGCTGGTCTTCACCTTCCCCGTGCAGCCTATTCACAGGCACAACAGGTTTGGGGATCTCTGCTTGCCCCAAGACGCAATCTCTCACGGTGCGCATCCTCGGCAGAGCCTGTTCCCGAAAAGGCAAACGTCCGGCTCCTTGTCCCACACGGAAGGTGGCAGCCCGGAAAGCTGTTGCTGGTCTTCACCTTCCCCCTGCAGCCTATTCACAGGCACAACAGGTTTGGGGATCTCTGCTTTCCCAAAGACGCAATCTCTCACGGTGCGCATCCTCGGCAGAGCCTGTTCCAGAACAGGCAAACGTCCGGCTCCTTGTCCCACACGGAAGGTGGCAGCCCTGAAAGCTGTTGCTGGTCTTCACCTTCCCCCTGCAGCCTATTCACAGGCACAACAGGTTTTGGGATCTCTGCTTGCCCAGAGAAGGAACATCTCACGGTGCGCATCCTCGGCAGAGCCTGTTCCCGAAAAGGCAAACGTCCGGCTCCTTGTCCCACACGGAAGGTGGCAGCCCTGAAAGCTCTTGCTGGTCTTCACCTTCCCCGTGCAGCCTATTCACAGGCACAACAGGTTTGGGGATCTGTGCTTGCCCCAAAACGCAATCTCTCACGGTGCGCATCCTCGGCAGAGCCTGTTCCCGAAAAGGCAAACGTCCGGCTCCTTGTCCCACACGGAAGGTGGCAGCCCGGAAAGCTGTTGCTGGTCTTCACCTTCCCCGTGCAGCCTATTCACAGGCACAACAGGTTTGGGGATCTCTGCTTGCCCAGAGAAGGAACATCTCACGGTGCGCATCCTCGGCAGAGCCTGTTCCCGAAAAGGCAAACGTCCGGCTCCTTGTCCCACACGGAAGGTGGCAGCCCTGAAAGCTCTTGCTGGTCTTCACCTTCCCCCTGCAGCCTATTCACAGGCACAACAGGTTTTGGGATCTGTGCTTGCCCCAAGACGCAATCTCTCACGGTGCGCATCCTCGGCAGAGCCTGTTCCCGAAAAGGCAAACGTCCGGCTCCTTGTCCCACACGGAAGGTGGCAGCCCTGAAAGCTCTTGCTGGTCTTCACCTTCCCCCTGCAGCCTATTCACAGGCACAACAGGTTTTGGGCTCTCTGCTTTCCCAGAGACGCAATCTCTCACGGTGCGCATCCTCGGCAGAGCTTGTTCCCGAAAAGGCAAACGTCCGGCTCCTTGTCCCACACGGAAGGTGGCAGCCCTGAAAGCTGTTGCTGGTCTTCACCTTCCCCGTGCAGCCTATTCACAGGCACAACCGCACTGGGAATCTCTGCTTTCCCAAAGACGCAATCCCTCACGGTGCGCATCCTCGGCAGAGCCTGTTCCCGAAAAGGCAAACGTCCGGCTCCTTGTCCCACACGGAAGGTGGCAGCCCGGAAAGCTGTTGCTGGTCTTCACCTTCCCCGTGCAGCCTATTCACAGGCACAACCGCACTGGGAATCTCTGCTTTCCCAAAGACGCAATCCCTCACGGTGCGCATCCTCGGCAGAGCCTGTTCCCGAAAAGGCAAACGTCCGGCTCCTTGTCCCACACGGAAGGTGGCAGCCCTGAAAGCTCTTGCTGGTCTTCACCTTCCCCCTGCAGCCTATTCACAGGCACAACAGGTTTTGGGCTCTCTGCTTTCCCAGAGACGCAATCTCTCACGGTGCGCATCCTCGGCAGAGCTTGTTCCCGAAAAGGCAAACGTCCGGCTCCTTGTCCCACACGGAAGGTGGCAGCCCGGAAAGCTCTTGCTGGTCTTCACCTTCCCCCTGCAGACTATTCACAGGCACAACAGGTTTTGGGATCTGTGCTTGCCCCAAAACGCAATCTCTCACGGTGCGCATCCTCGGCAGAGCCTGTTCCCGAAAAGGCAAACGTCCGGCTCCTTGTCCCACACGGAAGGTGGCAGCCCTGAAAGCTGTTGCTGGTCTTCACCTTCCCCCTGCAGCCTATTCACAGGCACAACAGGTTTGGGGATCTGTGCTTGCCCAGAGAAGGAACATCTCACGGTGCGCATCCTCGGCAGAGCCTGTTCCCGAAAAGGCAAACGTCCGGCTCCTTGTCCCACACGGAAGGTGGCAGCCCTGAAAGCTCTTGCTGGTCTTCACCTTCCCCGTGCAGCCTATTCACAGGCACAACAGGTTTTGGGATCTGTGCTTGCCCCAAGACGCAATCTCTCACGGTGCGCATCCTCGGCAGAGCCTGTTCCCGAAAAGGCAAACGTCCGGCTCCTTGTCCCACACGGAAGGTGGCAGCCCTGAAAGCTCTTGCTGGTCTTCACCTTCCCCGTGCAGCCTATTCACAGGCACAACAGGTTTTGGGATCTGTGCTTGCCCCAAAGACGCAATCCCTCACGGTGCGCATCCTCGGCAGAGCCTGTTCCCGAAAAGGCAAACTTCCGGCTCCTTGTCCCACACGGAAGGTGGCAGCCCGGAAAGCTCTTGCTGGTCTTCACCTTCCCCGTGCAGCCTATTCACAGGCACAACAGGTTTGGGGATCTCTGCTTGCCCATAGAAGGAACATCTCACGGTGCGCATCCTCGGCAGAGCCTGTTCCCGAAAAGGCAAACGTCCGGCTCCTTGTCCCACATG
Source organism: Haliaeetus albicilla (assembly GCF_947461875.1). NCBI lineage: Eukaryota > Metazoa > Chordata > Aves > Accipitriformes > Accipitridae > Haliaeetus > Haliaeetus albicilla. The sequence goes on from NC_091512.1 coordinate 5,321,275, forward strand.
GAAGGTGGCAGCCCGGAAAGCTCTTGCTGGTCTTCACCTTCCCCCTGCAGCCTATTCACAGGCACAACAGGTTTTGGGATCTGTGCTTGCCCCAAGACGCAATCTCTCACGGTGCGCATCCTCGGCAGAGCCTGTTCCCGAAAAGGCAAACGTCCGGCTCCTTGTCCCACACGGAAGGTGGCAGCCCTGAAAGCTGTTGCTGGTCTTCACCTTCCCCCTGCAGCCTATTCACAGGCACAACAGGTTTGGGGATCTCTGCTTTCCCAGAGACGCAATCTCTCACAGTGCGCATCCTCGGCAGAGCCTGTTCCCGAAAAGGCAAACGTCCAGCTCCTTGTCCCACACGGAAGGTGGCAGCCCTGAAAGCTCTTGCTGGTCTTCACCTTCCCCCTGCAGCCTATTCACAGGCACAACAGGTTTGGGGATCTCTGCTTTCCCAGAGACGCAATCTCTCACGGTGCGCATCCTCGGCAGAGCTTGTTCCCGAAAAGGCAAACGTCCGGCTCCTTGTCCCACACAGAAGGTGGCAGCCCGGAAAGCTGTTGCTGGTCTTCACCTTCCCCGTGCAGCCTATTCACAGGCACAACCGCACTGGGAATCTCTGCTTTCCCAAAGACGCAATCCCTCACGGTGCGCATCCTCGGCAGAGCCTGTTCCCGAAAAGGCAAACGTCCGGCTCCTTGTCCCACACGGAAGGTGGCAGCCCGGAAAGCTGTTGCTGGTCTTCACCTTCCCCCTGCAGCCTATTCACAGGCACAACCGCACTGGGAATCTCTGCTTTCCCAAAGACGCAATCCCTCACGGTGCGCATCCTCGGCAGAGCCTGTTCCTGAAAAGGCAAACGTCCGGCTCCTTGTCCCACACGGAAGGTGGCAGCCCTGAAAGCTGTTGCTGGTCTTCACCTTCCCCCTGCAGCCTATTCACAGGCACAACAGGTTTGGGGATCTGTGCTTGCCCAGAGAAGGAACATCTCACGGTGCGCATCCTCGGCAGAGCCTGTTCCCGAAAAGGCAAACGTCCGGCTCCTTGTCCCACACGGAAGGTGGCAGCCCTGAAAGCTCTTGCTGGTCTTCACCTTCCCCGTGCAGCCTATTCACAGGCACAACAGGTTTGGGGATCTGTGCTTGCCCCAAGACGCAATCTCTCACGGTGCGCATCCTCGGCAGAGCCTGTTCCAGAACAGGCAAACGTCCGGCTCCTTGTCCCACACGGAAGGTGGCAGCCCGGAAAGCTCTTGCTGGTCTTCACCTTCCCCCTGCAGCCTATTCACAGGCACAACAGGTTTTGGGATCTCTGCTTGCCCAGAGAAGGAACATCTCACGGTGCGCATCCTCGGCAGAGCCTGTTCCCGAAAAGGCAAACGTCCGGCTCCTTGTCCCACACGGAAGGTGGCAGCCCTGAAAGCTCTTGCTGGTCTTCACCTTCCCCGTGCAGCCTATTCACAGGCACAACAGGTTTTGGAATCTGTGCTTGCCCCAAAACGCAATCTCTCACGGTGCGCATCCTCGGCAGAGCCTGTTCCCGAAAAGGCAAACGTCCGGCTCCTTGTCCCACACGGAAGGTGGCAGCCCTGAAAGCTGTTGCTGGTCTTCACCTTCCCCCTGCAGCCTATTCACAGGCACAACAGGTTTGGGGATCTGTGCTTGCCCCAAGACGCAATCTCTCACGGTGCGCATCCTCGGCAGAGCCTGTTCCCGAAAAGGCAAACGTCCGGCTCCTTGTCCCACACGGAAGGTGGCAGCCCTGAAAGCTCTTGCTGGTCTTCACCTTCCCCGTGCAGCCTATTCACAGGCACAACAGGTTTTGGGATCTGTGCTTGCCCAGAGAAGGAACATCTCACGGTGCGCATCCTCGGCAGAGCCTGTTCCCGAAAAGGCAAACGTCCGGCTCCTTGTCCCACACGGAAGGTGGCAGCCCTGAAAGCTCTTGCTGGTCTTCACCTTCCCCGTGCAGCCTATTCACAGGCACAACAGGTTTTGGGATCTCTGCTTGCCCCAAGACGCAATCTCTCACGGTGCGCATCCTCGGCAGAGCCTGTTCCCGAAAAGGCAAACGTCCGGCTCCTTGTCCCACACGGAAGGTGGCAGCCCTGAAAGCTCTTGCTGGTCTTCACCTTCCCCCTGCAGCCTATTCACAGGCACAACAGGTTTTGGGCTCTCTGCTTTCCCAGAGACGCAATCTCTCACGGTGCGCATCCTCGGCAGAGCTTGTTCCCGAAAAGGCAAACGTCCGGCTCCTTGTCCCACACGGAAGGTGGCAGCCCTGAAAGCTGTTGCTGGTCTTCACCTTCCCCCTGCAGCCTATTCACAGGCACAACCGCACTGGGAATCTCTGCTTTCCCAAAGACGCAATCCCTCACGGTGCGCATCCTCGGCAGAGCCTGTTCCCGAAAAGGCAAACGTCCGGCTCCTTGTCCCACACGGAAGGTGGCAGCCCGGAAAGCTGTTGCTGGTCTTCACCTTCCCCGTGCAGCCTATTCACAGGCACAACCGCACTGGGAATCTCTGCTTTCCCAAAGACGCAATCCCTCACGGTGCGCATCCTCGGCAGAGCCTGTTCCCGAAAAGGCAAACGTCCGGCTCCTTGTCCCACACGGAAGGTGGCAGCCCGGAAAGCTCTTGCTGGTCTTCACCTTCCCCCTGCAGCCTATTCACAGGCACAACAGGTTTAGGGATCTGTGCTTGCCCAGAGAAGGAACATCTCACGGTGCGCATCCTCGGCAGAGCCTGTTCCCGAAAAGGCAAACGTCCGGCTCCTTGTCCCACACGGAAGGTAGCAGCCCTGAAAGCTCTTGCTGGTCTTCACCTTCCCCCTGCAGCCTATTCACAGGCACAACAGGTTTTGGGATCTGTGCTTGCCCAGAGAAGGAACATCTCACGGTGCGCATCCTCGGCAGAGCCTGTTCCCGAAAAGGCAAACGTCCGGCTCCTTGTCCCACACGGAAGGTGGCAGCCCGGAAAGCTGTTGCTGGTCTTCACCTTCCCCCTGCAGCCTATTCACAGGCACAACAGGTTTTGGGATCTCTGCTTTCCCACAGACGCAATCTCTCACAGTGCGCATCCTCGGCAGAGCCTGTTCCCGAAAAGGCAAACGTCCGGCTCCTTGTCCCACACGGAAGGTGGCAGCCCTGAAAGCTCTTGCTGGTCTTCACCTTCCCCCTGCAGCCTATTCACAGGCACAACAGGTTTTGGGATCTGTGCTTGCCCAGAGAAGGAACATCTCACGGTGCGCATCCTCGGCAGAGCCTGTTCCCGAAAAGGCAAACGTCCGGCTCCTTGTCCCACACGGAAGGTGGCAGCCCGGAAAGCTCTTGCTGGTCTTCACCTTCCCCGTGCAGCCTATTCACAGGCACAACCGCACTGGGAATCTCTGCTTTCCCAAAGACGCAATCCCTCACGGTGCGCATCCTCGGCAGAGCCTGTTCCCGAAAAGGCAAACGTCCGGCTCCTTGTCCCACACGGAAGGTGGCAGCCCTGAAAGCTCTTGCTGGTCTTCACCTTCCCCCTGCAGCCTATTCACAGGCACAACAGGTTTTGGGATCTGTGCTTGCCCAGAGAAGGAACATCTCACGGTGCGCATCCTCGGCAGAGCCTGTTCCCGAAAAGGCAAACGTCCGGCTCCTTGTCCCACACGGAAGGTGGCAGCCCTGAAAGCTCTTGCTGGTCTTCACCTTCCCCCTGCAGCCTATTCACAGGCACAAGAGGTTTTGGGATCTGTGCTTGCCCAGAGAAGGAACATCTCACAGTACGCATCCTCGGCAGAGCCTGTTCCCGAAAAGGCAAACGTCCGGCTCCTTGTCCCACACGGAAGGTGGCAGCCCTGAAAGCTGTTGCTGGTCTTCACCTTCCCCCTGCAGCCTATTCACAGGCACAACAGGTTTTGGGATCTGTGCTTGCCCAGAGAAGGAACATCTCACGGTGCGCATCCTCGGCAGAGCCTGTTCCTGAAAAGGCAAACGTCCGGCTCCTTGTCCCACACGGAAGGTGGCAGCCCTGAAAGCTCTTGCTGGTCTTCACCTTCCCCCTGCAGCCTATTCACAGGCACAACAGGTTTGGGGATCTGTGCTTGCCCAGAGAAGGAACATCTCACGGTGCGCATCCTCGGCAGAGCCTGTTCCCGAAAAGGCAAACGTCCGGCTCCTTGTCCCACACGGAAGGTGGCAGCCCTGAAAGCTCTTGCTGGTCTTCACCTTCCCCGTGCAGCCTATTCACAGGCACAACAGGTTTGGGGATCTGTGCTTGCCCCAAGACGCAATCTCTCACGGTGCGCATCCTCGGCAGAGCCTGTTCCAGAACAGGCAAACGTCCGGCTCCTTGTCCCACACGGAAGGTGGCAGCCCGGAAAGCTCTTGCTGGTCTTCACCTTCCCCCTGCAGCCTATTCACAGGCACAACAGGTTTTGGGATCTCTGCTTGCCCAGAGAAGGAACATCTCACGGTGCGCATCCTCGGCAGAGCCTGTTCCCGAAAAGGCAAACGTCCGGCTCCTTGTCCCACACGGAAGGTGGCAGCCCTGAAAGCTCTTGCTGGTCTTCACCTTCCCCGTGCAGCCTATTCACAGGCACAACAGGTTTTGGAATCTGTGCTTGCCCCAAAACGCAATCTCTCACGGTGCGCATCCTCGGCAGAGCCTGTTCCCGAAAAGGCAAACGTCCGGCTCCTTGTCCCACACGGAAGGTGGCAGCCCTGAAAGCTCTTGCTGGTCTTCACCTTCCCCCTGCAGCCTATTCACAGGCACAACAGGTTTGGGGATCTCTGCTTGCCCACAGAAGGAACATCTCACGGTGCGCATCCTCGGCAGAGCCTGTTCCCGAAAAGGCAAACGTCCGGCTCCTTGTCCCACACGGAAGGTGGCAGCCCGGAAAGCTCTTGCTGGTCTTCACCTTCCCCGTGCAGCCTATTCACAGGCACAACAGGTTTTGGGATCTGTGCTTGCCCCAAAACGCAATCTCTCACGGTGCGCATCCTCGGCAGAGCCTGTTCCCGAAAAGGCAAACGTCCGGCTCCTTGTCCCACACGGAAGGTGGCAGACCTGAAAGCTCTTGCTGGTCTTCACCTTCCCCGTGCAGCCTATTCACAGGCACAACAGGTTTTGGGATCTGTGCTTGCCCAGAGAAGGAACATCTCACGGTGCGCATCCTCGGCAGAGCCTGTTCCCGAAAAGGCAAACGTCCGGCTCCTTGTCCCACACGGAAGGTGGCAGCCCTGAAAGCTCTTGCTGGTCTTCACCTTCCCCGTGCAGCCTATTCACAGGCACAACAGGTTTTGGGATCTCTGCTTTCCCAGAGACGCAATCTCTCACGGTGCGCATCCTCGGCAGAGCCTGTTCCCGAAAAGGCAAACGTCCGGCTCCTTGTCCCACACGGAAGGTGGCAGCCCTGAAAGCTCTTGCTGGTCTTCACCTTCCCCCTGCAGCCTATTCACAGGCACAACAGGTTTTGGGCTCTCTGCTTTCCCAGAGACGCAATCTCTCACGGTGCGCATCCTCGGCAGAGCTTGTTCCCGAAAAGGCAAACGTCCGGCTCCTTGTCCCACACGGAAGGTGGCAGCCCTGAAAGCTGTTGCTGGTCTTCACCTTCCCCCTGCAGCCTATTCACAGGCACAACCGCACTGGGAATCTCTGCTTTCCCAAAGACGCAATCCCTCACGGTGCGCATCCTCGGCAGAGCCTGTTCCCGAAAAGGCAAACGTCCGGCTCCTTGTCCCACACGGAAGGTGGCAGCCCGGAAAGCTGTTGCTGGTCTTCACCTTCCCCGTGCAGCCTATTCACAGGCACAACCGCACTGGGAATCTCTGCTTTCCCAAAGACGCAATCCCTCACGGTGCGCATCCTCGGCAGAGCCTGTTCCCGAAAAGGCAAACGTCCGGCTCCTTGTCCCACACGGAAGGTGGCAGCCCGGAAAGCTCTTGCTGGTCTTCACCTTCCCCCTGCAGACTATTCACAGGCACAACAGGTTTAGGGATCTGTGCTTGCCCAGAGAAGGAACATCTCACGGTGCGCATCCTCGGCAGAGCCTGTTCCCGAAAAGGCAAACGTCCGGCTCCTTGTCCCACACGGAAGGTAGCAGCCCGGAAAGCTGTTGCTGGTCTTCACCTTCCCCCTGCAGCCTATTCACAGGCACAACAGGTTTGGGGATCTGTGCTTGCCCAGAGAAGGAACATCTCACGGTGCGCATCCTCGGCAGAGCCTGTTCCCGAAAAGGCAAACGTCCGGCTCCTTGTCCCACACGGAAGGTGGCAGCCCGGAAAGCTGTTGCTGGTCTTCACCTTCCCCCTGCAGCCTATTCACAGGCACAACAGGTTTTGGGATCTCTGCTTTCCCACAGACGCAATCTCTCACAGTGCGCATCCTCGGCAGAGCCTGTTCCCGAAAAGGCAAACGTCCGGCTCCTTGTCCCACACGGAAGGTGGCAGCCCTGAAAGCTCTTGCTGGTCTTCACCTTCCCCCTGCAGCCTATTCACAGGCACAACAGGTTTTGGGATCTGTGCTTGCCCAGAGAAGGAACATCTCACGGTGCGCATCCTCGGCAGAGCCTGTTCCCGAAAAGGCAAACGTCCGGCTCCTTGTCCCACACGGAAGGTGGCAGCCCGGAAAGCTCTTGCTGGTCTTCACCTTCCCCCTGCAGCCTATTCACAGGCACAACCGCACTGGGAATCTCTGCTTTCCCAAAGACGCAATCCCTCACGGTGCGCATCCTCGGCAGAGCCTGTTCCCGAAAAGGCAAACGTCCGGCTCCTTGTCCCACACGGAAGGTGGCAGCCCTGAAAGCTCTTGCTGGTCTTCACCTTCCCCCTGCAGCCTATTCACAGGCACAAGAGGTTTTGGGATCTGTGCTTGCCCAGAGAAGGAACATCTCACAGTACGCATCCTCGGCAGAGCCTGTTCCCGAAAAGGCAAACGTCCGGCTCCTTGTCCCACACGGAAGGTGGCAGCCCTGAAAGCTGTTGCTGGTCTTCACCTTCCCCCTGCAGCCTATTCACAGGCACAACAGGTTTTGGGATCTGTGCTTGCCCAGAGAAGGAACATCTCACGGTGCGCATCCTCGGCAGAGCCTGTTCCCGAAAAGGCAAACGTCCGGCTCCTTGTCCCACACGGAAGGTGGCAGCCCAGAAAGCTGTTGCTGGTCTTCACCTTCCCCCTGCAGCCTATTCACAGGCACAACAGGTTTTGGGATCTCTGCTTTCCCACAGACGCAATCTCTCACAGTGCGCATCCTCGGCAGAGCCTGTTCCCGAAAAGGCAAACGTCCGGCTCCTTGTCCCACACGGAAGGTGGCAGCCCTGAAAGCTCTTGCTGGTCTTCACCTTCCCCCTGCAGCCTATTCACAGGCACAACAGGTTTTGGGATCTCTGCTTTCCCAGAGACGCAATCTCTCACGGTGCGCATCCTCGGCAGAGCTTGTTCCCGAAAAGGCAAACGTCCGGCTCCTTGTCCCACATGGAAGGTGGCAGCCCTGAAAGCTGTTGCTGGTCTTCACCTTCCCCCTGCAGCCTATTCACAGGCACAACCGCACTGGGAATCTCTGCTTTCCCAAAGACGCAATCCCTCACGGTGCGCATCCTCGGCAGAGCCTGTTCCCGAAAAGGCAAATGTCCGGCTCCTTGTCCCACACGGAAGGTGGCAGCCCGGAAAGCTGTTGCTGGTCTTCACCTTCCCCGTGCAGCCTATTCACAGGCACAACCGCACTGGGAATCTCTGCTTTCCCAAAGACGCAATCCCTCACGGTGCGCATCCTCGGCAGAGCCTGTTCCTGAAAAGGCAAACGTCCGGCTCCTTGTCCCACACGGAAGGTGGCAGCCCGGAAAGCTCTTGCTGGTCTTCACCTTCCCCCTGCAGCCTATTCACAGGCACAACAGGTTTTGGGATCTGTGCTTGCCCAGAGAAGGAACATCTCACGGTGCGCATCCTCGGCAGAGCCTGTTCCCGAAAAGGCAAACGTCCGGCTCCTTGTCCCACACGGAAGGTGGCAGCCCGGAAAGCTGTTGCTGGTCTTCACCTTCCCCCTGCAGCCTATTCACAGGCACAACAGGTTTTGGGATCTGTGCTTGCCCCAAGACGCAATCTCTCACGGTGCGCATCCTCGGCAGAGCCTGTTCCCGAAAAGGCAAACGTCCGGCTCCTTGTCCCACACGGAAGGTGGCAGCCCTGAAAGCTGTTGCTGGTCTTCACCTTCCCCCTGCAGCCTATTCACAGGCACAACAGGTTTTGGAATCTCTGCTTTCCCAGAGACGCAATCTCTCACAGTGCACATCCTCGGCAGAGCCTGTTCCCGAAAAGGCAAACGTCCGGCTCCTTGTCCCACACGGAAGGTGGCAGCCCGGAAAGCTGTTGCTGGTCTTCACCTTCCCCGTGCAGCCTATTCACAGGCACAACCGCACTGGGAATCTCTGCTTCCCCAAAGACGCAATCCCTCAAGGTGCGCATCCTCGGCAGAGCCTGTTCCCGAAAAGGCAAACGTCCGGCTCCTTGTCCCACACGGAAGGTGGCAGCCCGGAAAGCTCTTGCTGGTCTTCACCTTCCCCCTGCAGCCTATTCACAGGCACAACAGGTTTTGGGATCTCTGCTTTCCCAGAGACGCAATCTCTCACAGTGCGCATCCTCGGCAGAGCCTGTTCCCGAAAAGGCAAACGTCCGGCTCCTTGTCCCACACGGAAGGTGGCAGCCCTGAAAGCTGTTGCTGGTCTTCACCTTCCCCCTGCAGCCTATTCACAGGCACAACAGGTTTTGGGATCTCTGCTTTCCCAGAGACGCAGTCTCTCACGGTGCGCATCCTCGGCAGAGCTTGTTCCCGAAAAGGCAAACGTCCGGCTCCTTGTCCCACACGGAAGGTGGCAGCCCTGAAAGCTCTTGCTGGTCTTCACCTTCCCCGTGCAGCCTATTCACAGGCACAACCGCACTGGGAATCTCTGCTTTCCCAAAGACGCAATCCCTCACGGTGCGCATCCTCGGCAGAGCCTGTTCCCGAAAAGGCAAACGTCCGGCTCCTTGTCCCACACGGAAGGTGGCAGCCCGGAAAGCTGTTGCTGGTCTTCACCTTCCCCCTGCAGCCTATTCACAGGCACAACCGCACTGGGAATCTCTGCTTTCCCAAAGACGCAATCCCTCACGGTGCGCATCCCCGGCTGAGCCTGTTCCTGAAAAGGCAAACGTCCGGCTCCTTGTCCCACACGGAAGGTGGCAGCCCTGAAAGCTCTTGCTGGTCTTCACCTTCCCCCTGCAGCCTATTCACAGGCACAACAGGTTTTGGGATCTGTGCTTGCCCCAAGACGCAATCTCTCACGGTGCGCATCCTCGGCAGAGCCTGTTCCCGAAAAGGCAAATGTCCGGCTCCTTGTCCCACACGGAAGGTGGCAGCCCGGAAAGCTGTTGCTGGTCTTCACCTTCCCCCTGCAGCCTATTCACAGGCACAACAGGTTTGGGGATCTCTGCTTTCCCAAAGACGCAATCTCTCACGGTGCGCATCCTCGGCAGAGCCTGTTCCCGAAAAGGCAAACGTCCGGCTCCTTGTCCCACACGGAAGGTGGCAGCCCTGAAAGCTCTTGCTGGTCTTCACCTTCCCCCTGCAGCCTATTCACAGGCACAACAGGTTTTGGGATCTCTGCTTTCCCAGAGACGCAATCTCTCACAGTGCACATCCTCGGCAGAGCCTGTTCCCGAAAAGGCAAACGTCCGGCTCCTTGTCCCACACGGAAGGTGGCAGCCCTGAAAGCTCTTGCTGGTCTTCACCTTCCCCCTGCAGCCTATTCACAGGCACAACAGGTTTTGGGATCTCTGCTTTCCCAGAGACGCAATCTCTCACGGTGCGCATCCTCGGCAGAGCTTGTTCCCGAAAAGGCAAACGTCCGGCTCCTTGTCCCACACGGAAGGTGGCAGCCCGGAAAGCTGTTGCTGGTCTTCACCTTCCCCCTGCAGCCTATTCACAGGCACAACCGCACTGGGAATCTCTGCTTTCCCAAAGACGCAATCCCTCACGGTGCACATCCTCGGCAGAGCCTGTTCCCGAAAAGGCAAACGTCCGGCTCCTTGTCCCACACGGAAGGTGGCAGCCCGGAAAGCTCTTGCTGGTCTTCACCTTCCCCCTGCAGCCTATTCACAGGCACAACAGGTTTTGGGATCTGTGCTTGCCCAGAGAAGGAACATCTCACGGTGCGCATCCTCGGCAGAGCCTGTTCCCGAAAAGGCAAACGTCCGGCTCCTTGTCCCACACGGAAGGTGGCAGCCCTGAAAGCTCTTGCTGGTCTTCACCTTCCCCCTGCAGCCTATTCACAGGCACAACAGGTTTTGGGATCTCTGCTTGCCCAGAGAAGGAACATCTCACGGTGCGCATCCACGGCAGAGCCTGTTCCCGAAAAGGCAAACGTCCGGCTTCTTGTCCCACACGGAAGGTGGCAGCCCTGAAAGCTCTTGCTGGTCTTCACCTTCCCCCTGCAGCCTATTCACAGGCACAACAGGTTTTGGGATCTGTGCTTGCCCAGAGAAGGAACATCTCACGGTGCGCATCCTCGGCAGAGCCTGTTCCCGAAAAGGCAAACGTCCGGCTCCTTGTCCCACACGGAAGGTGGCAGCCCTGAAAGCTGTTGCTGGTCTTCACCTTCCCCCTGCAGCCTATTCACAGGCACAACAGGTTTTGGGATCTCTGCTTGCCCAGAGACGCAATCTCTCACAGTGCGCATCCTCGGCAGAGCCTGTTCCCGAAAAGGCAAACGTCCGGCTCCTTGTCCCACACGGAAGGTGGCAGCCCTGAAAGCTCTTGCTGGTCTTCACCTTCCCCGTGCAGCCTATTCACAGGCACAACAGGTTTTGGGATCTCTGCTTTCCCAGAGACGCAATCTCTCACGGTGCGCATCCTCGGCAGAGCTTGTTCCCGAAAAGGCAAACGTCCGGCTCCTTGTCCCACATGGAAGGTGGCAGCCCTGAAAGCTGTTGCTGGTCTTCACCTTCCCCCTGCAGCCTATTCACAGGCACAACCGCACTGGGAATCTCTGCTTTCCCAAAGACGCAATCCCTCACGGTGCGCATCCTCGGCAGAGCCTGTTCCCGAAAAGGCAAACGTCCGGCTCCTTGTCCCACACGGAAGGTGGCAGCCCGGAAAGCTCTTGCTGGTCTTCACCTTCCTCGTGCATCCTATTCACAGGCACAACCGCACTGGGAATCTCTGCTTTCCCAAAGACGCAATCCCTCACGGTGCGCATCCTCGGCAGAGCCTGTTCCTGAAAAGGCAAACGTCCGGCTCCTTGTCCCACACGGAAGGTGGCAGCCCGGAAAGCTGTTGCTGGTCTTCACCTTCCCCCTGCAGCCTATTCACAGGCACAACAGGTTTGGGGATCTGTGCTTGCCCAGAGAAGGAACATCTCACGGTGCGCATCCTCGGCAGAGCCTGTTCCCGAAAAGGCAAACGTCCGGCTCCTTGTCCCACACGGAAGGTGGCAGCCCGGAAAGCTGTTGCTGGTCTTCACCTTCCCCCTGCAGCCTATTCACAGGCACAACAGGTTTTGGGATCTGTGCTTGCCCCAAGACGCAATCTCTCACGGTGCGCATCCTCGGCAGAGCCTGTTCCCGAAAAGGCAAACGTCCGGCTCCTTGTCCCACACGGAAGGTGGCAGCCCTGAAAGCTCTTGCTGGTCTTCACCTTCCCCCTGCAGCCTATTCACAGGCACAACAGGTTTTGGAATCTCTGCTTTCCCAGAGACGCAATCTCTCACAGTGCACATCCTCGGCAGAGCCTGTTCCCGAAAAGGCAAACGTCCGGCTCCTTGTCCCACACGGAAGGTGGCAGCCCGGAAAGCTGTTGCTGGTCTTCACCTTCCCCCTGCAGCCTATTCACAGGCACAACCGCACTGGGAATCTCTGCTTCCCCAAAGACGCAATCCCTCAAGGTGCGCATCCTCGGCAGAGCCTGTTCCCGAAAAGGCAAACGTCCGGCTCCTTGTCCCACACGGAAGGTGGCAGCCCGGAAAGCTCTTGCTGGTCTTCACCTTCCCCGTGCAGCCTATTCACAGGCACAACAGGTTTTGGGATCTCTGCTTTCCCAGAGACGCAATCTCTCACAGTGCGCATCCTCGGCAGAGCCTGTTCCCGAAAAGGCAAACGTCCGGCTCCTTGTCCCACACGGAAGGTGGCAGCCCTGAAAGCTGTTGCTGGTCTTCACCTTCCCCCTGCAGCCTATTCACAGGCACAACAGGTTTTGGGATCTCTGCTTTCCCAGAGACGCAGTCTCTCACGGTGCGCATCCTCGGCAGAGCTTGTTCCCGAAAAGGCAAACGTCCGGCTCCTTGTCCCACACGGAAGGTGGCAGCCCGGAAAGCTCTTGCTGGTCTTCACCTTCCCCGTGCAGCCTATTCACAGGCACAACCGCACTGGGAATCTCTGCTTTCCCAAAGACGCAATCCCTCACGGTGCGCATCCTCGGCAGAGCCTGTTCCCGAAAAGGCAAACGTCCGGCTCCTTGTCCCACACGGAAGGTGGCAGCCCGGAAAGCTGTTGCTGGTCTTCACCTTCCCCCTGCAGCCTATTCACAGGCACAACCGCACTGGGAATCTCTGCTTTCCCAAAGACGCAATCCCTCACGGTGCGCATCCCCGGCTGAGCCTGTTCCTGAAAAGGCAAACGTCCGGCTCCTTGTCCCACACGGAAGGTGGCAGCCCTGAAAGCTCTTGCTGGTCTTCACCTTCCCCCTGCAGCCTATTCACAGGCACAACAGGTTTTGGGATCTGTGCTTGCCCAGAGAAGGAACATCTCACGGTGCGCATCCTCGGCAGAGCCTGTTCCCGAAAAGGCAAACGTCCGGCTCCTTGTCCCACACGGAAGGTGGCAGCCCGGAAAGCTCTTGCTGGTCTTCACCTTCCCCCTGCAGCCTATTCACAGGCACAACAGGTTTTGGGATCTCTGCCTGCCCAGAGAAGGAACATCTCACGGTGCGCATCCTCGGCAGAGCCTGTTCCCGAAAAGGCAAACGTCCGGCTCCTTGTCCCACACGGAAGGTGGCAGCCCGGAAAGCTGTTGCTGGTCTTCACCTTCCCCCTGCAGCCTATTCACAGGCACAACAGGTTTGGGGATCTCTGCTTTCCCAAAGACGCAATCTCTCACGGTGCGCATCCTCGGCAGAGCCTGTTCCCGAAAAGGCAAACGTCCGGCTCCTTGTCCCACACGGAAGGTGGCAGCCCTGAAAGCTCTTGCTGGTCTTCACCTTCCCCCTGCAGCCTATTCACAGGCACAACAGGTTTTGGGATCTCTGCTTTCCCAGAGACGCAATCTCTCACAGTGCACATCCTCGGCAGAGCCTGTTCCCGAAAAGGCAAACGTCCGGCTCCTTGTCCCACACGGAAGGTGGCAGCCCTGAAAGCTCTTGCTGGTCTTCACCTTCCCCCTGCAGCCTATTCACAGGCACAACAGGTTTTGGGATCTCTGCTTTCCCAGAGACGCAATCTCTCACGGTGCGCATCCTCGGCAGAGCTTGTTCCCGAAAAGGCAAACGTCCGGCTCCTTGTCCCACACGGAAGGTGGCAGACCGGAAAGCTGTTGCTGGTCTTCACCTTCCCCCTGCAGCCTATTCACAGGCACAACCGCACTGGGAATCTCTGCTTTCCCAAAGACGCAATCCCTCACGGTGCACATCCTCGGCAGAGCCTGTTCCCGAAAAGGCAAACGTCCGGCTCCTTGTCCCACACGGAAGGTGGCAGCCCGGAAAGCTCTTGCTGGTCTTCACCTTCCCCCTGCAGCCTATTCACAGGCACAACAGGTTTTGGGATCTGTGCTTGCCCAGAGAAGGAACATCTCACGGTGCGCATCCTCGGCAGAGCCTGTTCCCGAAAAGGCAAACGTCCGGCTCCTTGTCCCACACGGAAGGTGGCAGCCCTGAAAGCTCTTGCTGGTCTTCACCTTCCCCCTGCAGCCTATTCACAGGCACAACAGGTTTTGGGATCTCTGCTTGCCCAGAGAAGGAACATCTCACGGTGCGCATCCTCGGCAGAGCCTGTTCCCGAAAAGGCAAACGTCCGGCTTCTTGTCCCACACGGAAGGTGGCAGCCCTGAAAGCTCTTGCTGGTCTTCACCTTCCCCCTGCAGCCTATTCACAGGCACAACAGGTTTTGGGATCTGTGCTTGCCCAGAGAAGGAACATCTCACGGTGCGCATCCTCGGCAGAGCCTGTTCCCGAAAAGGCAAACGTCCGGCTCCTTGTCCCACACGGAAGGTGGCAGCCCTGAAAGCTGTTGCTGGTCTTCACCTTCCCCCTGCAGCCTATTCACAGGCACAACAGGTTTTGGGATCTCTGCTTTCCCAGAGACGCAATCTCTCACAGTGCACATCCTCGGCAGAGCCTGTTCCCGAAAAGGCAAACGTCCGGCTCCTTGTCCCACACGGAAGGTGGCAGCCCTGAAAGCTCTTGCTGGTCTTCACCTTCCCCCTGCAGCCTATTCACAGGCACAACAGGTTTTGGGATCTCTGCTTTCCCAGAGACGCAATCTCTCACGGTGCGCATCCTCGGCAGAGCTTGTTCCCGAAAAGGCAAACGTCCGGCTCCTTGTCCCACATGGAAGGTGGCAGCCCTGAAAGCTGTTGCTGGTCTTCACCTTCCCCCTGCAGCCTATTCACAGGCACAACCGCACTGGGAATCTCTGCTTTCCCAAAGACGCAATCCCTCACGGTGCGCATCCTCGGCAGAGCCTGTTCCCGAAAAGGCAAACGTCCGGCTCCTTGTCCCACACGGAAGGTGGCAGCCCGGAAAGCTGTTGCTGGTCTTCACCTTCCTCGTGCAGCCTATTCACAGGCACAACCGCACTGGGAATCTCTGCTTTCCCAAAGACGCAATCCCTCACGGTGCGCATCCTCGGCAGAGCCTGTTCCTGAAAAGGCAAACGTCCGGCTCCTTGTCCCACACGGAAGGTGGCAGCCCGGAAAGCTGTTGCTGGTCTTCACCTTCCCCCTGCAGCCTATTCACAGGCACAACAGGTTTGGGGATCTGTGCTTGCCCAGAGAAGGAACATCTCACGGTGCGCATCCTCGGCAGAGCCTGTTCCCGAAAAGGCAAACGTCCGGCTCCTTGTCCCACACGGAAGGTGGCAGCCCGGAAAGCTCTTGCTGGTCTTCACCTTCCCCCTGCAGCCTATTCACAGGCACAACAGGTTTTGGGATCTCTGCTTGCCCAGAGAAGGAACATCTCACGGTGCGCATCCTCGGCAGAGCCTGTTCCCGAAAAGGCAAACGTCCGGCTCCTTGTCCCACACGGAAGGTGGCAGCCCTGAAAGCTCTTGCTGGTCTTCACCTTCCCCCTGCAGCCTATTCACAGGCACAACAGGTTTGGGGATCTCTGCTTTCCCAAAGACGCAATCTCTCACGGTGCGCATCCTCGGCAGAGCCTGTTCCAGAACAGGCAAACGTCCGGCTCCTTGTCCCACACGGAAGGTGGCAGCCCGGAAAGCTCTTGCTGGTCTTCACCTTCCCCGTGCAGCCTATTCACAGGCACAACAGGTTTTGGGATCTGTGCTTGCCCAGAGAAGGAACATCTCACAGTGCGCATCCTCGGCAGAGCCTGTTCCCGAAAAGGCAAACGTCCGGCTCCTTGTCCCACACGGAAGGTGGCAGCCCTGAAAGCTCTTGCTGGTCTTCACCTTCCCCCTGCAGCCTATTCACAGGCACAACAGGTTTTGGGATCTCTGCTTGCCCCAAGACGCAATCTCTCACGGTGCGCATCCTCGGCAGAGCCTGTTCCCGAAAAGGCAAACGTCCGGCTCCTTGTCCCACACGGAAGGTGGCAGCCCTGAAAGCTCTTGCTGGTCTTCACCTTCCCCCTGCAGCCTATTCACAGGCACAACAGGTTTCGGGATCTCTGCTTTCCCAAAGACGCAATCTCTCACGGTGCGCATCCTCGGCAGAGCCTGTTCCTGAAAAGGCAAACGTCCGGCTCCTTGTCCCACACGGAAGGTGGCAGCCCTGAAAGCTCTTGCTGGTCTTCACCTTCCCCCTGCAGCCTATTCACAGGCACAACAGGTTTTGGGATCTGTGCTTGCCCAGAGAAGGAACATCTCACGGTGCGCATCCTCGGCAGAGCCTGTTCCCGAAAAGGCAAACGTCCGGCTCCTTGTCCCACACGGAAGGTGGCAGCCCTGAAAGCTCTTGCTGGTCTTCACCTTCCCCGTGCAGCCTATTCACAGGCACAACAGGTTTTGGGATCTCTGCTTGCCCCAAGACGCAATCTCTCACGGTGAGCATCCTCGGCAGAGCCTGTTCCCGAAAAGGCAAACGTCCGGCTCCTTGTCCCACACGGAAGGTGGCAGCCCTGAAAGCTCTTGCTGGTCTTCACCTTCCCCCTGCAGCCTATTCACAGGCACAACAGGTTTGGGGATCTCTGCTTTCCCAGAGACGCAATCTCTCACAGTGCACATCCTCGGCAGAGCCTGTTCCCGAAAAGGCAAACGTCCGGCTCCTTGTCCCACACGGAAGGTGGCAGCCCTGAAAGCTCTTGCTGGTCTTCACCTTCCCCCTGCAGCCTATTCACAGGCACAACAGGTTTTGGGATCTCTGCTTTCCCAGAGACGCAATCTCTCACGGTGCGCATCCTCGGCAGAGCTTTTTCCCGAAAAGGCAAACGTCCGGCTCCTTGTCCCACACGGAAGGTGGCAGCCCGGAAAGCTGTTGCTGGTCTTCACCTTCCCCCTGCAGCCTATTCACAGGCACAACCGCACTGGGAATCTCTGCTTTCCCAAAGACGCAATCCCTCACGGTGCGCATCCTCGGCAGAGCCTGTTCCTGAAAAGGCAAACGTCCGGCTCCTTGTCCCACACGGAAGGTGGCAGCCCGGAAAGCTCTTGCTGGTCTTCACCTTCCCCCTGCAGCCTATTCAAAGGCACAACAGGTTTGGGGATCTGTGCTTGCCCACAGAAGGAACATCTCACGGTGCGCATCCTCGGCAGAGCCTGTTCCCGAAAAGGCAAACGTCCGGCTCCTTGTCCCACACGGAAGGTGGCAGCCCGGAAAGCTCTTGCTGGTCTTCACCTTCCCCGTGCAGCCTATTCACAGGCACAACAGGTTTTGGGATCTGTGCTTGCCCAGAGAAGGAACATCTCACGGTGCGCATCCTCGGCAGAGCCTGTTCCCGAAAAGGCAAACGTCCGGCTCCTTGTCCCACACGGAAGGTGGCAGCCCTGAAAGCTCTTGCTGGTCTTCACCTTCCCCCTGCAGCCTATTCACAGGCACAACAGGTTTTGGGATCTCTGCTTGCCCAGAGAAGGAACATCTCACGGTGCGCATCCTCGGCAGAGCCTGTTCCCGAAAAGGCAAACGTCCGGCTCCTTGTCCCACACGGAAGGTGGCAGCCCGGAAAGCTGTTGCTGGTCTTCACCTTCCCCCTGCAGCCTATTCACAGGCACAACAGGTTTTGGGATCTGTGCTTGCCCAGAGAAGGAACATCTCACGGTGCGCATCCTCGGCAGAGCCTGTTCCCGAAAAGGCAAAGGTCCGGCTCCTTGTCCCACACGGAAGGTGGCAGCCCGGAAAGCTGTTGCTGGTCTTCACCTTCCCCCTGCAGCCTATTCACAGGCACAACAGGTTTTGGGATCTCTGCTTTCCCAGAGACGCAATCTCTCACAGTGCGCATCCTCGGCAGAGCCTGTTCCCGAAAAGGCAAACGTCCGGCTCCTTGTCCCACACGGAAGGTGGCAGCCCTGAAAGCTCTTGCTGGTCTTCACCTTCCCCCTGCAGCCTATTCACAGGCACAACAGGTTTTGGGATCTCTGCTTTCCCAGAGATGCAATCTCTCACGGTGCGCATCCTCGGCAGAGCTTGTTCCCGAAAAGGCAAACGTCCGGCTCCTTGTCCCACATGGAAGGTGGCAGCCCTGAAAGCTGTTGCTGGTCTTCACCTTCCCCGTGCAGCCTATTCACAGGCACAACCGCACTGGGAATCTCTGCTTTCCCAAAGACGCAATCCCTCACGGTGCGCATCCTCGGCAGAGCCTGTTCCCGAAAAGGCAAACGTCCGGCTCCTTGTCCCACACGGAAGGTGGCAGCCCGGAAAGCTGTTGCTGGTCTTCACCTTCCCCGTGCAGCCTATTCACAGGCACAACCGCACTGGGAATCTCTGCTTTCCCAAAGACGCAATCTCTCACGGTGCGCATCCTCGGCAGAGCCTGTTCCTGAAAAGGCAAACGTCCGGCTCCTTGTCCCACACGGAAGGTGGCAGCCCGGAAAGCTCTTGCTGGTCTTCACCTTCCCCCTGCAGCCTATTCACAGGCACAACAGGTTTTGGGATCTGTGCTTGCCCAGAGAAGGAACATCTCACGGTGCGCATCCTCGGCAGAGCCTGTTCCCGAAAAGGCAAACGTCCGGCTCCTTGTCCCACACGGAAGGTGGCAGCCCTGAAAGCTGTTGCTGGT
Source organism: Haliaeetus albicilla (assembly GCF_947461875.1). NCBI lineage: Eukaryota > Metazoa > Chordata > Aves > Accipitriformes > Accipitridae > Haliaeetus > Haliaeetus albicilla. The sequence continues at coordinate 5,339,644 of NC_091512.1, forward strand.
CTTCACCTTCCCCCTGCAGCCTATTCACAGGCACAACAGGTTTTGGGATCTCTGCTTTCCCAGAGACGCAGTCTCTCACGGTGCGCATCCTCGGCAGAGCTTGTTCCCGAAAAGGCAAACGTCCGGCTCCTTGTCCCACACGGAAGGTGGCAGCCCGGAAAGCTCTTGCTGGTCTTCACCTTCCCCGTGCAGCCTATTCACAGGCACAACCGCACTGGGAATCTCTGCTTTCCCAAAGACGCAATCCCTCACGGTGCGCATCCTCGGCAGAGCCTGTTCCTGAAAAGGCAAACGTCCGGCTCCTTGTCCCACACGGAAGGTGGCAGCCCGGAAAGCTCTTGCTGGTCTTCACCTTCCCCCTGCAGCCTATTCACAGGCACAACAGGTTTTGGGATCTGTGCTTGCCCAGAGAAGGAACATCTCACGGTGCGCATCCTCGGCAGAGCCTGTTCCCGAAAAGGCAAACGTCCGGCTCCTTGTCCCACACGGAAGGTGGCAGCCCTGAAAGCTCTTGCTGGTCTTCACCTTCCCCCTGCAGCCTATTCACAGGCACAACAGGTTTTGGGATCTCTGCTTTCCCAGAGACGCAATCTCTCACAGTGCACATCCTCGGCAGAGCCTGTTCCCGAAAAGGCAAACGTCCGGCTCCTTGTCCCACACAGAAGGTGGCAGCCCGGAAAGCTCTTGCTGGTCTTCACCTTCCCCCTGCAGCCTATTCACAGGCACAACAGGTTTTGGGATCTCTGCTTTCCCAGAGACGCAATCTCTCACGGTGCGCATCCTCGGCAGAGCTTGTTCCCGAAAAGGCAAACGTCCGGCTCCTTGTCCCACACGGAAGGTGGCAGCCCGGAAAGCTGTTGCTGGTCTTCACCTTCCCCGTGCAGCCTATTCACAGGCACAACCGCACTGGGTATCTCTGCTTTCCCAAAGACGCAATCCCTCACGGTGCACATCCTCGGCAGAGCCTGTTCCCGAAAAGGCAAACGTCCGGCTCCTTGTCCCACACGGAAGGTGGCAGCCCGGAAAGCTCTTGCTGGTCTTCACCTTCCCCCTGCAGCCTATTCACAGGCACAACAGGTTTGGGGATCTGTGCTTGCCCACAGAAGGAACATCTCACGGTGCGCATCCTCGGCAGAGCCTGTTCCCGAAAAGGCAAACGTCCGGCTCCTTGTCCCACACGGAAGGTGGCAGCCCTGAAAGCTCTTGCTGGTCTTCACCTTCCCCCTGCAGCCTATTCACAGGCACAACAGGTTTGGGGATCTCTGCTTTCCCAAAGACGCAATCTCTCACGGTGCGCATCCTCGGCAGAGCCTGTTCCAGAACAGGCAAACGTCCGGCTCCTTGTCCCACACGGAAGGTGGCAGCCCGGAAAGCTCTTCCTGGTCTTCACCTTCCCCCTGCAGCCTATTCACAGGCACAACAGGTTTTGGGATCTGTGCTTGCCCAGAGAAGGAACATCTCACGGTGCGCATCCTCGGCAGAGCCTGTTCCCGAAAAGGCAAACGTCCGGCTCCTTGTCCCACACGGAAGGTGGCAGCCCGGAAAGCTGTTGCTGGTCTTCACCTTCCCCCTGCAGCCTATTCACAGGCACAACAGGTTTTGGGATCTGTGCTTGCCCCAAGACGCAATCTCTCACGGTGCGCATCCTCGGCAGAGCCTGTTCCCGAAAAGGCAAACGTCCGGCTCCTTGTCCCACACGGAAGGTGGCAGCCCTGAAAGCTCTTGCTGGTCTTCACCTTCCCCCTGCAGCCTATTCACAGGCACAACCGCACTGGGAATCTCTGCTTTCCCAAAGACGCAATCCCTCACGGTGCACATCCTCGGCAGAGCCTGTTCCCGAAAAGGCAAACGTCCGGCTCCTTGTCCCACACGGAAGGTGGCAGCCCGGAAAGCTCTTGCTGGTCTTCACCTTCCCCCTGCAGCCTATTCACAGGCACAACAGGTTTTGGGATCTGTGCTTGCCCAGAGAAGGAACATCTCACGGTGCGCATCCTCGGCAGAGCCTGTTCCCGAAAAGGCAAACGTCCGGCTCCTTGTCCCACACGGAAGGTGGCAGCCCGGAAAGCTCTTGCTGGTCTTCACCTTCCCCCTGCAGCCTATTCACAGGCACAACAGGTTTTGGGATCTGTGCTTGCCCAGAGAAGGAACATCTCACGGTGCGCATCCTCGGCAGAGCCTGTTCCCGAAAAGGCAAACGTCCGGCTTCTTGTCCCACACGGAAGGTGGCAGCCCTGAAAGCTCTTGCTGGTCTTCACCTTCCCCCTGCAGCCTATTCACAGGCACAACAGGTTTTGGGATCTGTGCTTGCCCAGAGAAGGAACATCTCACGGTGCGCATCCTCGGCAGAGCCTGTTCCCGAAAAGGCAAACGTCCGGCTCCTTGTCCCACACGGAAGGTGGCAGCCCGGAAAGCTGTTGCTGGTCTTCACCTTCCCCCTGCAGCCTATTCACAGGCACAACAGGTTTTGGGATCTCTGCTTTCCCAGAGACGCAATCTCTCACGGTGCGCATCCTCGGCAGAGCCTGTTCCCGAAAAGGCAAACGTCCGGCTCCTTGTCCCACACGGAAGGTGGCAGCCCTGAAAGCTCTTGCTGGTCTTCACCTTCCCCGTGCAGCCTATTCACAGGCACAACAGGTTTTGGGATCTCTGCTTTCCCAGAGACGCAATCTCTCACGGTGCGCATCCTCGGCAGAGCTTGTTCCCGAAAAGGCAAACGTCCGGCTCCTTGTCCCACATGGAAGGTGGCAGCCCTGAAAGCTGTTGCTGGTCTTCACCTTCCCCCTGCAGCCTATTCACAGGCACAACCGCACTGGGAATCTCTGCTTTCCCAAAGACGCAATCCCTCACGGTGCGCATCCTCGGCAGAGCCTGTTCCCGAAAAGGCAAACGTCCGGCTCCTTGTCCCACACGGAAGGTGGCAGCCCGGAAAGCTGTTGCTGGTCTTCACCTTCCTCGTGCAGCCTATTCACAGGCACAACCGCACTGGGAATCTCTGCTTTCCCAAAGACGCAATCCCTCACGGTGCGCATCCTCGGCAGAGCCTGTTCCTGAAAAGGCAAACGTCCGGCTCCTTGTCCCACACGGAAGGTGGCAGCCCGGAAAGCTCTTGCTGGTCTTCACCTTCCCCCTGCAGCCTATTCACAGGCACAACAGGTTTGGGGATCTGTGCTTGCCCAGAGAAGGAACATCTCACGGTGCGCATCCTCGGCAGAGCCTGTTCCCGAAAAGGCAAACGTCCGGCTCCTTGTCCCACACGGAAGGTGGCAGCCCGGAAAGCTCTTGCTGGTCTTCACCTTCCCCCTGCAGCCTATTCACAGGCACAACAGGTTTTGGGATCTCTGCTTGCCCAGAGAAGGAACATCTCACGGTGCGCATCCTCGGCAGAGCCTGTTCCCGAAAAGGCAAACGTCCGGCTCCTTGTCCCACACGGAAGGTGGCAGCCCGGAAAGCTCTTGCTGGTCTTCACCTTCCCCCTGCAGCCTATTCACAGGCACAACAGGTTTGGGGATCTCTGCTTTCCCAGAGACGCAATCTCTCACGGTGCGCATCCTCGGCAGAGCCTGTTCCAGAACAGGCAAACGTCCGGCTCCTTGTCCCACACGGAAGGTGGCAGCCCTGAAAGCTCTTGCTGGTCTTCACCTTCCCCGTGCAGCCTATTCACAGGCACAACAGGTTTTGGGATCTGTGCTTGCCCAGAGAAGGAACATCTCACGGTGCGCATCCTCGGCAGAGCCTGTTCCCGAAAAGGCAAACGTCCGGCTCCTTGTCCCACACGGAAGGTGGCAGCCCTGAAAGCTCTTGCTGGTCTTCACCTTCCCCGTGCAGCCTATTCACAGGCACAACAGGTTTCGGGATCTCTGCTTTCCCAAAGACGCAATCTCTCACGGTGCGCATCCTCGGCAGAGCCTGTTCCCGAAAAGGCAAACGTCCGGCTCCTTGTCCCACACGGAAGGTGGCAGCCCTGAAAGCTCTTGCTGGTCTTCACCTTCCCCCTGCAGCCTATTCACAGGCACAACAGGTTTTGGGATCTCTGCTTTCCCAGAGACGCAATCTCTCACAGTGCACATCCTCGGCAGAGCCTGTTCCCGAAAAGGCAAACGTCCGGCTCCTTGTCCCACACGGAAGGTGGCAGCCCTGAAAGCTGTTGCTGGTCTTCACCTTCCCCCTGCAGCCTATTCACAGGCACAACAGGTTTTGGGATCTGTGCTTGCCCAGAGAAGGAACATCTCACGGTGCGCATCCTCGGCAGAGCCTGTTCCCGAAAAGGCAAACGTCCGGCTCCTTGTCCCACACGGAAGGTGGCAGCCCGGAAAGCTGTTGCTGGTCTTCACCTTCCCCCTGCAGCCTATTCACAGGCACAACAGGTTTTGGGATCTGTGCTTGCCCAGAGAAGGAACATCTCACGGTGCGCATCCTCGGCAGAGCCTGTTCCCGAAAAGGCAAACGTCCGGCTCCTTGTCCCACACGGAAGGTGGCAGCCCGGAAAGCTGTTGCTGGTCTTCACCTTCCCCCTGCAGCCTATTCACAGGCACAACAGGTTTGGGGATCTCTGCTTTCCCAAAGACGCAATCTCTCACGGTGCGCATCCTCGGCAGAGCCTGTTCCAGAACAGGCAAACGTCCGGCTCCTTGTCCCACACGGAAGGTGGCAGCCCGGAAAGCTCTTGCTCGTCTTCACCTTCCCCCTGCAGCCTATTCACAGGCACAACAGGTTTTGGGATCTGTGCTTGCCCAGAGAAGGAACATCTCACGGTGCGCATCCTCGGCAGAGCCTGTTCCCGAAAAGGCAAACGTCCGGCTCCTTGTCCCACACGGAAGGTGGCAGCCCGGAAAGCTGTTGCTGGTCTTCACCTTCCCCCTGCAGCCTATTCACAGGCACAACAGGTTTTGGGATCTCTGCTTTCCCAGAGACGCAATCTCTCACGGTGCGCATCCTCGGCAGAGCCTGTTCCCGAAAAGGCAAACGTCCGGCTCCTTGTCCCACACGGAAGGTGGCAGCCCTGAAAGCTCTTGCTGGTCTTCACCTTCCCCGTGCAGCCTATTCACAGGCACAACAGGTTTTGGGATCTCTGCTTTCCCAGAGACGCAATCTCTCACGGTGCGCATCCTCGGCAGAGCTTGTTCCCGAAAAGGCAAACGTCCGGCTCCTTGTCCCACATGGAAGGTGGCAGCCCTGAAAGCTGTTGCTGGTCTTCACCTTCCCCCTGCAGCCTATTCACAGGCACAACCGCACTGGGAATCTCTGCTTTCCCAAAGACGCAATCCCTCACGGTGCGCATCCTCGGCAGAGCCTGTTCCCGAAAAGGCAAACGTCCGGCTCCTTGTCCCACACGGAAGGTGGCAGCCCGGAAAGCTGTTGCTGGTCTTCACCTTCCTCGTGCAGCCTATTCACAGGCACAACCGCACTGGGAATCTCTGCTTTCCCAAAGACGCAATCCCTCACGGTGCGCATCCTCGGCAGAGCCTGTTCCTGAAAAGGCAAACGTCCGGCTCCTTGTCCCACACGGAAGGTGGCAGCCCGGAAAGCTCTTGCTGGTCTTCACCTTCCCCCTGCAGCCTATTCACAGGCACAACAGGTTTGGGGATCTGTGCTTGCCCAGAGAAGGAACATCTCACGGTGCGCATCCTCGGCAGAGCCTGTTCCCGAAAAGGCAAACGTCCGGCTCCTTGTCCCACACGGAAGGTGGCAGCCCGGAAAGCTCTTGCTGGTCTTCACCTTCCCCCTGCAGCCTATTCACAGGCACAACAGGTTTTGGGATCTCTGCTTGCCCAGAGAAGGAACATCTCACGGTGCGCATCCTCGGCAGAGCCTGTTCCCGAAAAGGCAAACGTCCGGCTCCTTGTCCCACACGGAAGGTGGCAGCCCGGAAAGCTCTTGCTGGTCTTCACCTTCCCCCTGCAGCCTATTCACAGGCACAACAGGTTTGGGGATCTCTGCTTTCCCAGAGACGCAATCTCTCACGGTGCGCATCCTCGGCAGAGCCTGTTCCAGAACAGGCAAACGTCCGGCTCCTTGTCCCACACGGAAGGTGGCAGCCCTGAAAGCTCTTGCTGGTCTTCACCTTCCCCGTGCAGCCTATTCACAGGCACAACAGGTTTTGGGATCTGTGCTTGCCCAGAGAAGGAACATCTCACGGTGCGCATCCTCGGCAGAGCCTGTTCCCGAAAAGGCAAACGTCCGGCTCCTTGTCCCACACGGAAGGTGGCAGCCCTGAAAGCTCTTGCTGGTCTTCACCTTCCCCGTGCAGCCTATTCACAGGCACAACAGGTTTCGGGATCTCTGCTTTCCCAAAGACGCAATCTCTCACGGTGCGCATCCTCGGCAGAGCCTGTTCCCGAAAAGGCAAACGTCCGGCTCCTTGTCCCACACGGAAGGTGGCAGCCCTGAAAGCTCTTGCTGGTCTTCACCTTCCCCCTGCAGCCTATTCACAGGCACAACAGGTTTTGGGATCTCTGCTTTCCCAGAGACGCAATCTCTCACAGTGCACATCCTCGGCAGAGCCTGTTCCCGAAAAGGCAAACGTCCGGCTCCTTGTCCCACACGGAAGGTGGCAGCCCTGAAAGCTGTTGCTGGTCTTCACCTTCCCCCTGCAGCCTATTCACAGGCACAACAGGTTTTGGGATCTGTGCTTGCCCAGAGAAGGAACATCTCACGGTGCGCATCCTCGGCAGAGCCTGTTCCCGAAAAGGCAAACGTCCGGCTCCTTGTCCCACACGGAAGGTGGCAGCCCGGAAAGCTGTTGCTGGTCTTCACCTTCCCCCTGCAGCCTATTCACAGGCACAACAGGTTTTGGGATCTGTGCTTGCCCAGAGAAGGAACATCTCACGGTGCGCATCCTCGGCAGAGCCTGTTCCCGAAAAGGCAAACGTCCGGCTCCTTGTCCCACACGGAAGGTGGCAGCCCGGAAAGCTGTTGCTGGTCTTCACCTTCCCCCTGCAGCCTATTCACAGGCACAACAGGTTTGGGGATCTCTGCTTTCCCAAAGACGCAATCTCTCACGGTGCGCATCCTCGGCAGAGCCTGTTCCAGAACAGGCAAACGTCCGGCTCCTTGTCCCACACGGAAGGTGGCAGCCCGGAAAGCTCTTGCTCGTCTTCACCTTCCCCCTGCAGCCTATTCACAGGCACAACAGGTTTTGGGATCTCTGCTTTCCCAGAGACGCAATCTCTCACAGTGCGCATCCTCGGCAGAGCCTGTTCCCGAAAAGGCAAACGTCCGGCTCCTTGTCCCACACGGAAGGTGGCAGCCCTGAAAGCTCTTGCTGGTCTTCACCTTCCCCCTGCAGCCTATTCACAGGCACAACAGGTTTTGGGATCTCTGCTTTCCCAGAGACGCAATCTCTCACGGTGCGCATCCTCGGCAGAGCTTGTTCCCGAAAAGGCAAACGTCCGGCTCCTTGTCCCACATGGAAGGTGGCAGCCCTGAAAGCTGTTGCTGGTCTTCACCTTCCCCGTGCAGCCTATTCACAGGCACAACCGCACTGGGAATCTCTGCTTTCCCAAAGACGCAATCCCTCACGGTGCGCATCCTCGGCAGAGCCTGTTCCTGAAAAGGCAAACGTCCGGCTCCTTGTCCCACACGGAAGGTGGCAGCCCGGAAAGCTGTTGCTGGTCTTCACCTTCCCCGTGCAGCCTATTCACAGGCACAACCGCACTGGGAATCTCTGCTTTCCCAAAGACGCAATCCCTCACGGTGCGCATCCTCGGCTGAGCCTGTTCCAGAACAGGCAAACGTCCGGCTCCTTGTCCCACACGGAAGGTGGCAGCCCGGAAAGCTCTTGCTGGTCTTCACCTTCCCCGTGCAGCCTATTCACAGGCACAACAGGTTTTGGGATCTGTGCTTGCCCAGAGAAGGAACATCTCACGGTGCGCATCCTCGGCAGAGCCTGTTCCCGAAAAGGCAAACGTCCGGCTCCTTGTCCCACACGGAAGGTGGCAGCCCTGAAAGCTCTTGCTGGTCTTCACCTTCCCCGTGCAGCCTATTCACAGGCACAACAGGTTTTGGGATCTCTGCTTGCCCCAAGACGCAATCTCTCACGGTGCGCATCCTCGGCAGAGCCTGTTCCCGAAAAGGCAAACGTCCGGCTCCTTGTCCCACACGGAAGGTGGCAGCCCTGAAAGCTCTTGCTGGTCTTCACCTTCCCCCTGCAGCCTATTCACAGGCACAACAGGTTTTGGGATCTCTGCTTTCCCAGAGACGCAATCTCTCACAGTGCACATCCTCGGCAGAGCCTGTTCCCGAAAAGGCAAACGTCCGGCTCCTTGTCCCACACGGAAGGTGGCAGCCCTGAAAGCTGTTGCTGGTCTTCACCTTCCCCCTGCAGCCTATTCACAGGCACAACAGGTTTTGGGATCTGTGCTTGCCCAGAGAAGGAACATCTCACGGTGCGCATCCTCGGCAGAGCCTGTTCCCGAAAAGGCAAACGTCCGGCTCCTTGTCCCACACGGAAGGTGGCAGCCCGGAAAGCTCTTCCTGGTCTTCACCTTCCCCCTGCAGCCTATTCACAGGCACAACAGGTTTTGGGATCTGTGCTTGCCCAGAGAAGGAACATCTCACGGTGCGCATCCTCGGCAGAGCCTGTTCCCGAAAAGGCAAACGTCCGGCTCCTTGTCCCACACGGAAGGTGGCAGCCCGGAAAGCTGTTGCTGGTCTTCACCTTCCCCCTGCAGCCTATTCACAGGCACAACAGGTTTGGGGATCTCTGCTTTCCCAAAGACGCAATCTCTCACGGTGCGCATCCTCGGCAGAGCCTGTTCCAGAACAGGCAAACGTCCGGCTCCTTGTCCCACACGGAAGGTGGCAGCCCGGAAAGCTCTTGCTGGTCTTCACCTTCCCCCTGCAGCCTATTCACAGGCACAACAGGTTTTGGGATCTCTGCTTTCCCAGAGATGCAATCTCTCACGGTGCGCATCCTCGGCAGAGCCTGTTCCCGAAAAGGCAAACGTCCGGCTCCTTGTCCCACACGGAAGGTGGCAGCCCTGAAAGCTCTTGCTGGTCTTCACCTTCCCCCTGCAGCCTATTCACAGGCACAACAGGTTTTGGGATCTCTGCTTTCCCAGAGACGCAATCTCTCACAGTGCACATCCTCGGCAGAGCCTGTTCCCGAAAAGGCAAACGTCCGGCTCCTTGTCCCACACGGAAGGTGGCAGCCCTGAAAGCTGTTGCTGGTCTTCACCTTCCCCCTGCAGCCTATTCACAGGCACAACAGGTTTTGGGATCTGTGCTTGCCCAGAGAAGGAACATCTCACGGTGCGCATCCTCGGCAGAGCCTGTTCCCGAAAAGGCAAACGTCCGGCTCCTTGTCCCACACGGAAGGTGGCAGCCCGGAAAGCTGTTGCTGGTCTTCACCTTCCCCCTGCAGCCTATTCACAGGCACAACAGGTTTTGGGATCTGTGCTTGCCCAGAGAAGGAACATCTCACGGTGCGCATCCTCGGCAGAGCCTGTTCCCGAAAAGGCAAACGTCCGGCTCCTTGTCCCACACGGAAGGTGGCAGCCCGGAAAGCTGTTGCTGGTCTTCACCTTCCCCCTGCAGCCTATTCACAGGCACAACAGGTTTGGGGATCTCTGCTTTCCCAAAGACGCAATCTCTCACGGTGCGCATCCTCGGCAGAGCCTGTTCCAGAACAGGCAAACGTCCGGCTCCTTGTCCCACACGGAAGGTGGCAGCCCGGAAAGCTCTTGCTCGTCTTCACCTTCCCCCTGCAGCCTATTCACAGGCACAACAGGTTTTGGGATCTCTGCTTTCCCAGAGACGCAATCTCTCACAGTGCGCATCCTCGGCAGAGCCTGTTCCCGAAAAGGCAAACGTCCGGCTCCTTGTCCCACACGGAAGGTGGCAGCCCTGAAAGCTCTTGCTGGTCTTCACCTTCCCCCTGCAGCCTATTCACAGGCACAACAGGTTTTGGGATCTCTGCTTTCCCAGAGACGCAATCTCTCACGGTGCGCATCCTCGGCAGAGCTTGTTCCCGAAAAGGCAAACGTCCGGCTCCTTGTCCCACATGGAAGGTGGCAGCCCTGAAAGCTGTTGCTGGTCTTCACCTTCCCCGTGCAGCCTATTCACAGGCACAACCGCACTGGGAATCTCTGCTTTCCCAAAGACGCAATCCCTCACGGTGCGCATCCTCGGCAGAGCCTGTTCCTGAAAAGGCAAACGTCCGGCTCCTTGTCCCACACGGAAGGTGGCAGCCCGGAAAGCTGTTGCTGGTCTTCACCTTCCCCGTGCAGCCTATTCACAGGCACAACCGCACTGGGAATCTCTGCTTTCCCAAAGACGCAATCCCTCACGGTGCGCATCCTCGGCTGAGCCTGTTCCAGAACAGGCAAACGTCCGGCTCCTTGTCCCACACGGAAGGTGGCAGCCCGGAAAGCTCTTGCTGGTCTTCACCTTCCCCGTGCAGCCTATTCACAGGCACAACAGGTTTTGGGATCTGTGCTTGCCCAGAGAAGGAACATCTCACGGTGCGCATCCTCGGCAGAGCCTGTTCCCGAAAAGGCAAACGTCCGGCTCCTTGTCCCACACGGAAGGTGGCAGCCCTGAAAGCTCTTGCTGGTCTTCACCTTCCCCGTGCAGCCTATTCACAGGCACAACAGGTTTTGGGATCTCTGCTTGCCCCAAGACGCAATCTCTCACGGTGCGCATCCTCGGCAGAGCCTGTTCCCGAAAAGGCAAACGTCCGGCTCCTTGTCCCACACGGAAGGTGGCAGCCCTGAAAGCTCTTGCTGGTCTTCACCTTCCCCCTGCAGCCTATTCACAGGCACAACAGGTTTTGGGATCTCTGCTTTCCCAGAGACGCAATCTCTCACAGTGCACATCCTCGGCAGAGCCTGTTCCCGAAAAGGCAAACGTCCGGCTCCTTGTCCCACACGGAAGGTGGCAGCCCTGAAAGCTGTTGCTGGTCTTCACCTTCCCCCTGCAGCCTATTCACAGGCACAACAGGTTTGGGGATCTGTGCTTGCCCAGAGAAGGAACATCTCACGGTGCGCATCCTCGGCAGAGCCTGTTCCCGAAAAGGCAAACGTCCGGCTCCTTGTCCCACACGGAAGGTGGCAGCCCGGAAAGCTCTTCCTGGTCTTCACCTTCCCCCTGCAGCCTATTCACAGGCACAACAGGTTTTGGGATCTGTGCTTGCCCAGAGAAGGAACATCTCACGGTGCGCATCCTCGGCAGAGCCTGTTCCCGAAAAGGCAAACGTCCGGCTCCTTGTCCCACACGGAAGGTGGCAGCCCGGAAAGCTGTTGCTGGTCTTCACCTTCCCCCTGCAGCCTATTCACAGGCACAACAGGTTTTGGGATCTGTGCTTGCCCAGAGAAGGAACATCTCACGGTGCGCATCCTCGGCAGAGCCTGTTCCCGAAAAGGCAAACGTCCGGCTCCTTGTCCCACACGGAAGGTGGCAGCCCGGAAAGCTCTTGCTGGTCTTCACCTTCCCCCTGCAGCCTATTCACAGGCACAACAGGTTTTGGGATCTCTGCTTTCCCAGAGACGCAATCTCTCACAGTGCGCATCCTCGGCAGAGCCTGTTCCCGAAAAGGCAAACGTCCGGCTCCTTGTCCCACACGGAAGGTGGCAGCCCTGAAAGCTCTTGCTGGTCTTCACCTTCCCCCTGCAGCCTATTCACAGGCACAACAGGTTTTGGGATCTCTGCTTTCCCAGAGATGCAATCTCTCACGGTGCGCATCCTCGGCAGAGCTTGTTCCCGAAAAGGCAAACGTCCGGCTCCTTGTCCCACATGGAAGGTGGCAGCCCTGAAAGCTGTTGCTGGTCTTCACCTTCCCCCTGCAGCCTATTCACAGGCACAACCGCACTGGGAATCTCTGCTTTCCCAAAGACGCAATCCCTCACGGTGCGCATCCTCGGCAGAGCCTGTTCCCGAAAAGGCAAACGTCCGGCTCCTTGTCCCACACGGAAGGTGGCAGCCCGGAAAGCTGTTGCTGGTCTTCACCTTCCCCGTGCAGCCTATTCACAGGCACAACCGCACTGGGAATCTCTGCTTTCCCAAAGACGCAATCCCTCACGGTGCGCATCCTCGGCAGAGCCTGTTCCTGAAAAGGCAAACGTCCGGCTCCTTGTCCCACACGGAAGGTGGCAGCCCGGAAAGCTCTTGCTGGTCTTCACCTTCCCCCTGCAGCCTATTCACAGGCACAACAGGTTTTGGGATCTGTGCTTGCCCAGAGAAGGAACATCTCACGGTGCGCATCCTCGGCAGAGCCTGTTCCCGAAAAGGCAAACGTCCGGCTCCTTGTCCCACACGGAAGGTGGCAGCCCGGAAAGCTCTTGCTGGTCTTCACCTTCCCCCTGCAGCCTATTCACAGGCACAACAGGTTTTGGGATCTCTGCTTGCCCCAAGACGCAATCTCTCACGGTGCGCATCCTCGGCAGAGCCTGTTCCCGAAAAGGCAAACGTCCGGCTCCTTGTCCCACACGGAAGGTGGCAGCCCTGAAAGCTCTTGCTGGTCTTCACCTTCCCCCTGCAGCCTATTCACAGGCACAACAGGTTTGGGGATCTCTGCTTTCCCAGAGACGCAATCTCTCACAGTGCACATCCTCGGCAGAGCCTGTTCCCGAAAAGGCAAACGTCCAGCTCCTTGTCCCACACGGAAGGTGGCAGCCCGGAAAGCTCTTGCTGGTCTTCACCTTCCCCCTGCAGCCTATTCACAGGCACAACAGGTTTTGGGATCTCTGCTTTCCCAGAGACGCAATCTCTCACGGTGCGCATCCTCGGCAGAGCTTGTTCCCGAAAAGGCAAACGTCCGGCTCCTTGTCCCACACGGAAGGTGGCAGCCCGGAAAGCTCTTGCTGGTCTTCACCTTCCCCGTGCAGCCTATTCACAGGCACAACCGCACTGGGAATCTCTGCTTCCCCAAAGACGCAATCCCTCAAGGTGCGCATCCTCGGCAGAGCCTGTTCCCGAAAAGGCAAACGTCCGGCTCCTTGTCCCACACGGAAGGTGGCAGCCCGGAAAGCTCTTGCTGGTCTTCACCTTCCCCGTGCAGCCTATTCACAGGCACAACCGCACTGGGAATCTCTGCTTTCCCAAAGACGCAATCCCTCACGGTGCGCATCCTCGGCAGAGCCTGTTCCCGAAAAGGCAAACGTCCGGCTCCTTGTCCCACACGGAAGGTGGCAGCCCGGAAAGCTCTTGCTGGTCTTCACCTTCCCCCTGCAGCCTATTCACAGGCACAACCGCACTGGGAATCTCTGCTTTCCCAAAAACGCAATCCCTCACGGTGCGCATCCTCGGCAGAGCCTGTTCCCGAAAAGGCAAACGTCCGGCTCCTTGTCCCACACGGAAGGTGGCAGCCCTGAAAGCTCTTGCTGGTCTTCACCTTCCCCCTGCAGCCTATTCACAGGCACAACAGGTTTTGGCATCCGTGCTTGCCCCAAGACGCAATCTCTCACGGTGCGCATCCTCGGCAGAGCTTGTTCCCGAAAAGGCAAACGTCCGGCTCCTTGTCCCACACGGAAGGTGGCAGCCCTGAAAGCTCTTGCTGGTCTTCACCTTCCCCCTGCAGCCTATTCACAGGCACAACAGGTTTTGGGATCTGTGCTTGCCCAGAGACGGAACATCTCACGGTGCGCATCCTCGGCAGAGCCTTTTCCCGAAAAGGCAAACGTCCGGCTCCTTGTCCCACACGGAAGGTGGCAGCCCTGAAAGCTCTTGCTGGTCTTCACCTTCCCCCTGCAGCCTATTCACAGGCACAACAGGTTTTGGGATCTCTGCTTGCCCAGAGAAGGAACATCTCACGGTGCGCATCCTCGGCAGAGCCTGTTCCCGAAAAGGCAAACGTCCGGCTCCTTGTCCCACACGGAAGGTGGCAGCCCTGAAAGCTCTTGCTGGTCTTCACCTTCCCCGTGCAGCCTATTCACAGGCACAACCGCACTGGGAATCTCTGCTTTCCCAGAGACGCAATCCCTCACGGTGCGCATCCTCGGCAGAGCCTGTTCCTGAAAAGGCAAACGTCCGGCTCCTTGTCCCACACGGAAGGTGGCAGCCCGGAAAGCTCTTGCTGGTCTTCACCTTCCCCGTGCAGCCTATTCACAGGCACAACCGCACTGGGAATCTCTGCTTTCCCAAAAACGCAATCCCTCACGGTGCGCATCCTCGGCAGAGCCTGTTCCTGAAAAGGCAAACGTCCGGCTCCTTGTCCCACACGGAAGGTGGCAGCCCGGAAAGCTGTTGCTGGTCTTCACCTTCCCCCTGCAGCCTATTCACAGGCACAACAGGTTTTGGGATCTGTGCTTGCCCAGAGAAGGAACATCTCACGGTGCGCATCCTCGGCAGAGCCTGTTCCCGAAAAGGCAAACGTCCGGCTCCTTGTCCCACACGGAAGGTGGCAGCCCGGAAAGCTCTTGCTGGTCTTCACCTTCCCCCTGCAGCCTATTCACAGGCACAACAGGTTTTGGGATCTGTGCTTGCCCAGAGAAGGAACATCTCACGGTGCGCATCCTCGGCAGAGCCTGTTCCCGAAAAGGCAAACGTCCGGCTCCTTGTCCCACACGGAAGGTGGCAGCCCTGAAAGCTCTTGCTGGTCTTCACCTTCCCCCTGCAGCCTATTCACAGGCACAACAGGTTTTGGGATCTCTGCTTTCCCAGAGACGCAATCTCTCACGGTGCGCATCCTCGGCAGAGCCTGTTCCCGAAAAGGCAAACGTCCGGCTCCTTGTCCCACACGGAAGGTGGCAGCCCTGAAAGCTCTTGCTGGTCTTCACCTTCCCCCTGCAGCCTATTCACAGGCACAACAGGTTTTGGGATCTCTGCTTTCCCAAAGACGCAATCTCTCACGGTGCGCATCCTCGGCAGAGCTTGTTCCCGAAAAGGCAAACGTCCGGCTCCTTGTCCCACACGGAAGGTGGCAGCCCGGAAAGCTGTTGCTGGTCTTCACCTTCCCCGTGCAGTATATTCACAGGCACAACCGCACTGGGAATCTCTGCTTCCCCAAAGACGCAATCCCTCAAGGTGCGCATCCTCGGCAGAGCCTGTTCCCGAAAAGGCAAACGTCCGGCTCCTTGTCCCACACGGAAGGTGGCAGCCCGGAAAGCTCTTGCTGGTCTTCACCTTCCCCGTGCAGCCTATTCACAGGCACAACCGCACTGGGAATCTCTGCTTTCCCAAAGACGCAATCCCTCACGGTGCGCATCCTCGGTAGAGCCTGTTCCCGAAAAGGCAAACGTCCGGCTCCTTGTCCCACACGGAAGGTGGCAGCCCTGAAAGCTCTTGCTGGTCTTCACCTTCCCCCTGCAGCCTATTCACAGGCACAACAGGTTTTGGGATCTGTGCTTGCCCAGAGACGGAACATCTCACGGTGCGCATCCTCGGCAGAGCCTTTTCCCGAAAAGGCAAACGTCCGGCTCCTTGTCCCACACGGAAGGTGGCAGCCCTGAAAGCTGTTGCTGGTCTTCACCTTCCCCCTGCAGCCTATTCACAGGCACAACAGGTTTTGGGATCTGTGCTTGCCCAGAGAAGGAACATCTCACGGTGCGCATCCTCGGCAGAGCCTGTTCCCGAAAAGGCAAACGTCCGGCTCCTTGTCCCACACGGAAGGTGGCAGCCCTGAAAGCTCTTGCTGGTCTTCACCTTCCCCCTGCAGCCTATTCACAGGCACAACCGCACTGGGAATCTCTGCTTTCCCAAAGACGCAATCCCTCACGGTGCGCATCCTCGGCAGAGCCTGTTCCCGAAAAGGCAAACGTCCGGCTCCTTGTCCCACACGGAAGGTGGCAGCCCGGAAAGCTCTTGCTGGTCTTCACCTTCCCCGTGCAGCCTATTCACAGGCACAACCGCACTGGGAATCTCTGCTTTCCCAAAGACGCAATCCCTCACGGTGCGCATCCTCGGCAGAGCCTGTTCCTGAAAAGGCAAACGTCCGGCTCCTTGTCCCACACGGAAGGTGGCAGCCCGGAAAGCTGTTGCTGGTCTTCACCTTCCCCCTGCAGCCTATTCACAGGCACAACAGGTTTTGGGATCTGTGCTTGCCCAGAGAAGGAACATCTCACGGTGCGCATCCTCGGCAGAGCCTGTTCCCGAAAAGGCAAACGTCCGGCTCCTTGTCCCACACGGAAGGTGGCAGCCCGGAAAGCTGTTGCTGGTCTTCACCTTCCCCCTGCAGCCTATTCACAGGCACAACAGGTTTTGGGATCTGTGCTTGCCCAGAGAAGGAACATCTCACGGTGCGCATCCTCGGCAGAGCCTGTTCCCGAAAAGGCAAACGTCCGGCTCCTTGTCCCACACGGAAGGTGGCAGCCCTGAAAGCTCTTGCTGGTCTTCACCTTCCCCCTGCAGCCTATTCACAGGCACAACAGGTTTGGGGATCTCTGCTTGCCCAGAGAAGGAACATCTCACGGTGCGCATCCTCGGCAGAGCCTGTTCCCGAAAAGGCAAACGTCCGGCTCCTTGTCCCACACGGAAGGTGGCAGCCCTGAAAGCTGTTGCTGGTCTTCACCTTCCCCCTGCAGCCTATTCACAGGCACAACAGGTTTTGGGATCTGTGCTTGCCCAGAGAAGGAACATCTCACGGTGCGCATCCTCGGCAGAGCCTGTTCCCGAAAAGGCAAACGTCCGGCTCCTTGTCCCACACGGAAGGTGGCAGCCCGGAAAGCTGTTGCTGGTCTTCACCTTCCCCCTGCAGCCTATTCACAGGCACAACAGGTTTTGGAATCTCTGCTTGCCCAGAGAAGGAACATCTCACGGTGCGCATCCTCGGCAGAGCCTGTTCCCGAAAAGGCAAACGTCCGGCTCCTTGTCCCACACGGAAGGTGGCAGCCCTGAAAGCTCTTGCTGGTCTTCACCTTCCCCGTGCAGCCTATTCACAGGCACAACCGCACTGGGAATCTCTGCTTTCCCAAAAACGCAATCTCTCACGGTGCGCATCCTCGGAAGAGCTTGTTCCCGAAAAGGCAAACGTCCGGCTCCTTGTCCCACATGGAAGGTGGCAGCCCTGAAAGCTGTTGCTGGTCTTCACCTTCCCCCTGCAGCCTATTCACAGGCACAACCGCACTGGGAATCTCTGCTTTCCCAAAGACGCAATCCCTCACGGTGCGCATCCTCGGCAGAGCCTGTTCCCGAAAAGGCAAACGTCCGGCTCCTTGTCCCACACGGAAGGTGGCAGCCCGGAAAGCTGTTGCTGGTCTTCACCTTCCCCGTGCAGCCTATTCACAGGCACAACTGCACTGGGAATCTCTGCTTTCCCAAAGACGCAATCCCTCACGGTGCGCATCCTCGGCAGAGCCTGTTCCTGAAAAGGCAAACGTCCGGCTCCTTGTCCCACACGGAAGGTGGCAGCCCGGAAAGCTGTTGCTGGTCTTCACCTTCCCCCTGCAGCCTATTCACAGGCACAACAGGTTTTGGGATCTGTGCTTGCCCAGAGAAGGAACATCTCACGGTGCGCATCCTCGGCAGAGCCTGTTCCCGAAAAGGCAAACGTCCGGCTCCTTGTCCCACACGGAAGGTGGCAGCCCTGAAAGCTCTTGCTGGTCTTCACCTTCCCCGTGCAGCCTATTCACAGGCACAACAGGTTTGGGGATCTCTGCTTGCCCCAAGACGCAATCTCTCACGGTGCGCATCCTCGGCAGAGCCTGTTCCCGAAAAGGCAAACGTCCGGCTCCTTGTCCCACACGGAAGGTGGCAGCCCTGAAAGCTCTTGCTGGTCTTCACCTTCCCCCTGCAGCCTATTCACAGGCACAACAGGTTTGGGGATCTCTGCTTTCCCAGAGACGCAATCTCTCACAGTGCACATCCTCGGCAGAGCCTGTTCCCGAAAAGGCAAACGTCCAGCTCCTTGTCCCACACGGAAGGTGGCAGCCCGGAAAGCTCTTGCTGGTCTTCACCTTCCCCCTGCAGCCTATTCACAGGCACAACAGGTTTTGGGATCTCTGCTTTCCCAGAGACGCAATCTCTCACGGTGCGCATCCTCGGCAGAGCTTGTTCCCGAAAAGGCAAACGTCCGGCTCCTTGTCCCACACGGAAGGTGGCAGCCCGGAAAGCTGTTGCTGGTCTTCACCTTCCCCATGCAGCCTATTCACAGGCACAACCGCACTGGGAATCTCTGCTTTCCCAAAGACGCAATCCCTCACGGTGCGCATCCTTGGCAGAGCCTGTTCCCGAAAAGGCAAACGTCCGGCTCCTTGTCCCACACGGAAGGTGGCAGCCCGGAAAGCTGTTGCTGGTCTTCACCTTCCCCCTGCAGCCTATTCACAGGCACAACCGCACTGGGAATCTCTGCTTTCCCAAAGACGCAATCACTCACGGTGCGCATCCTCGGCAGAGCCTGTTCCTGAAAAGGCAAACGTCCGGCTCCTTGTCCCACACGGAAGGTGGCAGCCCGGAAAGCTGTTGCTGGTCTTCACCTTCCCCCTGCAGCCTATTCACAGGCACAACAGGTTTTGGGATCTGTGCTTGCCCAGAGAAGGAACATCTCACGGTGCGCATCCTCGGCAGAGCCTGTTCCCGAAAAGGCAAACGTCCGGCTCCTTGTCCCACACGGAAGGTGGCAGCCCGGAAAGCTGTTGCTGGTCTTCACCTTCCCCCTGCAGCCTAGTCACAGGCACAACAGGTTTTGGGATCTGTGCTTGCCCAGAGAAGGAACATCTCACGGTGCGCATCCTCGGCAGAGCCTGTTCCCGAAAAGGCAAACGTCCGGCTCCTTGTCCCACACGGAAGGTGGCAGCCCGGAAAGCTCTTGCTGGTCTTCACCTTCCCCCTGCAGCCTATTCACAGGCACAACAGGTTTGGGGATCTCTGCTTGCCCAGAGAAGGAACATCTCACGGTGCGCATCCTCGGCAGAGCCTGTTCCCGAAAAGGCAAACGTCCGGCTCCTTGTCCCACATGGAAGGTGGCAGCCCGGAAAGCTGTTGCTGGTCTTCACCTTCCCCCTGCAGCCTATTCACAGGCACAACAGGTTTTGGGATCTCTGCTTTCCCAGAGACGCAATCTCTCACAGTGCGCATCCTCGGCAGAGCCTGTTCCCGAAAAGGCAAACGTCCGGCTCCTTGTCCCACACGGAAGGTGGCAGCCCGGAAAGCTCTTCCTGGTCTTCACCTTCCCCCTGCAGCCTATTCACAGGCACAACAGGTTTTGGGATCTCTGCTTTCCCAAAGACGCAATCTCTCACGGTGCGCATCCTCGGCAGAGCTTGTTCCCGAAAAGGCAAACGTCCGGCTCCTTGTCCCACATGGAAGGTGGCAGCCCTGAAAGCTGTTGCTGGTCTTCACCTTCCCCCTGCAGCCTATTCACAGGCACAACCGCACTGGGAATCTCTGCTTTCCCAAAGACGCAATCCCTCACGGTGCGCATCCTCGGCAGAGCCTGTTCCCGAAAAGGCAAACGTCCGGCTCCTTGTCCCACACGGAAGGTGGCAGCCCGGAAAGCTGTTGCTGGTCTTCACCTTCCCCGTGCAGCCTATTCACAGGCACAACCGCACTGGGAATCTCTGCTTTCCCAAAGACGCAATCCCTCACGGTGCGCATCCTCGGCAGAGCCTGTTCCTGAAAAGGCAAACGTCCGGCTCCTTGTCCCACACGGAAGGTGGCAGCCCGGAAAGCTCTTGCTGGTCTTCACCTTCCCCCTGCAGCCTATTCACAGGCACAACAGGTTTTGGGATCTGTGCTTGCCCACAGAAGGAACATCTCACGGTGCGCATCCTCGGCTGAGCCTGTTCCTGAAAAGGCAAACGTCCGGCTCCTTGTCCCACACGGAAGGTGGCAGCCCGGAAAGCTCTTGCTGGTCTTCACCTTCCCCCTGCAGCCTATTCACAGGCACAACAGGTTTTGGGATCTGTGCTTGCCCAGAGAAGGAACATCTCACGGTGCGCATCCTCGGCAGAGCCTGTTCCCGAAAAGGCAAACGTCCGGCTCCTTGTCCCACACGGAAGGTGGCAGCCCGGAAAGCTGTTGCTGGTCTTCACCTTCCCCCTGCAGCCTATTCACAGGCACAACAGGTTTGGGGATCTCTGCTTTCCCAAAGACGCAATCCCTCACGGTGCGCATCCTCGGCAGAGCCTGTTCCAGAACAGGCAAACGTCCGGCTCCTTGTCCCACACGGAAGGTGGCAGCCCGGAAAGCTCTTGCTGGTCTTCACCTTCCCCCTGCAGCCTATTCACAGGCACAACAGGTTTTGGGATCTGTGCTTGCCCAGAGAAGGAACATCTCACGGTGCGCATCCTCGGCAGAGCCTGTTCCCGAAAAGGCAAACGTCCGGCTCCTTGTCCCACACGGAAGGTGGCAGCCCTGAAAGCTCTTGCTGGTCTTCACCTTCCCCGTGCAGCCTATTCACAGGCACAACAGGTTTTGGGATCTCTGCTTGCCCCAAGACGCAATGTCTCACGGTGCGCATCCTCGGCAGAGCCTGTTCCCGAAAAGGCAAACGTCCGGCTCCTTGTCCCACACGGAAGGTGGCAGCCCTGAAAGCTGTTGCTGGTCTTCACCTTCCCCCTGCAGCCTATTCACAGGCACAACAGGTTTTGGGATCTGTGCTTGCCCAGAGAAGGAACATCTCACGGTGCGCATCCTCGGCAGAGCCTGTTCCCGAAAAGGCAAACGTCCGGCTCCTTGTCCCACACGGAAGGTGGCAGCCCTGAAAGCTCTTGCTGGTCTTCACCTTCCCCCTGCAGCCTATTCACAGGCACAACAGGTTTGGGGATCTCTGCTTTCCCAGAGACGCAATCTCTCACGGTGCGCATCCTCGGCAGAGCTTGTTCCCGAAAAGGCAAACGTCCGGCTCCTTGTCCCACACGGAAGGTGGCAGCCCGGAAAGCTGTTGCTCGTCTTCACCTTCCCCGTGCAGCCTATTCACAGGCACAACCGCACTGGGAATCTCTGCTTCCCCAAAGACGCAATCCCTCAAGGTGCGCATCCTCGGCAGAGCCTGTTCCCGAAAAGGCAAACGTCCGGCTCCTTGTCCCACACGGAAGGTGGCAGCCCTGAAAGCTCTTGCTGGTCTTCACCTTCCCCCTGCAGCCTATTCACAGGCACAACAGGTTTTGGGATCTCTGCTTTCCCAGAGACGCAATCTCTCACGGTGCGCATCCTCGGCAGAGCTTGTTCCCGAAAAGGCAAACGTCCGGCTCCTTGTCCCACATGGAAGGTGGCAGCCCTGAAAGCTGTTGCTGGTCTTCACCTTCCCCCTGCAGCCTATTCACAGGCAAAACCGCACTGGGAATCTCTGCTTTCCCAAAGACGCAATCCCTCACGGTGCGCATCCTCGGCAGAGCCTGTTCCCGAAAAGGCAAACGTCCGGCTCCTTGTCCCACACGGAAGGTGGCAGCCCGGAAAGCTGTTGCTGGTCTTCACCTTCCCCCTGCAGCCTATTCACAGGCACAACAGGTTTTGGGATCTGTGCTTGCCCAGAGAAGGAACATCTCACGGTGCGCATCCTCGGCAGAGCCTGTTCCCGAAAAGGCAAACGTCCGGCTCCTTGTCCCACACGGAAGGTGGCAGCCCTGAAAGCTCTTGCTGGTCTTCACCTTCCCCCTGCAGCCTATTCACAGGCACAACAGGTTTGGGGATCTCTGCTTTCCCAAAGACGCAATCTCTCACGGTGCGCATCCTCGGCAGAGCCTGTTCCAGAACAGGCAAACGTCCGGCTCCTTGTCCCACACGGAAGGTGGCAGCCCTGAAAGCTCTTGCTGGTCTTCACCTTCCCCCTGCAGCCTATTCACAGGCACAACAGGTTTTGGGATCTCTGCTTGCCCAGAGAAGGAACATCTCACGGTGCGCATCCTCGGCAGAGCCTGTTCCCGAAAAGGCAAACGTCCGGCTCCTTGTCCCACACGGAAGGTGGCAGCCCGGAAAGCTGTTGCTGGTCTTCACCTTCCCCCTGCAGCCTATTCACAGGCACAACAGGTTTTGGGATCTGTGCTTGCCCAGAGAAGGAACATCTCACGGTGCGCGTCCTCGGCAGAGCCTGTTCCCGAAAAGGCAAACGTCCGGCTCCTTGTCCCACACGGAACGTGGCAGCCCTGAAAGCTGTTGCTGGTCTTCACCTTCCCCCTGCAGCCTATTCACAGGCACAACCGCACTGGGAATCTCTGCTTTCCCAAAGACGCAATCCCTCACGGTGCGCATCCTCGGCAGAGCCTGTTCCCGAAAAGGCAAACGTCCGGCTCCTTGTCCCACACGGAAGGTGGCAGCCCGGAAAGCTGTTGCTGGTCTTCACCTTCCCCGTGCAGCCTATTCACAGGCACAACCGCACTGGGAATCTCTGCTTTCCCAAAGACGCAATCCCTCACGGTGCGCATCCTCGGCAGAGCCTGTTCCTGAAAAGGCAAACGTCCGGCTCCTTGTCCCACACGGAAGGTGGCAGCCCGGAAAGCTGTTGCTGGTCTTCACCTTCCCCCTGCAGCCTATTCACAGGCACAACAGGTTTTGGGATCTGTGCTTGCCCAGAGAAGGAACATCTCACGGTGCGCATCCTCGGCAGAGCCTGTTCCCGAAAAGGCAAACGTCCGGCTCCTTGTCCCACACGGAAGGTGGCAGCCCTGAAAGCTCTTGCTGGTCTTCACCTTCCCCGTGCAGCCTATTCACAGGCACAACAGGTTTTGGGATCTCTGCTTGCCCCAAGACGCAATCTCTCACGGTGCGCATCCTCGGCAGAGCCTGTTCCCGAAAAGGCAAACGTCCGGCTCCTTGTCCCACACGGAAGGTGGCAGCCCTGAAAGCTCTTGCTGGTCTTCACCTTCCCCCTGCAGCCTATTCACAGGCACAACAGGTTTGGGGATCTCTGCTTTCCCAGAGACGCAATCTCTCACAGTGCACATCCTCGGCAGAGCCTGTTCCCGAAAAGGCAAACGTCCAGCTCCTTGTCCCACACGGAAGGTGGCAGCCCGGAAAGCTCTTGCTGGTCTTCACCTTCCCCCTGCAGCCTATTCACAGGCACAACAGGTTTTGGGATCTCTGCTTTCCCAGAGACGCAATCTCTCACGGTGCGCATCCTCGGCAGAGCTTGTTCCCGAAAAGGCAAACGTCCGGCTCCTTGTCCCACACGGAAGGTGGCAGCCCGGAAAGCTGTTGCTGGTCTTCACCTTCCCCCTGCAGCCTATTCACAGGCACAACCGCACTGGGAATCTCTGCTTTCCCAAAGACGCAATCCCTCACGGTGCGCATCCTCGGCAGAGCCTGTTCCCGAAAAGGCAAACGTCCGGCTCCTTGTCCCACACGGAAGGTGGCAGCCCTGAAAGCTGTTGCTGGTCTTCACCTTCCCCCTGCAGCCTATTCACAGGCACAACCGCACTGGAATCTCTGCTTTCCCAAAGACGCAATCACTCACGGTGCGCATCCTCGGCAGAGCCTGTTCCTGAAAAGGCAAACGTCCGGCTCCTTGTCCCACATGGAAGGTGGCAGCCCGGAAAGCTGTTGCTGGTCTTCACCTTCCCCCTGCAGCCTATTCACAGGCACAACAGGTTTTGGGATCTCTGCTTTCCCAGAGACGCAATCTCTCACGGTGCGCATCCTCGGCAGAGCTTGTTCCCGAAAAGGCAAACGTCCGGCTCCTTGTCCCACACGGAAGGTGGCAGCCCGGAAAGCTCTTGCTGGTCTTCACCTTCCCCGTGCAGCCTATTCACAGGCACAACCGCACTGGGAATCTCTGCTTCCCCAAAGACGCAATCCCTCAAGGTGCGCATCCTCGGCAGAGCCTGTTCCCGAAAAGGCAAACGTCCGGCTCCTTGTCCCACACGGAAGGTGGCAGCCCGGAAAGCTCTTGCTGGTCTTCACCTTCCCCCTGCAGCCTATTCACAGGCACAACCGCACTGGGAATCTCTGCTTTCCCAAAGACGCAATCCCTCACGGTGCGCATCCTCGGCAGAGCCTGTTCCCGAAAAGGCAAACGTCCGGCTCCTTGTCCCACACGGAAGGTGGCAGCCCGGAAAGCTCTTGCTGGTCTTCACCTTCCCCGTGCAGCCTATTCACAGGCACAACCGCACTGGGAATCTCTGCTTTCCCAAAGACGCAATCCCTCACGGTGCGCATCCTCGGCAGAGCCTGTTCCCGAAAAGGCAAACGTCCGGCTCCTTGTCCCACACGGAAGGTGGCAGCCCGGAAAGCTCTTGCTGGTCTTCACCTTCCCCCTGCAGCCTATTCACAGGCACAACCGCACTGGGAATCTCTGCTTTCCCAAAGACGCAATCCCTCACGGTGCGCATCCTCGGCAGAGCCTGTTCCCGAAAAGGCAAACGTCCGGCTCCTTGTCCCACACGGAAGGTGGCAGCCCTGAAAGCTCTTGCTGGTCTTCACCTTCCCCCTGCAGCCTATTCACAGGCACAACAGGTTTTGGCATCCGTGCTTGCCCCAAGACGCAATCTCTCACGGTGCGCATCCTCGGCAGAGCTTGTTCCCGAAAAGGCAAACGTCCGGCTCCTTGTCCCACACGGAAGGTGGCAGCCCGGAAAGCTGTTGCTGGTCTTCACCTTCCCCCTGCAGCCTATTCACAGGCACAACCGCACTGGGAATCTCTGCTTTCCCAAAGACGCAATCCCTCACGGTGCGCATCCTCGGCAGAGCCTGTTCCCGAAAAGGCAAACGTCCGGCTCCTTGTCCCACACGGAAGGTGGCAGCCCTGAAAGCTGTTGCTGGTCTTCACCTTCCCCCTGCAGCCTATTCACAGGCACAACCGCACTGGAATCTCTGCTTTCCCAAAGACGCAATCACTCACGGTGCGCATCCTCGGCAGAGCCTGTTCCTGAAAAGGCAAACGTCCGGCTCCTTGTCCCACATGGAAGGTGGCAGCCCGGAAAGCTGTTGCTGGTCTTCACCTTCCCCCTGCAGCCTATTCACAGGCACAACAGGTTTTGGGATCTCTGCTTTCCCAGAGACGCAATCTCTCACGGTGCGCATCCTCGGCAGAGCTTGTTCCCGAAAAGGCAAACGTCCGGCTCCTTGTCCCACACGGAAGGTGGCAGCCCGGAAAGCTCTTGCTGGTCTTCACCTTCCCCGTGCAGCCTATTCACAGGCACAACCGCACTGGGAATCTCTGCTTCCCCAAAGACGCAATCCCTCAAGGTGCGCATCCTCGGCAGAGCCTGTTCCCGAAAAGGCAAACGTCCGGCTCCTTGTCCCACACGGAAGGTGGCAGCCCGGAAAGCTCTTGCTGGTCTTCACCTTCCCCGTGCAGCCTATTCACAGGCACAACCGCACTGGGAATCTCTGCTTTCCCAAAGACGCAATCCCTCACGGTGCGCATCCTCGGCAGAGCCTGTTCCCGAAAAGGCAAACGTCCGGCTCCTTGTCCCACACGGAAGGTGGCAGCCCGGAAAGCTCTTGCTGGTCTTCACCTTCCCCCTGCAGCCTATTCACAGGCACAACCGCACTGGGAATCTCTGCTTTCCCAAAGACGCAATCCCTCACTGTGCGCATCCTCGGCAGAGCCTGTTCCCGAAAAGGCAAACGTCCGGCTCCTTGTCCCACACGGAAGGTGGCAGCCCTGAAAGCTCTTGCTGGTCTTCACCTTCCCCCTGCAGCCTATTCACAGGCACAACAGGTTTTGGCATCCGTGCTTGCCCCAAGACGCAATCTCTCACGGTGCGCATCCTCGGCAGAGCTTGTTCCCGAAAAGGCAAACTTCCGGCTCCTTGTCCCACACGGAAGGTGGCAGCCCTGAAAGCTCTTGCTGGTCTTCACCTTCCCCCTGCAGCCTATTCACAGGCACAACAGGTTTTGGGATCTGTGCTTGCCCAGAGACGGAACATCTCACGGTGCGCATCCTCGGCAGAGCCTTTTTCCGAAAAGGCAAACGTCCGGCTCCTTGTCCCACACGGAAGGTGGCAGCCCTGAAAGCTCTTGCTGGTCTTCACCTTCCCCCTGCAGCCTATTCACAGGCACAACAGGTTTTGGGATCTCTGCTTGCCCAGAGACGGAACATCTCACGGTGCGCATCCTCGGCAGAGCCTTTTTCCGAAAAGGCAAACGTCCGGCTCCTTGTCCCACACGGAAGGTGGCAGCCCTGAAAGCTCTTGCTGGTCTTCACCTTCCCCCTGCAGCCTATTCACAGGCACAACAGGTTTTGGGATCTCTGCTTGCCCAGAGAAGGAACATCTCACGGTGCGCATCCTCGGCAGAGCCTGTTCCCGAAAAGGCAAACGTCCGGCTCCTTGTCCCACACGGAAGGTGGCAGCCCTGAAAGCTCTTGCTGGTCTTCACCTTCCCCGTGCAGCCTATTCACAGGCACAACCGCACTGGGAATCTCTGCTTTCCCAGAGACGCAATCCCTCACGGTGCGCATCCTCGGCAGAGCCTGTTCCCGAAAAGGCAAACGTCCGGCTCCTTGTCCCACACGGAAGGTGGCAGCCCGGAAAGCTCTTGCTGGTCTTCACCTTCCCCGTGCAGCCTATTCACAGGCACAACCGCACTGGGAATCTCTGCTTTCCCAAAAACGCAATCCCTCACGGTGCGCATCCTCGGCAGAGCCTGTTCCTGAAAAGGCAAACGTCCGGCTCCTTGTCCCACACGGAAGGTGGCAGCCCGGAAAGCTGTTGCTGGTCTTCACCTTCCCCCTGCAGCCTATTCACAGGCACAACAGGTTTTGGGATCTGTGCTTGCCCAGAGAAGGAACATCTCACGGTGCGCATCCTCGGCAGAGCCTGTTCCCGAAAAGGCAAACGTCCGGCTCCTTGTCCCACACGGAAGGTGGCAGCCCTGAAAGCTCTTGCTGGTCTTCACCTTCCCCCTGCAGCCTATTCACAGGCACAACAGGTTTTGGGATCTCTGCTTGCCCCAAGACGCAATCTCTCACGGTGCGCATCCTCGGCAGAGCCTGTTCCCGAAAAGGCAAACGTCCGGCTCCTTGTCCCACACGGAAGGTGGCAGCCCTGAAAGCTCTTGCTGGTCTTCACCTTCCCCCTGCAGCCTATTCACAGGCACAACAGGTTTTGGGATCTCTGCTTTCCCAGAGACGCAATCTCTCACGGTGCGCATCCTCGGCAGAGCCTGTTCCCGAAAAGGCAAACGTCCGGCTCCTTGTCCCACACGGAAGGTGGCAGCCCTGAAAGCTCTTGCTGGTCTTCACCTTCCCCCTGCAGCCTATTCACAGGCACAACAGGTTTTGGGATCTCTGCTTTCCCAAAGACGCAATCTCTCACGGTGCGCATCCTCGGCAGAGCTTGTTCCCGAAAAGGCAAACGTCCGGCTCCTTGTCCCACACGGAAGGTGGCAGCCCGGAAAGCTGTTGCTGGTCTTCACCTTCCCCGTGCAGTGTATTCACAGGCACAACCGCACTGGGAATCTCTGCTTCCCCAAAGACGCAATCCCTCAAGGTGCGCATCCTCGGCAGAGCCTGTTCCCGAAAAGGCAAACGTCCGGCTCCTTGTCCCACACGGAAGGTGGCAGCCCGGAAAGCTCTTGCTGGTCTTCACCTTCCCCGTGCAGCCTATTCACAGGCACAACCGCACTGGGAATCTCTGCTTTCCCAAAGACGCAATCCCTCACGGTGCGCATCCTCGGCAGAGCCTGTTCCCGAAAAGGCAAACGTCCGGCTCCTTGTCCCACACGGAAGGTGGCAGCCCTGAAAGCTCTTGCTGGTCTTCACCTTCCCCCTGCAGCCTATTCACAGGCACAACAGGTTTTGGGATCTGTGCTTGCCCAGAGACGGAACATCTCACGGTGCGCATCCTCGGCAGAGCCTTTTCCCGAAAAGGCAAACGTCCGGCTCCTTGTCCCACACGGAAGGTGGCAGCCCTGAAAGCTCTTGCTGGTCTTCACCTTCCCCCTGCAGCCTATTCACAGGCACAACAGGTTTTGGGATCTCTGCTTGCCCAGAGAAGGAACATCTCACGGTGCGCATCCTCGGCAGAGCCTGTTCCCGAAAAGGCAAACGTCCGGCTCCTTGTCCCACACGGAAGGTGGCAGCCCTGAAAGCTCTTGCTGGTCTTCACCTTCCCCGTACAGCCTATTCACAGGCACAACCACACTGGGAATCTCTGCTTTCCCAAAGACGCAATCCCTCACGGTGCGCATCCTCGGCAGAGCCTGTTCCCGAAAAGGCAAACGTCCGGCTCCTTGTCCCACACGGAAGGTGGCAGCCCGGAAAGCTGTTGCTGGTCTTCACCTTCCCCGTGCAGCCTATTCACAGGCACAACCGCACTGGGAATCTCTGCTTTCCCAAAGACGCAATCCCTCACGGTGCGCATCCTCGGCAGAGCCTGTTCCTGAAAAGGCAAACGTCCGGCTCCTTGTCCCACACGGAAGGTGGCAGCCCGGAAAGCTGTTGCTGGTCTTCACCTTCCCCCTGCTGCCTATTCACAGGCACAACAGGTTTTGGGATCTGTGCTTGCCCAGAGAAGGAACATCTCACGGTGCGCATCCTCGGCAGAGCCTTTTCCCGAAAAGGCAAACGTCCGGCTCCTTGTCCCACACGGAAGGTGGCAGCCCTGAAAGCTCTTGCTGGTCTTCACCTTCCCCCTGCAGCCTATTCACAGGCACAACAGGTTTTGGGATCTCTGCTTGCCCAGAGAAGGAACATCTCACGGTGCGCATCCTCGGCAGAGCCTGTTCCCGAAAAGGCAAACGTCCGGCTCCTTGTCCCACACGGAAGGTGGCAGCCCGGAAAGCTCTTGCTGGTCTTCACCTTCCCCCTGCAGCCTATTCACAGGCACAACAGGTTTGGGGATCTCTGCTTGCCCAGAGAAGGAACATCTCACGGTGCGCATCCTCGGCAGAGCCTGTTCCCGAAAAGGCAAACGTCCGGCTCCTTGTCCCACACGGAAGGTGGCAGCCCTGAAAGCTCTTGCTGGTCTTCACCTTCCCCCTGCAGCCTATTCACAGGCACAACAGGTTTTGGGATCTGTGCTTGCCCAGAGAAGGAACATCTCACGGTGCGCATCCTCGGCAGAGCCTGTTCCCGAAAAGCCAAACGTCCGGCTCCTTGTCCCACACGGAAGGTGGCAGCCCGGAAAGCTGTTGCTGGTCTTCACCTTCCCCCTGCAGCCTATTCACAGGCACAACAGGTTTTGGGATCTCTGCTTTCCCAGAGACGCAATCTCTCACAGTGCGCATCCTCGGCAGAGCCTGTTCCCGAAAAGGCAAACGTCCGGCTCCTTGTCCCACACGGAAGGTGGCAGCCCTGAAAGCTCTTGCTGGTCTTCACCTTCCCCCTGCAGCCTATTCACAGGCACAACAGGTTTTGGGATCTCTGCTTTCCCAGAGAAGGAACATCTCACGGTGCGCATCCTCGGCAGAGCCTGTTCCCGAAAAGGCAAACGTCCGGCTCCTTGTCCCACACGGAAGGTGGCAGCCCTGAAAGCTCTTGCTGGTCTTCACCTTCCCCGTGCAGCCTATTCACAGGCACAACCGCACTGGGAATCTCTGCTTTCCCAAAGACGCAATCCCTCACGGTGCGCATCCTCGGCAGAGCCTGTTCCCGAAAAGGCAAACGTCCGGCTCCTTGTCCCACACGGAAGGTGGCAGCCCGGAAAGCTCTTGCTGGTCTTCACCTTCCCCGTGCAGCCTATTCACAGGCACAACCGCACTGGGAATCTCTGCTTTCCCAAAAACGCAATCCCTCACGGTGCGCATCCTCGGCAGAGCCTGTTCCTGAAAAGGCAAACGTCCGGCTCCTTGTCCCACACGGAAGGTGGCAGCCCGGAAAGCTCTTGCTGGTCTTCACCTTCCCCCTGCAGCCTATTCACAGGCACAACAGGTTTTGGGATCTGTGCTTGCCCAGAGAAGGAACATCTCACGGTGCGCATCCTCGGCAGAGCCTGTTCCCGAAAAGGCAAACGTCCGGCTCCTTGTCCCACACGGAAGGTGGCAGCCCGGAAAGCTCTTGCTGGTCTTCACCTTCCCCCTGCAGCCTATTCACAGGCACAACAGGTTTTGGGATCTGTGCTTGCCCAGAGAAGGAACATCTCACGGTGCGCATCCTCGTCAGAGCCTGTTCCCGAAAAGGCAAACGTCCGGCTCCTTGTCCCACACGGAAGGTGGCAGCCCTGAAAGCTCTTGCTGGTCTTCACCTTCCCCCTGCAGCCTATTCACAGGCACAACAGGTTTTGGGATCTCTGCTTTCCCAGAGACGCAATCTCTCACGGTGCGCATCCTCGGCAGAGCCTGTTCCCGAAAAGCCAAACGTCCGGCTCCTTGTCCCACACGGAAGGTGGCAGCCCTGAAAGCTCTTGCTGGTCTTCACCTTCCCCCTGCAGCCTATTCACAGGCACAACAGGTTTTGGGATCTCTGCTTTCCCAGAGACGCAATCCCTCACGGTGCGCATCCTCGGCAGAGCCTGTTCCCGAAAAGGCAAACGTCCGGCTCCTTGTCCCACACGGAAGGTGGCAGCCCGGAAAGCTCTTGCTGGTCTTCACCTTCCCCGTGCAGCCTATTCACAGGCACAACCGCACTGGGAATCTCTGCTTTCCCAAAGACGCAATCCCTCACGGTGCGCATCCTCGGCAGAGCCTGTTCCTGAAAAGGCAAACGTCCGGCTCCTTGTCCCACACGGAAGGTGGCAGCCCGGAAAGCTGTTGCTGGTCTTCACCTTCCCCCTGCAGCCTATTCACAGGCACAACAGGTTTTGGGATCTGTGCTTGCCCAGAGAAGGAACATCTCACGGTGCGCATCCTCGGCAGAGCCTGTTCCCGAAAAGGCAAACGTCCGGCTCCTTGTCCCACACGGAAGGTGGCAGCCCGGAAAGCTGTTGCTGGTCTTCACCTTCCCCCTGCAGCCTAGTCACAGGCACAACAGGTTTTGGGATCTGTGCTTGCCCACAGAAGGAACATCTCACGGTGCGCATCCTCGGCAGAGCCTGTTCCCGAAAAGGCAAACGTCCGGCTCCTTGTCCCACACGGAAGGTGGCAGCCCGGAAAGCTCTTGCTGGTCTTCACCTTCCCCCTGCAGCCTATTCACAGGCACAACAGGTTTTGGGATCTCTGCTTGCCCAGAGAAGGAACATCTCACGGTGCGCATCCTCGGCAGAGCCTGTTCCCGAAAAGGCAAACGTCCGGCTCCTTGTCCCACATGGAAGGTGGCAGCCCGGAAAGCTGTTGCTGGTCTTCACCTTCCCCCTGCAGCCTATTCACAGGCACAACAGGTTTGGGGATCTCTGCTTTCCCAGAGACGCAATCTCTCACAGTGCGCATCCTCGGCAGAGCCTGTTCCCGAAAAGGCAAACGTCCGGCTCCTTGTCCCACACGGAAGGTGGCAGCCCTGAAAGCTCTTGCTGGTCTTCACCTTCCCCCTGCAGCCTATTCACAGGCACAACAGGTTTTGGGATCTCTGCTTTCCCAGAGACGCAATCTCTCACGGTGCGCATCCTCGGCAGAGCTTGTTCCCGAAAAGGCAAACGTCCGGCTCCTTGTCCCACATGGAAGGTGGCAGCCCTGAAAGCTGTTGCTGGTCTTCACCTTCCCCCTGCAGCCTATTCACAGGCACAACCGCACTGGGAATCTCTGCTTTCCCAAAGACGCAATCCCTCACGGTGCGCATCCTCGGCAGAGCCTGTTCCCGAAAAGGCAAACGTCCGGCTCCTTGTCCCACACGGAAGGTGGCAGCCCGGAAAGCTGTTGCTGGTCTTCACCTTCCCCGTGCAGCCTATTCACAGGCACAACCGCACTGGGAATCTCTGCTTTCCCAAAGATGCAATCCCTCACGGTGCGCATCCTCGGCAGAGCCTGTTCCTGAAAAGGCAAACGTCCGGCTCCTTGTCCCACACGGAAGGTGGCAGCCCGGAAAGCTCTTGCTGGTCTTCACCTTCCCCCTGCAGCCTATTCACAGGCACAACAGGTTTTGGGATCTGTGCTTGCCCACAGAAGGAACATCTCACGGTGCGCATCCTCGGCTGAGCCTGTTCCTGAAAAGGCAAACGTCCGGCTCCTTGTCCCACACGGAAGGTGGCAGCCCGGAAAGCTCTTGCTGGTCTTCACCTTCCCCCTGCAGCCTATTCACAGGCACAACAGGTTTTGGGATCTGTGCTTGCCCAGAGAAGGAACATCTCACGGTGCGCATCCTCGGCAGAGCCTGTTCCCGAAAAGGCAAACGTCCGGCTCCTTGTCCCACACGGAAGGTGGCAGCCCGGAAAGCTGTTGCTGGTCTTCACCTTCCCCCTGCAGCCTATTCACAGGCACAACAGGTTTCGGGATCTCTGCTTTCCCAAAGACGCAATCTCTCACGGTGCGCATCCTCGGCAGAGCCTGTTCCAGAACAG
This sequence comes from Haliaeetus albicilla, assembly GCF_947461875.1. Taxonomy (NCBI): domain Eukaryota; kingdom Metazoa; phylum Chordata; class Aves; order Accipitriformes; family Accipitridae; genus Haliaeetus; species Haliaeetus albicilla. The sequence continues at coordinate 5,371,761 of NC_091512.1, forward strand.
GCAAACGTCCGGCTCCTTGTCCCACACGGAAGGTGGCAGCCCGGAAAGCTCTTGCTGGTCTTCACCTTCCCCGTGCAGCCTATTCACAGGCACAACAGGTTTTGGGATCTGTGCTTGCCCAGAGAAGGAACATCTCACGGTGCGCATCCTCGGCAGAGCCTGTTCCCGAAAAGGCAAACGTCCGGCTCCTTGTCCCACACGGAAGGTGGCAGCCCTGAAAGCTCTTGCTGGTCTTCACCTTCCCCGTGCAGCCTATTCACAGGCACAACAGGTTTTGGGATCTCTGCTTGCCCCAAGACGCAATCTCTCACGGTGCGCATCCTCGGCAGAGCCTGTTCCCGAAAAGGCAAACGTCCGGCTCCTTGTCCCACACGGAAGGTGGCAGCCCTGAAAGCTCTTGCTGGTCTTCACCTTCCCCCTGCAGCCTATTCACAGGCACAACAGGTTTTGGGATCTCTGCTTTCCCAGAGACGCAATCTCTCACGGTGCGCATCCTCGGCAGAGCCTGTTCCCGAAAAGGCAAACGTCCGGCTCCTTGTCCCACACGGAAGGTGGCAGCCCTGAAAGCTCTTGCTGGTCTTCACCTTCCCCCTGCAGCCTATTCACAGGCACAACAGGTTTTGGGATCTCTGCTTTCCCAGAGACGCAATCTCTCACGGTGCGCATCCTCGGCAGAGCTTGTTCCCGAAAAGGCAAACGTCCGGCTCCTTGTCCCACACGGAAGGTGGCAGCCCGGAAAGCTGTTGCTGGTCTTCACCTTCCCCGTGCAGCCTATTCACAGGCACAACCGCACTGGGAATCTCTGCTTCCCCAAAGACGCAATCCCTCAAGGTGCGCATCCTCGGCAGAGCCTGTTCCCGAAAAGGCAAACGTCCGGCTCCTTGTCCCACACGGAAGGTGGCAGCCCTGAAAGCTCTTGCTGGTCTTCACCTTCCCCCTGCAGCCTATTCACAGGCACAACAGGTTTTGGGATCTCTGCTTTCCCAGAGACGCAATCTCTCACGGTGCGCATCCTCGGCAGAGCTTGTTCCCGAAAAGGCAAACGTCCGGCTCCTTGTCCCACATGGAAGGTGGCAGCCCTGAAAGCTCTTGCTGGTCTTCACCTTCCCCCTGCAGCCTATTCACAGGCAAAACCGCACTGGGAATCTCTGCTTTCCCAAAGACGCAATCCCTCACGGTGCGCATCCTCGGCAGAGCCTGTTCCCGAAAAGGCAAACGTCCGGCTCCTTGTCCCACACGGAAGGTGGCAGCCCGGAAAGCTGTTGCTGGTCTTCACCTTCCCCGTGCAGCCTATTCACAGGCACAACCGCACTGGGAATCTCTGCTTTCCCAAAGACGCAATCCCTCACGGTGCGCATCCTCGGCAGAGCCTGTTCCTGAAAAGGCAAACGTCCGGCTCCTTGTCCCACACGGAAGGTGGCAGCCCGGAAAGCTCTTGCTGGTCTTCACCTTCCCCCTGCAGCCTATTCACAGGCACAACAGGTTTTGGGATCTGTGCTTGCCCAGAGAAGGAACATCTCACGGTGCGCATCCTCGGCAGAGCCTGTTCCCGAAAAGGCAAACGTCCGGCTCCTTGTCCCACACGGAAGGTGGCAGCCCGGAAAGCTCTTGCTGGTCTTCACCTTCCCCCTGCAGCCTATTCACAGGCACAACAGGTTTTGGGATCTCTGCTTTCCCAGAGACGCAATCTCTCACGGTGCGCATCCTCGGCAGAGCTTGTTCCCGAAAAGGCAAACGTCCGGCTCCTTGTCCCACATGGAAGGTGGCAGCCCTGAAAGCTCTTGCTGGTCTTCACCTTCCCCCTGCAGCCTATTCACAGGCAAAACCGCACTGGGAATCTCTGCTTTCCCAAAGACGCAATCCCTCACGGTGCGCATCCTCGGCAGAGCCTGTTCCCGAAAAGGCAAACGTCCGGCTCCTTGTCCCACACGGAAGGTGGCAGCCCGGAAAGCTGTTGCTGGTCTTCACCTTCCCCGTGCAGCCTATTCACAGGCACAACCGCACTGGGAATCTCTGCTTTCCCAAAGACGCAATCCCTCACGGTGCGCATCCTCGGCAGAGCCTGTTCCTGAAAAGGCAAACGTCCGGCTCCTTGTCCCACACGGAAGGTGGCAGCCCGGAAAGCTCTTGCTGGTCTTCACCTTCCCCCTGCAGCCTATTCACAGGCACAACAGGTTTTGGGATCTGTGCTTGCCCAGAGAAGGAACATCTCACGGTGCGCATCCTCGGCAGAGCCTGTTCCCGAAAAGGCAAACGTCCGGCTCCTTGTCCCACACGGAAGGTGGCAGCCCGGAAAGCTCTTGCTGGTCTTCACCTTCCCCCTGCAGCCTATTCACAGGCACAACAGGTTTTGGGATCTGTGCTTGCCCAGAGAAGGAACATCTCACGGTGCGCATCCTCGGCAGAGCCTGTTCCCGAAAAGGCAAACGTCCGGCTCCTTGTCCCACACGGAAGGTGGCAGCCCTGAAAGCTCTTGCTGGTCTTCACCTTCCCCCTGCAGCCTATTCACAGGCACAACAGGTTTGGGGATCTCTGCTTTCCCAAAGACGCAATCTCTCACGGTGCGCATCCTCGGCAGAGCCTGTTCCAGAACAGGCAAACGTCCGGCTCCTTGTCCCACACGGAAGGTGGCAGCCCGGAAAGCTCTTGCTGGTCTTCACCTTCCCCGTGCAGCCTATTCACAGGCACAACAGGTTTTGGGATCTGTGCTTGCCCAGAGAAGGAACATCTCACGGTGCGCATCCTCGGCAGAGCCTGTTCCCGAAAAGGCAAACGTCCGGCTCCTTGTCCCACACGGAAGGTGGCAGCCCTGAAAGCTCTTGCTGGTCTTCACCTTCCCCGTGCAGCCTATTCACAGGCACAACAGGTTTTGGGATCTCTGCTTGCCCCAAGACGCAATCTCTCACGGTGCGCATCCTCGGCAGAGCCTGTTCCCGAAAAGGCAAACGTCCGGCTCCTTGTCCCACACGGAAGGTGGCAGCCCTGAAAGCTGTTGCTGGTCTTCACCATCCCCCTGCAGCCTATTCACAGGCACAACAGGTTTTGGGATCTCTGCTTTCCCAGAGACGCAATCTCTCACGGTGCGCATCCTCGGCAGAGCCTGTTCCCGAAAAGGCAAACGTCCGGCTCCTTGTCCCACACGGAAGGTGGCAGCCCTGAAAGCTCTTGCTGGTCTTCACCTTCCCCCTGCAGCCTATTCACAGGCACAACAGGTTTTGGGATCTCTGCTTTCCCAGAGACGCAATCTCTCACGGTGCGCATCCTCGGCAGAGCTTGTTCCCGAAAAGGCAAACGTCCGGCTCCTTGTCCCACACGGAAGGTGGCAGCCCGGAAAGCTGTTGCTGGTCTTCACCTTCCCCGTGCAGCCAATTCACAGGCACAACCGCACTGGGAATCTCTGCTTCCCCAAAGACGCAATCCCTCAAGGTGCGCATCCTCGGCAGAGCCTGTTCCCGAAAAGGCAAACGTCCGGCTCCTTGTCCCACACGGAAGGTGGCAGCCCGGAAAGCTCTTGCTGGTCTTCACCTTCCCCCTGCAGCCTATTCACAGGCACAACCGCACTGGGAATCTCTGCTTTCCCAAAGACGCAATCCCTCACGGTGCGCATCCTCGGCAGAGCCTGTTCCCGAAAAGGCAAACGTCCGGCTCCTTGTCCCACACGGAAGGTGGCAGCCCTGAAAGCTCTTGCTGGTCTTCACCTTCCCCCTGCAGCCTATTCACAGGCACAACAGGTTTTGGCATCCGTGCTTGCCCCAAGACGCAATCTCTCACGGTGCACATCCTCGGCAGAGCTTGTTCCCGAAAAGGCAAACGTCCGGCTCCTTGTCCCACACGGAAGGTGGCAGCCCGGAAAGCTGTTGCTGGTCTTCACCTTCCCCCTGCAGCCTATTCACAGGCACAACAGGTTTTGGGATCTGTGCTTGCCCAGAGAAGGAACATCTCACGGTGCGCATCCTCGGCAGAGCCTGTTCCCGAAAAGGCAAACGTCCGGCTCCTTGTCCCACACGGAAGGTGGCAGCCCGGAAAGCTGTTGCTGGTCTTCAGCTTCCCCCTGCAGCCTAGTCACAGGCACAACAGGTTTTGGGATCTGTGCTTGCCCACAGAAGGAACATCTCACGGTGCGCATCCTCGGCAGAGCCTGTTCCCGAAAAGGCAAACGTCCGGCTCCTTGTCCCACACGGAAGGTGGCAGCCCGGAAAGCTCTTGCTGGTCTTCACCTTCCCCCTGCAGCCTATTCACAGGCACAACAGGTTTGGGGATCTCTGCTTGCCCAGAGAAGGAACATCTCACGGTGCGCATCCTCGGCAGAGCCTGTTCCCGAAAAGGCAAACGTCCGGCTCCTTGTCCCACATGGAAGGTGGCAGCCCGGAAAGCTGTTGCTGGTCTTCACCTTCCCCCTGCAGCCTATTCACAGGCACAACAGGTTTTGGGATCTCTGCTTTCCCAGAGACGCAATCTCTCACAGTGCGCATCCTCGGCAGAGCCTGTTCCCGAAAAGGCAAACGTCCGGCTCCTTGTCCCACACGGAAGGTGGCAGCCCTGAAAGCTCTTGCTGGTCTTCACCTTCCCCCTGCAGCCTATTCACAGGCACAACAGGTTTTGGGATCTCTGCTTTCCCAGAGACGCAATCTCTCACGGTGCGCATCCTCGGCAGAGCTTGTTCCCGAAAAGGCAAACGTCCGGCTCCTTGTCCCACATGGAAGGTGGCAGCCCTGAAAGCTGTTGCTGGTCTTCACCTTCCCCCTGCAGCCTATTCACAGGCACAACCGCACTGGGAATCTCTGCTTTCCCAAAGACGCAATCCCTCACGGTGCGCATCCTCGGCAGAGCCTGTTCCCGAAAAGGCAAACGTCCGGCTCCTTGTCCCACACGGAAGGTGGCAGCCCGGAAAGCTGTTGCTGGTCTTCACCTTCCCCGTGCAGCCTATTCACAGGCACAACCGCACTGGGAATCTCTGCTTTCCCAAAGACGCAATCCCTCACGGTGCGCATCCTCGGCAGAGCCTGTTCCTGAAAAGGCAAACGTCCGGCTCCTTGTCCCACACGGAAGGTGGCAGCCCGGAAAGCTCTTGCTGGTCTTCACCTTCCCCCTGCAGCCTATTCACAGGCACAACAGGTTTTGGGATCTGTGCTTGCCCACAGAAGGAACATCTCACGGTGCGCATCCTCGGCTGAGCCTGTTCCTGAAAAGGCAAACGTCCGGCTCCTTGTCCCACACGGAAGGTGGCAGCCCGGAAAGCTCTTGCTGGTCTTCACCTTCCCCCTGCAGCCTATTCACAGGCACAACAGGTTTTGGGATCTGTGCTTGCCCAGAGAAGGAACATCTCACGGTGCGCATCCTCGGCAGAGCCTGTTCCCGAAAAGGCAAACGTCCGGCTCCTTGTCCCACACGGAAGGTGGCAGCCCGGAAAGCTGTTGCTGGTCTTCACCTTCCCCCTGCAGCCTATTCACAGGCACAACAGGTTTGGGGATCTCTGCTTTCCCAAAGACGCAATCTCTCACGGTGCGCATCCTCGGCAGAGCCTGTTCCAGAACAGGCAAACGTCCGGCTCCTTGTCCCACACGGAAGGTGGCAGCCCGGAAAGCTCTTGCTGGTCTTCACCTTCCCCGTGCAGCCTATTCACAGGCACAACAGGTTTTGGGATCTGTGCTTGCCCAGAGAAGGAACATCTCACGGTGCGCATCCTCGGCAGAGCCTGTTCCCGAAAAGGCAAACGTCCGGCTCCTTGTCCCACACGGAAGGTGGCAGCCCTGAAAGCTCTTGCTGGTCTTCACCTTCCCCGTGCAGCCTATTCACAGGCACAACAGGTTTTGGGATCTGTGCTTGCCCCAAGACGCAATCTCTCACGGTGCGCATCCTCGGCAGAGCCTGTTCCCGAAAAGGCAAACGTCCGGCTCCTTGTCCCACACGGAAGGTGGCAGCCCTGAAAGCTCTTGCTGGTCTTCACCTTCCCCCTGCAGCCTATTCACAGGCACAACAGGTTTTGGGATCTCTGCTTTCCCAGAGACGCAATCTCTCACGGTGCGCATCCTCGGCAGAGCCTGTTCCCGAAAAGGCAAACGTCCGGCTCCTTGTCCCACACGGAAGGTGGCAGCCCTGAAAGCTCTTGCTGGTCTTCACCTTCCCCCTGCAGCCTATTCACAGGCACAACAGGTTTTGGGATCTCTGCTTTCCCAGAGACGCAATCTCTCACGGTGCGCATCCTCGGCAGAGCTTGTTCCCGAAAAGGCAAACGTCCGGCTCCTTGTCCCACACGGAAGGTGGCAGCCCGGAAAGCTGTTGCTGGTCTTCACCTTCCCCGTGCAGCCTATTCACAGGCACAACCGCACTGGGAATCTCTGCTTCCCCAAAGACGCAATCCCTCAAGGTGCGCATCCTCGGCAGAGCCTGTTCCCGAAAAGGCAAACGTCCGGCTCCTTGTCCCACACGGAAGGTGGCAGCCCTGAAAGCTCTTGCTGGTCTTCACCTTCCCCCTGCAGCCTATTCACAGGCACAACAGGTTTTGGGATCTCTGCTTTCCCAGAGACGCAATCTCTCACGGTGCGCATCCTCGGCAGAGCTTGTTCCCGAAAAGGCAAACGTCCGGCTCCTTGTCCCACATGGAAGGTGGCAGCCCTGAAAGCTGTTGCTGGTCTTCACCTTCCCCCTGCAGCCTATTCACAGGCACAACCGCACTGGGAATCTCTGCTTTCCCAAAGACGCAATCCCTCACGGTGCGCATCCTCGGCAGAGCCTGTTCCCGAAAAGGCAAACGTCCGGCTCCTTGTCCCACACGGAAGGTGGCAGCCCGGAAAGCTGTTGCTGGTCTTCACCTTCCCCGTGCAGCCTATTCACAGGCACAACCGCACTGGGAATCTCTGCTTTCCCAAAGACGCAATCCCTCACGGTGCGCATCCTCGGCAGAGCCTGTTCCTGAAAAGGCAAACGTCCGGCTCCTTGTCCCACACGGAAGGTGGCAGCCCGGAAAGCTCTTGCTGGTCTTCACCTTCCCCCTGCAGCCTATTCACAGGCACAACAGGTTTTGGGATCTGTGCTTGCCCAGAGAAGGAACATCTCACGGTGCGCATCCTCGGCAGAGCCTGTTCCCGAAAAGGCAAACGTCCGGCTCCTTGTCCCACACGGAAGGTGGCAGCCCGGAAAGCTCTTGCTGGTCTTCACCTTCCCCCTGCAGCCTATTCACAGGCACAACAGGTTTTGGGATCTGTGCTTGCCCAGAGAAGGAACATCTCACGGTGCGCATCCTCGGCAGAGCCTGTTCCCGAAAAGGCAAACGTCCGGCTCCTTGTCCCACACGGAAGGTGGCAGCCCTGAAAGCTCTTGCTGGTCTTCACCTTCCCCCTGCAGCCTATTCACAGGCACAACAGGTTTGGGGATCTCTGCTTTCCCAAAGACGCAATCTCTCACGGTGCGCATCCTCGGCAGAGCCTGTTCCAGAACAGGCAAACGTCCGGCTCCTTGTCCCACACGGAAGGTGGCAGCCCGGAAAGCTCTTGCTGGTCTTCACCTTCCCCGTGCAGCCTATTCACAGGCACAACAGGTTTTGGGATCTGTGCTTGCCCAGAGAAGGAACATCTCACGGTGCGCATCCTCGGCAGAGCCTGTTCCCGAAAAGGCAAACGTCCGGCTCCTTGTCCCACACGGAAGGTGGCAGCCCTGAAAGCTCTTGCTGGTCTTCACCTTCCCCGTGCAGCCTATTCACAGGCACAACAGGTTTTGGGATCTCTGCTTGCCCCAAGACGCAATCTCTCACGGTGCGCATCCTCGGCAGAGCCTGTTCCCGAAAAGGCAAACGTCCGGCTCCTTGTCCCACACGGAAGGTGGCAGCCCTGAAAGCTGTTGCTGGTCTTCACCATCCCCCTGCAGCCTATTCACAGGCACAACAGGTTTTGGGATCTCTGCTTTCCCAGAGACGCAATCTCTCACGGTGCGCATCCTCGGCAGAGCCTGTTCCCGAAAAGGCAAACGTCCGGCTCCTTGTCCCACACGGAAGGTGGCAGCCCTGAAAGCTCTTGCTGGTCTTCACCTTCCCCCTGCAGCCTATTCACAGGCACAACAGGTTTTGGGATCTCTGCTTTCCCAGAGACGCAATCTCTCACGGTGCGCATCCTCGGCAGAGCTTGTTCCCGAAAAGGCAAACGTCCGGCTCCTTGTCCCACACGGAAGGTGGCAGCCCGGAAAGCTGTTGCTGGTCTTCACCTTCCCCGTGCAGCCTATTCACAGGCACAACCGCACTGGGAATCTCTGCTTCCCCAAAGACGCAATCCCTCAAGGTGCGCATCCTCGGCAGAGCCTGTTCCCGAAAAGGCAAACGTCCGGCTCCTTGTCCCACACGGAAGGTGGCAGCCCGGAAAGCTCTTGCTGGTCTTCACCTTCCCCCTGCAGCCTATTCACAGGCACAACCGCACTGGGAATCTCTGCTTTCCCAGAGACGCAATCCCTCACGGTGCGCATCCTCGGCAGAGCCTGTTCCCGAAAAGGCAAACGTCCGGCTCCTTGTCCCACACGGAAGGTGGCAGCCCTGAAAGCTCTTGCTGGTCTTCACCTTCCCCCTGCAGCCTATTCACAGGCACAACAGGTTTTGGCATCCGTGCTTGCCCCAAGACGCAATCTCTCACGGTGCACATCCTCGGCAGAGCTTGTTCCCGAAAAGGCAAACGTCCGGCTCCTTGTCCCACACGGAAGGTGGCAGCCCTGAAAGCTCTTGCTGGTCTTCACCTTCCCCCTGCAGCCTATTCACAGGCACAACAGGTTTGGGGATCTCTGCTTGCCCAGAGAAGGAACATCTCACGGTGCGCATCCTCGGCAGAGCCTTTTCCCGAAAAGGCAAACGTCCGGCTCCTTGTCCCACACGGAAGGTGGCAGCCCTGAAAGCTCTTGCTGGTCTTCACCTTCCCCCTGCAGCCTATTCACAGGCACAACAGGTTTTGGGATCTCTGCTTGCCCAGAGAAGGAACATCTCACGGTGCGCATCCTCGGCAGAGCCTGTTCCCGAAAAGGCAAACGTCCGGCTCCTTGTCCCACACGGAAGGTGGCAGCCCTGAAAGCTCTTGCTGGTCTTCACCTTCCCCGTGCAGCCTATTCACAGGCACAACCGCACTGGGAATCTCTGCTTTCCCAAAGACGCAATCCCTCACGGTGCGCATCCTCGGCAGAGCCTGTTCCCGAAAAGGCAAACGTCCGGCTCCTTGTCCCACACGGAAGGTGGCAGCCCGGAAAGCTGTTGCTGGTCTTCACCTTCCCCGTGCAGCCTATTCACAGGCACAACCGCACTGGGAATCTCTGCTTTCCCAAAAACGCAATCCCTCACGGTGCGCATCCTCGGCAGAGCCTGTTCCTGAAAAGGCAAACGTCCGGCTCCTTGTCCCACACGGAAGGTGGCAGCCCGGAAAGCTGTTGCTGGTCTTCACCTTCCCCCTGCAGCCTATTCACAGGCACAACAGGTTTTGGGATCTGTGCTTGCCCAGAGAAGGAACATCTCACGGTGCGCATCCTCGGCAGAGCCTGTTCCCGAAAAGGCAAACGTCCGGCTCCTTGTCCCACACGGAAGGTGGCAGCCCGGAAAGCTCTTGCTGGTCTTCACCTTCCCCCTGCAGCCTATTCACAGGCACAACAGGTTTTGGGATCTGTGCTTGCCCAGAGAAGGAACATCTCACGGTGCGCATCCTCGGCAGAGCCTGTTCCCGAAAAGGCAAACGTCTGGCTCCTTGTCCCACACGGAAGGTGGCAGCCCGGAAAGCTCTTGCTGGTCTTCACCTTCCCCCTGCAGCCTATTCACAGGCACAACAGGTTTGGGGATCTGTGCTTGCCCAGAGAAGGAACATCTCACGGTGCGCATCCTCGGCAGAGCCTGTTCCCGAAAAGGCAAACGTCCGGCTCCTTGTCCCACACGGAAGGTGGCAGCCCTGAAAGCTGTTGCTGGTCTTCACCTTCCCCCTGCAGCCTATTCACAGGCACAACAGGTTTTGGGATCTGTGCTTGCCCAGAGAAGGAACATCTCACGGTGCGCATCCTCGGCAGAGCCTGTTCCCGAAAAGGCAAACGTCCGGCTCCTTGTCCCACACGGAAGGTGGCAGCCCTGAAAGCTCTTGCTGGTCTTCACCTTCCCCCTGCAGCCTATTCACAGGCACAACACGTTTTGGGATCTCTGCTTTCCCAGAGACGCAATCTCTCACGGTGCGCATCCTCGGCAGAGCCTGTTCCCGAAAAGGCAAACGTCCGGCTCCTTGTCCCACACGGAAGGTGGCAGCCCTGAAAGCTCTTGCTGGTCTTCACCTTCCCCCTGCAGCCTATTCACAGGCACAACAGGTTTTGGGATCTCTGCTTTCCCAGAGACGCAATCTCTCACGGTGCGCATCCTCGGCAGAGCTTGTTCCCGAAAAGGCAAACGTCCGGCTCCTTGTCCCACATGGAAGGTGGCAGCCCTGAAAGCTGTTGCTGGTCTTCACCTTCCCCCTGCAGCCTATTCACAGGCACAACCGCACTGGGAATCTCTGCTTTCCCAAAGACGCAATCCCTCACGGTGCGCATCCTCAGCAGAGCCTGTTCCCGAAAAGGCAAACGTCCGGCTCCTTGTCCCACACGGAAGGTGGCAGCCCGGAAAGCTGTTGCTGGTCTTCACCTTCCCCGTGCAGCCTATTCACAGGCACAACCGCACTGGGAATCTCTGCTTTCCCAAAAACGCAATCCCTCACGGTGCGCATCCTCGGCAGAGCCTGTTCCTGAAAAGGCAAACGTCCGGCTCCTTGTCCCACACGGAAGGTGGCAGCCCTGAAAGCTGTTGCTGGTCTTCACCTTCCCCCTGCAGCCTATTCACAGGCACAACAGGTTTTGGGATCTGTGCTTGCCCAGATAAGGAACATCTCACGGTGCGCATCCTCGGCAGAGCCTGTTCCCGAAAAGGCAAACGTCCGGCTCCTTGTCCCACACGGAAGGTGGCAGCCCGGAAAGCTCTTGCTGGTCTTCACCTTCCCCCTGCAGCCTATTCACAGGCACAACAGGTTTTGGGATCTGTGCTTGCCCACAGAAGGAACATCTCACGGTGCGCATCCTCGGCAGAGCCTGTTCCCGAAAAGGCAAACGTCCGGCTCCTTGTCCCACACGGAAGGTGGCAGCCCGGAAAGCTCTTGCTGGTCTTCACCTTCCCCCTGCAGCCTATTCACAGGCACAACAGGTTTGGGGATCTGTGCTTGCCCAGAGAAGGAACATCTCACGGTGCGCATCCTCGGCAGAGCCTGTTCCCGAAAAGGCAAACGTCCGGCTCCTTGTCCCACACGGAAGGTGGCAGCCCTGAAAGCTGTTGCTGGTCTTCACCTTCCCCCTGCAGCCTATTCACAGGCACAACAGGTTTTGGGATCTGTGCTTGCCCAGAGAAGGAACATCTCACGGTGCGCATCCTCGGCAGAGCCTGTTCCCGAAAAGGCAAACGTCCGGCTCCTTGTCCCACACGGAAGGTGGCAGCCCTGAAAGCTCTTGCTGGTCTTCACCTTCCCCCTGCAGCCTATTCACAGGCACAACAGGTTTTGGGATCTCTGCTTTCCCAGAGACGCAATCTCTCACGGTGCGCATCCTCGGCAGAGCCTGTTCCCGAAAAGGCAAACGTCCGGCTCCTTGTCCCACACGGAAGGTGGCAGCCCTGAAAGCTCTTGCTGGTCTTCACCTTCCCCCTGCAGCCTATTCACAGGCACAACAGGTTTTGGGATCTCTGCTTTCCCAGAGACGCAATCTCTCACGGTGCGCATCCTCGGCAGAGCTTGTTCCCGAAAAGGCAAACGTCCGGCTCCTTGTCCCACATGGAAGGTGGCAGCCCTGAAAGCTGTTGCTGGTCTTCACCTTCCCCCTGCAGCCTATTCACAGGCACAACCGCACTGGGAATCTCTGCTTTCCCAAAGACGCAATCCCTCACGGTGCGCATCCTCGGCAGAGCCTGTTCCCGAAAAGGCAAACGTCCGGCTCCTTGTCCCACACGGAAGGTGGCAGCCCTGAAAGCTCTTGCTGGTCTTCACCTTCCCCGTGCAGCCTATTCACAGGCACAACCGCACTGGGAATCTCTGCTTTCCCAAAGACGCAATCCCTCACGGTGCGCATCCTCGGCTGAGCCTGTTCCTGAAAAGGCAAACGTCCGGCTCCTTGTCCCACACGGAAGGTGGCAGCCCTGAAAGCTCTTGCTGGTCTTCACCTTCCCCCTGCAGCCTATTCACAGGCACAACAGGTTTGGGGATCTGTGCTTGCCCACAGAAGGAACATCTCACGGTGCGCATCCTCGGCAGAGCCTGTTCCCGAAAAGGCAAACGTCCGGCTCCTTGTCCCACACGGAAGGTGGCAGCCCTGAAAGCTCTTGCTGGTCTTCACCTTCCCCCTGCAGCCTATTCACAGGCACAACAGGTTTTGGGATCTCTGCTTGCCCAGATAAGGAACATCTCACGGTGCGCATCCTCGGCAGAGCCTGTTCCCGAAAAGGCAAACGTCCGGCTCCTTGTCCCACACGGAAGGTGGCAGCCCGGAAAGCTCTTGCTGGTCTTCACCTTCCCCCTGCAGCCTATTCACAGGCACAACAGGTTTGGGGATCTCTGCTTTCCCAAAGACGCAATCTCTCACGGTGCGCATCCTCGGCAGAGCCTGTTCCTGAAAAGGCAAACGTCCGGCTCCTTGTCCCACACGGAAGGTGGCAGCCCGGAAAGCTCTTGCTGGTCTTCACCTTCCCCCTGCAGCCTATTCACAGGCACAACAGGTTTTGGGATCTGTGCTTGCCCAGAGAAGGAACATCTCACGGTGCGCATCCTCAGCAGAGCCTGTTCCCGAAAAGGCAAACGTCCAGCTCCTTGTCCCACACGGAGGGTGGCAGCCCTGAAAGCTCTTGCTGGTCTTCACCTTCCCCGTGCAGCCTATTCACAGGCACAACAGGTTTTGGGATCTGTGCTTGCCCCAAGACGCAATCTCTCACGGTGCGCATCCTCGGCAGAGCCTGTTCCCGAAAAGGCAAACGTCCGGCTCCTTGTCCCACACGGAAGGTGGCAGCCCGGAAAGCTGTTGCTGGTCTTCACCTTCCCCCTGCAGCCTATTCACAGGCACAACAGGTTTTGGGATCTCTGCTTTCCCAGAGACGAAATCTCTCACAGTGCACATCCTCGGCAGAGCCTGTTCCCGAAAAGGCAAACGTCCGGCTCCTTGTCCCACACGGAAGGTGGCAGCCCTGAAAGCTGTTGCTGGTCTTCATCTTCTCCCTGCAGCCTATTCACAGGCACAACAGGTTTTGGGATCTCTGCTTTCCCAGAGACGCAATCTCTCACGGTGCGCATCCTCGGCAGAGCTTGTTCCCGAAAAGGCAAACGTCCGGCTCCTTGTCCCACACGGAAGGTGGCAGCCCGGAAAGCTGTTGCTGGTCTTCACCTTCCCCCTGCAGCCTATTCACAGGCACAACCGCACTGGGAATCTCTGCTTTCCCAAAGACGCAATCCCTCACGGTGCGCATCCTCGGCAGAGCCTGTTCCTGAAAAGGCAAACGTCCGGCTCCTTGTCCCACACGGAAGGTGGCAGCCCGGAAAGCTGTTGCTGGTCTTCACCTTCCCCCTGCAGCCTATTCACAGGCACAACAGGTTTTGGGATCTGTGCTTGCCCAGAGAAGGAACATCTCACGGTGCGCATCCTCGGCAGAGCCTGTTCCCGAAAAGGCAAACGTCCGGCTCCTTGTCCCACACGGAAGGTGGCAGCCCGGAAAGCTCTTGCTGGTCTTCACCTTCCCCCTGCAGCCTATTCACAGGCACAACAGGTTTGGGGATCTGTGCTTGCCCAGAGAAGGAACATCTCACGGTGCGCATCCTCGGCAGAGCCTGTTCCCGAAAAGGCAAATGTCCGGCTCCTTGTCCCACACGGAAGGTGGCAGCCCTGAAAGCTGTTGCTGGTCTTCACCTTCCCCCTGCAGCCTATTCACAGGCACAACAGGTTTTGGGATCTGTGCTTGCCCAGAGAAGGAACATCTCACGGTGCGCATCCTCGGCAGAGCTTGTTCCCGAAAAGGCAAACGTCCGGCTCCTTGTCCCACACGGAAGGTGGCAGCCCTGAAAGCTCTTGCTGGTCTTCACCTTCCCCCTGCAGCCTATTCACAGGCACAACCGCACTGGGAATCTCTGCTTTCCCAAAGACGCAATCCCTCACGGTGCGCATCCTCGGCAGAGCCTGTTCCCGAAAAGGCAAACGTCCGGCTCCTTGTCCCACACGGAAGGTGGCAGCCCTGAAAGCTCTTGCTGGTCTTCACCTTCCCCCTGCAGCCTATTCACAGGCACAACCGCACTGGGAATCTCTGCTTTCCCAAAGACGCAATCCCTCACGGTGCGCATCCTCGGCAGAGCCTGTTCCCGAAAAGGCAAACGTCCGGCTCCTTGTCCCACACGGAAGGTGGCAGCCCTGAAAGCTCTTGCTGGTCTTCACCTTCCCCGTGCAGCCTATTCACAGGCACAACCGCACTGGGAATCTCTGCTTTCCCAAAGACGCAATCCCTCACGGTGCGCATCCTCGGCTGAGCCTGTTCCTGAAAAGGCAAACGTCCGGCTCCTTGTCCCACACGGAAGGTGGCAGCCCGGAAAGCTCTTGCTGGTCTTCACCTTCCCCCTGCAGCCTATTCACAGGCACAACAGGTTTGGGGATCTGTGCTTGCCCACAGAAGGAACATCTCACGGTGCGCATCCTCGGCAGAGCCTGTTCCCGAAAAGGCAAACGTCCGGCTCCTTGTCCCACACGGAAGGTGGCAGCCCTGAAAGCTCTTGCTGGTCTTCACCTTCCCCCTGCAGCCTATTCACAGGCACAACAGGTTTTGGGATCTCTGCTTGCCCAGAGAAGGAACATCTCACGGTGCGCATCCTCGGCAGAGCCTGTTCCCGAAAAGGCAAACGTCCGGCTCCTTGTCCCACACGGAAGGTGGCAGCCCGGAAAGCTCTTGCTGGTCTTCACCTTCCCCCTGCAGCCTATTCACAGGCACAACAGGTTTGGGGATCTCTGCTTTCCCAAAGACGCAATCTCTCACGGTGCGCATCCTCGGCAGAGCCTGTTCCTGAAAAGGCAAACGTCCGGCTCCTTGTCCCACACGGAAGGTGGCAGCCCGGAAAGCTCTTGCTGGTCTTCACCTTCCCCCTGCAGCCTATTCACAGGCACAACAGGTTTTGGGATCTGTGCTTGCCCAGAGAAGGAACATCTCACGGTGCGCATCCTCAGCAGAGCCTGTTCCCGAAAAGGCAAACGTCCAGCTCCTTGTCCCACACGGAGGGTGGCAGCCCTGAAAGCACTTGCTGGTCTTCACCTTCCCCGTGCAGCCTATTCACAGGCACAACAGGTTTTGGGATCTGTGCTTGCCCCAAGACGCAATCTCTCACGGTGCGCATCCTCGGCAGAGCCTGTTCCCGAAAAGGCAAACGTCCGGCTCCTTGTCCCACACGGAAGGTGGCAGCCCGGAAAGCTGTTGCTGGTCTTCACCTTCCCCCTGCAGCCTATTCACAGGCACAACAGGTTTTGGGATCTCTGCTTTCCCAGAGACGAAATCTCTCACAGTGCACATCCTCGGCAGAGCCTGTTCCCGAAAAGGCAAACGTCCGGCTCCTTGTCCCACACGGAAGGTGGCAGCCCTGAAAGCTGTTGCTGGTCTTCATCTTCTCCCTGCAGCCTATTCACAGGCACAACAGGTTTTGGGATCTCTGCTTTCCCAGAGACGCAATCTCTCACGGTGCGCATCCTCGGCAGAGCTTGTTCCCGAAAAGGCAAACGTCCGGCTCCTTGTCCCACACGGAAGGTGGCAGCCCGGAAAGCTGTTGCTGGTCTTCACCTTCCCCGTGCAGCCTATTCACAGGCACAACCGCACTGGGAATCTCTGCTTTCCCAAAGACGCAATCCCTCACGGTGCGCATCCTCGGCAGAGCCTGTTCCTGAAAAGGCAAACGTCCGGCTCCTTGTCCCACACGGAAGGTGGCAGCCCGGAAAGCTGTTGCTGGTCTTCACCTTCCCCCTGCAGCCTATTCACAGGCACAACAGGTTTTGGGATCTGTGCTTGCCCAGAGAAGGAACATCTCACGGTGCGCATCCTCAGCAGAGCCTGTTCCCGAAAAGGCAAACGTCCAGCTCCTTGTCCCACACGGAGGGTGGCAGCCCTGAAAGCTCTTGCTGGTCTTCACCTTCCCCGTGCAGCCTATTCACAGGCACAACAGGTTTTGGGATCTGTGCTTGCCCCAAGACGCAATCTCTCACGGTGCGCATCCTCGGCAGAGCCTGTTCCCGAAAAGGCAAACGTCCGGCTCCTTGTCCCACACGGAAGGTGGCAGCCCGGAAAGCTGTTGCTGGTCTTCACCTTCCCCCTGCAGCCTATTCACAGGCACAACAGGTTTTGGGATCTCTGCTTTCCCAGAGACGAAATCTCTCACAGTGCACATCCTCGGCAGAGCCTGTTCCCGAAAAGGCAAACGTCCGGCTCCTTGTCCCACACGGAAGGTGGCAGCCCTGAAAGCTGTTGCTGGTCTTCATCTTCTCCCTGCAGCCTATTCACAGGCACAACAGGTTTTGGGATCTCTGCTTTCCCAGAGACGCAATCTCTCACGGTGCGCATCCTCGGCAGAGCTTGTTCCCGAAAAGGCAAACGTCCGGCTCCTTGTCCCACACGGAAGGTGGCAGCCCGGAAAGCTGTTGCTGGTCTTCACCTTCCCCGTGCAGCCTATTCACAGGCACAACCGCACTGGGAATCTCTGCTTTCCCAAAGACGCAATCCCTCACGGTGCGCATCCTCGGCAGAGCCTGTTCCTGAAAAGGCAAACGTCCGGCTCCTTGTCCCACACGGAAGGTGGCAGCCCGGAAAGCTGTTGCTGGTCTTCACCTTCCCCCTGCAGCCTATTCACAGGCACAACAGGTTTTGGGATCTGTGCTTGCCCAGAGAAGGAACATCTCACGGTGCGCATCCTCGGCAGAGCCTGTTCCCGAAAAGGCAAACGTCCGGCTCCTTGTCCCACACGGAAGGTGGCAGCCCGGAAAGCTCTTGCTGGTCTTCACCTTCCCCCTGCAGCCTATTCACAGGCACAACAGGTTTTGGGATCTGTGCTTGCCCAGAGAAGGAACATCTCACGGTGCGCATCCTCGGCAGAGCCTGTTCCCGAAAAGGCAAACGTCCGGCTCCTTGTCCCACACGGAAGGTGGCAGCCCTGAAAGCTCTTGCTGGTCTTCACCTTCCCCCTGCAGCCTATTCACAGGCACAACAGGTTTTGGGATCTGTGCTTGCCCAGAGAAGGAACATCTCACGGTGCGCATCCTCGGCAGAGCTTGTTCCCGAAAAGGCAAACGTCCGGCTCCTTGTCCCACACGGAAGGTGGCAGCCCGGAAAGCTCTTGCTGGTCTTCACCTTCCCCCTGCAGCCTATTCACAGGCACAACCGCACTGGGAATCTCTGCTTTCCCAAAGACGCAATCCCTCACGGTGCGCATCCTCGGCAGAGCCTGTTCCCGAAAAGGCAAACGTCCGGCTCCTTGTCCCACATGGAAGGTGGCAGCCCGGAAAGCTCTTGCTGGTCTTCACCTTCCCCCTGCAGCCTATTCACAGGCACAACCGCACTGGGAATCTCTGCTTTCCCAAAGACGCAATCCCTCACGGTGCGCATCCTCGGCAGAGCCTGTTCCTGAAAAGGCAAACGTCCGGCTCCTTGTCCCACACGGAAGGTGGCAGCCCTGAAAGCTCTTGCTGGTCTTCACCTTCCCCCTGCAGCCTATTCACAGGCACAAAAGGTTTTGGGATCTCTGCTTGCCCAGAGAAGGAACATCTCACGGTGCGCATCCTCGGCAGAGCCTGTTCCCGAAAAGGCAAACGTCCGGCTCCTTGTCCCACACGGAAGGTGGCAGCCCGGAAAGCTCTTGCTGGTCTTCACCTTCCCCCTGCAGCCTATTCACAGGCACAACAGGTTTTGGGATCTGTGCTTGCCCAGAGAAGGAACATCTCACGGTGCGCATCCTCGGCAGAGCCTGTTCCTGAAAAGGCAAACGTCCGGCTCCTTGTCCCACACGGAAGGTGGCAGCCCGGAAAGCTCTTGCTGGTCTTCACCTTCCCCCTGCAGCCTATTCACAGGCACAACAGGTTTTGGGATCTGTGCTTGCCCAGAGAAGGAACATCTCACGGTGCGCATCCTCGGCAGAGCCTGTTCCCGAAAAGGCAAACGTCCGGCTCCTTGTCCCACACGGAAGGTGGCAGCCCTGAAAGCTCTTGCTGGTCTTCACCTTCCCCCTGCAGCCTATTCACAGGCACAACAGGTTTTGGGATCTGTGCTTGCCCAGAGAAGGAACATCTCACGGTGCGCATCCTCGGCAGAGCTTGTTCCCGAAAAGGCAAACGTCCGGCTCCTTGTCCCACACGGAAGGTGGCAGCCCGGAAAGCTCTTGCTGGTCTTCACCTTCCCCGTGCAGCCTATTCACAGGCACAACCGCACTGGGAATCTCTGCTTTCCCAAAGACGCAATCCCTCACGGTGCGCATCCTCGGCAGAGCCTGTTCCTGAAAAGGCAAACATCCGGCTCCTTGTCCCACACGGAAGGTGGCAGCCCGGAAAGCTCTTGCTGGTCTTCACCTTCCCCCTGCAGCCTATTCACAGGCACAACAGGTTTTGGGATCTGTGCTTGCCCAGAGAAGGAACATCTCACGGTGCGCATCCTCGGCAGAGCCTGTTCCCGAAAAGGCAAACGTCCGGCTCCTTGTCCCACACGGAAGGTGGCAGCCCGGAAAGCTGTTGCTGGTCTTCACCTTCCCCGTGCAGCCTATTCACAGGCACAACCGCACTGGGAATCTCTGCTTTCCCAAAAACGCAATCCCTCACGGTGCGCATCCTCGGCAGAGCCTGTTCCTGAAAAGGCAAACGTCCGGCTCCTTGTCCCACACGGAAGGTGGCAGCCCGGAAAGCTCTTGCTGGTCTTCACCTTCCCCCTGCAGCCTATTCACAGGCACAACAGGTTTTGGGATCTGTGCTTGCCCAGAGAAGGAACATCTCACGGTGCGCATCCTCGGCAGAGCCTGTTCCCGAAAAGGCAAACGTCCGGCTCCTTGTCCCACACGGAAGGTGGCAGCCCTGAAAGCTCTTGCTGGTCTTCACCTTCCCCCTGCAGCCTATTCACAGGCACAACAGGTTTTGGGATCTCTGCTTGCCCAGAGAAGGAACATCTCACGGTGCGCATCCTTGGCAGAGCCTGTTTCCAAAAAGGCAAACGTCCGGCTCCTTGTCCCACACGGAAGGTGGCAGCCCTGAAAGCTCTTGCTGGTCTTCACCTTCCCCGTGCAGCCTATTCACAGGCACAACAGGTTTTGGGATCTCTGCTTGCCCAGAGAAGGAACATCTCACGGTGCGCATCCTCGGCAGAGCCTGTTCCTGAAAAGGCAAACGTCCGGCTCCTTGTCCCACACGGAAGGTGGCAGCCCTGAAAGCTCTTGCTGGTCTTCACCTTCCCCGTGCAGCCTATTCACAGGCACAACAGGTTTTGGGATCTCTGCTTGCCCCAAGACGCAATCTCTCACGGTGCGCATCCTCGGCAGAGCCTGTTCCCGAAAAGGCAAACGTCCGGCTCCTTGTCCCACACGGAAGGTGGCAGCCCTGAAAGCTCTTGCTGGTCTTCACCTTCCCCCTGCAGCCTATTCACAGGCACAACAGGTTTTGGGATCTCTGCTTTCCCAGAGACGCAATCTCTCACGGTGCGCATCCTCGGCAGAGCCTGTTCCCGAAAAGGCAAACGTCCGGCTCCTTGTCCCACACGGAAGGTGGCAGCCCTGAAAGCTCTTGCTGGTCTTCACCTTCCCCCTGCAGCCTATTCACAGGCACAACAGGTTTGGGGATCTCTGCTTTCCCAAAGACGCAATCCCTCACGGTGCGCATCCTCGGCAGAGCCTGTTCCTGAAAAGGCAAACGTCCGGCTCCTTGTCCCACACGGAAGGTGGCAGCCCGGAAAGCTCTTGCTGGTCTTCACCTTCCCCCTGCAGCCTATTCACAGGCACAACAGGTTTTGGGATCTGTGCTTGCCCAGAGAAGGAACATCTCACGGTGCGCATCCTCGGCAGAGCCTGTTCCCGAAAAGGCAAACGTCCGGCTCCTTGTCCCACACGGAAGGTGGCAGCCCTGAAAGCTCTTGCTGGTCTTCACCTTCCCCCTGCAGCCTATTCACAGGCACAACAGGTTTTGGGATCTCTGCTTGCCCAGAGAAGGAACATCTCACGGTGCGCATCCTCGGCAGAGCTTGTTCCCGAAAAGGCAAACGTCCGGCTCCTTGTCCCACACGGAAGGTGGCAGCCCTGAAAGCTCTTGCTGGTCTTCACCTTCCCCCTGCAGCCTATTCACAGGCACAACCGCACTGGGAATCTCTGCTTTCCCAAAGACGCAATCCCTCACGGTGCGCATCCTCGGCAGAGCCTGTTCCCGAAAAGGCAAACGTCCGGCTCCTTGTCCCACACGGAAGGTGGCAGCCCGGAAAGCTCTTGCTGGTCTTCACCTTCCCCCTGCAGCCTATTCACAGGCACAACCGCACTGGGAATCTCTGCTTTCCCAAAGACGCAATCCCTCACGGTGCGCATCCTCGGCAGAGCCTGTTCCTGAAAAGGCAAACGTCCGGCTCCTTGTCCCACACGGAAGGTGGCAGCCCTGAAAGCTCTTGCTGGTCTTCACCTTCCCCCTGCAGCCTATTCACAGGCACAACAGGTTTTGGGATCTCTGCTTGCCCAGAGAAGGAACATCTCACGGTGCGCATCCTCGGCAGAGCCTGTTCCCGAAAAGGCAAACGTCCGGCTCCTTGTCCCACACGGAAGGTGGCAGCCCGGAAAGCTCTTGCTGGTCTTCACCTTCCCCCTGCAGCCTATTCACAGGCACAACAGGTTTTGGGATCTGTGCTTGCCCAGAGAAGGAACATCTCACGGTGCGCATCCTCGGCAGAGCCTGTTCCTGAAAAGGCAAACGTCCGGCTCCTTGTCCCACACGGAAGGTGGCAGCCCGGAAAGCTCTTGCTGGTCTTCACCTTCCCCCTGCAGCCTATTCACAGGCACAACAGGTTTTGGGATCTGTGCTTGCCCAGAGAAGGAACATCTCACGGTGCGCATCCTCGGCAGAGCCTGTTCCCGAAAAGGCAAACGTCCGGCTCCTTGTCCCACACGGAAGGTGGCAGCCCTGAAAGCTCTTGCTGGTCTTCACCTTCCCCCTGCAGCCTATTCACAGGCACAACAGGTTTTGGGATCTGTGCTTGCCCAGAGAAGGAACATCTCACGGTGCGCATCCTCGGCAGAGCTTGTTCCCGAAAAGGCAAACGTCCGGCTCCTTGTCCCACACGGAAGGTGGCAGCCCGGAAAGCTCTTGCTGGTCTTCACCTTCCCCGTGCAGCCTATTCACAGGCACAACCGCACTGGGAATCTCTGCTTTCCCAAAGACGCAATCCCTCACGGTGCGCATCCTCGGCAGAGCCTGTTCATGAAAAGGCAAACATCCGGCTCCTTGTCCCACACGGAAGGTGGCAGCCCGGAAAGCTGTTGCTGGTCTTCACCTTCCCCCTGCAGCCTATTCACAGGCACAACAGGTTTTGGGATCTGTGCTTGCCCAGAGAAGGAACATCTCACGGTGCGCATCCTCGGCAGAGCCTGTTCCCGAAAAGGCAAACGTCCGGCTCCTTGTCCCACACGGAAGGTGGCAGCCCGGAAAGCTGTTGCTGGTCTTCACCTTCCCCGTGCAGCCTATTCACAGGCACAACCGCACTGGGAATCTCTGCTTTCCCAAAAACGCAATCCCTCACGGTGCGCATCCTCGGCAGAGCCTGTTCCTGAAAAGGCAAACGTCCGGCTCCTTGTCCCACACGGAAGGTGGCAGCCCGGAAAGCTGTTGCTGGTCTTCACCTTCCCCCTGCAGCCTATTCACAGGCACAACAGGTTTTGGGATCTGTGCTTGCCCAGAGAAGGAACATCTCACGGTGCGCATCCTCGGCAGAGCCTGTTCCCGAAAAGGCAAACGTCCGGCTCCTTGTCCCACACGGAAGGTGGCAGCCCGGAAAGCTCTTGCTGGTCTTCACCTTCCCCCTGCAGCCTATTCACAGGCACAACAGGTTTTGGGATCTGTGCTTGCCCAGAGAAGGAACATCTCACGGTGCGCATCCTCGGCAGAGCCTGTTCCCGAAAAGGCAAACGTCCGGCTCCTTGTCCCACACGGAAGGTGGCAGCCCTGAAAGCTCTTGCTGGTCTTCACCTTCCCCCTGCAGCCTATTCACAGGCACAACAGGTTTTGGGATCTCTGCTTGCCCAGAGACGCAATCTCTCACGGTGCGCATCCTCGGCAGAGCCTGTTCCCGAAAAGGCAAACGTCCGGCTCCTTGTCCCACACGGAAGGTGGCAGCCCGGAAAGCTCTTGCTGGTCTTCACCTTCCCCCTGCAGCCTATTCACAGGCACAACAGGTTTTGGGATCTCTGCTTTCCCAGAGACGCAATCTCTCACGGTGCGCATCCTCGGCAGAGCCTGTTCCCGAAAAGGCAAACGTCCGGCTCCTTGTCCCACACGGAAGGTGGCAGCCCTGAAAGCTCTTGCTGGTCTTCACCTTCCCCCTGCAGCCTATTCACAGGCACAACAGGTTTTGGGATCTCTGCTTTCCCAGAGATGCAATCTCTCACGGTGCGCATCCTCGGCAGAGCTTGTTCCCGAAAAGGCAAACGTCCGGCTCCTTGTCCCACACGGAAGGTGGCAGCCCTGAAAGCTGTTGCTGGTCTTCACCTTCCCCCTGCAGCCTATTCACAGGCACAACCGCACTGGGAATCTCTGCTTTCCCAAAGACGCAATCCCTCACGGTGCGCATCCTCGGCAGAGCCTGTTCCCGAAAAGGCAAACGTCCGGCTCCTTGTCCCACACGGAAGGTGGCAGCCCGGAAAGCTGTTGCTGGTCTTCACCTTCCTCGTGCAGCCTATTCACAGGCACAACCGCACTGGGAATCTCTGCTTCCCCAAAGACGCAATCCCTCAAGGTGCGCATCCTCGGCAGAGCCTGTTCCCGAAAAGGCAAACGTCCGGCTCCTTGTCCCACACAGAAGGTGGCAGCCCGGAAAGCTCTTGCTGGTCTTCACCTTCCCCGTGCAGCCTATTCACAGGCACAACCGCACTGGGAATCTCTGCTTTCCCAAAGACGCAATCCCTCACGGTGCGCATCCTCGGCAGAGCCTGTTCCTGAAAAGGCAAACGTCCGGCTCCTTGTCCCACACGGAAGGTGGCAGCCCGGAAAGCTCTTGCTGGTCTTCACCTTCCCCCTGCAGCCTATTCACAGGCACAACAGGTTTTGGGATCTGTGCTTGCCAAAGAAGGAACATCTCACGGTGCGCATCCTCGGCAGAGCCTGTTCCCGAAAAGGCAAACGTCCGGCTCCTTGTCCCACACGGAAGGTGGCAGCCCTGAAAGCTCTTGCTGGTCTTCACCTTCCCCCTGCAGCCTATTCACAGGCACAACAGGTTTTGGGATCTGTGCTTGCCCAGAGAAGGAACATCTCACGGTGCGCATCCTCGGCAGAGCCTGTTCCCGAAAAGGCAAACGTCCGGCTCCTTGTCCCACACGGAAGGTGGCAGCCCTGAAAGCTCTTGCTGGTCTTCACCTTCCCCCTGCAGCCTATTCACAGGCACAACCGCACTGGGAATCTGTGCTTTCCCAAAGACGCAATCCCTCACGGTGCGCATCCTCGGCAGAGCCTGTTCCCGAAAAGGCAAACGTCCGGCTCCTTGTCCCACACGGAAGGTGGCAGCCCGGAAAGCTCTTGCTGGTCTTCACCTTCCCCGTGCAGCCTATTCACAGGCACAACCGCACTGGGAATCTCTGCTTCCCCAAAGACGCAATCCCTCACGGTGCGCATCCTCGGCAGAGCCTGTTCCTGAAAAGGCAAACGTCCGGCTCCTTGTCCCACACGGAAGGTGGCAGCCCGGAAAGCTCTTGCTGGTCTTCACCTTCCCCGTGCAGCCTATTCACAGGCACAACAGGTTTTGGGATCTGTGCTTGCCCAGAGAAGGAACATCTCACGGTGCGCATCCTCGGCAGAGCCTGTTCCCGAAAAGGCAAACGTCCGGCTCCTTGTCCCACACGGAAGGTGGCAGCCCTGAAAGCTCTTGCTGGTCTTCACCTTCCCCCTGCAGCCTATTCACAGGCACAACAGGTTTTGGGATCTGTGCTTGCCCAGAGAAGGAACATCTCACGGTGCGCATCCTCGGCAGAGCCTGTTCCCGAAAAGGCAAACGTCCGGCTCCTTGTCCCACACGGAAGGTGGCAGCCCGGAAAGCTGTTGCTGGTCTTCACCTTCCCCCTGCAGCCTATTCACAGGCACAACAGGTTTTGGGATCTGTGCTTGCCCAGAGAAGGAACATCTCACGGTGCGCATCCTCGGCAGAGCCTGTTCCCGAAAAGGCAAACGTCCGGCTCCTTGTCCCACACGGAAGGTGGCAGCCCTGAAAGCTCTTGCTGGTCTTCACCTTCCCCCTGCAGCCTATTCACAGGCACAACAGGTTTTGGGATCTGTGCTTGCCCCAAGACGCAATCTCTCACGGTGCGCATCCTCGGCAGAGCCTGTTCCCGAAAAGGCAAACGTCCGGCTCCTTGTCCCACACGGAAGGTGGCAGCCCGGAAAGCTGTTGCTGGTCTTCACCTTCCCCCTGCAGCCTATTCACAGGCACAACAGGTTTTGGGATCTGTGCTTGCCCCAAGACGCAATCTCTCACGGTGCACATCCTCGGCAGAGCCTGTTCCCGAAAAGGCAAACGTCCGGCTCCTTGTCCCACACGGAAGGTGGCAGCCCTGAAAGCTGTTGCTGGTCTTCATCTTCCCCCTGCAGCCTATTCACAGGCACAACAGGTTTTGGGATCTCTGCTTTCCCAGAGACGCAATCTCTCACGGTGCGCATCCTCGGCAGAGCTTGTTCCCGAAAAGGCAAACGTCCGGCTCCTTGTCCCACACGGAAGGTGGCAGCCCGGAAAGCTCTTGCTGGTCTTCACCTTCCCCGTGCAGCCTATTCACAGGCACAACCGCACTGGGAATCTCTGCTTCCCCAAAGACGCAATCCCTCAAGGTGCGCATCCTCGGCAGAGCCTGTTCCCGAAAAGGCAAACGTCCGGCTCCTTGTCCCACACGGAAGGTGGCAGCCCGGAAAGCTGTTGCTGGTCTTCACCTTCCCCGTGCAGCCTATTCACAGGCACAACCGCAATGGGAATCTCTGCTTTCCCAAAGACGCAATCCCTCACGGTGCGCATCCTCGGCAGAGCCTGTTCCTGAAAAGGCAAACATCCGGCTCCTTGTCCCACACGGAAGGTGGCAGCCCGGAAAGCTCTTGCTGGTCTTCACCTTCCCCCTGCAGCCTATTCACAGGCACAACAGGTTTTGGGATCTGTGCTTGCCCAGAGAAGGAACATCTCACGGTGCGCATCCTCGGCAGAGCCTGTTCCCGAAAAGGCAAACGTCCGGCTCCTTGTCCCACACGGAAGGTGGCAGCCCGGAAAGCTGTTGCTGGTCTTCACCTTCCCCCTGCAGCCTATTCACAGGCACAACAGGTTTGGGGATCTCTGCTTGCCCAGAGACGCAATCTCTCACGGTGCGCATCCTCGGCAGAGCCTGTTCCCGAAAAGGCAAACGTCCGGCTCCTTGTCCCACACGGAAGGTGGCAGCCCTGAAAGCTCTTGCTGGTCTTCACCTTCCCCCTGCAGCCTATTCACAGGCACAACAGGTTTTGGGATCTGTGCTTGCCCAGAGAAGGAACATCTCACGGTGCGCATCCTCGGCAGAGCCTGTTCCCGAAAAGGCAAACGTCCGGCTCCTTGTCCCACACGGAAGGTGGCAGCCCTGAAAGCTGTTGCTGGTCTTCACCTTCCCCCTGCAGCCTATTCACAGGCACAACAGGTTTTGGGATCTCTGCTTTCCCAGAGACGCAATCTCTCACGGTGCGCATCCTCGGCAGAGCTTGTTCCCGAAAAGGCAAACGTCCGGCTCCTTGTCCCACACGGAAGGTGGCAGCCCTGAAAGCTCTTGCTGGTCTTCACCTTCCCCGTGCAGCCTATTCACAGGCACAACCGCACTGGGAATCTCTGCTTTCCCAAAGACGCAATCCCTCACGGTGCGCATCCTCGGCAGAGCCTGTTCCCGAAAAGGCAAACGTCCGGCTCCTTGTCCCACACGGAAGGTGGCAGCCCGGAAAGCTCTTGCTGGTCTTCACCTTCCCCGTGCAGCCTATTCACAGGCACAACAGGTTTGGGGATCTCTGCTTTCCCAAAGATGCAATCCCTCACGGTGCGCATCCTCGGCAGAGCCTGTTCCAGAACAGGCAAACGTCCGGCTCCTTGTCCCACACGGAAGGTGGCAGCCCGGAAAGCTCTTGCTGGTCTTCACCTTCCCCCTGCAGCCTATTCACAGGCACAACAGGTTTTGGGATCTGTGCTTGCCCAGAGAAGGAACATCTCACGGTGCGCATCCTCGGCAGAGCCTGTTCCCGAAAAGGCAAACGTCCGGCTCCTTGTCCCACACGGAAGGTGGCAGCCCTGAAAGCTCTTGCTGGTCTTCACCTTCCCCCTGCAGCCTATTCACAGGCACAACAGGTTTTGGGATCTGTGCTTGCCCAGAGAAGGAACATCTCACGGTGCGCATCCTCGGCAGAGCCTGTTCCCGAAAAGGCAAACGTCCGGCTCCTTGTCCCACACGGAAGGTGGCAGCCCGGAAAGCTCTTGCTGGTCTTCACCTTCCCCCTGCAGCCTATTCACAGGCACAACAGGTTTGGGGATCTCTGCTTTCCCAGAGACGCAATCTCTCACGGTGCGCATCCTCGGCAGAGCCTGTTCCAGAACAGGCAAACGTCCGGCTCCTTGTCCCACACGGAAGGTGGCAGCCCGGAAAGCTCTTGCTGGTCTTCACCTTCCCCCTGCAGCCTATTCACAGGCACAACAGGTTTTGGGATCTCTGCTTGCCCAGAGAAGGAACATCTCACGGTGCGCATCCTCGGCAGAGCCTGTTCCCGAAAAGGCAAACGTCCGGCTCCTTGTCCCACACGGAAGGTGGCAGCCCTGAAAGCTCTTGCTGGTCTTCACCTTCCCCCTGCAGCCTATTCACAGGCACAACAGGTTTGGGGATCTGTGCTTGCCCAGAGAAGGAACATCTCACGGTGCGCATCCTCGGCAGAGCCTGTTCCCGAAAAGGCAAACGTCCGGCTCCTTGTCCCACACGGAAGGTGGCAGCCCTGAAAGCTCTTGCTGGTCTTCACCTTCCCCCTGCAGCCTATTCACAGGCACAACAGGTTTGGGGATCTCTGCTTGCCCAGAGAAGGAACATCTCACGGTGCGCATCCTCGGCAGAGCCTGTTCCCGAAAAGGCAAACGTCCGGCTCCTTGTCCCACACGGAAGGTGGCAGCCCGGAAAGCTCTTGCTGGTCTTCACCTTCCCCCTGCAGCCTATTCACAGGCACAACAGGTTTTGGGATCTCTGCTTTCCCAGAGAGGCAATCTCTCACGGGGCGCATCCTCGGCAGAGCCTGTTCCCGAAAAGGCAAACGTCCGGCTCCTTGTCCCACACGGAAGGTGGCAGCCCTGAAAGCTCTTGCTGGTCTTCACCTTCCCCCTGCAGCCTATTCACAGGCACAAACGCACTGGGAATCTCTGCTTTCCCAGAGACGCAATCTCTCACGGTGCGCACCCTCGGCAGAGCTTGTTCCCGAAAAGGCAAACGTCCGCCTCCTTGTCCCACACGGAAGGTGGCAGCCCTGAAAGCTCTTGCTGGTCTTCACCTTCCCCCTGCAGCCTATTCACAGGCACAACAGGTTTTGGGATCTGTGCTTGCCCCAAGACGCAATCTCTCACGGTGCGCATCCTCGGCAGAGCCTGTTCCCGAAAAGGCAAACGTCCGGCTCCTTGTCCCACACGGAAGGTGGCAGCCCGGAAAGCTCTTGCTGGTCTTCACCTTCCCCCTGCAGCCTATTCACAGGCACAACAGGTTTTGGGATCTGTGCTTGCCCAGAGAAGGAACGTCTCACGGTGCGCATCCTCGGCAGAGCCTGTTCCCGAAAAGGCAAACGTCCGGCTCCTTGTCCCACACGGAAGGTGGCAGCCCTGAAAGCTCTTGCTGGTCTTCACCTTCCCCCTGCAGCCTATTCACAGGCACAACCGCACTGGGAATCTCTGCTTTCCCAAAGACGCAATCCCTCACGGTGCGCATCCTCGGCAGAGCCTGTTCCCGAAAAGGCAAACGTCCGGCTCCTTGTCCCACACGGAAGGTGGCAGCCCTGAAAGCTCTTGCTGGTCTTCACCTTCCCCCTGCAGCCTATTCACAGGCACAACAGGTTTTGGGATCTGTGCTTGCCCCAAGACGCAATCTCTCACGGTGCGCATCCTCGGCAGAGCTTGTTCCCGAAAAGGCAAACGTCCGGCTCCTTGTCCCACACGGAAGGTGGCAGCCCGGAAAGCTGTTGCTGGTCTTCACCTTCCCCCTGCAGCCTATTCACAGGCACAACAGGTTTTGGGATCTGTGCTTGCCCAGAGAAGGAACATCTCACGGTGCGCATCCTCGGCAGAGCCTGTTCCCGAAAAGGCAAACGTCCGGCTCCTTGTCCCACACGGAAGGTGGCAGCCCTGAAAGCTCTTGCTGGTCTTCACCTTCCCCGTGCAGCCTATTCACAGGCACAACAGGTTTGGGGATCTGTGCTTGCCCAGAGAAGGAACATCTCACGGTGCGCATCCTCGGCAGAGCCTGTTCCCGAAAAGGCAAACGTCCGGCTCCTTGTCCCACACGGAAGGTGGCAGCCCGGAAAGCTCTTGCTGGTCTTCACCTTCCCCCTGCAGCCTATTCACAGGCACAACAGGTTTTGGGATCTCTGCTTGCCCCAAGACGCAATCTCTCACGGTGCGCATCCTCGGCAGAGCCTGTTCCCGAAAAGGCAAACGTCCGGCTCCTTGTCCCACACGGAAGGTGGCAGCCCGGAAAGCTCTTGCTGGTCTTCACCTTCCCCCTGCAGCCTATTCACAGGCACAACAGGTTTTGGGATCTGTGCTTGCCCCAAGACGCAATCTCTCACGGTGCGCATCCTCGGCAGAGCCTGTTCCCGAAAAGGCAAACGTCCGGCTCCTTGTCCCACACGGAAGGTGGCAGCCCTGAAAGCTCTTGCTGGTCTTCACCTTCCCCCTGCAGCCTATTCACAGGCACAACAGGTTTTGGGATCTCTGCTTTCCCAGAGACGCAATCTCTCACGGTGCGCATCCTCGGCAGAGCCTGTTCCCGAAAAGGCAAACGTCCGGCTCCTTGTCCCACACGGAAGGTGGCAGCCCGGAAAGCTCTTGCTGGTCTTCACCTTCCCCCTGCAGCCTATTCACAGGCACAACCGCACTGGGAATCTCTGCTTTCCCAAAGACGCAATCCCTCACGGTGCGCATCCTCGGCAGAGCCTGTTCCCGAAAAGGCAAACGTCCGGCTCCTTGTCCCACACAGAAGGTGGCAGCCCTGAAAGCTCTTGCTGGTCTTCACCTTCCCCCTGCAGCCTATTCACAGGCACAACAGGTTTTGGGATCTGTGCTTGCCCAGAGAAGGAACATCTCACGGTGCGCATCCTCGGCAGAGCCTGTTCCCGAAAAGGCAAACGTCCGGCTCCTTGTCCCACATGGAAGGTGGCAGCCCGGAAAGCTCTTGCTGGTCTTCACCTTCCCCCTGCAGCCTATTCACAGGCACAACAGGTTTGGGGATCTCTGCTTGCCCAGAGAAGGAACATCTCACGGTGCGCATCCTCGGCAGAGCCTGTTCCCGAAAAGGCAAACGTCCGGTTCCTTGTCCCACACGGAAGGTGGCAGCCCTGAAAGCTGTTGCTGGTCTTCACCTTCCCCGTGCAGCCTATTCACAGGCACAACAGGTTTTGGGATCTGTGCTTGCCTCAAGACGCAATCTCTCACGGTGCGCATCCTCGGCAGAGCCTGTTCCCGAAAAGGCAAACGTCCGGCTCCTTGTCCCACACGGAAGGTGGCAGCCCTGAAAGCTCTTGCTGGTCTTCACCTTCCCCCTGCAGCCTATTCACAGGCACAACAGGTTTTGGGATCTCTGCTTTCCCAGAGACGCAATCTCTCACGGTGCGCATCCTCGGCAGAGCCTGTTCCCGAAAAGGCAAACGTCCGGCTCCTTGTCCCACACGGAAGGTGGCAGCCCGGAAAGCTCTTGCTGGTCTTCACCTTCCCCCTGCAGCCTATTCACAGGCACAACAGGTTTTGGGATCTGTGCTTGCCCAGAGAAGGAACGTCTCACGGTGCGCATCCTCGGCAGAGCCTGTTCCCGAAAAGGCAAACGTCCGGCTCCTTGTCCCACACGGAAGGTGGCAGCCCTGAAAGCTCTTGCTGGTCTTCACCTTCCCCGTGCAGCCTATTCACAGGCACAACAGGTTTTGGGATCTGTGCTTGCCCCAAGACGCAATCTCTCACGGTGCGCATCCTCGGCAGAGCCTGTTCCCGAAAAGGCAAACGTCCGGCTCCTTGTCCCACACGGAAGGTGGCAGCCCTGAAAGCTCTTGCTGGTCTTCACCTTCCCCATGCAGCCTATTCACAGGCACAACCGCACTGGGAATCTCTGCTTTCCCAAAGATGCAATCCCTCACGGTGCGCATCCTCGGCAGAGCCTGTTCCCGAAAAGGCAAACGTCCGGCTCCTTGTCCCACACGGAAGGTGGCAGCCCGGAAAGCTGTTGCTGGTCTTCACCTTCCCCCTGCAGCCTATTCACAGGCACAACAGGTTTTGGGATCTGTGCTTGCCCCAAGACGCAATCTCTCACGGTGCGCATCCTCGGCAGAGCTTGTTCCCGAAAAGGCAAACGTCCGGCTCCTTGTCCCACACGGAAGGTGGCAGCCCTGAAAGCTCTTGCTGGTCTTCACCTTCCCCCTGCAGCCTATTCACAGGCACAACAGGTTTTGGGATCTCTGCTTTCCCAGAGACGCAATCTCTCACGGTGCGCATCCTCGGCAGAGCCTGTTCCCGAAAAGGCAAACGTCCGGCTCCTTGTCCCACACGGAAGGTGGCAGCCCTGAAAGCTGTTGCTGGTCTTCACCTTCCCCCTGCAGCCTATTCACAGGCACAACCGCACTGGGAATCTCTGCTTTCCCAAAGACGCAATCCCTCACGGTGCGCATCCTCGGCAGAGCCTGTTCCCGAAAAGGCAAACGTCCGGCTACTTGTCCCACACAGAAGGTGGCAGCCCTGAAAGCTGTTGCTGGTCTTCACCTTCCCCCTGCAGCCTATTCACAGGCACAACAGGTTTTGGGATCTGTGCTTGCCCAGAGAAGGAACATCTCACGGTGCGCATCCTCGGCAGAGCCTGTTCCCGAAAAGGCAAACGTCCGGCTCCTTGTCCCACACGGAAGGTGGCAGCCCGGAAAGCTCTTGCTGGTCTTCACCTTCCCCCTGCAGCCTATTCACAGGCACAACAGGTTTGGGGATCTCTGCTTGCCCAGAGAAGGAACATCTCACGGTGCGCATCCTCGGCAGAGCCTGTTCCCGAAAAGGCAAACGTCCGGCTCCTTGTCCCACACGGAAGGTGGCAGCCCTGAAAGCTCTTGCTGGTCTTCACCTTCCCCCTGCAGCCTATTCACAGGCACAACAGGTTTTGGGATCTCTGCTTGCCCAGAGAAGGAACGTCTCACGGTGCGCATCCTCGGCAGAGCCTGTTCCCGAAAAGGCAAACGTCCGGCTCCTTGTCCCACACGGAAGGTGGCAGCCCGGAAAGCTCTTGCTGGTCTTCACCTTCCCCGTGCAGCCTATTCACAGGCACAACAGGTTTTGGGATCTCTGCTTGCCCCAAGACGCAATCTCTCACGGTGCGCATCCTCGGCAGAGCCTGTTCCCGAAAAGGCAAACGTCCGGCTCCTTGTCCCACACGGAAGGTGGCAGCCCTGAAAGCTGTTGCTGGTCTTCACCTTCCCCCTGCAGCCTATTCACAGGCACAACAGGTTTGGGGATCTCTGCTTTCCCAGAGACGCAATCTCTCACGGTGCGCATCCTCGGCAGAGCCTGTTCCCGAAAAGGCAAACGTCCGGCTCCTTGTCCCACACGGAAGGTGGCAGCCCTGAAAGCTCTTGCTGGTCTTCACCTTCCCCCTGCAGCCTATTCACAGGCACAACAGGTTTTGGGATCTGTGCTTGCCCAGAGAAGGAACATCTCACGGTGCGCATCCTCGGCAGAGCCTGTTCCCGAAAAGGCAAACGTCCGGCTCCTTGTCCCACACGGAAGGTGGCAGCCCTGAAAGCTGTTGCTGGTCTTCACCTTCCCCGTGCAGCCTATTCACAGGCACAACCGCACTGGGAATCTCTGCTTTCCCAGAGACGCAATCTCTCACGGTGCGCATCCTCGGCAGAGCCTGTTCCCGAAAAGGCAAACGTCCGGCTCCTTGTCCCACACGGAAGGTGGCAGCCCTGAAAGCTCTTGCTGGTCTTCACCTTCCCCCTGCAGCCTATTCACAGGCACAACAGGTTTTGGGATCTCTGCTTGCCCAGAGAAGGAACGTCTCACGGTGCGCATCCTCGGCAGAGCCTGTTCCCGAAAAGGCAAACGTCCGGCTCCTTGTCCCACACGGAAGGTGGCAGCCCTGAAAGCTCTTGCTGGTCTTCACCTTCCCCCTGCAGCCTATTCACAGGCACAACAGGTTTGGGGATCTCTGCTTGCCCAGAGACGCAATCTCTCACGGTGCGCATCCTCGGCAGAGCCTGTTCCAGAACAGGCAAACGTCCGGCTCCTTGTCCCACACGGAAGGTGGCAGCCCGGAAAGCTCTTGCTGGTCTTCACCTTCCCCGTGCAGCCTATTCACAGGCACAACCGCACTGGGAATCTCTGCTTTCCCAGAGACGCAATCTCTCACGGTGCGCATCCTCGGCAGAGCCTGTTCCCGAAAAGGCAAACGTCCGGCTCCTTGTCCCACACGGAAGGTGGCAGCCCTGAAAGCTCTTGCTGGTCTTCACCTTCCCCCTGCAGCCTATTCACAGGCACAACAGGGTTTGGGATCTGTGCTTGCCCAGAGAAGGAACATCTCACGGTGCGCATCCTCGGCAGAGCCTGTTCCCGAAAAGGCAAACGTCCGGCTCCTTGTCCCACACGGAAGGTGGCAGCCCTGAAAGCTCTTGCTGGTCTTCACCTTCCCCCTGCAGCCTATTCACAGGCACAACAGGTTTTGGGATCTCTGCTTTCCCAAAGACGCAATCCCTCACGGTGCGCATCCTCGGCAGAGCTTGTACCCGAAAAGGCAAACG
Source organism: Haliaeetus albicilla (assembly GCF_947461875.1). Taxonomy (NCBI): domain Eukaryota; kingdom Metazoa; phylum Chordata; class Aves; order Accipitriformes; family Accipitridae; genus Haliaeetus; species Haliaeetus albicilla. The sequence continues at coordinate 5,404,983 of NC_091512.1, forward strand.
TCCGGCTCCTTGTCCCACACGGAAGGTGGCAGCCCTGAAAGCTCTTGCTGGTCTTCACCTTCCCCCTGCAGCCTATTCACAGGCACAACAGGTTTTGGGATCTGTGCTTGCCCAGAGAAGGAACATCTCACGGTGCGCATCCTCGGCAGAGCCTGTTCCTGAAAAGGCAAACGTCCGGCTCCTTGTCCCACACGGAAGGTGGCAGCCCGGAAAGCTCTTGCTGGTCTTCACCTTCCCCCTGCAGCCTATTCACAGGCACAACAGGTTTTGGGATCTCTGCTTTCCCAGAGACGCAATCTCTCACGGTGCGCATCCTCGGCAGAGCCTGTTCCCGAAAAGGCAAACGTCCGGCTCCTTGTCCCACACGGAAGGTGGCAGCCCTGAAAGCTGTTGCTGGTCTTCACCTTCCCCCTGCAGCCTATTCACAGGCACAACCGCACTGGGAATCTCTGCTTTCCCAGAGACGCAATCTCTCACAGTGCGCATCCTCGGCAGAGCCTGTTCCCGAAAAGGCAAACGTCCGGCTCCTTGTCCCACACGGAAGGTGGCAGCCCTGAAAGCTCTTGCTGGTCTTCACCTTCCCCCTGCAGCCTATTCACAGGCACAACAGGTTTTGGGATCTCTGCTTGCCCAGAGAAGGAACATCTCACGGTGCGCATCCTCGGCAGAGCCTGTTCCCGAAAAGGCAAACGTCCGGCTCCTTGTCCCACACGGAAGGTGGCAGCCCTGAAAGCTGTTGCTGGTCTTCACCTTCCCCCTGCAGCCTATTCACAGGCACAACAGGTTTTGGGATCTCTGCTTTCCCAGAGACGCAATCTCTCACGGTGCGCATCCTCGGCAGAGCCTGTTCCCGAAAAGGCAAACGTCCGGCTCCTTGTCCCACACGGAAGGTGGCAGCCCTGAAAGCTCTTGCTGGTCTTCACCTTCCCCGTGCAGCCTATTCACAGGCACAACAGGTTTTGGGATCTGTGCTTGCCCCAAGACGCAATCTCTCACGGTGCGCATCCTCGGCAGAGCCTGTTCCCGAAAAGGCAAACGTCCGGCTCCTTGTCCCACACGGAAGGTGGCAGCCCGGAAAGCTGTTGCTGGTCTTCACCTTCCCCCTGCAGCCTATTCACAGGCACAACAGGTTTTGGGATCTGTGCTTGCCCAGAGAAGGAACATCTCACGGTGCGCATCCTCGGCAGAGCCTGTTCCCGAAAAGGCAAACGTCCGGCTCCTTGTCCCACACGGAAGGTGGCAGCCCTGAAAGCTGTTGCTGGTCTTCACCTTCCCCCTGCAGCCTATTCACAGGCACAACAGGTTTGGGGATCTCTGCTTTCCCAAAGACGCAATCTCTCACGGTGCGCATCCTCGGCAGAGCCTGTTCCAGAACAGGCAAACGTCCGGCTCCTTGTCCCACACGGAAGGTGGCAGCCCGGAAAGCTGTTGCTGGTCTTCACCTTCCCCCTGCAGCCTATTCACAGGCACAACAGGTTTTGGGATCTCTCCTTGCCCAGAGAAGGAACATCTCACGGTGCGCATCCTCGGCAGAGCCTGTTCCCGAAAAGGCAAACGTCCGGCTCCTTGTCCCACACGGAAGGTGGCAGCCCTGAAACCTCTTGCTGGTCTTCACCTTCCCCCTGCAGCCTATTCACAGGCACAACAGGTTTTGGCATCTGTGCTTGCCCCAAGACGCAATCTCTCACGGTGCGCATCCTCGGCAGAGCCTGTTCCCGAAAAGGCAAACGTCCGGCTCCTTGTCCCACACGGAAGGTGGCAGCCCTGAAAGCTCTTGCTGGTCTTCACCTTCCCCGTGCAGCCTATTCACAGGCACAACAGGTTTTGGGATCTGTGCTTGCCCCAAGACGCAATCTCTCACGGTGCGCATCCTCGGCAGAGCCTGTTCCCGAAAAGGCAAACGTCCGGCTCCTTGTCCCACACGGAAGGTGGCAGCCCGGAAAGCTGTTGCTGGTCTTCACCTTCCCCCTGCAGCCTATTCACAGGCACAACAGGTTTTGGGATCTCTGCTTTCCCAGAGACGCAATCTCTCACGGTGCGCATCCTCGGCAGAGCCTGTTCCCGAAAAGGCAAACGTCCGGCTCCTTGTCCCACACGGAAGGTGGCAGCCCTGAAAGCTCTTGCTGGTCTTCACCTTCCCCCTGCAGCCTATTCACAGGCACAACAGGTTTTGGGATCTGTGCTTGCCCAGAGAAGGAACATCTCACGGTGCGCATCCTCGGCAGAGCCTGTTCCCGAAAAGGCAAACGTCCGGCTCCTTGTCCCACACGGAAGGTGGCAGCCCTGAAAGCTGTTGCTGGTCTTCACCTTCCCCCTGCAGCCTATTCACAGGCACAACAGGTTTTCGGATCTCTGCTTGCCCAGAGACGCAATCTCTCACGGTGCGCATCCTCGGCACAGCCTGTTCCAGAAAAGGCAAACGTCCGGCTCCTTGTCCCACACGGAAGGTGGCAGCCCTGAAAGCTGTTGCTGGTCTTCACCTTCCCCCTGCAGCCTATTCACAGGCACAACAGGTTTTGGGATCTCTCCTTGCCCAGAGAAGGAACATGTCACGGTGCGCATCCTCGGCAGAGCCTGTTCCCGAAAAGGCAAACGTCCGGCTCCTTGTCCCACACGGAAGGTGGCAGCCCTGAAAGCTGTTGCTGGTCTTCACCTTCCCCCTGCAGCCTATTCACAGGCACAACAGGTTTTCGGATCTCTGCTTGCCCAGAGACGCAATCTCTCACGGTGCGCATCCTCGGCAGAGCCTGTTCCAGAACAGGCAAACGTCCGGCTCCTTGTCCCACACGGAAGGTGGCAGCCCGGAAAGCTGTTGCTGGTCTTCACCTTCCCCCTGCAGCCTATTCACAGGCACAACAGGTTTTCGGATCTCTGCTTGCCCAGAGACGCAATCTCTCACGGTGCGCATCCTCGGCAGAGCCTGTTCCAGAACAGGCAAACGTCCGGCTCCTTGTCCCACACGGAAGGTGGCAGCCCGGAAAGCTGTTGCTGGTCTTCACCTTCCCCCTGCAGCCTATTCACAGGCACAACAGGTTTTGGGATCTGTGCTTGCCCAGAGAAGGAACATCTCACGGTGCACATCCTCGGCAGAGCCTGTTCCCGAAAAGGCAAACGTCCGGCTCCTTGTCCCACACGGAAGGTGGCAGCCCTGAAAGCTGTTGCTGGTCTTCACCTTCCCCCTGCAGCCTATTCACAGGCACAACAGGTTTTGGGATCTGTGCTTGCCCAGAGAAGGAACATCTCACGGTGCGCATCCTCGGCAGAGCCTGTTCCCGAAAAGGCAAACGTCCGGCTCCTTGTCCCACACGGAAGGTGGCAGCCCTGAAAGCTGTTGCTGGTCTTCACCTTCCCCCTGCAGCCTATTCACAGGCACAACAGGTTTTCGGATCTGTGCTTGCCCAGAGACGCAATCTCTCACGGTGCGCATCCTCGGCAGAGCCTGTTCCAGAACAGGCAAACGTCCGGCTCCTTGTCCCACACGGAAGGTGGCAGCCCGGAAAGCTGTTGCTGGTCTTCACCTTCCCCCTGCAGCCTATTCACAGGCACAACAGGTTTTGGGATCTGTGCTTGCCCAGAGAAGGAACATCTCACGGTGCGCATCCTCGGCAGAGCCTGTTCCCGAAAAGGCAAACGTCCGGCTCCTTGTCCCACACGGAAGGTGGCAGCCCTGAAAGCTGTTGCTGGTCTTCACCTTCCCCCTGCAGCCTATTCACAGGCACAACAGGTTTTCGGATCTCTGCTTGCCCAGAGACGCAATCTCTCACGGTGCGCATCCTCAGCAGAGCCTGTTCCAGAACAGGCAAACGTCCGGCTCCTTGTCCCACACGGAAGGTGGCAGCCCGGAAAGCTGTTGCTGGTCTTCACCTTCCCCCTGCAGCCTATTCACAGGCACAACAGGTTTTCGGATCTCTGCTTGCCCAGAGACGCAATCTCTCACGGTGCGCATCCTCGGCAGAGCCTGTTCCAGAACAGGCAAACGTCCGGCTCCTTGTCCCACACGGAAGGTGGCAGCCCGGAAAGCTGTTGCTGGTCTTCACCTTCCCCCTGCAGCCTATTCACAGGCACAACAGGTTTTCGGATCTCTGCTTGCCCAGAGACGCAATCTCTCACGGTGCGCATCCTCGGCAGAGCCTGTTCCAGAACAGGCAAACGTCCGGCTCCTTGTCCCACACGGAAGGTGGCAGCCCGGAAAGCTGTTGCTGGTCTTCACCTTCCCCGTGCAGCCTATTCACAGGCACAACAGGTTTTGGGATCTGTGCTTGCCCAGAGAAGGAACATCTCACGGTGCACATCCTCGGCAGAGCCTGTTCCCGAAAAGGCAAACGTCCGGCTCCTTGTCCCACACGGAAGGTGGCAGCCCGGAAAGCTGTTGCTGGTCTTCACCTTCCCCCTGCAGCCTATTCACAGGCACAACAGGTTTTGGGATCTGTGCTTGCCCAGAGAAGGAACATCTCACGGTGCGCATCCTCGGCAGAGCCTGTTCCCGAAAAGGCAAACGTCCGGCTCCTTGTCCCACACGGAAGGTGGCAGCCCTGAAAGCTGTTGCTGGTCTTCACCTTCCCCCTGCAGCCTATTCACAGGCACAACAGGTTTTCGGATCTCTGCTTGCCCAGAGACGCAATCTCTCACGGTGCGCATCCTCGGCAGAGCCTGTTCCAGAACAGGCAAACGTCCGGCTCCTTGTCCCACACGGAAGGTGGCAGCCCGGAAAGCTGTTGCTGGTCTTCACCTTCCCCCTGCAGCCTATTCACAGGCACAACAGGTTTTGGGATCTGTGCTTGCCCAGAGAAGGAACATCTCACGGTGCACATCCTCGGCAGAGCCTGTTCCCGAAAAGGCAAACGTCCGGCTCCTTGTCCCACACGGAAGGTGGCAGCCCTGAAAGCTGTTGCTGGTCTTCATCTTCCCCCTGCAGCCTATTCACAGGCACAACAGGTTTTCGGATCTCTGCTTGCCCAGAGACGCAATCTCTCACGGTGCGCATCCTCGGCAGAGCCTGTTCCAGAACAGGCAAACGTCCGGCTCCTTGTCCCACACGGAAGGTGGCAGCCCGGAAAGCTCTTGCTGGTCTTCACCTTCCCCCTGCAGCCTATTCACAGGCACAACAGGTTTTGGGATCTCTGCTTGCCCAGAGAAGGAACATCTCACGGTGCGCATCCTCGGCAGAGCCTGTTCCCGAAAAGGCAAACGTCCGGCTCCTTGTCCCACACGGAAGGTGGCAGCCCTGAAAGCTCTTGCTGGTCTTCACCTTCCCCGTGCAGCCTATTCACAGGCACAACAGGTTTTGGGATCTGTGCTTGCCCCAAGACGCAATCTCTCACGGTGCGCATCCTCGGCAGAGCCTGTTCCCGAAAAGGCAAACGTCCGGCTCCTTGTCCCACACGGAAGGTGGCAGCCCTGAAAGCTCTTGCTGGTCTTCACCTTCCCCCTGCAGCCTATTCACAGGCACAACAGGTTTTGGCATCTGTGCTTGCCCCAAGACGCAATCTCTCACGGTGCGCATCCTCGGCAGAGCCTGTTCCCGAAAAGGCAAACGTCCGGCTCCTTGTCCCACACGGAAGGTGGCAGCCCGGAAAGCTGTTGCTGGTCTTCACCTTCCCCCTGCAGCCTATTCACAGGCACAACAGGTTTTGGGATCTCTGCTTTCCCAGAGACGCAATCTCTCACGGTGCGCATCCTCGGCAGAGCCTGTTCCCGAAAAGGCAAACGTCCGGCTCCTTGTCCCACACGGAAGGTGGCAGCCCTGAAAGCTCTTGCTGGTCTTCACCTTCCCCCTGCAGCCTATTCACAGGCACAACAGGTTTTGGGATCTCTGCTTGCCCAGAGAAGGAACATCTCACGGTGCGCATCCTCGGCAGAGCCTGTTCCCGAAAAGGCAAACGTCCGGCTCCTTGTCCCACACGGAAGGTGGCAGCCCTGAAAGCTCTTGCTGGTCTTCACCTTCCCCCTGCAGCCTATTCACAGGCACAACAGGTTTTCGGATCTCTGCTTGCCCAGAGACGCAATCTCTCACGGTGCGCATCCTCGGCAGAGCCTGTTCCAGAACAGGCAAACGTCCGGCTCCTTGTCCCACACGGAAGGTGGCAGCCCTGAAAGCTGTTGCTGGTCTTCACCTTCCCCCTGCAGCCTATTCACAGGCACAACAGGTTTTGGAATCTCTGCTTTCCCAGAGACGCAATCTCTCACGGTGCGCATCCTCGGCAGAGCCTGTTCCCGAAAAGGCAAACGTCCGGCTCCTTGTCCAACACGGAAGGTGGCAGCCCTGAAAGCTCTTGCTGGTCTTCACCTTCCCCCTGCAGCCTATTCACAGGCACAACAGGTTTTGGGATCTCTGCTTTCCCAGAGACGCAATCTCTCACGGTGCGCATCCTCGGCAGAGCCTGTTCCCGAAAAGGCAAACGTCCGGCTCCTTGTCCCACACGGAAGGTGGCAGCCCTGAAAGCTGTTGCTGGTCTTCACCTTCCCCGTGCAGCCTATTCACAGGCACAACCGCACTGGGAATCTCTGCTTTCCCAGAGACGCAATCTCTCACGGTGCGCATCCTCGGCAGAGCCTGTTCCCGAAAAGGCAAACGTCCGGCTCCTTGTCCCACACGGAAGGTGGCAGCCCGGAAAGCTCTTGCTGGTCTTCACCTTCCCCCTGCAGCCTATTCACAGGCACAACAGGTTTTGGGATCTCTGCTTGCCCCAAGACGCAATCTCTCACGGTGCGCATCCTCGGCAGAGCCTGTTCCCGAAAAGGCAAACGTCCGGCTCCTTGTCCCACACGGAAGGTGGCAGCCCTGAAAGCTCTTGCTGGTCTTCACCTTCCCCCTGCAGCCTATTCACAGGCACAACAGGTTTTGGGCTCTCTGCTTTCCCAGAGACGCAATCTCTCACGGTGCGCATCCTCGGCAGAGCCTGTTCCCGAAAAGGCAAACGTCCGGCTCCTTGTCCCACACGGAAGGTGGCAGCCCTGAAAGCTGTTGCTGGTCTTCACCTTCCCCCTGCAGCCTATTCACAGGCACAACAGGTTTTGGAATCTCTGCTTTCCCAGAGACGCAATCTCTCACAGTGCACATCCTCGGCAGAGCCTGTTCCCGAAAAGGCAAACGTCCGGCTCCTTGTCCCACACGGAAGGTGGCAGCCCTGAAAGCTGTTGCTGGTCTTCACCTTCCCCCTGCAGCCTATTCACAGGCACAACAGGTTTTGGGATCTCTGCTTTCCCAGAGACGCAATCTCTCACGGTGCGCATCCTCGGCAGAGCTTGTTCCCGAAAAGGCAAACGTCCGGCTCCTTGTCCCACACGGAAGGTGGCAGCCCGGAAAGCTGTTGCTGGTCTTCACCTTCCCCGTGCAGCCTATTCACAGGCACAACCGCACTGGGAATCTCTGCTTCCCCAAAGACGCAATCCCTCAAGGTGCGCATCCTCGGCAGAGCCTGTTCCCGAAAAGGCAAACGTCCGGCTCCTTGTCCCACACGGAAGGTGGCAGACCTGAAAGCTGTTGCTGGTCTTCACCTTCCCCCTGCAGCCTATTCACAGGCACAACAGGTTTTGGGATCTCTGCTTTCCCAGAGACGCAATCTCTCACAGTGCGCATCCTCGGCAGAGCCTGTTCCCGAAAAGGCAAACGTCCGGCTCCTTGTCCCACACGGAAGGTGGCAGCCCTGAAAGCTGTTGCTGGTCTTCACCTTCCCCCTGCAGCCTATTCACAGGCACAACAGGTTTTGGGATCTCTGCTTTCCCAGAGACGCAATCTCTCACGGTGCGCATCCTCGGCAGAGCTTGTTCCCGAAAAGGCAAACGTCCGGCTCCTTGTCCCACACGGAAGGTGGCAGCCCGGAAAGCTGTTGCTGGTCTTCACCTTCCCCGTGCAGCCTATTCACAGGCACAACCGCACTGGGAATCTCTGCTTTCCCAAAGACGCAATCCCTCACAGTGCGCATCCTCGGCAGAGCCTGTTCCCGAAAAGGCAAACGTCCGGCTCCTTGTCCCACACGGAAGGTGGCAGCCCGGAAAGCTGTTGCTGGTCTTCACCTTCCCCCTGCAGCCTATTCACAGGCACAACCGCACTGGGAATCTCTGCTTTCCCAAAGACGCAATCCCTCACGGTGCGCATCCTCGGCTGAGCCTGTTCCTGAAAAGGCAAACGTCCGGCTCCTTGTCCCACACGGAAGGTGGCAGCCCTGAAAGCTCTTGCTGGTCTTCACCTTCCCCCTGCAGCCTATTCACAGGCACAACAGGTTTTGGGATCTGTGCTTGCCCAGAGAAGGAACATCTCACGGTGCGCATCCTCGGCAGAGCCTGTTCCCGAAAAGGCAAACGTCCGGCTCCTTGTCCCACACGGAAGGTGGCAGCCCGGAAAGCTCTTGCTGGTCTTCACCTTCCCCCTGCAGCCTATTCACAGGCACAACAGGTTTTGGGATCTGTGCTTGCCCAGAGAAGGAACATCTCACGGTGCGCATCCTCGGCAGAGCCTGTTCCCGAAAAGGCAAACGTCCGGCTCCTTGTCCCACACGGAAGGTGGCAGCCCTGAAAGCTCTTGCTGGTCTTCACCTTCCCCCTGCAGCCTATTCACAGGCACAACAGGTTTGGGGATCTCTGCTTTCCCAGAGACGCAATCTCTCACGGTGCGCATCCTCGGCAGAGCTTGTTCCCGAAAAGGCAAACGTCCGGCTCCTTGTCCCACATGGAAGGTGGCAGCCCTGAAAGCTGTTGCTGGTCTTCACCTTCCCCCTGCAGCCTATTCACAGGCACAACCGCACTGGGAATCTCTGCTTTCCCAAAGACGCAATCCCTCACGGTGCGCATCCTCGGCAGAGCCTGTTCCCGAAAAGGCAAACGTCCGGCTCCTTGTCCCACACGGAAGGTGGCAGCCCGGAAAGCTGTTGCTGGTCTTCACCTTCCTCGTACAGCCTATTCACAGGCACAACCGCACTGGGAATCTCTGCTTTCCCAAAGACGCAATCCCTCACGGTGCGCATCCTCGGCAGAGCCTGTTCCTGAAAAGGCAAACGTCCGGCTCCTTGTCCCACACGGAAGGTGGCAGCCCGGAAAGCTCTTGCTGGTCTTCACCTTCCCCCTGCAGCCTATTCACAGGCACAACAGGTTTGGGGATCTGTGCTTGCCCACAGAAGGAACATCTCACGGTGCGCATCCTCGGCAGAGCCTGTTCCCGAAAAGGCAAACGTCCGGCTCCTTGTCCCACACGGAAGGTGGCAGCCCGGAAAGCTCTTGCTGGTCTTCACCTTCCCCCTGCAGCCTATTCACAGGCACAACAGGTTTTGGGATCTCTGCTTGCCCAGAGAAGGAACATCTCACGGTGCGCATCCTCGGCAGAGCCTGTTCCCGAAAAGGCAAACGTCCGGCTCCTTGTCCCACACGGAAGGTGGCAGCCCTGAAAGCTCTTGCTGGTCTTCACCTTCCCCCTGCAGCCTATTCACAGGCACAACCGCACTGGGAATCTCTGCTTTCCCAAAGACGCAATCTCTCACGGTGCGCATCCTCGGCAGAGCCTGTTCCAGAACAGGCAAACGTCCGGCTCCTTGTCCCACACGGAAGGTGGCAGCCCGGAAAGCTCTTGCTGGTCTTCACCTTCCCCGTGCAGCCTATTCACAGGCACAACAGGTTTTGGGATCTGTGCTTGCCCAGAGAAGGAACATCTCACGGTGCGCATCCTCGGCAGAGCCTGTTCCCGAAAAGGCAAACGTCCGGCTCCTTGTCCCACACGGAAGGTGGCAGCCCTGAAAGCTCTTGCTGGTCTTCACCTTCCCCCTGCAGCCTATTCACAGGCACAACAGGTTTTGGGATCTCTGCTTGCCCCAAGACGCAATCTCTCACGGTGCGCATCCTCGGCAGAGCCTGTTCCCGAAAAGGCAAACGTCCGGCTCCTTGTCCCACACGGAAGGTGGCAGCCCTGAAAGCTCTTGCTGGTCTTCACCTTCCCCCTGCAGCCTATTCACAGGCACAACAGGTTTTGGGATCTCTGCTTTCCCAGAGACGCAATCTCTCACAGTGCACATCCTCGGCAGAGCCTGTTCCCGAAAAGGCAAACGTCCGGCTCCTTGTCCCACACGGAAGGTGGCAGCCCGGAAAGCTGTTGCTGGTCTTCACCTTCCCCCTGCAGCCTATTCACAGGCACAACAGGTTTTGGGATCTGTGCTTGCCCAGAGAAGGAACATCTCACGGTGCGCATCCTCGGCAGAGCCTGTTCCCGAAAAGGCAAACGTCCGGCTCCTTGTCCCACACGGAAGGTGGCAGCCCGGAAAGCTGTTGCTGGTCTTCACCTTCCCCCTGCAGCCTATTCACAGGCACAACAGGTTTGGGGATCTCTGCTTTCCCAAAGACGCAATCTCTCACGGTGCGCATCCTCGGCAGAGCCTGTTCCCGAAAAGGCAAACGTCCGGCTCCTTGTCCCACACGGAAGGTGGCAGCCCGGAAAGCTCTTGCTGGTCTTCACCTTCCCCCTGCAGCCTATTCACAGGCACAACAGGTTTTGGGATCTCTGCTTTCCCAGAGACGCAATCTCTCACGGTGCGCATCCTCGGCAGAGCCTGTTCCCGAAAAGGCAAACGTCCGGCTCCTTGTCCCACACGGAAGGTGGCAGCCCGGAAAGCTCTTGCTGGTCTTCACCTTCCCCCTGCAGCCTATTCACAGGCACAACAGGTTTGGGGATCTCTGCTTTCCCAGAGACGCAATCTCTCACAGTGCACATCCTCGGCAGAGCCTGTTCCCGAAAAGGCAAACGTCCGGCTCCTTGTCCCACACGGAAGGTGGCAGCCCTGAAAGCTCTTGCTGGTCTTCACCTTCCCCCTGCAGCCTATTCACAGGCACAACAGGTTTTGGGATCTCTGCTTTCCCAGAGACGCAATCTCTCACGGTGCGCATCCTCGGCAGAGCTTGTTCCCGAAAAGGCAAACGTCCGGCTCCTTGTCCCACACGGAAGGTGGCAGCCCGGAAAGCTGTTGCTGGTCTTCACCTTCCCCGTGCAGCCTATTCACAGGCACAACCGCACTGGGAATCTCTGCGTTCCCAAAGACGCAATCCCTCACGGTGCGCATCCTCGGCAGAGCCTGTTCCCGAAAAGGCAAACGTCCGGCTCCTTGTCCCACACGGAAGGTGGCAGCCCGGAAAGCTGTTGCTGGTCTTCACCTTCCCCGTGCAGCCTATTCACAGGCACAACCGCACTGGGAATCTCTGCTTTCCCAAAGACGCAATCCCTCACGGTGCGCATCCTCGGCAGAGCCTGTTCCTGAAAAGGCAAACGTCCGGCTCCTTGTCCCACACGGAAGGTGGCAGCCCGGAAAGCTCTTGCTGGTCTTCACCTTCCCCCTGCAGCCTATTCACAGGCACAACAGGTTTGGGGATCTGTGCTTGCCCACAGAAGGAACATCTCACGGTGCGCATCCTCGGCAGAGCCTGTTCCCGAAAAGGCAAACGTCCGGCTCCTTGTCCCACACGGAAGGTGGCAGCCCTGAAAGCTCTTGCTGGTCTTCACCTTCCCCCTGCAGCCTATTCACAGGCACAACAGGTTTTGGGATCTCTGCTTGCCCAGAGAAGGAACATCTCACGGTGCGCATCCTCGGCAGAGCCTGTTCCCGAAAAGGCAAACGTCCGGCTCCTTGTCCCACACGGAAGGTGGCAGCCCGGAAAGCTCTTGCTGGTCTTCACCTTCCCCCTGCAGCCTATTCACAGGCACAACAGGTTTTGGGATCTCTGCTTGCCCAGAGAAGGAACATCTCACGGTGCGCATCCTCGGCAGAGCCTGTTCCCGAAAATGCAAACGTCCGGCTCCTTGTCCCACACGGAAGGTGGCAGCCCGGAAAGCTGTTGCTGGTCTTCACCTTCCCCCTGCAGCCTATTCACAGGCACAACAGGTTTTGGGATCTGTGCTTGCCCAGAGAAGGAACATCTCACGGTGCGCATCCTCGGCAGAGCCTGTTCCCGAAAAGGCAAAGGTCCGGCTCCTTGTCCCACACGGAAGGTGGCAGCCCGGAAAGCTGTTGCTGGTCTTCACCTTCCCCCTGCAGCCTATTCACAGGCACAACAGGTTTTGGGATCTCTGCTTTCCCAGAGACGCAATCTCTCACAGTGCGCATCCTCGGCAGAGCCTGTTCCCGAAAAGGCAAACGTCCGGCTCCTTGTCCCACACGGAAGGTGGCAGCCCTGAAAGCTCTTGCTGGTCTTCACCTTCCCCCTGCAGCCTATTCACAGGCACAACAGGTTTTGGGATCTCTGCTTTCCCAGAGATGCAATCTCTCACGGTGCGCATCCTCGGCAGAGCTTGTTCCCGAAAAGGCAAACGTCCGGCTCCTTGTCCCACATGGAAGGTGGCAGCCCTGAAAGCTGTTGCTGGTCTTCACCTTCCCCCTGCAGCCTATTCACAGGCACAACCGCACTGGGAATCTCTGCTTTCCCAAAGACGCAATCCCTCACGGTGCGCATCCTCGGCAGAGCCTGTTCCCGAAAAGGCAAACGTCCGGCTCCTTGTCCCACACGGAAGGTGGCAGCCCGGAAAGCTGTTGCTGGTCTTCACCTTCCCCGTGCAGCCTATTCACAGGCACAACCGCACTGGGAATCTCTGCTTTCCCAAAGACGCAATCCCTCACGGTGCGCATCCTCGGCAGAGCCTGTTCCTGAAAAGGCAAACGTCCGGCTCCTTGTCCCACACGGAAGGTGGCAGCCCGGAAAGCTCTTGCTGGTCTTCACCTTCCCCCTGCAGCCTATTCACAGGCACAACAGGTTTTGGGATCTGTGCTTGCCCACAGAAGGAACATCTCACGGTGCGCATCCTCGGCAGAGCCTGTTCCCGAAAAGGCAAACGTCCGGCTCCTTGTCCCACACGGAAGGTGGCAGCCCGGAAAGCTCTTGCTGGTCTTCACCTTCCCCGTGCAGCCTATTCACAGGCACAACCGCACTGGGAATCTCTGCTTTCCCAGAGACGCAATCTCTCACGGTGCGCATCCTCGGCAGAGCCTGTTCCCGAAAAGGCAAACGTCCGGCTCCTTGTCCCACACGGAAGGTGGCAGCCCTGAAAGCTCTTGCTGGTCTTCACCTTCCCCCTGCAGCCTATTCACAGGCACAACAGGTTTGGGGATCTCTGCTTTCCCAGAGACGCAATCTCTCACAGTGCACATCCTCGGCAGAGCCTGTTCCCGAAAAGGCAAACGTCCGGCTCCTTGTCCCACACGGAAGGTGGCAGCCCGGAAAGCTCTTGCTGGTCTTCACCTTCCCCCTGCAGCCTATTCACAGGCACAACAGGTTTTGGGATCTCTGCTTTCCCAGAGACGCAATCTCTCACGGTGCGCATCCTCGGCAGAGCTTGTTCCCGAAAAGGCAAACGTCCGGCTCCTTGTCCCACACGGAAGGTGGCAGCCCGGAAAGCTGTTGCTGGTCTTCACCTTCCCCCTGCAGCCTATTCACAGGCACAACCGCACTGGGAATCTCTGCTTTCCCAAAGACGCAATCCCTCACGGTGCGCATCCTCGGCAGAGCCTGTTCCCGAAAAGGCAAACGTCCGGCTCCTTGTCCCACGCGGAAGGTGGCAGCCCGGAAAGCTCTTGCTGGTCTTCACCTTCCCCGTGCAGCCTATTCACAGGCACAACCGCACTGGGTATCTCTGCTTTCCCAAAGACGCAATCCCTCACGGTGCGCATCCTCGGCAGAGCCTGTTCCTGAAAAGGCAAACGTCCGGCTCCTTGTCCCACATGGAAGGTGGCAGCCCGGAAAGCTCTTGCTGGTCTTCACCTTCCCCCTGCAGCCTATTCACAGGCACAACAGGTTTTGGGATCTCTGCTTGCCCAGAGAAGGAACATCTCACGGTGCGCATCCTCGGCAGAGCCTGTTCCCGAAAAGGCAAACGTCCGGCTCCTTGTCCCACACGGAAGGTGGCAGCCCGGAAAGCTCTTGCTGGTCTTCACCTTCCCCCTGCAGCCTATTCACAGGCACAACAGGTTTGGGGATCTGTGCTTGCCCACAGAAGGAACATCTCACGGTGCGCATCCTCGGCAGAGCCTGTTCCCGAAAAGGCAAACGTCCGGCTCCTTGTCCCACACGGAAGGTGGCAGCCCTGAAAGCTCTTGCTGGTCTTCACCTTCCCCCTGCAGCCTATTCACAGGCACAACAGGTTTTGGGATCTCTGCTTTCCCAGAGAAGGAACATCTCACGGTGCGCATCCTCGGCAGAGCCTGTTCCCGAAAAGGCAAACGTCCGGCTCCTTGTCCCACACGGAAGGTGGCAGCCCGGAAAGCTGTTGCTGGTCTTCACCTTCCCCCTGCAGCCTATTCACAGGCACAACAGGTTTGGGGATCTCTGCTTGCCCAGAGAAGGAACATCTCACGGTGCGCATCCTCGGCAGAGCCTGTTCCCGAAAAGGCAAACGTCCGGCTCCTTGTCCCACACGGAAGGTGGCAGCCCGGAAAGCTGTTGCTGGTATTCACCTTCCCCCTGCAGCCTATTCACAGGCCCAACAGGTTTTGGGATCTCTGCTTTCCCAGAGACGCAATCTCTCACAGTGCGCATCCTCGGCAGAGCCTGTTCCCGAAAAGGCAAACGTCCGGCTCCTTGTCCCACACGGAAGGTGGCAGCCCGGAAAGCTCTTGCTGGTCTTCACCTTCCCCCTGCAGCCTATTCACAGGCACAACAGGTTTTGGGATCTCTGCTTTCCCAGAGACGCAATCTCTCACGGTGCGCATCCTCGGCAGAGCTTGTTCCCGAAAAGGCAAACGTCCGGCTCCTTGTCCCACATGGAAGGTGGCAGCCCTGAAAGCTGTTGCTGGTCTTCACCTTCCCCCTGCAGCCTATTCACAGGCACAACCGCACTGGGAATCTCTGCTTTCCCAAAGACGCAATCCCTCACAGTGCGCATCCTCGGCAGAGCCTGTTCCCGAAAAGGCAAACGTCCGGCTCCTTGTCCCACACGGAAGGTGGCAGCCCGGAAAGCTGTTGCTGGTCTTCACCTTCCCCCTGCAGCCTATTCACAGGCACAACAGGTTTGGGGATCTCTGCTTTCCCAAAGACGCAATCTCTCACGGTGCGCATCCTCGGCAGAGCCTGTTCCAGAACAGGCAAACGTCCGGCTCCTTGTCCCACACGGAAGGTGGCAGCCCGGAAAGCTCTTCCTGGTCTTCACCTTCCCCCTGCAGCCTATTCACAGGCACAACAGGTTTTGGGATCTGTGCTTGCCCAGAGAAGGAACATCTCACGGTGCGCATCCTCGGCAGAGCCTGTTCCCGAAAAGGCAAACGTCCGGCTCCTTGTCCCACACGGAAGGTGGCAGCCCTGAAAGCTCTTGCTGGTCTTCACCTTCCCCGTGCAGCCTATTCACAGGCACAACAGGTTTTGGGATCTGTGCTTGCCCCAAGACGCAATCTCTCACGGTGCGCATCCTCGGCAGAGCCTGTTCCCGAAAAGGCAAACGTCCGGCTCCTTGTCCCACACGGAAGGTGGCAGCCCTGAAAGCTCTTGCTGGTCTTCACCTTCCCCCTGCAGCCTATTCACAGGCACAACAGGTTTTGGGATCTCTGCTTTCCCAGAGACGCAATCTCTCACAGTGCACATCCTCGGCAGAGCCTGTTCCCGAAAAGGCAAACGTCCGGCTCCTTGTCCCACACGGAAGGTGGCAGCCCGGAAAGCTGTTGCTGGTCTTCACCTTCCCCCTGCAGCCTATTCACAGGCACAACAGGTTTTGGGATCTCTGCTTTCCCAGAGACGCAATCTCTCACGGTGCGCATCCTCGGCAGAGCTTGTTCCCGAAAAGGCAAACGTCCGGCTCCTTGTCCCACACGGAAGGTGGCAGCCCGGAAAGCTGTTGCTGGTCTTCACCTTCCCCGTGCAGCCTATTCACAGGCACAACCGCACTGGGAATCTCTGCTTTCCCAAAGACGCAATCCCTCACGGTGCACATCCTCGGCAGAGCCTGTTCCCGAAAAGGCAAACGTCCGGCTCCTTGTCCCACACGGAAGGTGGCAGCCCGGAAAGCTCTTGCTGGTCTTCACCTTCCCCCTGCAGCCTATTCACAGGCACAACAGGTTTGGGGATCTGTGCTTGCCCAGAGAAGGAACATCTCACGGTGCGCATCCTCGGCAGAGCCTGTTCCTGAAAAGGCAAACGTCCGGCTCCTTGTCCCACACGGAAGGTGGCAGCCCGGAAAGCTGTTGCTGGTCTTCACCTTCCCCCTGCAGCCTATTCACAGGCACAACAGGTTTTGGGATCTCTGCTTGCCCAGAGAAGGAACATCTCACGGTGCGCATCCTCGGCAGAGCCTGTTCCCGAAAAGGCAAACGTCCGGCTTCTTGTCCCACACGGAAGGTGGCAGCCCTGAAAGCTCTTGCTGGTCTTCACCTTCCCCGTGCAGCCTATTCACAGGCACAACAGGTTTGGGGATCTGTGCTTGCCCAGAGAAGGAACATCTCACGGTGCGCATCCTCGGCAGAGCCTGTTCCCGAAAAGGCAAACGTCCGGCTCCTTGTCCCACACGGAAGGTGGCAGCCCGGAAAGCTGTTGCTGGTCTTCACCTTCCCCCTGCAGCCTATTCACAGGCACAACAGGTTTGGGGATCTCTGCTTTCCCAGAGACGCAATCTCTCACAGTGCGCATCCTCGGCAGAGCCTGTTCCCGAAAAGGCAAACGTCCGGCTCCTTGTCCCACACGGAAGGTGGCAGCCCTGAAAGCTCTTGCTGGTCTTCACCTTCCCCGTGCAGCCTATTCACAGGCACAACAGGTTTTGGGATCTCTGCTTTCCCAGAGACGCAATCTCTCACGGTGCGCATCCTCGGCAGAGCTTGTTCCCGAAAAGGCAAACGTCCGGCTCCTTGTCCCACATGGAAGGTGGCAGCCCTGAAAGCTCTTGCTGGTCTTCACCTTCCCCCTGCAGCCTATTCACAGGCACAACCGCACTGGGAATCTCTGCTTTCCCAAAGACGCAATCCCTCACGGTGCGCATCCTCGGCAGAGCCTGTTCCCGAAAAGGCAAACGTCCGGCTCCTTGTCCCACACGGAAGGTGGCAGCCCGGAAAGCTGTTGCTGGTCTTCACCTTCCTCGTGCAGCCTATTCACAGGCACAACCGCACTGGGAATCTCTGCTTTCCCAAAGACGCAATCCCTCACGGTGCGCATCCTCGGCAGAGCCTGTTCCTGAAAAGGCAAACGTCCGGCTCCTTGTCCCACACGGAAGGTGGCAGCCCGGAAAGCTCTTGCTGGTCTTCACCTTCCCCCTGCAGCCTATTCACAGGCACAACAGGTTTGGGGATCTGTGCTTGCCCAGAGAAGGAACATCTCACGGTGCGCATCCTCGGCAGAGCCTGTTCCCGAAAAGGCAAACGTCCGGCTCCTTGTCCCACACGGAAGGTGGCAGCCCGGAAAGCTCTTGCTGGTCTTCACCTTCCCCCTGCAGCCTATTCACAGGCACAACAGGTTTTGGGATCTGTGCTTGCCCAGAGAAGGAACATCTCACGGTGCGCATCCTCGGCAGAGCCTGTTCCCGAAAAGGCAAACGTCCGGCTCCTTGTCCCACACGGAAGGTGGCAGCCCTGAAAGCTCTTGCTGGTCTTCACCTTCCCCCTGCAGCCTATTCACAGGCACAACAGGTTTGGGGATCTCTGCTTTCCCAAAGACGCAATCTCTCACGGTGCGCATCCTCGGCAGAGCCTGTTCCAGAACAGGCAAACGTCCGGCTCCTTGTCCCACACGGAAGGTGGCAGCCCGGAAAGCTCTTGCTGGTCTTCACCTTCCCCGTGCAGCCTATTCACAGGCACAACAGGTTTTGGGATCTGTGCTTGCCCAGAGAAGGAACATCTCACGGTGCGCATCCTCGGCAGAGCCTGTTCCCGAAAAGGCAAACGTCCGGCTCCTTGTCCCACACGGAAGGTGGCAGCCCTGAAAGCTCTTGCTGGTCTTCACCTTCCCCGTGCAGCCTATTCACAGGCACAACAGGTTTTGGGATCTCTGCTTGCCCAGAGAAGGAACATCTCACGGTGCGCATCCTCGGCAGAGCCTGTTCCCGAAAAGGCAAACGTCCGGCTCCTTGTCCCACACGGAAGGTGGCAGCCCTGAAAGCTCTTGCTGGTCTTCACCTTCCCCCTGCAGCCTATTCACAGGCACAACAGGTTTTGGGATCTCTGCTTTCCCAGAGACGCAATCTCTCACGGTGCACATCCTCGGCAGAGCCTGTTCCCGAAAAGGCAAACGTCCGGCTCCTTGTCCCACACGGAAGGTGGCAGCCCTGAAAGCTGTTGCTGGTCTTCACCTTCCCCCTGCAGCCTATTCACAGGCACAACAGGTTTTGGGATCTGTGCTTGCCCAGAGAAGGAACATCTCACGGTGCGCATCCTCGGCAGAGCCTGTTCCCGAAAAGGCAAACGTCCGGCTCCTTGTCCCACACGGAAGGTGGCAGCCCGGAAAGCTGTTGCTGGTCTTCACCTTCCCCCTGCAGCCTATTCACAGGCACAACAGGTTTTGGGATCTGTGCTTGCCCAGAGAAGGAACATCTCACGGTGCGCATCCTCGGCAGAGCCTGTTCCCGAAAAGGCAAACGTCCGGCTCCTTGTCCCACACGGAAGGTGGCAGCCCGGAAAGCTGTTGCTGGTCTTCACCTTCCCCCTGCAGCCTATTCACAGGCACAACAGGTTTGGGGATCTCTGCTTTCCCAAAGACGCAATCTCTCACGGTGCGCATCCTCGGCAGAGCCTGTTCCAGAACAGGCAAACGTCCGGCTCCTTGTCCCACACGGAAGGTGGCAGCCCGGAAAGCTCTTGCTGGTCTTCACCTTCCCCCTGCAGCCTATTCACAGGCACAACAGGTTTTGGGATCTGTGCTTGCCCAGAGAAGGAACATCTCACGGTGCGCATCCTCGGCAGAGCCTGTTCCCGAAAAGGCAAACGTCCGGCTCCTTGTCCCACACGGAAGGTGGCAGCCCTGAAAGCTCTTGCTGGTCTTCACCTTCCCCCTGCAGCCTATTCACAGGCACAACAGGTTTGGGGATCTCTGCTTTCCCAAAGACGCAATCTCTCACGGTGCGCATCCTCGGCAGAGCCTGTTCCAGAACAGGCAAACGTCCGGCTCCTTGTCCCACACGGAAGGTGGCAGCCCGGAAAGCTCTTGCTGGTCTTCACCTTCCCCGTGCAGCCTATTCACAGGCACAACAGGTTTTGGGATCTGTGCTTGCCCAGAGAAGGAACATCTCACGGTGCGCATCCTCGGCAGAGCCTGTTCCCGAAAAGGCAAACGTCCGGCTCCTTGTCCCACACGGAAGGTGGCAGCCCTGAAAGCTCTTGCTGGTCTTCACCTTCCCCGTGCAGCCTATTCACAGGCACAACAGGTTTTGGGATCTCTGCTTGCCCAGAGAAGGAACATCTCACGGTGCGCATCCTCGGCAGAGCCTGTTCCCGAAAAGGCAAACGTCCGGCTCCTTGTCCCACACGGAAGGTGGCAGCCCTGAAAGCTCTTGCTGGTCTTCACCTTCCCCCTGCAGCCTATTCACAGGCACAACAGGTTTTGGGATCTCTGCTTTCCCAGAGACGCAATCTCTCACGGTGCACATCCTCGGCAGAGCCTGTTCCCGAAAAGGCAAACGTCCGGCTCCTTGTCCCACACGGAAGGTGGCAGCCCTGAAAGCTGTTGCTGGTCTTCACCTTCCCCCTGCAGCCTATTCACAGGCACAACAGGTTTTGGGATCTGTGCTTGCCCAGAGAAGGAACATCTCACGGTGCGCATCCTCGGCAGAGCCTGTTCCCGAAAAGGCAAACGTCCGGCTCCTTGTCCCACACGGAAGGTGGCAGCCCGGAAAGCTGTTGCTGGTCTTCACCTTCCCCCTGCAGCCTATTCACAGGCACAACAGGTTTTGGGATCTGTGCTTGCCCAGAGAAGGAACATCTCACGGTGCGCATCCTCGGCAGAGCCTGTTCCCGAAAAGGCAAACGTCCGGCTCCTTGTCCCACACGGAAGGTGGCAGCCCGGAAAGCTGTTGCTGGTCTTCACCTTCCCCCTGCAGCCTATTCACAGGCACAACAGGTTTGGGGATCTCTGCTTTCCCAAAGACGCAATCTCTCACGGTGCGCATCCTCGGCAGAGCCTGTTCCAGAACAGGCAAACGTCCGGCTCCTTGTCCCACACGGAAGGTGGCAGCCCGGAAAGCTCTTGCTGGTCTTCACCTTCCCCCTGCAGCCTATTCACAGGCACAACAGGTTTTGGGATCTGTGCTTGCCCAGAGAAGGAACATCTCACGGTGCGCATCCTCGGCAGAGCCTGTTCCCGAAAAGGCAAACGTCCGGCTCCTTGTCCCACACGGAAGGTGGCAGCCCTGAAAGCTCTTGCTGGTCTTCACCTTCCCCCTGCAGCCTATTCACAGGCACAACAGGTTTTGGGATCTCTGCTTGCCCAGAGAAGGAACATCTCACGGTGCGCATCCTCGGCAGAGCCTGTTCCCGAAAAGGCAAACGTCCGGCTTCTTGTCCCACACGGAAGGTGGCAGCCCTGAAAGCTCTTGCTGGTCTTCACCTTCCCCCTGCAGCCTATTCACAGGCACAACAGGTTTGGGGATCTGTGCTTGCCCAGAGAAGGAACATCTCACGGTGCGCATCCTCGGCAGAGCCTGTTCCCGAAAAGGCAAACGTCCGGCTCCTTGTCCCACACGGAAGGTGGCAGCCCTGAAAGCTGTTGCTGGTCTTCACCTTCCCCCTGCAGCCTATTCACAGGCACAACAGGTTTTGGGATCTGTGCTTGCCCAGAGAAGGAACATCTCACGGTGCGCATCCTCGGCAGAGCCTGTTCCCGAAAAGGCAAACGTCCGGCTCCTTGTCCCACACGGAAGGTGGCAGCCCGGAAAGCTGTTGCTGGTCTTCACCTTCCCCCTGCAGCCTATTCACAGGCACAACAGGTTTTGGGATCTGTGCTTGCCCAGAGAAGGAACATCTCACGGTGCGCATCCTCGGCAGAGCCTGTTCCCGAAAAGGCAAACGTCCGGCTCCTTGTCCCACACGGAACGTGGCAGCCCTGAAAGCTCTTGCTGGTCTTCACCTTCCCCCTGCAGCCTATTCACAGGCACAACAGGTTTGGGGATCTCTGCTTTCCCAAAGACGCAATCTCTCACGGTGCGCATCCTCGGCAGAGCCTGTTCCAGAACAGGCAAACGTCCGGCTCCTTGTCCCACACGGAAGGTGGCAGCCCGGAAAGCTCTTGCTGGTCTTCACCTTCCCCCTGCAGCCTATTCACAGGCACAACAGGTTTTGGGATCTGTGCTTGCCCAGAGAAGGAACATCTCACGGTGCGCATCCTCGGCAGAGCCTGTTCCCGAAAAGGCAAACGTCCGGCTCCTTGTCCCACACGGAAGGTGGCAGCCCTGAAAGCTCTTGCTGGTCTTCACCTTCCCCCTGCAGCCTATTCACAGGCACAACAGGTTTTGGGATCTCTGCTTGCCCAGAGAAGGAACATCTCACGGTGCGCATCCTCGGCAGAGCCTGTTCCCGAAAAGGCAAACGTCCGGCTTCTTGTCCCACACGGAAGGTGGCAGCCCTGAAAGCTCTTGCTGGTCTTCACCTTCCCCCTGCAGCCTATTCACAGGCACAACAGGTTTGGGGATCTGTGCTTGCCCAGAGAAGGAACATCTCACGGTGCGCATCCTCGGCAGAGCCTGTTCCCGAAAAGGCAAACGTCCGGCTCCTTGTCCCACACGGAAGGTGGCAGCCCTGAAAGCTGTTGCTGGTCTTCACCTTCCCCCTGCAGCCTATTCACAGGCACAACAGGTTTTCGGATCTCTGCTTGCCCAGAGACGCAATCTCTCACGGTGTGCATCCTCGGCAGAGCTTGTTCCCGAAAAGGCAAACGTCCGGCTCCTTGTCCCACATGGAAGGTGGCAGCCCTGAAAGCTCTTGCTGGTCTTCACCTTCCCCCTGCAGCCTATTCACAGGCACAACCGCACTGGGAATCTCTGCTTTCCCAAAGACGCAATCCCTCACGGTGCGCATCCTCGGCAGAGCCTGTTCCCGAAAAGGCAAACGTCCGGCTCCTTGTCCCACACGGAAGGTGGCAGCCCTGAAAGCTCTTGCTGGTCTTCACCTTCCTCGTGCAGCCTATTCACAGGCACAACCGCACTGGGAATCTCTGCTTTCCCAAAGACGCAATCCCTCACGGTGCGCATCCTCGGCAGAGCCTGTTCCTGAAAAGGCAAACGTCCGGCTCCTTGTCCCACACGGAAGGTGGCAGCCCGGAAAGCTCTTGCTGGTCTTCACCTTCCCCCTGCAGCCTATTCACAGGCACAACAGGTTTGGGGATCTGTGCTTGCCCAGAGAAGGAACATCTCACGGTGCGCATCCTCGGCAGAGCCTGTTCCCGAAAAGGCAAACGTCCGGCTCCTTGTCCCACACGGAAGGTGGCAGCCCGGAAAGCTCTTGCTGGTCTTCACCTTCCCCCTGCAGCCTATTCACAGGCACAACAGGTTTTGGGATCTGTGCTTGCCCAGAGAAGGAACATCTCACGGTGCGCATCCTCGGCAGAGCCTGTTCCCGAAAAGGCAAACGTCCGGCTCCTTGTCCCACACGGAAGGTGGCAGCCCTGAAAGCTCTTGCTGGTCTTCACCTTCCCCCTGCAGCCTATTCACAGGCACAACAGGTTTGGGGATCTCTGCTTTCCCAAAGACGCAATCTCTCACGGTGCGCATCCTCGGCAGAGCCTGTTCCAGAACAGGCAAACGTCCGGCTCCTTGTCCCACACGGAAGGTGGCAGCCCTGAAAGCTCTTGCTGGTCTTCACCTTCCCCGTGCAGCCTATTCACAGGCACAACAGGTTTTGGGATCTGTGCTTGCCCAGAGAAGGAACATCTCACGGTGCGCATCCTCGGCAGAGCCTGTTCCCGAAAAGGCAAACGTCCGGCTCCTTGTCCCACACGGAACGTGGCAGCCCTGAAAGCTCTTGCTGGTCTTCACCTTCCCCGTGCAGCCTATTCACAGGCACAACAGGTTTTGGGATCTCTGCTTGCCCCAAGACGCAATCTCTCACGGTGCGCATCCTCGGCAGAGCCTGTTCCCGAAAAGGCAAACGTCCGGCTCCTTGTCCCACACGGAAGGTGGCAGCCCTGAAAGCTCTTGCTGGTCTTCACCTTCCCCCTGCAGCCTATTCACAGGCACAACAGGTTTTGGGATCTCTGCTTTCCCAGAGACGCAATCTCTCACAGTGCACATCCTCGGCAGAGCCTGTTCCCGAAAAGGCAAACGTCCGGCTCCTTGTCCCACACGGAAGGTGGCAGCCCTGAAAGCTGTTGCTGGTCTTCACCTTCCCCCTGCAGCCTATTCACAGGCACAACAGGTTTTGGGATCTGTGCTTGCCCAGAGAAGGAACATCTCACGGTGCGCATCCTCGGCAGAGCCTGTTCCAGAACAGGCAAACGTCCGGCTCCTTGTCCCACACGGAAGGTGGCAGCCCGGAAAGCTGTTGCTGGTCTTCACCTTCCCCCTGCAGCCTATTCACAGGCACAACAGGTTTGGGGATCTCTGCTTTCCCAAAGACGCAATCTCTCACGGTGCGCATCCTCGGCAGAGCCTGTTCCAGAACAGGCAAACGTCCGGCTCCTTGTCCCACACGGAAGGTGGCAGCCCGGAAAGCTCTTGCTGGTCTTCACCTTCCCCCTGCAGCCTATTCACAGGCACAACAGGTTTTGGGATCTGTGCTTGCCCAGAGAAGGAACATCTCACGGTGCGCATCCTCGGCAGAGCCTGTTCCCGAAAAGGCAAACGTCCGGCTCCTTGTCCCACACGGAAGGTGGCAGCCCTGAAAGCTCTTGCTGGTCTTCACCTTCCCCCTGCAGCCTATTCACAGGCACAACAGGTTTTGGGATCTCTGCTTGCCCAGAGAAGGAACATCTCACGGTGCGCATCCTCGGCAGAGCCTGTTCCCGAAAAGGCAAACGTCCGGCTTCTTGTCCCACACGGAAGGTGGCAGCCCTGAAAGCTCTTGCTGGTCTTCACCTTCCCCCTGCAGCCTATTCACAGGCACAACAGGTTTGGGGATCTGTGCTTGCCCAGAGAAGGAACATCTCACGGTGCGCATCCTCGGCAGAGCCTGTTCCCGAAAAGGCAAACGTCCGGCTCCTTGTCCCACACGGAAGGTGGCAGCCCTGAAAGCTGTTGCTGGTCTTCACCTTCCCCCTGCAGCCTATTCACAGGCACAACAGGTTTTCGGATCTCTGCTTGCCCAGAGACGCAATCTCTCACGGTGTGCATCCTCGGCAGAGCTTGTTCCCGAAAAGGCAAACGTCCGGCTCCTTGTCCCACATGGAAGGTGGCAGCCCTGAAAGCTCTTGCTGGTCTTCACCTTCCCCCTGCAGCCTATTCACAGGCACAACCGCACTGGGAATCTCTGCTTTCCCAAAGACGCAATCCCTCACGGTGCGCATCCTCGGCAGAGCCTGTTCCCGAAAAGGCAAACGTCCGGCTCCTTGTCCCACACGGAAGGTGGCAGCCCGGAAAGCTGTTGCTGGTCTTCACCTTCCTCGTGCAGCCTATTCACAGGCACAACCGCACTGGGAATCTCTGCTTTCCCAAAGACGCAATCCCTCACGGTGCGCATCCTCGGCAGAGCCTGTTCCCGAAAAGGCAAACGTCCGGCTCCTTGTCCCACACGGAAGGTGGCAGCCCGGAAAGCTCTTGCTGGTCTTCACCTTCCCCCTGCAGCCTATTCACAGGCACAACAGGTTTGGGGATCTGTGCTTGCCCAGAGAAGGAACATCTCACGGTGCGCATCCTCGGCAGAGCCTGTTCCCGAAAAGGCAAACGTCCGGCTCCTTGTCCCACACGGAAGGTGGCAGCCCTGAAAGCTCTTGCTGGTCTTCACCTTCCCCCTGCAGCCTATTCACAGGCACAACAGGTTTTGGGATCTCTGCTTTCCCAAAGACGCAATCTCTCACGGTGCGCATCCTCGGCAGAGCCTGTTCCAGAACAGGCAAACGTCCGGCTCCTTGTCCCACACGGAAGGTGGCAGCCCGGAAAGCTCTTGCTGGTCTTCACCTTCCCCCTGCAGCCTATTCACAGGCACAACAGGTTTTGGGATCTCTGCTTTCCCAGAGACGCAATCTCTCACAGTGCGCATCCTCGGCAGAGCCTGTTCCCGAAAAGGCAAACGTCCGGCTCCTTGTCCCACACGGAAGGTGGCAGCCCTGAAAGCTCTTGCTGGTCTTCACCTTCCCCCTGCAGCCTATTCACAGGCACAACAGGTTTTGGGATCTCTGCTTTCCCAGAGACGCAATCTCTCACGGTGCGCATCCTCGGCAGAGCTTGTTCCCGAAAAGGCAAACGTCCGGCTCCTTGTCCCACATGGAAGGTGGCAGCCCTGAAAGCTGTTGCTGGTCTTCACCTTCCCCGTGCAGCCTATTCACAGGCACAACCGCACTGGGAATCTCTGCTTTCCCAAAGACGCAATCCCTCACGGTGCGCATCCTCGGCAGAGCCTGTTCCCGAAAAGGCAAACGTCCGGCTCCTTGTCCCACACGGAAGGTGGCAGCCCGGAAAGCTCTTGCTGGTCTTCACCTTCCCCGTGCAGCCTATTCACAGGCACAACCGCACTGGGAATCTCTGCTTTCCCAAAGACGCAATCCCTCACGGTGCGCATCCTCGGCTGAGCCTGTTCCTGAAAAGGCAAACGTCCGGCTCCTTGTCCCACACGGAAGGTGGCAGCCCGGAAAGCTGTTGCTGGTCTTCACCTTCCCCGTGCAGCCTATTCACAGGCACAACAGGTTTTGGGATCTCTGCTTGCCCCAAGACGCAATCTCTCACGGTGAGCATCCTCGGCAGAGCCTGTTCCCGAAAAGGCAAACGTCCGGCTCCTTGTCCCACACGGAAGGTGGCAGCCCGGAAAGCTGTTGCTGGTCTTCACCTTCCCCCTGCAGCCTATTCACAGGCACAACAGGTTTGGGGATCTCTGCTTTCCCAGAGACGCAATCTCTCACAGTGCACATCCTCGGCAGAGCCTGTTCCCGAAAAGGCAAACGTCCGGCTCCTTGTCCCACACGGAAGGTGGCAGCCCTGAAAGCTCTTGCTGGTCTTCACCTTCCCCCTGCAGCCTATTCACAGGCACAACAGGTTTTGGGATCTGTGCTTGCCCAGAGAAGGAACATCTCACGGTGCGCATCCTCGGCAGAGCCTGTTCCCGAAAAGGCAAACGTCCGGCTCCTTGTCCCACACGGAAGGTGGCAGCCCGGAAAGCTGTTGCTGGTCTTCACCTTCCCCCTGCAGCCTATTCACAGGCACAACAGGTTTTGGGATCTGTGCTTGCCCAGAGAAGGAACATCTCACGGTGCGCATCCTCGGCAGAGCCTGTTCCCGAAAAGGCAAACGTCCGGCTCCTTGTCCCACACGGAAGGTGGCAGCCCTGAAAGCTCTTGCTGGTCTTCACCTTCCCCCTGCAGCCTATTCACAGGCACAACAGGTTTGGGGATCTCTGCTTTCCCAAAGACGCAATCTCTCACGGTGCGCATCCTCGGCAGAGCCTGTTCCAGAACAGGCAAACGTCCGGCTCCTTGTCCCACACGGAAGGTGGCAGCCCGGAAAGCTCTTGCTGGTCTTCACCTTCCCCCTGCAGCCTATTCACAGGCACAACAGGTTTTGGGATCTCTGCTTTCCCAGAGACGCAATCTCTCACAGTGCGCATCCTCGGCAGAGCCTGTTCCCGAAAAGGCAAACGTCCGGCTCCTTGTCCCACACGGAAGGTGGCAGCCCTGAAAGCTCTTGCTGGTCTTCACCTTCCCCCTGCAGCCTATTCACAGGCACAACAGGTTTTGGGATCTCTGCTTTCCCAGAGACGCAATCTCTCACGGTGCGCATCCTCGGCAGAGCTTGTTCCCGAAAAGGCAAACGTCCGGCTCCTTGTCCCACACGGAAGGTGGCAGCCCGGAAAGCTGTTGCTGGTCTTCACCTTCCCCGTGCAGCCTATTCACAGGCACAACCGCACTGGGAATCTCTGCTTTCCCAAAGACGCAATCCCTCACGGTGCGCATCCTCGGCTGAGCCTGTTCCTGAAAAGGCAAACGTCCGGCTCCTTGTCCCACACGGAAGGTGGCAGCCCTGAAAGCTGTTGCTGGTCTTCACCTTCCCCCTGCAGCCTATTCACAGGCACAACAGGTTTTGGGATCTGTGCTTGCCCAGAGAAGGAACATCTCACGGTGCGCATCCTCGGCAGAGCCTGTTCCCAAAAAGGCAAACGTCCGGCTCCTTGTCCCACACGGAAGGTGGCAGCCCTGAAAGCTCTTGCTGGTCTTCACCTTCCCCCTGCAGCCTATTCACAGGCACAACAGGTTTTGGGATCTGTGCTTGCCCAGAGAAGGAACATCTCACGGTGCGCATCCTCGGCAGAGCCTGTTCCCGAAAAGGCAAACGTCCGGCTCCTTGTCCCACACGGAAGGTGGCAGCCCTGAAAGCTCTTGCTGGTCTTCACCTTCCCCCTGCAGCCTATTCACAGGCACAACAGGTTTGGGGATCTCTGCTTTCCCAAAGACGCAATCCCTCACGGTGCGCATCCTCGGCAGAGCCTGTTCCAGAACAGGCAAACGTCCGGCTCCTTGTCCCACACGGAAGGTGGCAGCCCGGAAAGCTCTTCCTGGTCTTCACCTTCCCCCTGCAGCCTATTCACAGGCACAACAGGTTTTGGGATCTGTGCTTGCCCAGAGAAGGAACATCTCACGGTGCGCATCCTCGGCAGAGCCTGTTCCCGAAAAGGCAAACGTCCGGCTCCTTGTCCCACACCGAAGGTGGCAGCCCGGAAAGCTGTTGCTGGTCTTCACCTTCCCCGTGCAGCCTATTCACAGGCACAACAGGTTTTGGGATCTCTGCTTGCCCAGAGACGCAATCTCTCACGGTGCGCATCCTCGGCAGAGCCTGTTCCCGAAAAGGCAAACGTCCGGCTCCTTGTCCCACACGGAAGGTGGCAGCCCGGAAAGCTCTTGCTGGTCTTCACCTTCCCCCTGCAGCCTATTCACAGGCACAACAGGTTTTGGGATCTGTGCTTGCCCAGAGAAGGAACATCTCACGGTGCGCATCCTCGGCAGAGCCTGTTCCAGAACAGGCAAACGTCCGGCTCCTTGTCCCACACGGAAGGTGGCAGCCCGGAAAGCTGTTGCTGGTCTTCACCTTCCCCCTGCAGCCTATTCACAGGCACAACAGGTTTGGGGATCTCTGCTTTCCCAAAGACGCAATCTCTCACGGTGCGCATCCTCGGCAGAGCCTGTTCCAGAACAGGCAAACGTCCGGCTCCTTGTCCCACACGGAAGGTGGCAGCCCGGAAAGCTCTTGCTGGTCTTCACCTTCCCCCTGCAGCCTATTCACAGGCACAACAGGTTTTGGGATCTGTGCTTGCCCAGAGAAGGAACATCTCACGGTGCGCATCCTCGGCAGAGCCTGTTCCCGAAAAGGCAAACGTCCGGCTCCTTGTCCCACACGGAAGGTGGCAGCCCTGAAAGCTCTTGCTGGTCTTCACCTTCCCCCTGCAGCCTATTCACAGGCACAACAGGTTTTGGGATCTCTGCTTGCCCAGAGAAGGAACATCTCACGGTGCGCATCCTCGGCAGAGCCTGTTCCCGAAAAGGCAAACGTCCGGCTTCTTGTCCCACACGGAAGGTGGCAGCCCTGAAAGCTCTTGCTGGTCTTCACCTTCCCCCTGCAGCCTATTCACAGGCACAACAGGTTTGGGGATCTGTGCTTGCCCAGAGAAGGAACATCTCACGGTGCGCATCCTCGGCAGAGCCTGTTCCCGAAAAGGCAAACGTCCGGCTCCTTGTCCCACACGGAAGGTGGCAGCCCTGAAAGCTGTTGCTGGTCTTCACCTTCCCCCTGCAGCCTATTCACAGGCACAACAGGTTTTCGGATCTCTGCTTGCCCAGAGACGCAATCTCTCACGGTGTGCATCCTCGGCAGAGCTTGTTCCCGAAAAGGCAAACGTCCGGCTCCTTGTCCCACATGGAAGGTGGCAGCCCTGAAAGCTCTTGCTGGTCTTCACCTTCCCCCTGCAGCCTATTCACAGGCACAACCGCACTGGGAATCTCTGCTTTCCCAAAGACGCAATCCCTCACGGTGCGCATCCTCGGCAGAGCCTGTTCCCGAAAAGGCAAACGTCCGGCTCCTTGTCCCACACGGAAGGTGGCAGCCCGGAAAGCTGTTGCTGGTCTTCACCTTCCTCGTGCAGCCTATTCACAGGCACAACCGCACTGGGAATCTCTGCTTTCCCAAAGACGCAATCCCTCACGGTGCGCATCCTCGGCAGAGCCTGTTCCTGAAAAGGCAAACGTCCGGCTCCTTGTCCCACACGGAAGGTGGCAGCCCGGAAAGCTCTTGCTGGTCTTCACCTTCCCCCTGCAGCCTATTCACAGGCACAACAGGTTTTGGGATCTGTGCTTGCCCAGAGAAGGAACATCTCACGGTGCGCATCCTCGGCAGAGTCTGTTCCCGAAAAGGCAAACGTCCGGCTCCTTGTCCCACACGGAAGGTGGCAGCCCGGAAAGCTCTTGCTGGTCTTCACCTTCCCCCTGCAGCCTATTCACAGGCACAACAGGTTTTGGGATCTGTGCTTGCCCAGAGAAGGAACATCTCACGGTGCGCATCCTCGGCAGAGCCTGTTCCCGAAAAGGCAAACGTCCGGCTCCTTGTCCCACACGGAAGGTGGCAGCCCGGAAAGCTCTTGCTGGTCTTCACCTTCCCCCTGCAGCCTATTCACAGGCACAACAGGTTTTGGGATCTGTGCTTGCCCAGAGAAGGAACATCTCACGGTGCGCATCCTCGGCAGAGCCTGTTCCCGAAAAGGCAAACGTCCGGCTCCTTGTCCCACACCGAAGGTGGCAGCCCGGAAAGCTGTTGCTGGTCTTCACCTTCCCCGTGCAGCCTATTCACAGGCACAACAGGTTTTGGGATCTCTGCTTGCCCCAAGACGCAATCTCTCACGGTGAGCATCCTCGGCAGAGCCTGTTCCCGAAAAGGCAAACGTCCGGCTCCTTGTCCCACACGGAAGGTGGCAGCCCGGAAAGCTGTTGCTGGTCTTCACCTTCCCCCTGCAGCCTATTCACAGGCACAACAGGTTTGGGGATCTCTGCTTTCCCAGAGACGCAATCTCTCACAGTGCACATCCTCGGCAGAGCCTGTTCCCGAAAAGGCAAACGTCCGGCTCCTTGTCCCACACGGAAGGTGGCAGCCCTGAAAGCTCTTGCTGGTCTTCACCTTCCCCCTGCAGCCTATTCACAGGCACAACAGGTTTTGGGATCTGTGCTTGCCCAGAGAAGGAACATCTCACGGTGCGCATCCTCGGCAGAGCCTGTTCCCGAAAAGGCAAACGTCCGGCTCCTTGTCCCACACGGAAGGTGGCAGCCCTGAAAGCTCTTGCTGGTCTTCACCTTCCCCCTGCAGCCTATTCACAGGCACAACAGGTTTTGGGATCTGTGCTTGCCCAGAGAAGGAACATCTCACGGTGCGCATCCTCGGCAGAGCCTGTTCCCGAAAAGGCAAACGTCCGGCTCCTTGTCCCACACGGAAGGTGGCAGCCCTGAAAGCTCTTGCTGGTCTTCACCTTCCCCCTGCAGCCTATTCACAGGCACAACAGGTTTGGGGATCTCTGCTTTCCCAAAGACGCAATCTCTCACGGTGCGCATCCTCGGCAGAGCCTGTTCCAGAACAGGCAAACGTCCGGCTCCTTGTCCCACACGGAAGGTGGCAGCCCGGAAAGCTCTTGCTGGTCTTCACCTTCCCCCTGCAGCCTATTCACAGGCACAACAGGTTTTGGGATCTCTGCTTTCCCAGAGACGCAATCTCTCACGGTGCGCATCCTCGGCAGAGCCTGTTCCCGAAAAGGCAAACGTCCGGCTCCTTGTCCCACACGGAAGGTGGCAGCCCTGAAAGCTCTTGCTGGTCTTCACCTTCCCCCTGCAGCCTATTCACAGGCACAACAGGTTTTGGGATCTCTGCTTTCCCAGAGACGCAATCTCTCACGGTGCGCATCCTCGGCAGAGCTTGTTCCCGAAAAGGCAAACGTCCGGCTCCTTGTCCCACATGGAAGGTGGCAGCCCTGAAAGCTCTTGCTGGTCTTCACCTTCCCCCTGCAGCCTATTCACAGGCACAACCGCACTGGGAATCTCTGCTTTCCCAAAGACGCAATCCCTCACGGTGCGCATCCTCGGCAGAGCCTGTTCCCGAAAAGGCAAACGTCCGGCTCCTTGTCCCACACGGAAGGTGGCAGCCCGGAAAGCTGTTGCTGGTCTTCACCTTCCCCGTGCAGCCTATTCACAGGCACAACCGCACTGGGAATCTCTGCTTTCCCAAAGACGCAATCCCTCACGGTGCGCATCCTCGGCTGAGCCTGTTCCTGAAAAGGCAAACGTCCGGCTCCTTGTCCCACACGGAAGGTGGCAGCCCTGAAAGCTGTTGCTGGTCTTCACCTTCCCCCTGCAGCCTATTCACAGGCACAACAGGTTTTGGGATCTGTGCTTGCCCAGAGAAGGAACATCTCACGGTGCGCATCCTCGGCAGAGCCTGTTCCCAAAAAGGCAAACGTCCGGCTCCTTGTCCCACACGGAAGGTGGCAGCCCTGAAAGCTCTTGCTGGTCTTCACCTTCCCCCTGCAGCCTATTCACAGGCACAACAGGTTTTGGGATCTGTGCTTGCCCAGAGAAGGAACATCTCACGGTGCGCATCCTCGGCAGAGCCTGTTCCCGAAAAGGCAAACGTCCGGCTCCTTGTCCCACACGGAAGGTGGCAGCCCTGAAAGCTCTTGCTGGTCTTCACCTTCCCCCTGCAGCCTATTCACAGGCACAACAGGTTTGGGGATCTCTGCTTTCCCAAAGACGCAATCTCTCACGGTGCGCATCCTCGGCAGAGCCTGTTCCAGAACAGGCAAACGTCCGGCTCCTTGTCCCACACGGAAGGTGGCAGCCCGGAAAGCTCTTCCTGGTCTTCACCTTCCCCCTGCAGCCTATTCACAGGCACAACAGGTTTTGGGATCTGTGCTTGCCCAGAGAAGGAACATCTCACGGTGCGCATCCTCGGCAGAGCCTGTTCCCGAAAAGGCAAACGTCCGGCTCCTTGTCCCACACCGAAGGTGGCAGCCCGGAAAGCTGTTGCTGGTCTTCACCTTCCCCGTGCAGCCTATTCACAGGCACAACAGGTTTTGGGATCTCTGCTTGCCCCAAGACGCAATCTCTCACGGTGAGCATCCTCGGCAGAGCCTGTTCCCGAAAAGGCAAACGTCCGGCTCCTTGTCCCACACGGAAGGTGGCAGCCCGGAAAGCTGTTGCTGGTCTTCACCTTCCCCCTGCAGCCTATTCACAGGCACAACAGGTTTGGGGATCTCTGCTTTCCCAGAGACGCAATCTCTCACGGTGCGCATCCTCGGCAGAGCCTGTTCCCGAAAAGGCAAACGTCCGGCTCCTTGTCCCACACGGAAGGTGGCAGCCCTGAAAGCTCTTGCTGGTCTTCACCTTCCCCCTGCAGCCTATTCACAGGCACAACAGGTTTTGGGATCTGTGCTTGCCCAGAGAAGGAACATCTCACGGTGCGCATCCTCGGCAGAGCCTGTTCCCGAAAAGGCAAACGTCCGGCTCCTTGTCCCACACGGAAGGTGGCAGCCCGGAAAGCTGTTGCTGGTCTTCACCTTCCCCCTGCAGCCTATTCACAGGCACAACAGGTTTTGGGATCTGTGCTTGCCCAGAGAAGGAACATCTCACGGTGCGCATCCTCGGCAGAGCCTGTTCCCGAAAAGGCAAACGTCCGGCTCCTTGTCCCACACGGAAGGTGGCAGCCCTGAAAGCTCTTGCTGGTCTTCACCTTCCCCCTGCAGCCTATTCACAGGCACAACAGGTTTGGGGATCTCTGCTTTCCCAAAGACGCAATCTCTCACGGTGCGCATCCTCGGCAGAGCCTGTTCCAGAACAGGCAAACGTCCGGCTCCTTGTCCCACACGGAAGGTGGCAGCCCGGAAAGCTCTTGCTGGTCTTCACCTTCCCCCTGCAGCCTATTCACAGGCACAACAGGTTTTGGGATCTCTGCTTTCCCAGAGACGCAATCTCTCACGGTGCGCATCCTCGGCAGAGCCTGTTCCCGAAAAGGCAAACGTCCGGCTCCTTGTCCCACACGGAAGGTGGCAGCCCTGAAAGCTCTTGCTGGTCTTCACCTTCCCCCTGCAGCCTATTCACAGGCACAACAGGTTTTGGGATCTCTGCTTTCCCAGAGACGCAATCTCTCACGGTGCGCATCCTCGGCAGAGCTTGTTCCCGAAAAGGCAAACGTCCGGCTCCTTGTCCCACATGGAAGGTGGCAGCCCTGAAAGCTGTTGCTGGTCTTCACCTTCCCCGTGCAGCCTATTCACAGGCACAACCGCACTGGGAATCTCTGCTTTCCCAAAGACGCAATCCCTCACGGTGCGCATCCTCGGCAGAGCCTGTTCCCGAAAAGGCAAACGTCCGGCTCCTTGTCCCACACGGAAGGTGGCAGCCCGGAAAGCTGTTGCTGGTCTTCACCTTCCCCGTGCAGCCTATTCACAGGCACAACCGCACTGGGAATCTCTGCTTTCCCAAAGACGCAATCCCTCACGGTGCGCATCCTCGGCTGAGCCTGTTCCTGAAAAGGCAAACGTCCGGCTCCTTGTCCCACACGGAAGGTGGCAGCCCTGAAAGCTGTTGCTGGTCTTCACCTTCCCCCTGCAGCCTATTCACAGGCACAACAGGTTTTGGGATCTGTGCTTGCCCAGAGAAGGAACATCTCACGGTGCGCATCCTCGGCAGAGCCTGTTCCCAAAAAGGCAAACGTCCGGCTCCTTGTCCCACACGGAAGGTGGCAGCCCTGAAAGCTGTTGCTGGTCTTCACCTTCCCCCTGCAGCCTATTCACAGGCACAACAGGTTTTGGGATCTGTGCTTGCCCAGAGAAGGAACATCTCACGGTGCGCATCCTCGGCAGAGCCTGTTCCCGAAAAGGCAAACGTCCGGCTCCTTGTCCCACACGGAAGGTGGCAGCCCTGAAAGCTGTTGCTGGTCTTCACCTTCCCCCTGCAGCCTATTCACAGGCACAACAGGTTTGGGGATCTCTGCTTTCCCAAAGACGCAATCTCTCACGGTGCGCATCCTCGGCAGAGCCTGTTCCAGAACAGGCAAACGTCCGGCTCCTTGTCCCACACGGAAGGTGGCAGCCCGGAAAGCTCTTCCTGGTCTTCACCTTCCCCCTGCAGCCTATTCACAGGCACAACAGGTTTTGGGATCTGTGCTTGCCCAGAGAAGGAACATCTCACGGTGCGCATCCTCGGCAGAGCCTGTTCCCGAAAAGGCAAACGTCCGGCTCCTTGTCCCACACCAAAGGTGGCAGCCCGGAAAGCTGTTGCTGGTCTTCACCTTCCCCGTGCAGCCTATTCACAGGCACAACAGGTTTTGGGATCTCTGCTTGCCCCAAGACGCAATCTCTCACGGTGAGCATCCTCGGCAGAGCCTGTTCCCGAAAAGGCAAACGTCCGGCTCCTTGTCCCACACGGAAGGTGGCAGCCCGGAAAGCTGTTGCTGGTCTTCACCTTCCCCCTGCAGCCTATTCACAGGCACAACAGGTTTGGGGATCTCTGCTTTCCCAGAGACGCAATCTCTCACAGTGCACATCCTCGGCAGAGCCTGTTCCCGAAAAGGCAAACGTCCGGCTCCTTGTCCCACACGGAAGGTGGCAGCCCGGAAAGCTCTTGCTGGTCTTCACCTTCCCCCTGCAGCCTATTCACAGGCACAACAGGTTTTGGGATCTCTGCTTTCCCAGAGACGCAATCTCTCACGGTGCGCATCCTCGGCAGAGCTTGTTCCCGAAAAGGCAAACGTCCGGCTCCTTGTCCCACACGGAAGGTGGCAGCCCGGAAAGCTGTTGCTGGTCTTCACCTTCCCCGTGCAGCCTATTCACAGGCACAACCGCACTGGGAATCTCTGCTTTCCCAAAGACGCAATCCCTCACGGTGCGCATCCTTGGCAGAGCCTGTTCCCGAAAAGGCAAACGTCCGGCTCCTTGTCCCACACGGAAGGTGGCAGCCCGGAAAGCTGTTGCTGGTCTTCACCTTCCCCGTGCAGCCTATTCACAGGCACAACAGGTTTTGGGATCTCTGCTTGCCCCAAGACGCAATCTCTCACGGTGAGCATCCTCGGCAGAGCCTGTTCCCGAAAAGGCAAACGTCCGGCTCCTTGTCCCACACGGAAGGTGGCAGCCCGGAAAGCTGTTGCTGGTCTTCACCTTCCCCCTGCAGCCTATTCACAGGCACAACCGCACTGGGAATCTCTGCTTTCCCAAAGACGCAATCCCTCACGGTGCGCATCCTCGGCAGAGCCTGTTCCCGAAAAGGCAAACGTCCGGCTCCTTGTCCCACACGGAAGGTGGCAGCCCGGAAAGCTGTTGCTGGTCTTCACCTTCCCCGTGCAACCTATTCACAGGCACAACCGCACTGGGAATCTCTGCTTTCCCAAAGACGCAATCCCTCACGGTGCGCATCCTCGGCAGAGCCTGTTCCTGAAAAGGCAAACGTCCGGCTCCTTGTCCCACACGGAAGGTGGCAGCCCTGAAAGCTCTTGCTGGTCTTCACCTTCCCCCTGCAGCCTATTCACAGGCACAACAGGTTTGGGGATCTGTGCTTGCCCACAGAAGGAACATCTCACGGTGCGCATCCTCGGCAGAGCCTGTTCCCGAAAAGGCAAACGTCCGGCTCCTTGTCCCACACGGAAGGTGGCAGCCCGGAAAGCTCTTGCTGGTCTTCACCTTCCCCGTGCAGCCTATTCACAGGCACAACAGGTTTTGGGATCTCTGCTTGCCCCAAGACGCAATCTCTCACGGTGCGCATCCTCGGCAGAGCCTGTTCCCGAAAAGGCAAACGTCCTGCTCCTTGTCCCACACGGAAGGTGGCAGCCCTGAAAGCTCTTGCTGGTCTTCACCTTCCCCCTGCAGCCTATTCACAGGCACAACAGGTTTGGGGATCTCTGCTTTCCCAGAGACGCAATCTCTCACAGTGCACATCCTCGGCAGAGCTTGTTCCCGAAAAGGCAAACGTCCGGCTCCTTGTCCCACACGGAAGGTGGCAGCCCGGAAAGCTGTTGCTGGTCTTCACCTTCCCCATGCAGCCTATTCACAGGCACAACCGCACTGGGAATCTCTGCTTTCCCAAAGACGCAAACCCTCACGGTGCGCATCCTCGGCAGAGCCTGTTCCCGAAAAGGCAAACGTCCGGCTCCTTGTCCCACACGGAAGGTGGCAGCCCGGAAAGCTCTTGCTGGTCTTCACCTTCCCCGTGCAGCCTATTCACAGGCACAACCGCACTGGGTATCTCTGCTTTCCCAAAGACGCAATCCCTCACGGTGCGCATCCTCGGCAGAGCCTGTTCCTGAAAAGGCAAACGTCCGGCTCCTTGTCCCACATGGAAGGTGGCAGCCCGGAAAGCTCTTGCTGGTCTTCACCTTCCCCCTGCAGCCTATTCACAGGCACAACAGGTTTTGGGATCTCTGCTTGCCCAGAGAAGGAACATCTCACGGTGCGCATCCTCGGCAGAGCCTGTTCCCGAAAAGGCAAACGTCCGGCTCCTTGTCCCACACGGAAGGTGGCAGCCCGGAAAGCTCTTGCTGGTCTTCACCTTCCCCCTGCAGCCTATTCACAGGCACAACAGGTTTTGGGATCTGTGCTTGCCCACAGAAGGAACATCTCACGGTGCGCATCCTCGGCAGAGCCTGTTCCCGAAAAGGCAAACGTCCGGCTCCTTGTCCCACACGGAAGGTGGCAGCCCGGAAAGCTGTTGCTGGTCTTCACCTTCCCCCTGCAGCCTATTCACAGGCACAACAGGTTTTGGGATCTGTGCTTGCCCAGAGAAGGAACATCTCACGGTGCGCATCCTTGGCAGAGCCTGTTCCCGAAAAGGCAAACGTCCGGCTCCTTGTCCCACACGGAAGGTGGCAGCCCGGAAAGCTCTTGCTGGTATTCACCTTCCCCCTGCAGCCTATTCACAGGCCCAACAGGTTTTGGGATCTCTGCTTTCCCAGAGACGCAATCTCTCACAGTGCGCATCCTCGGCAGAGCCTGTTCCCGAAAAGGCAAACGTCCGGCTCCTTGTCCCACACGGAAGGTGGCAGCCCTGAAAGTTCTTGCTGGTCTTCACCTTCCCCCTGCAGCCTATTCACAGGCACAACAGGTTTTGGGATCTCTGCTTTCCCAGAGACGCAATCTCTCACGGTGCGCATCCTCGGCAGAGCTTGTTCCCGAAAAGGCAAACGTCCGGCTCCTTGTCCCACATGGAAGGTGGCAGCCCTGAAAGCTGTTGCTGGTCTTCACCTTCCCCCTGCAGCCTATTCACAGGCACAACCGCACTGGGAATCTCTGCTTTCCCAAAGACGCAATCCCTCACGGTGCGCATCCTCGGCAGAGCCTGTTCCCGAAAAGGCAAACGTCCGGCTCCTTGTCCCACATGGAAGGTGGCAGCCCTGAAAGCTCTTGCTGGTCTTCACCTTCCCCCTGCAGCCTATTCACAGGCACAACAGGTTTTGGGATCTCTGCTTGCCCAGAGAAGGAACATCTCACGGTGCGCATCCTCGGCAGAGCCTGTTCCCGAAAAGGCAAACGTCCGGCTCCTTGTCCCACACGGAAGGTGGCAGCCCTGAAAGCTCTTGCTGGTCTTCACCTTCCCCCTGCAGCCTATTCACAGGCACAACAGGTTTGGGGATCTGTGCTTGCCCAGAGAAGGAACATCTCACGGTGCGCATCCTCGGCAGAGCCTGTTCCCGAAAAGGCAAACGTCCGGCTCCTTGTCCCACACGGAAGGTGGCAGCCCTGAAAGCTCTTGCTGGTCTTCACCTTCCCCCTGCAGCCTATTCACAGGCAGAACCGCACTGGGAATCTCTGCTTTCCCAAAGACGCAATCCCTCACGGTGCGCATCCTCGGCAGAGCCTGTTCCCGAAAAGGCAAACGTCCGGCTCCTTGTCCCACACGGAAGGTGGCAGCCCGGAAAGCTGTTGCTGGTCTTCACCTTCCCCCTGCAGCCTATTCACAGGCACAACAGGTTTTGGGATCTCTGCTTGCCCAGAGACGCAATCTCTCACGGTGCGCATACTCGGCAGAGCCTGTTCCCGAAAAGGCAAACGTCCGGCTCCTTGTCCCACACGGAAGGTGGCAGCCCTGAAAGCTCTTGCTGGTCTTCACCTTCCCCCTGCAGCCTATTCACAGGCAGAACCGCACTGGGAATCTCTGCTTTCCCAAAGACGCAATCCCTCACGGTGCGCATCCTCGGCAGAGCCTGTTCCCGAAAAGGCAAACGTCCGGCTCCTTGTCCCACACGGAAGGTGGCAGCCCTGAAAGCTCTTGCTGGTCTTCACCTTCCCCCTGCAGCCTATTCACAGGCACAACAGGTCTGGGGATCTGTGCTTGCCCAGAGAAGGAACATCTCACGGTGCGCATCCTCGGCAGAGCCTGTTCCCGAAAAGGCAAACGTCCGGCTCCTTGTCCCACACGGAAGGTGGCAGCCCTGAAAGCTCTTGCTGGTCTTCACCTTCCCCCTGCAGCCTATTCACAGGCACAACAGGTTTTGGGATCTCTGCTTGCCCCAAGACGCAATCTCTCACGGTGCGCATCCTCGGCAGAGCCTGTTCCCGAAAAGGCAAACGTCCGGCTCCTTGTCCCACACGGAAGGTGGCAGCCCTGAAAGCTGTTGCTGGTCTTCACCTTCCCCCTGCAGCCTATTCACAGGCACAACAGGTTTTGGGATCTCTGCTTGCCCCAAGACGCAATCTCTCACGGTGCGCATCCTCGGCAGAGCCTGTTCCCGAAAAGGCAAACGTCCGGCTCCTTGTCCCACACGGAAGGTGGCAGCCCTGAAAGCTGTTGCTGGTCTTCACCTTCCCCCTGCAGCCTATTCACAGGCACAACAGGTTTTGGGATCTCTGCTTGCCCAGAGACGCAATCTCTCACGGTGCGCATACTCGGCAGAGCCTGTTCCCGAAAAGGCAAACGTCCGGCTCCTTGTCCCACACGGAAGGTGGCAGCCCTGAAAGCTCTTGCTGGTCTTCACCTTCCCCCTGCAGCCTATTCACAGGCAGAACCGCACTGGGAATCTCTGCTTTCCCAAAGACGCAATCCCTCACGGTGCGCATCCTCGGCAGAGCCTGTTCCCGAAAAGGCAAACGTCCGGCTCCTTGTCCCACACGGAAGGTGGCAGCCCTGAAAGCTCTTGCTGGTCTTCACCTTCCCCGTGCAGCCTATTCACAGGCACAACCGCACTGGGAATCTCTGCTTTCCCAAAGACGCAATCCCTCACGGTGCGCATCCTCGGCAGAGCCTGTTCCCGAAAAGGCAAACGTCCGGCTCCTTGTCCCACACGGAAGGTGGCAGCCCTGAAAGCTGTTGCTGGTCTTCACCTTCCCCCTGCAGCCTATTCACAGGCACAACCGCACTGGGAATCTCTGCTTTCCCAGAGACGCAATCTCTCACGGTGCGCATCCTCGGCAGAGCCTGTTCCCGAAAAGGCAAACGTCCGGCTCCTTGTCCCACACGGAAGGTGGCAGCCCTGAAAGCTCTTGCTGGTCTTCACCTTCCCCGTGCAGCCTATTCACAGGCACAACCGCACTGGGAATCTCTGCTTGCCCAGAGAAGGAACATCTCACGGTGCGCATCCTCGGCAGAGCCTGTTCCCGAAAAGGCAAACGTCCGGCTCCTTGTCCCACACGGAAGGTGGCAGCCCTGAAAGCTCTTGCTGGTCTTCACCTTCCCCCTGCAGCCTATTCACAGGCACAACAGGTTTTGGGATCTCTGCTTGCCCAGAGAAGGAACATCTCACGGTGCGCATCCTCGGCAGAGCCTGTTCCCGAAAAGGCAAACGTCCGGCTCCTTGTCCCACACGGAAGGTGGCAGCCCTGAAAGCTCTTGCTGGTCTTCACCTTCCCCCTGCAGCCTATTCACAGGCACAACAGGTTTTGGGATCTGTGCTTGCCCCAAGACGCAATCTCTCACGGTGCGCATCCTCGGCAGAACTTCTTCCCAAAAAGGCAAATGTCCGGCTCCTTGTCCCACACGGAAGGTGGCAGCCCGGAAAGCTCTTGCTGGTCTTCACCTTCCCCCTGCAGCCTATTCACAGGCACAACCGCACTGGGAATCTCTGCTTTCCCAGAGACGCAATCTCTCACGGTGCGCATCCTCGGCAGAGCCTGTTCCCGAAAAGGCAAACGTCCGGCTCCTTGTCCCACACGGAAGGTGGCAGCCCGGAAAGCTCTTGCTGGTCTTCACCTTCCCCCTGCAGCCTATTCACAGGCACAACAGGTTTGGGGATCTGTGCTTGCCCAGAGAAGGAACATCTCACGGTGCGCATCCTCGGCAGAGCCTGTTCCCGAGAAGGCAAACGTCCGGCTCCTTGTCCCACACGGAAGGTGGCAGCCCTGAAAGCTGTTGCTGGTCTTCACCTTCCCCCTGCAGCCTATTCACAGGCACAACAGGTTTTGGGATCTGTGCTTGCCCAGAGACGCAATCTCTCACGGTGCGCATCCTCGGCAGAGCCTGTTCCAGAACAGGCAAACGTCCGGCTCCTTGTCCCACACGGAAGGTGGCAGCCCTGAAAGCTGTTGCTGGTCTTCACCTTCCCCCTGCAGCCTATTCACAGGCACAACAGGTTTTGGGATCTGTGCTTGCCCAGAGAAGGAACATCTCACGGTGCGCATCCTCGGCAGAGCCTGTTCCCGAAAAGGCAAACGTCCGGCTCCTTGTCCCACACGGAAGGTGGCAGCCCGGAAAGCTGTTGCTGGTCTTCACCTTCCCCCTGCAGCCTATTCACAGGCACAACAGGTTTTGGGATCTCTGCTTGCCCAGAGACGCAATCTCTCACGGTGCGCATCCTCGGCAGAGCCTGTTCCCGAAAAGGCAAACGTCCGGCTCCTTGTCCCACACGGAAGGTGGCAGCCCTGAAAGCTCTTGCTGGTCTTCACCTTCCCCCTGCAGCCTATTCACAGGCACAAGAGGTTTGGGGATCTGTGCTTGCCCAGAGAAGGAACATGTCACGGTGCGCATCCTCAGCAGAGCCTGTTCCCGAAAAGGCAAACGTCCGGCTCCTTGTCCCACACGGAAGGTGGCAGCCCGGAAAGCTCTTGCTGGTCTTCACCTTCCCCCTGCAGGCTATTCACAGGCACAACAGGTTTTGGGATCTCTGCTTGCCCATTGAAGGAACATCTCACGGTGCGCATCCTCGGCAGAGCCTGTTCCCGAAAAGGCAAACGTCCGGCTCCTTGTCCCACACGGAAGGTGGCAGTCCGGAAAGCTCTTGCTGGTCTTCACCTTCCCCCTGCAGCCTATTCACAGGCACAACCGCACTGGGAATCTCTGCTTTCCCAAAGACGCAATCCCTCACGGTGCGCATCCTCGGCAGAGCCTGTTCCCGAAAAGGCAAACGTCCGGCTCCTTGTCCCACACGGAAGGTGGCAGCCCGGAAAGCTGTTGCTGGTCTTCACCTTCCCCCTGCAGCCTATTCACAGGCACAACAGGTTTTGGGATGTGTGCTTGCCCAGAGAAGGAACATCTCATGGTGCGCATCCTCGGCAGAGCCTGTTCCCGAAAAGGCAAACGTCCGGCTCCCTGTCCCACACAGAAGGTGGCAGCCCTGAAAACTGTTGCTGGTCTTCACCTTCCCCCTGCAGCCTATTCACAGGCACAACAGGTTTGGGGATCTGTGCTTGCCCAGAGAAGGAACATCTCACGGTGCGCATCCTCGGCAGAGCCTGTTCCAGAACAGGCAAACGTCCGGCTCCTTGTCGCACACGGAAGGTGGCAGCCCTGAAAGCTGTTGCTGGTCTTCACCTTCCCCCTGCAGCCTATTCACAGGCACAACCGCACTGGGAATCTCTGCTTTCCCAGAGACGCAATCTCTCACGGTGCGCATCCTCGGCAGAGCCTGTTCCCGAAAAGGCAAACGTCCGGCTCCTTGTCCCACACGGAAGGTGGCAGCCCGGAAAGCTCTTGCTGGTCTTCACCTTCCCCCTGCAGCCTATTCACAGGCACAACAGGTTTTGGGATCTGTGCTTGCCCAGAGAAGGAACATCTCACGGTGCGCATCCTCGGCAGAGCCTGTTCCCGAAAAGGCAAACGTCCGGCTCCTTGTCCCACACGGAAGGTGGCAGCCTGGAAAACTGTTGCTGGTCTTCACCTTCCCCCTGCAGCCTATTCACAGGCACAACAGGTTTTGGGATCTCTGCTTGCCCATTGAAGGAACATCTCACGGTGCGCATCCTCGGCAGAGCCTGTTCCCGAAAAGGCAAACGTCCGGCTCCTTGTCCCACACGGAAGGTGGCAGCCCTGAAAGCTCTTGCTGGTCTTCACCTTCGCCCTGCAGCCTATTCACAGGCACAACAGGTTTTAGGATATATGCTTGCCCAGAGAAGCAATCTCTCACGGTGCGCATCCTCGGCAGAGCCTGTTCCCAAAAAAGCAAACGTCCGGCTCCTTGTCCCACAAGGAAGGTGGCAGCCCGGAAAGCTGTTGCTGGTCTTCACCTTCCCCCTGCAGCCTATTCACAGGCACAACAGGTTTTGGGATCTCTGCTTGCCCAGAGAAGGAACATCTCACAGTGCGCATCCTCAGCAGAGCTTGTTCCCAAAAAAGCAAACGTCCGGCTCCTTGTCCCACACGGAAGGTGGCAGCCTGGAAAGCTCTTGCTGGTCTTCACCTTCCCCCTGCAGCCTATTCACAGGCACAACAGGTTTTGGGATCTCTGCTTGCCCAGAGAAGGAACATCTCACGGTGCGCATCCTCGGCAGAGCCTGTTCCCGTAAAGGCAAACGTCCGGCTCCTTGTCCCACACGGAAGGTGGCAGCCCTGAAAGCTCTTGCTGGTCTTCACCTTCCCCCTGCAGCCTATTCACAGGCACAACCGCACTGGAAATCTTTGCTTTCCCAAAGACACAATCCCTCACGGTGCGCATCCTCGGCAGAGCCTGTTCCCGAAAAGGCAAACGTCCGGCTCCTTGTCCCACATGGAAGGTGGCAGCCCGGAAAGCTGTTGCTGGTCTTCACCTTCCCCCTGCAGCCTATTCACAGGCACAACCGCACTGGGAATCTCTGCTTTCCCAAATACACAATCCCTCACGGTGCGCATCCTCGGCAGAGCCTGTTCCCGAAAAGGCAAACGTCCGGCTCCTTGTCCCACACGGAAGGTGGCAGCCCGGAAAGCTCTTGCTGGTCTTCACCTTCCCCCTGCAGCCTATTCACAGGCACAACAGGTTTTGGGATCTGTGCTTGCCCAGAGAAGGAACATCTCACGGTGCGCATCCTCAGCAGAGCTTGTTACCAAAAAAGCAAACGTCCGGCTCCTTGTCCCACACGGAAGGTGGCAGCCCGGAAAGCTCTTGCTGGTCTTCACCTTCCCCCTGCAGCCTATTCACAGGCACAACAGGTTTGGGGATCTGTGCTTGCCCAGAGAAGGAACATCTCACGGTGCGCATCCTCGGCAGAGCCTGTTCCCGAAAAGGCAAACGTCCGGCTCCTTGTCCCACATGGAAGGTGGCAGCCCTGAAAACTGTTGCTGGTCTTCACCTTCCCCCTGCAGCCTATTCACAGGCACA
Organism: Haliaeetus albicilla; assembly: GCF_947461875.1. Lineage (NCBI taxonomy): Eukaryota > Metazoa > Chordata > Aves > Accipitriformes > Accipitridae > Haliaeetus > Haliaeetus albicilla. The sequence goes on from NC_091512.1 coordinate 5,448,493, forward strand.
ACAGGTTTTGGGATCTCTGCTTTCCCAGAGACGCAATCTCTCACGGTGCGCATCCTCGGCAGAGCCTGTTCCCGAAAAGGCAAACGTCCGGCTCCTTGTCCCACACGGAAGGTGGCAGCCCTGAAAGCTCTTGCTGGTCTTCACCTTCCCCCTGCAGCCTATTCACAGGCACAACAGGTTTGGGGATCTGTGCTTGCCCAGAGAAGGAACATCTCACGGTGCGCATCCTCGGCAGAGCCTGTTCCCGTAAAGGCAAACGTCCGGCTTCTTGTCCCACACGGAAGGTGGCAGCCCTGAAAGCTCTTGCTGGTCTTCACCTTCCCCCTGCAGCCTATTCACAGGCACAGCAGGTTTTGGGATCTGTGCTTGCTCCAGGACGCAATCTCTCACGGTGCGCATCCTCGGCAGAGCCTGTTCCCGAAAAGGCAAACGTCCGGCTCCTTGTCCCACACGGAAGGTGGCAGCCCTGAAAGCTCTTGCTGGTCTTCACCTTCCCCCTGCAGCCTATTCACAGGCACAACAGGTTTTGGGATCTGTGCTTGCCCCAAGACGCAATCTCTCACGGTGCGCATCCTCGGCAGAGCCTGTTCCCGAAAAGGCAAACGTCCGGCTCCTTGTCCCACACGGAAGGTGGCAGCCCTGAAAGCTGTTGCTGGTCTTCACCTTCCCCCTGCAGCCTATTCACAGGCACAACAGGTTTTGGGATCTCTGCTTGCCCAGAGAAGGAACATCTCACGGTGCGCATCCTCGGCAGAGCCTGTTCCCGAAAAGGCAAACGTCCGGCTCCTTGTCCCACAAGGAAGGTGGCAGCCCGGAAAGCTGTTGCTGGTCTTCACCTTCCCCCTGCAGCCTATTCACAGGCACAACAGGTTTTGGGATCTCTGCTTGCCCAGAGAAGGAACATCTCACAGTGCGCATCCTCAGCAGAGCTTGTTCCCAAAAAAGCAAACGTCCGGCTCCTTGTCCCACACGGAAGGTGGCAGCCTGGAAAGCTCTTGCTGGTCTTCACCTTCCCCCTGCAGCCTATTCACAGGCACAACAGGTTTTGGGATCTCTGCTTGCCCAGAGAAGGAACATCTCACGGTGCGCATCCTCGGCAGAGCCTGTTCCCGTAAAGGCAAACGTCCGGCTCCTTGTCCCACACGGAAGGTGGCAGCCCTGAAAGCTCTTGCTGGTCTTCACCTTCCCCCTGCAGCCTATTCACAGGCACAACCGCACTGGAAATCTTTGCTTTCCCAAAGACACAATCCCTCACGGTGCGCATCCTCGGCAGAGCCTGTTCCCGAAAAGGCAAACGTCCGGCTCCTTGTCCCACATGGAAGGTGGCAGCCCGGAAAGCTGTTGCTGGTCTTCACCTTCCCCCTGCAGCCTATTCACAGGCACAACCGCACTGGGAATCTCTGCTTTCCCAAATACACAATCCCTCACGGTGCGCATCCTCGGCAGAGCCTGTTCCCGAAAAGGCAAACGTCCGGCTCCTTGTCCCACACGGAAGGTGGCAGCCCGGAAAGCTCTTGCTGGTCTTCACCTTCCCCCTGCAGCCTATTCACAGGCACAACAGGTTTTGGGATCTGTGCTTGCCCAGAGAAGGAACATCTCACGGTGCGCATCCTCAGCAGAGCTTGTTACCAAAAAAGCAAACGTCCGGCTCCTTGTCCCACACGGAAGGTGGCAGCCCGGAAAGCTCTTGCTGGTCTTCACCTTCCCCCTGCAGCCTATTCACAGGCACAACAGGTTTGGGGATCTGTGCTTGCCCAGAGAAGGAACATCTCACGGTGCGCATCCTCGGCAGAGCCTGTTCCCGAAAAGGCAAACGTCCGGCTCCTTGTCCCACATGGAAGGTGGCAGCCCTGAAAACTGTTGCTGGTCTTCACCTTCCCCCTGCAGCCTATTCACAGGCACAACAGGTTTTGGGATCTCTGCTTTCCCAGAGACGCAATCTCTCACGGTGCGCATCCTCGGCAGAGCCTGTTCCCGAAAAGGCAAACGTCCGGCTCCTTGTCCCACACGGAAGGTGGCAGCCCTGAAAGCTCTTGCTGGTCTTCACCTTCCCCCTGCAGCCTATTCACAGGCACAACAGGTTTGGGGATCTGTGCTTGCCCAGAGAAGGAACATCTCACGGTGCGCATCCTCGGCAGAGCCTGTTCCCGTAAAGGCAAACGTCCGGCTTCTTGTCCCACACGGAAGGTGGCAGCCCTGAAAGCTCTTGCTGGTCTTCACCTTCCCCCTGCAGCCTATTCACAGGCACAGCAGGTTTTGGGATCTGTGCTTGCTCCAGGACGCAATCTCTCACGGTGCGCATCCTCGGCAGAGCCTGTTCCCGAAAAGGCAAACGTCCGGCTCCTTGTCCCACACGGAAGGTGGCAGCCCTGAAAGCTCTTGCTGGTCTTCACCTTCCCCCTGCAGCCTATTCACAGGCACAACAGGTTTTGGGATCTGTGCTTGCCCCAAGACGCAATCTCTCACGGTGCGCATCCTCGGCAGAGCCTGTTCCCGAAAAGGCAAACGTCCGGCTCCTTGTCCCACACGGAAGGTGGCAGCCCTGAAAGCTGTTGCTGGTCTTCACCTTCCCCCTGCAGCCTATTCACAGGCACAACAGGTTTTGGGATCTCTGCTTGCCCAGAGAAGGAACATCTCACGGTGCGCATCCTCGGCAGAGCCTGTTCCCGAAAAGGCAAACGTCCGGCTCCTTGTCCCACACAAAAGGTGGCAGCCCTGAAAGCTGTTGCTGGTCTTCACCTTCCCCCTGCAGCCTATTCACAGGCACAACCGCACTGGGAATCTCTGCTTGCCCAGAGACGCAATCTCTCACGGTGCGCATCCTCGGCAGAGCCTGTTCCCGAAAAGGCAAACGTCCGGCTCCTTGTCCCACACGGAAGGTGGCAGCCCTGAAAGCTCTTGCTGGTCTTCACCTTCCCCCTGCAGCCTATTCACAGGCACAACAGGTTTTGGGATCTCTGCTTTCCCAGAAACGCAATCTCTCACGGTGCGCATCCTCGGCAGAGCCTGTTCCCGAAAAGGCAAACGTCCGGCTCCTTGTCCCACACGGAAGGTGGCAGCCCTGAAAGCTGTTGCTGGTCTTCACCTTCCCCGTGCAGCCTATTCACAGGCGCAACAGGTTTGGGGATCTGTGCTTGCCCAGAGAAGGAACATCTCACGGTGCGCATCCTCAGCAGAGCCTGTTCCCGAAAAGGCAAACGTCCGGCTCCTTGTCCCACACGGAAGGTGGCAGCCCTGAAAGCTCTTGCTGGTCTTCACCTTCCCCGTGCAGCCTATTCACAGGCACAACAGGTTTTGGGATCTGTGCTTGCCCATAGAAGGAATCTCTCACGGTGCGCATCCTCGGCAGAGCCTGTTCCCGAAAAGGCAAACGTCCGGCTCCTTGTCCCACACGGAAGGTGGCAGCCCGGAAAGCTCTTGCTGGTCTTCACCTTTCCCCTGCAGCCTATTCACAGGCACAACCGCACTGGGAATCTCTGCTTTCCCAAAGACACAATCCCTCACGGTGCGCATCCTCGGCAGAGCCTGTTCCCGAAAAGGCAAACGTCCGGCTCCTTGTCCCACACGGAAGGTGGCAGCCCTGAAAGCTGTTGCTGGTCTTCACCTTCCCCCTGCAGCCTATTCACAGGCACAACAGGTTTTGGGATCTGTGCTTGCCCCAAGACGCAATCTCTCACGGTGCGCATCCTCGGCAGAGCCCGTTCCCGAAAAGGCAAACGTCCGGCTCCTTGTCCCACACGGAAGGTGGCAGCCCTGAAAGCTGTTGCTGGTCTTCACCTTCCCCCTGCAGCCTATTCACAGGCACAACAGGTTTTGGGATCTCTGCTTGCCCAGAGACGCAATCTCTCACGGTGTGCATCCTCGGCAGAGCCTGTTCCCGAAAAAGCAAACGTCCGGCTCCTTGTCCCACACGGAAGGTGGCAGCCCGGAAAGCTCTTGCTGGTCTTCACCTTCCCCCTGCAGCCTATTCACAGGCACAACAGGTTTGGGGATCTATGCTTTCCCAGAGACGCAGTCTCTCACGGTGCGCATCCTCGGCAGAGCCTGTTCCAGAACAGGCAAACGTCCGGCTCCTTGTCCCACACGGAAGGTGGCAGCCCGGAAAGCTGTTGCTGGTCTTCACCTTCCCCCTGCAGCCTATTCACAGGCACAACAGGTTTTGGGATCTCTGCTTGCCCAGAGAAGGAACAGCTCACGGTGCGCATCCTCGGCAGAGCCTGTTCCCGAAAAGGCAAACGTCCGGCTCCTTGTCCCACACGGAAGGTGGCAGCCCTGAAAGCTGTTGCTGGTCTTCACCTTCCCCCTGCAGCCTATTCACAGGCACAACCGCACTGGGAATCTCTGCTTTCCCAAAGATGCAATCTCTCAGGGTGCGCATCCTCGGCAGAGCCTGTTCCCGAAAAGGCAAACGTCCGGCTCCTTGTCCCACACGGAAGGTGGCAGCCCTGAAAGCTGTTGCTGGTCTTCACCTTCCCCCTGCAGCCTATTCACAGGCACAACCGCACTGGGAATCTCTGCTTTCCCAAAGACGCAATCCCTCACGGTGCGCATCCTCGGCAGAGCCTGTTCCCGAAAAGGCAAACGTCCGGCTCCTTGTCCCACACGGAAGGTGGCAGCCCTGAAAGCTCTTGCTGGTCTTCACCTTCCCCCTGCAGCCTATTCACAGGCACAACAGGTTTTGGGATCTCTGCTTGCCCAGAGAAGGAACATCTCACGGTGCGCATCCTCGGCAGAGCCTGTTCCCGAAAAGGCAAACGTCCGGCTCCTTGTCCCACACAGAAGGTGGCAGCCCTGAAAACTGTTGCTGGTCTTCACCTTCCCCCTGCAGCCTATTCACAGGCACAACCGCACTGGGAATCTCTGCTTGCCCAGAGACGCAATCTCTCACGGTGCGCATCCTCGGCAGAGCCTGTTCCCGAAAAGGCAAACGTCCGGCTCCTTGTCCCACACGGAAGGTGGCAGCCCTGAAAGCTGTTGCTGGTCTTCACCTTCCCCCTGCAGCCTATTCACAGGCACAACAGGTTTTGGGATCTCTGCTTTCCCAGAGACGCAATCTCTCACGGTGCGCATCCTCGGCAGAGCCTGTTCCCGAAAAGGCAAACGTCCGGCTCCTTGTCCCACACGGAAGGTGGCAGCCCGGAAAGCTCTTGCTGGTCTTCACCTTCCCCCTGCAGCCTATTCACAGGCACAACAGGTTTTGGGATCTGTGCTTGCCCAGAGAAGGAACATCTCACGGTGCGCATCCTCGGCAGAGCCTGTTCCCGAAAAGGCAAACATCCGGCTTCTTGTCCCACACGGAAGGTGGCAGCCCTGAAAGCTGTTGCTGGTCTTCACCTTCCCCCTGCAGCCTATTCACAAGCACAGCAGGTTTTGGGATCTGTGCTTGCCCCAGGACGCAATCTCTCACGGTGCGCATCCTCGGCAGAGCCTGTTCCCGAAAAGGCAAACGTCCGGCTCCTTGTCCCACACGGAAGGTGGCAGCCCTGAAAGCTCTTGCTGGTCTTCACCTTCCCCCTGCAGCCTATTCACAGGCACAACCGCACTGGGAATCTCTGCTTTCCCAAAGATGCAATCTCTCAGGGTGCGCATCCTCGGCAGAGCCTGTTCCCGAAAAGGCAAACGTCCGGCTCCTTGTCCCACACGGAAGGTGGCAGCCCGGAAAGCTCTTGCTGGTCTTCACCTTCCCCCTGCAGCCTATTCACAGGCACAACCGCACTGGGAATCTCTGCTTTCCCAAAGACGCAATCCCTCACGGTGCGCATCCTCGGCAGAGCCTGTTCCCGAAAAGGCAAACGTCCGGCTCCTTGTCCCACACGGAAGGTGGCAGCCCTGAAAGCTGTTGCTGGTCTTCACCTTCCCCCTGCAGCCTATTCACAGGCACAACAGGTTTTGGGATCTGTGCTTGCCCAGAGAAGGAACATCTCACGGTGCGCATCCTCGGCAGAGCCTGTTCCCGAAAAGGCAAACGTCCGGCTCCTTGTCCCACACAGAAGGTGGCAGCCCTGAAAACTGTTGCTGGTCTTCACCTTCCCCCTGCAGCCTATTCACAGGCACAACCGCACTGGGAATCTCTGCTTGCCCAGAGACGCAATCTCTCACGGTGCGCATCCTCGGCAGAGCCTGTTCCCGAAAAGGCAAACGTCCGGCTCCTTGTCCCACACGGAAGGTGGCAGCCCTGAAAGCTGTTGCTGGTCTTCACCTTCCCCCTGCAGCCTATTCACAGGCACAACAGGTTTTGGGATCTCTGCTTTCCCAGAGACGCAATCTCTCACGGTGCGCATCCTCGGCAGAGCCTGTTCCCGAAAAGGCAAACGTCCGGCTCCTTGTCCCACACGGAAGGTGGCAGCCCGGAAAGCTCTTGCTGGTCTTCACCTTCCCCCTGCAGCCTATTCACAGGCACAACAGGTTTTGGGATCTGTGCTTGCCCAGAGAAGGAACATCTCACGGTGCGCATCCTCGGCAGAGCCTGTTCCCGAAAAGGCAAACGTCCGGCTTCTTGTCCCACACGGAAGGTGGCAGCCCTGAAAGCTGTTGCTGGTCTTCACCTTCCCCCTGCAGCCTATTCACAAGCACAGCAGGTTTTGGGATCTGTGCTTGCCCCAGGACGCAATCTCTCACGGTGCGCATCCTCGGCAGAGCCTGTTCCCGAAAAGGCAAACGTCCGGCTCCTTGTCCCACACGGAAGGTGGCAGCCCTGAAAGCTCTTGCTGGTCTTCACCTTCCCCCTGCAGCCTTTTCACAGGCACAACCGCACTGGGAATCTCTGCTTTCCCAAAGACGCAATCCCTCACGGTGCGCATCCTCGGCAGTGCCTGTTGCCAAAAAGGCAAACGTCCGGCTCCTTGTCCCACACGGAAGGTGGCAGCCCTGAAAGCTCTTGCTGGTCTTCACCTTCCCCCTGCAGCCTATTCACAGGCACAACAGGTTTTGGGATCTGTGCTTGCCCCAAGACGCAATCTCTCACGGTGCGCATCCTCGGCAGAGCCTGTTCCTGAAAAGGCAAACGTCCGGCTCCTTGTCCCACACGGAAGGTGGCAGCCCTGAAAGCTGCTGCTGGTCTTCACCTTCCCCCTGCAGCCTATTCACAGGCACAACAGGTTTTGGGATCTGTGCTTGCCCAGAGAAGGAACATCTCACGGTGCGCATCCTCGGCAGAGCCTGTTCCCGAAAAGGCAAACGTCCGGCTCCTTGTCCCACACGGAAGGTGGCAGCCCTGAAAGCTCTTGCTGGTCTTCACCTTCCCCCTGCAGCCTATTCACAGGCACAACAGGTTTTGGGATCTCTGCTTGCCCAGAGAAGGAATCTCTCACGGTGCGCATCCTCGGCAGAGCCTGTTCCCGAAAAGGGAAACGTCCGGCTCCTTGTCCCACACGGAAGGTGGCAGCCCGGAAAGCTGTTGCTCGTCTTCACCTTCCCCCTGCAGCCTATTCACAGGCACAACCGCACTGGGAATCTCTGCTTGCCCAAAGACGCAATCCCTCACGGTGCGCATCCTCGGCAGAGCCTGTTCCCGAAAAGGCAAACGTCCGGCTCCTTGTCCCACACGGAAGGTGGCAGCCCTGAAAGCTCTTGCTGGTCTTCACCTTCCCCCTGCAGCCTATTCACAGGCACAACAGGTTTTGGGATCTCTGCTTGCCCAGAGACGCAATCTCTCACGGTGCGCATCCTCGGCAGAGCCTGTTCCCGTAAAGGCAAACTTCCAGCTCCTTGTCCCACACGGAAGGTGGCAGCCCTGAAAGCTGTTGCTGGTCCTCACCTTCCCCCTGCAGCCTATTCACAGGCACAACAGGTTTTGGGATCTCTGCTTGCCCAGAGACGCAATCTCTCACGGTGCGCATCCTCGGCAGAGCCTGTTCCCGAAAAGGCAAACGTCCGGCTCCTTGTCCCACACGGAAGGTGGCAGCCCGGAAAGCTGTTGCTGGTCTTCACCTTCCCCCTGCAGCCTATTCACAGGCACAACAGGTTTTCGGATCTCTGCTTGCCCAGAGAAGGAACAGCTCACGGTGCGCATCCTCGGCAGAGCCTGTTCCCGAAAAGGCAAACGTCCGGCTCCTTGTCCCACACGGAAGGTGGCAGCCCTGAAAGCTGTTGGTGGTCTTCACCTTCCCCCTGCAGCCTATTCACAGGCACAACCGCACTGGGAATCTCTGCTTTCCCAAAGACGCAATCTCTCAGGGTGCGCATCCTCGGCAGAGCCTGTTCCCGAAAAGGCAAACGTCCGGCTCCTTGTCCCACACGGAAGGTGGCAGCCCTGAAAGCTCTTGCTGGTCTTCACCTTCCCCCTGCAGCCTATTCACAGGCACAACCGCACTGGGAATCTCTGCTTTCCCAAAGACGCAATCCCTCACGGTGCGCATCCTCGGCAGAGCCTGTTCCCGAAAAGGCAAACGTCTGGCTCCTTGTCCCACACGGAAGGTGGCAGCCCTGAAAGCTGTTGCTGGTCTTCACCTTCCCCCTGCAGCCTATTCACAGGCACAACAGGTTTGGGGATCTGTGCTTGCCCAGAGAAGGAACATCTCACGGTGCGCATCCTCGGCAGAGCCTGTTCCCGAAAAGGCAAACGTCCGGCTCCTTGTCCCACACAGAAGGTGGCAGCCCTGAAAACTGTTGCTGGTCTTCACCTTCCCCCTGCAGCCTATTCACAGGCACAACCGCACTGGGAATCTCTGCTTGCCCAGAGACGCAATCTCTCACGGTGCGCATCCTCGGCAGAGCCTGTTCCCGAAAAGGCAAACGTCCGGCTCCTTGTCCCACACGGAAGGTGGCAGCCCTGAAAGCTCTTGCTGGTCTTCACCTTCCCCCTGCAGCCTATTCACAGGCACAACAGGTTTTGGGATCTCTGCTTTCCCAGAGACGCAATCTCTCACGGTGCGCATCCTCGGCAGAGCCTGTTCCCGAAAAGGCAAACGTCCGGCTCCTTGTCCCACACGGAAGGTGGCAGCCCTGAAAGCTCTTGCTGGTCTTCACCTTCCCCCTGCAGCCTATTCACAGGCACAACAGGTTTTGGGATCTGTGCTTGCCCAGAGAAGGAACATCTCACGGTGCGCATCCTCGGCAGAGCCTGTTCCCTAAAAGGCAAACGTCCGGCTTCTTGTCCCACACGGAAGGTGGCAGCCCTGAAAGCTGTTGGTGGTCTTCACCTTCCCCCTGCAGCCTATTCACAGGCACAGCAGGTTTTGGGATCTGTGCTTGCCCCAGGACGCAATCTCTCACGGTGCGCATCCTCGGCAGAGCCTGTTCCCGAAAAGGCAAACGTCCGGCTCCTTGTCCCACACGGAAGGTGGCAGCCCTGAAAGCTCTTGCTGGTCTTCACCTTCCCCCTGCAGCCTTTTCACAGGCACAACCGCACTGGGAATCTCTGCTTTCCCAAAGACGCAATCCCTCACGGTGCGCATCCTCGGCAGTGCCTGTTGCCAAAAAGGCAAACGTCCGGCTCCTTGTCCCACACGGAAGGTGGCAGCCCTGAAAGCTGTTGCTGGTCTTCACCTTCCCCCTGCAGCCTATTCACAGGCACAACAGGTTTTGGGATCTGTGCTTGCCCCAAGACGCAATCTCTCACGGTGCGCATCCTCGGCAGAGCCTGTTCCCGAAAAGGCAAACGTCCGGCTCCTTGTCCCACACGGAAGGTGGCAGCCCTGAAAGCTCTTGCTGGTCTTCACCTTCCCCCTGCAGCCTATTCACAGGCACAACCGCACTGGGAATCTCTGCTTGCCCAGAGACGCAATCTCTCACGGTGCGAATCCTCGGCAGAGCCTGTTCCCGAAAAGGCAAACGTCCGGCTCCTTGTCCCACACGGAAGGTGGCAGCCCTGAAAGCTCTTGCTGGTCTTCACCTTCCCCCTGCAGCCTATTCACAGGCACAACAGGTTTTGGGATCTCTGCTTTCCCAGAAACGCAATCTCTCACGGTGCGCATCCTCGGCAGAGCCTGTTCCCGAAAAGGCAAACGTCCGGCTCCTTGTCCCACACGGAAGGTGGCAGCCCGGAAAGCTGTTGCTCGTCTTCACCTTCCCCCTGCAGCCTATTCACAGGCACAACAGGTTTTGGGATCTGTGCTTGCCCAGAGAAGGAACATCTCACGGTGCGCATCCTCGGCAGAGCCTGTTCCCGAAAAGGCAAACGTCCGGCTCCTTGTCCCACACGGAAGGTGGCAGCCCTGAAAGCTCTTGCTGGTCTTCACCTTCCCCCTGCAGCCTATTCACAGGCACAACAGGTTTTGGGATCTGTGCTTGCCCAGAGAAGGAACATCTCACGGTGCGCATCCTCGGCAGAGCCTGTTCCCGAAAAGGCAAACGTCCGGCTCCTTGTCCCACACGGAAGGTGGCAGCCCGGAAAGCTCTTGCTGGTCTTCACCTTCCCCCTGCAGCCTATTCACAGGCACAACCGCACTGGGAATCTCTGCTTTCCCAAAGACACAATCCCTCACGGTGCGCATCCTCGGCAGAGCCTGTTCCCGAAAAGGCAAACGTCCGGCTCCTTGTCCCACACGGAAGGTGGCAGCCCTGAAAGCTGTTGGTGGTCTTCACCTTCCCCCTGCAGCCTATTCACAGGCACAACCGCACTGGGAATCTCTGCTTTCCCAAAGACGCAATCTCTCAGGGTGCGCATCCTCGGCAGAGCCTGTTCCCGAAAAGGCAAACGTCCGGCTCCTTGTCCCACACGGAAGGTGGCAGCCCTGAAAGCTCTTGCTGGTCTTCACCTTCCCCCTGCAGCCTATTCACAGGCACAACCGCACTGGGAATCTCTGCTTTCCCAAAGACGCAATCCCTCACGGTGCGCATCCTCGGCAGAGCCTGTTCCCGAAAAGGCAAACGTCTGGCTCCTTGTCCCACACGGAAGGTGGCAGCCCTGAAAGCTGTTGCTGGTCTTCACCTTCCCCCTGCAGCCTATTCACAGGCACAACAGGTTTGGGGATCTGTGCTTGCCCAGAGAAGGAACATCTCACGGTGCGCATCCTCGGCAGAGCCTGTTCCCGAAAAGGCAAACGTCCGGCTCCTTGTCCCACACAGAAGGTGGCAGCCCTGAAAACTGTTGCTGGTCTTCACCTTCCCCCTGCAGCCTATTCACAGGCACAACCGCACTGGGAATCTCTGCTTGCCCAGAGACGCAATCTCTCACGGTGCGCATCCTCGGCAGAGCCTGTTCCCGAAAAGGCAAACGTCCGGCTCCTTGTCCCACACGGAAGGTGGCAGCCCTGAAAGCTGTTGCTGGTCTTCACCTTCCCCCTGCAGCCTATTCACAGGCACAACAGGTTTTGGGATCTCTGCTTTCCCAGAAACGCAATCTCTCACGGTGCGCATCCTCGGCAGAGCCTGTTCCCGAAAAGGCAAACGTCCGGCTCCTTGTCCCACACGGAAGGTGGCAGCCCTGAAAGCTGTTGCTGGTCTTCACCTTCCCCCTGCAGCCTATTCACAGGCACAACAGGTTTGGGGATCTGTGCTTGCCCAGAGAAGGAACATCTCACGGTGCGCATCCTCGGCAGAGCCTGTTCCCGAAAAGGCAAACGTCCGGCTCCTTGTCCCACACGGAAGGTGGCAGCCCTGAAAGCTCTTGCTGGTCTTCACCTTCCCCCTGCAGCCTATTCACAGGCACAACAGGTTTTGGGATCTGTGCTTGCCCATAGAAGGAATCTCTCACGGTGCGCATCCTCGGCAGAGCCTGTTCCCGAAAAGGCAAACGTCCGGCTCCTTGTCCCACACGGAAGGTGGCAGCCCGGAAAGCTCTTGCTGGTCTTCACCTTCCCCCTGCAGCCTATTCACAGGCACAACCGCACTGGGAATCTCTGCTTTCCCAAAGACACAATCCCTCACGGTGCGCATCCTCGGCAGAGCCTGTTCCCGAAAAGGCAAACGTCCGGCTCCTTGTCCCACACGGAAGGTGGCAGCCCTGAAAGCTCTTGCTGGTCTTCACCTTCCCCCTGCAGCCTATTCACAGGCACAACAGGTTTTGGGATCTGTGCTTGCCCCAAGACGCAATCTCTCACGGTGCGCATCCTCGGCAGAGCCCGTTCCCGAAAAGGCAAACGTCCGGCTCCTTGTCCCACACAGAAGGTGGCAGCCCTGAAAGCTGTTGCTGGTCTTCACCTTCCCCCTGCAGCCTATTCACAGGCACAACAGGTTTTGGGATCTCTGCTTGCCCAGAGAAGGAACATCTCACGGTGCGCATCCTCGGCAGAGCCTGTTCCCGAAAAGGCAAACGTCCGGCTCCTTGTCCCACACGGAAGGTGGCAGCCCTGAAAGCTGTTGCTGGTCTTCACCTTCCCCCTGCAGCCTATTCACAGGCACAGCAGGTTTTGGGATCTGTGCTTGCCCCAGGACGCAATCTCTCACGGTGCGCATCCTCGGCAGAGCCTGTTCCCGAAAAGGCAAACGTCCGGCTCCTTGTCCCACACGGAAGGTGGCAGCCCTGAAAGCTCTTGCTGGTCTTCACCTTCCCCCTGCAGCCTTTTCACAGGCACAACCGCACTGGGAATCTCTGCTTTCCCAAAGACGCAATCCCTCACGGTGCGCATCCTCGGCAGTGCCTGTTGCCAAAAAGGCAAACGTCCGGCTCCTTGTCCCACACGGAAGGTGGCAGCCCTGAAAGCTCTTGCTGGTCTTCACCTTCCCCCTGCAGCCTATTCACAGGCACAACAGGTTTTGGGATCTGTGCTTGCCCCAAGACGCAATCTCTCACGGTGCGCATCCTCGGCAGAGCCTGTTCCCGAAAAGGCAAACGTCCGGCTCCTTGTCCCACACGGAAGGTGGCAGCCCTGAAAGCTGCTGCTGGTCTTCACCTTCCCACTGCAGCCTATTCACAGGCACAACAGGTTTTGGGATCTGTGCTTGCCCAGAGAAGGAACATCTCACGGTGCGCATCCTCGGCAGAGCCTGTTCCCGAAAAGGCAAACGTCCGGCTCCTTGTCCCACACGGAAGGTGGCAGCCCTGAAAGCTCTTGCTGGTCTTCACCTTCCCCCTGCAGCCTATTCACAGGCACAACAGGTTTTGGGATCTCTGCTTGCCCAGAGAAGGAATCTCTCACGGTGCGCATCCTCGGCAGAGCCTGTTCCCGAAAAGGGAAACGTCCGGCTCCTTGTCCCACACGGAAGGTGGCAGCCCTGAAAGCTGTTGCTGGTCTTCACCTTCCCCCTGCAGCCTATTCACAGGCACAACCGCACTGGGAATCTCTGCTTTCCCAAAGACGCAATCCCTCACGGTGCGCATCCTCGGCAGAGCCTGTTCCCGAAAAGGCAAACGTCCGGCTCCTTGTCCCACACGGAAGGTGGCAGCCCTGAAAGCTCTTGCTGGTCTTCACCTTCCCCCTGCAGCCTATTCACAGGCACAACAGGTTTTGGGATCTCTGCTTGCCCAGAGACGCAATCTCTCACGGTGCGCATCCTCGGCAGAGCCTGTTCCCGTAAAGGCAAACGTCCGGCTCCTTGTCCCACACGGAAGGTGGCAGCCCGGAAAGCTGTTGCTGGTCCTCACCTTCCCCCTGCAGCCTATTCACAGGCACAACAGGTTTTGGGATCTCTGCTTGCCCAGAGACGCAATCTCTCACGGTGCGCATCCTCGGCAGAGCCTGTTCCCGAAAAGGCAAACGTCCGGCTCCTTGTCCCACACGGAAGGTGGCAGCCCTGAAAGCTCTTGCTGGTCTTCACCTTCCCCCTGCAGCCTATTCACAGGCACAACAGGTTTTGGGATCTATGCTTTCCCAGAGACGCAATCTCTCACGGCGCGCATCCTCGGCAGAGCCTGTTCCAGAACAGGCAAACGTCCGGCTCCTTGTCCCACACGGAAGGTGGCAGCCCTGAAAGCTGTTGCTGGTCTTCACCTTCCCCCTGCAGCCTATTCACAGGCACAACAGGTTTTGGGATCTCTGCTTGCCCAGAGAAGGAACATCTCACGGTGCGCATCCTCGGCAGAGCTTGTTCCCAAAAAAGCAAACGTCCGGCTCCTTGTCCCACACGGAAGGTGGCAGCCCTGAAAGCTGTTGCTGGTCTTCACCTTCCCCCTGCAGCCTATTCACAGGCACAACAGGTTTTGGGATCTCTGCTTGCCCAGAGAAGGAACATCTCACGGTGCGCATCCTCGGCAGAGCCTGTTCCAGAACAGGCAAACGTCCGGCTCCTTGTCCCACACGGAAGGTGGCAGCCCTGAAAGCTCTTGCTGGTCTTCACCTTCCCCCTGCAGCCTATTCACAGGCACAACCGCACTGGGAATCTCTGCTTTCCCAAAGACGCAATCTCTCACGGTGCGCATCCTCGGCAGAGCCTGTTCCCGAAAAGGCAAACGTCCGGCTCCTTGTCCCACACGGAAGGTGGCAGCCCGGAAAGCTGTTGCTGGTCTTCACCTTCCCCCTGCAGCCTATTCACAGGCACAACCGCACTGGGAATCTCTGCTTTCCCAAAGACGCAATCCCTCACGGTGCGCATCCTCGGCAGAGCCTGTTCCCGAAAAGGCAAACGTCCGGCTCCTTGTCCCACACGGAAGGTGGCAGCCCTGAAAGCTCTTGCTGGTCTTCACCTTCCCCCTGCAGCCTATTCACAGGCACAACAGGTTTGGGGATCTGTGCTTGCCCAGAGAAGGAACATCTCACGGTGCGCATCCTCGGCAGAGCTTGTTCCCGAAAAGGCAAACGTCCGGCTCCTTGTCCCACACGGAAGGTGGCAGCCCTGAAAGCTCTTGCTGGTCTTCACATTCCCCCTGCAGCCTATTCACAGGCACAACAGGTTTGGGGATCTGTGCTTGCCCAGAGAAGGAACATCTCACGGTGCGCATCCTCGGCAGAGCCTGTTCCCGAAAAGGCAAATGTCCGGCTCCTTGTCCCACATGGAAGCTGGCAGCCCTGAAAGCTCTTGCTGGTCTTCACCTTCCCCCTGCAGCCTATTCACAGGCACAACAGGTTTTGGGATCTGTGCTTGCCCAGAGAAGGAACATCTCACGGTGCGCATCCTCGGCAGAGCCTGTTCCCGAAAAGGCAAACGTCCGGCTCCTTGTCCCACATGGAAGGTGGCAGCCCTGAAAGCTGTTGCTGGTCTTCACCTTCCCCCTGCAGCCTATTCACAGGCACAACAGGTTTTGGGATCTCTGCTTGCCCAGAGACGCAATCTCTCACGGTGCGCATCCTCGGCAGAGCCTGTTCCCGAAAAGGCAAACGTCCGGCTCCTTGTCCCACACAGAAGGTGGCAGCCCGGAAAGCTGTTGCTGGTCTTCACCTTCCCCCTGCAGCCTATTCACAGGCACAACAGGTTTTGGGATCTGTGCTTGCCCAGAGAAGGAACATCTCACGGTGCGCATCCTCGGCAGAGCCTGTTCCCGAAAAGGCAAACGTCCGGCTCCTTGTCCCACACAGAAGGTGGCAGCCCTGAAAACTGTTGCTGGTCTTCACCTTCCCCCTGCAGCCTATTGACAGGCACAACAGGTTTTGGGATCTCTGCTTGCCCAGAGACGCAATCCCTCACGGTGCGCATCCTCGGCAGAGCCTGTTCCCGAAAAGGCAAACGTCCGGCTCCTTGTCCCACACGGAAGGTGGCAGCCCGGAAAGCTGTTGCTGGTCTTCACCTTCCCCCTGCAGCCTATTCACAGGCACAACCGCACTGGGAATCTCTGCTTGCCCAAAGACGCAATCCCTCACGGTGCGCATCCTCGGCAGAGCCTGTTCCCGAAAAGGCAAACGTCCGGCTCCTTGTCCCACACGGAAGGTGGCAGCCCGGAAAGCTCTTGCTGGTCTTCACCTTCCCCCTGCAGCCTATTCACAGGCGCAACAGGTTTGGGGATCTGTGCTTGCCCAGAGAAGGAACATCTCACGGTGCGCATCCTCGGCAGAGCCTGTTCCCGAAAAGGCAAACGTCCGGCTCCTTGTCCCACATGGAAGGTGGCAGCCCTGAAAGCTGTTGCTGGTCTTCACCTTCCCCCTGCAGCCTATTCACAGGCACAACAGGTTTTGCGATCTGTGCTTGCCCCAAGACGCAATGTCTCACGGTGCGCATCCTCGGCAGAGCCCGTTCCCGAAAAGGCAAACGTCCGGCTCCTTGTCCCACACGGAAGGTGGCAGCCCGGAAAGCTGTTGCTGGTCTTCACCTTCCCCCTGCAGCCTATTCACAGGCACAACAGGTTTTGGGATCTCTGCTTGCCCAGAGACGCAATCTCTCACGGTGTGCATCCTCGGCAGAGCCTGTTCCCGAAAAAGCAAACGTCCGGCTCCTTGTCCCACACGGAAGGTGGCAGCCCGGAAAGCTCTTGCTGGTCTTCACCTTCCCCGTGCAGCCTATTCACAGGCACAACAGGTTTGGGGATCTATGCTTTCCCAGAGACGCAATCTCTCACGGTGCGCATCCTCGGCAGAGCCTGTTCCAGAACAGGCAAACGTCCGGCTCCTTGTCCCACACGGAAGGTGGCAGCCCGGAAAGCTGTTGCTGGTCTTCACCTTCCCCCTGCAGCCTATTCACAGGCACAACAGGTTTTGGGATCTCTGCTTGCCCAGAGAAGGAACAGCTCACGGTGCGCATCCTCGGCAGAGCCTGTTCCCGAAAAGGCAAACGTCCGGCTCCTTGTCCCACACGGAAGGTGGCAGCCCTGAAAGCTGTTGCTGGTCTTCACCTTCCCCCTGCAGCCTATTCACAGGCACAACCGCACTGGGAATCTCTGCTTTCCCAAAGACGCAATCTCTCAGGGTGCGCATCCTCGGCAGAGCCCGTTCCCGAAAAGGCAAACGTCCGGCTCCTTGTCCCACACGGAAGGTGGCAGCCCGGAAAGCTCTTGCTGGTCTTCACCTTCCCCCTGCAGCCTATTCACAGGCACAACCGCACTGGGAATCTCTGCTTTCCCAAAGACGCAATCCCTCACGGTGCGCATCCTCGGCAGAGCCTGTTCCCGAAAAGGCAAACGTCCGGCTCCTTGTCCCACACGGAAGGTGGCAGCCCTGAAAGCTCTTGCTGGTCTTCACCTTCCCCCTGCAGCCTATTCACAGGCACAACAGGTTTTGGGATCTGTGCTTGCCCAGAGAAGGAACATCTCACGGTGCGCATCCTCGGCAGAGCCTGTTCCCGAAAAGGCAAACGTCCGGCTCCTTGTCCCACACAGAAGGTGGCAGCCCTGAAAGCTGTTGCTGGTCTTCACCTTCCCCCTGCAGCCTATTCACAGGCACAACAGGTTTTGGGATCTCTGCTTGCCCCGAGACGCAATCTCTCACGGTGCGCATCCTCGGCAGAGCCTGTTCCCGAAAAGGCAAACGTCCGGCTCCTTGTCCCACACGGAAGGTGGCAGCCCTGAAAGCTCTTGCTGGTCTTCACCTTCCCCCTGCAGCCTATTCACAGGCACAACAGGTTTTGGGATCTGTGCTTGCCCAGAGAAGGAACATCTCACGGTGCGCATCCTCGGCAGAGCCTGTTCCCGAAAAGGCAAACGTCCGGCTCCTTGTCCCACACGGAAGGTGGCAGCCCTGAAAGGTCTTGCTGGTCTTCACCTTCCCCCTGCAGCCTATTCACAGGCACAACAGGTTTTGGGATCTCTGCTTCCCCAGAGAAGGAACATCTCACGGTGCGCATCCTCGGCAGAGCCTGTTCCCGAAAAGGCAAACGTCCGGCTCCTTGTCCCACACGGAAGGTGGCAGCCCTGAAAGCTGCTGCTGGTCTTCACCTTCCCCCTGCAGCCTATTCACAGGCACAACAGGTTTTGGGATCTCTGCTTGCCCAGAGAAGGAACATCTCACGGTGCGCATCCTCGGCAGAGCCTGTTCCCGAAAAGGCAAACGTCCGGCTCCTTGTCCCACACGGAAGGTGGCAGCCCTGAAAGCTCTTGCTGGTCTTCACCTTCCCCCTGCAGCCTATTCACAAGCACAACCGCACTGGGAATCTCTGCTTGCCCAGAGACGCAATCTCTCACGGTGCGCATCCTCGGCAGAGCCTGTTCCCGAAAAGGCAAACGTCCGGCTCCTTGTCCCACACGGAAGGTGGCAGCCCGGAAAGCTGTTGCTGGTCTTCACCTTCCTCCTGCAGCCTATTCACAGGCACAACAGGTTTTGGGATCTCTGCTTTCCCAGAAACGCAATCTCTCACGGTGCGCATCCTCGGCAGAGCCTGTTCCCGAAAAGGCAAACGTCCGGCTCCTTGTCCCACACGGAAGGTGGCAGCCCTGAAAGCTGTTGCTGGTCTTCACCTTCCCCCTGCAGCCTATTCACAGGCGCAACAGGTTTGGGGATCTCTGCTTCCCCAGAGAAGGAACATCTCACGGTGCGCATCCTCGGCAGAGCCTGTTCCCGAACAGGCAAACGTCCGGCTCCTTGTCCCACACGGAAGGTGGCAGCCCGGAAAGCTGTTGCTGGTCTTCACCTTCCCCCTGCAGCCTATTCACAGGCACAACAGGTTTTGGGATCTCTGCTTGCCCAGAGAAGGAACAGCTCACGGTGCGCATCCTCGGCAGAGCCTGTTCCCGAAAAGGCAAACGTCCGGCTCCTTGTCCCACACGGAAGGTGGCAGCCCTGAAAGCTGTTGCTGGTCTTCACCTTCCCCCTGCAGCCTATTCACAGGCACAACCGCACTGGGAATCTCTGCTTTCCCAAAGACGCAATCTCTCACGGTGCGCATCCTCGGCAGAGCCTGTTCCCGAAAAGGCAAACGTCCGGCTCCTTGTCCCACACGGAAGGTGGCAGCCCTGAAAGCTCTTGCTGGTCTTCACCTTCCCCCTGCAGCCTATTCACAGGCACAGCAGGTTTTGGGATCTGTGCTTGCCCCAGGACGCAATCTCTCAGGGTGCGCATGCTCGGCAGAGCCTGTTCCCGAAAAGGCAAACGTCCGGCTCCTTGTCCCACACGGAAGGTGGCAGCCCTGAAAGCTGTTGCTGGTCTTCACCTTCCCCCTGCAGCCTTTTCACAGGCACAACCGCACTGGGAATCTCTGCTTTCCCAAAGACGCAATCCCTCACGGTGCGCATCCTCGGCAGAGCCTGTTCCCGAAAAGGCAAACGTCCGGCTCCTTGTCCCACACGGAAGGTGGCAGCCCTGAAAGCTCTTGCTGGTCTTCACCTTCCCCCTGCAGCCTATTCACAGGCACAACAGGTTTTGGGATCTGTGCTTACCCAGAGAAGGAACATCTCACGGTGCGCATCCTCGGCAGAGCCTGTTCCCGAAAAGGCAAACGTCCGGCTCCTTGTCCCACACAGAAGGTGGCAGCCCTGAAAGCTGTTGCTGGTCTTCACCTTCCCCCTGCAGCCTATTCACAGGCACAACAGGTTTTGGGATCTCTGCTTGCCCCGAGACGCAATCTCTCACGGTGCGCATCCTCGGCAGAGCCTGTTCCCGAAAAGGCAAACGTCCGGCTCCTTGTCCCACACGGAAGGTGGCAGCCCTGAAAGCTCTTGCTGGTCTTCACCTTCCCCCTGCAGCCTATTCACAGGCACAACAGGTTTTGGGATCTGTGCTTGCCCAGAGAAGGAACATCTCACGGTGCGCATCCTCGGCAGAGCCTGTTCCCGAAAAGGCAAACGTCCGGCTCCTTGTCCCACACGGAAGGTGGCAGCCCTGAAAGGTCTTGCTGGTCTTCACCTTCCCCCTGCAGCCTATTCACAGGCACAACAGGTTTTGGGATCTCTGCTTCCCCAGAGAAGGAACATCTCACGGTGCGCATCCTCGGCAGAGCCTGTTCCCGAAAAGGCAAACGTCCGGCTCCTTGTCCCACACGGAAGGTGGCAGCCCTGAAAGCTGCTGCTGGTCTTCACCTTCCCCCTGCAGCCTATTCACAGGCACAACAGGTTTTGGGATCTCTGCTTGCCCAGAGAAGGAACATCTCACGGTGCGCATCCTCGGCAGAGCCTGTTCCCGAAAAGGCAAACGTCCGGCTCCTTGTCCCACATGGAAGGTGGCAGCCCTGAAAGCTCTTGCTGGTCTTCACCTTCCCCCTGCAGCCTATTCACAAGCACAACCGCACTGGGAATCTCTGCTTGCCCAGAGACGCAATCTCTCACGGTGCGCATCCTCGGCAGAGCCTGTTCCCGAAAAGGCAAACGTCCGGCTCCTTGTCCCACACGGAAGGTGGCAGCCCGGAAAGCTGTTGCTGGTCTTCACCTTCCTCCTGCAGCCTATTCACAGGCACAACAGGTTTTGGGATCTCTGCTTTCCCAGAAACGCAATCTCTCACGGTGCGCATCCTCGGCAGAGCCTGTTCCCGAAAAGGCAAACGTCCGGCTCCTTGTCCCACACGGAAGGTGGCAGCCCTGAAAGCTGTTGCTGGTCTTCACCTTCCCCCTGCAGCCTATTCACAGGCGCAACAGGTTTGGGGATCTCTGCTTCCCCAGAGAAGGAACATCTCACGGTGCGCATCCTCGGCAGAGCCTGTTCCCGAACAGGCAAACGTCCGGCTCCTTGTCCCACACGGAAGGTGGCAGCCCGGAAAGCTGTTGCTGGTCTTCACCTTCCCCCTGCAGCCTATTCACAGGCACAACAGGTTTTGGGATCTCTGCTTGCCCAGAGAAGGAACAGCTCACGGTGCGCATCCTCGGCAGAGCCTGTTCCCGAAAAGGCAAACGTCCGGCTCCTTGTCCCACACGGAAGGTGGCAGCCCTGAAAGCTGTTGCTGGTCTTCACCTTCCCCCTGCAGCCTATTCACAGGCACAACCGCACTGGGAATCTCTGCTTTCCCAAAGACGCAATCTCTCAGGGTGCGCATCCTCGGCAGAGCCTGTTCCCGAAAAGGCAAACGTCCGGCTCCTTGTCCCACACGGAAGGTGGCAGCCCTGAAAGCTCTTGCTGGTCTTCACCTTCCCCCTGCAGCCTATTCACAGGCACAGCAGGTTTTGGGATCTGTGCTTGCCCCAGGACGCAATCTCTCAGGGTGCGCATGCTCGGCAGAGCCTGTTCCCGAAAAGGCAAACGTCCGGCTCCTTGTCCCACACGGAAGGTGGCAGCCCTGAAAGCTGTTGCTGGTCTTCACCTTCCCCCTGCAGCCTTTTCACAGGCACAACCGCACTGGGAATCTCTGCTTTCCCAAAGACGCAATCCCTCACGGTGCGCATCCTCGGCAGTGCCTGTTCCTGAAAAGGCAAACGTCCGGCTCCTTGTCCCACACGGAAGGTGGCAGCCCTGAAAGCTCTTGCTGGTCTTCACCTTCCCCCTGCAGCCTATTCACAGGCACAACAGGTTTTGGGATCTGTGCTTGCCCCAAGACGCAATCTCTCACGGTGCGCATCCTCGGCAGAGCCTGTTCCTGAAAAGGCAAACGTCCGGCTCCTTGTCCCACACGGAAGGTGGCAGCCCTGAAAGCTGCTGCTGGTCTTCACCTTCCCCCTGCAGCCTATTCACAGGCACAACAGGTTTTGGGATCTGTGCTTGCCCAGAGAAGGAACATCTCACGGTGCGCATCCTCGGCAGAGCCTGTTCCCGAAAAGGCAAACGTCCGGCTCCTTGTCCCACACGGAAGGTGGCAGCCCTGAAAGCTCTTGCTGGTCTTCACCTTCCCCGTGCAGCCTATTCACAGGCACAACAGGTTTGGGGATCTGTGCTTCCCCAGAGAAGGAACATCTCACGGTGCGCATCCTCGGCAGAGCCTGTTCCCGAAAAGGCAAACGTCTGGCTCCTTGTCCCACACGGAAGGTGGCAGCCCTGAAAGCTCTTGCTGGTCTTCACCTTCCCCCTGCAGCCTATTCACAGGCACAACCGCACTGGGAATCTCTGCTTTCCCAAAGACGCAATCCCTCACGGTGCGCATCCTCGGCAGACCCTGTTCCCGAAAAGGCAAACGTCCGGCTCCTAGTCCCACACGGAAGGTGGCAGCCCTGAAAGCTGTTGCTGGTCTTCACCTTCCCCCTGCAGCCTATTCACAGGCACAACAGGTTTGGGGATCTCTGCTTGCCCAGAGAAGGAACATCTCACGGTGCGCATCCTCGGCAGAGCCTGTTCCCGAAAAGGCAAACGTCCGGCTCCTTGTCCCACACAGAAGGTGGCAGCCCTGAAAACTGTTGCTGGTCTTCACCTTCCCCCTGCAGCCTATTCACAGGCACAACCGCACTGGGAATCTCTGCTTGCCCAGAGACGCAATCTCTCACGGTGCGCATCCTCGGAACAGCCTGTTCCCGAAAAGGGAAACGTCCGGCTCCTTGTCCCACACGGAAGGTGGCAGCCCTGAAAGCTGTTGCTGGTCTTCACCTTCCCCCTGCAGCCTATTCACAGGCACAACAGGTTTTGGGATCTCTGCTTTCCCAGAAACGCAATCTCTCACGGTGCGCATCCTCGGCAGAGCCTGTTCCCGAAAAGGCAAACGTCCGGCTCCTTGTCCCACACGGAAGGTGGCAGCCCGGAAAGCTCTTGCTGGTCTTCACCTTCCCCCTGCAGCCTATTCACAGGCACAACAGGTTTTGGGATCTGTGCTTGCCCAGAGAAGGAACATCTCACGGTGCGCATCCTCGGCAGAGCCTGTTCCCGAAAAGGCAAACGTCCGGCTCCTTGTCCCACACGGAAGGGGGCAGCCCGGAAAGCTCTTGCTGGTCTTCACCTTCCCCCTGCAGCCTATTCACAGGCACAACCGCACTGGGAATCTCTGCTTTCCCAAAGACGCAATCCCTCACGGTGCGCATCCTCGGCAGAGCCTGTTCCCGAAAAGGCAAACGTCCGGCTCCTTGTCCCACACGGAAGGTGGCAGCCCTGAAAGCTCTTGCTGGTCTTCACCTTCCCCCTGCAGCCTATTCACAGGCACAACAGGTTTTGGGATCTCTGCTTGCCCAGAGACGCAATCTCTCACGGTGCGCATCCTCGGCAGAGCCTGTTCCCGTAAAGGCAAACGTCCGGCTCCTTGTCCCACACGGAAGGTGGCAGCCCGGAAAGCTGTTGCTGGTCCTCACCTTCCCCCTGCAGCCTATTCACAGGCACAACAGGTTTTGGGATCTCTGCTTGCCCAGAGACGCAATCTCTCACGGTGCGCATCCTCGGCAGAGCCTGTTCCCGAAAAGGCAAACGTCCGGCTCCTTGTCCCACACGGAAGGTGGCAGCCCTGAAAGCTCTTGCTGGTCTTCACCTTCCCCCTGCAGCCTATTCACAGGCACAACAGGTTTTGGGATCTATGCTTTCCCAGAGACGCAATCTCTCACGGCGCGCATCCTCGGCAGAGCCTGTTCCAGAACAGGCAAACGTCCGGCTCCTTGTCCCACACGGAAGGTGGCAGCCCTGAAAGCTGTTGCTGGTCTTCACCTTCCCCCTGCAGCCTATTCACAGGCACAACAGGTTTTGGGATCTCTGCTTGCCCAGAGAAGGAACATCTCACGGTGCGCATCCTCGGCAGAGCTTGTTCCCAAAAAAGCAAACGTCCGGCTCCTTGTCCCACACGGAAGGTGGCAGCCCTGAAAGCTGTTGCTGGTCTTCACCTTCCCCCTGCAGCCTATTCACAGGCACAACAGGTTTTGGGATCTCTGCTTGCCCAGAGAAGGAACATCTCACGGTGCGCATCCTCGGCAGAGCCTGTTCCAGAACAGGCAAACGTCCGGCTCCTTGTCCCACACGGAAGGTGGCAGCCCTGAAAGCTCTTGCTGGTCTTCACCTTCCCCCTGCAGCCTATTCACAGGCACAACCGCACTGGGAATCTCTGCTTTCCCAAAGACGCAATCTCTCACGGTGCGCATCCTCGGCAGAGCCTGTTCCCGAAAAGGCAAACGTCCGGCTCCTTGTCCCACACGGAAGGTGGCAGCCCTGAAAGCTGTTGCTGGTCTTCACCTTCCCCCTGCAGCCTATTCACAGGCACAACCGCACTGGGAATCTCTGCTTTCCCAAAGACGCAATCCCTCACGGTGCGCATCCTCGGCAGAGCCTGTTCCCGAAAAGGCAAACGTCCGGCTCCTTGTCCCACACGGAAGGTGGCAGCCCTGAAAGCTCTTGCTGGTCTTCACCTTCCCCCTGCAGCCTATTCACAGGCACAACAGGTTTTGGGATCTGTGCTTGCCCAGAGAAGGAACATCTCACGGTGCGCATCCTCGGCAGAGCTTGTTCCCGAAAAGGCAAACGTCCGGCTCCTTGTCCCACACGGAAGGTGGCAGCCCTGAAAGCTCTTGCTGGTCTTCACATTCCCCCTGCAGCCTATTCACAGGCACAACAGGTTTGGGGATCTGTGCTTCCCAGAGAAGGAACATCTCACGGTGCGCATCCTCGGCAGAGCCTGTTCCCGAAAAGGCAAATGTCCGGCTCCTTGTCCCACATGGAAGCTGGCAGCCCTGAAAGCTCTTGCTGGTCTTCACCTTCCCCCTGCAGCCTATTCACAGGCACAACAGGTTTTGGGATCTGTGCTTGCCCAGAGAAGGAACATCTCACGGTGCGCATCCTCGGCAGAGCCTGTTCCCGAAAAGGCAAACGTCCGGCTCCTTCTCCCACACGGAAGGTGGCAGCCCTGAAAGCTCTTGCTGGTCTTCACCTTCCCCCTGCAGCCTATTCACAGGCACAACCGCACTGGGAATCTCTGCTTGCCCAAAGACGCAATCTCTCACGGTGCGCATCCTCGGCAGAGCCTGTTCCCGAAAAGGCAAACGTCCGGCTCCTTGTCCCACATGGAAGGTGGCAGCCCTGAAAGCTGTTGCTGGTCTTCACCTTCCCCCTGCAGCCTATTCACAGGCACAACAGGTTTTGGGATCTCTGTTTGCCCAGAGACGCAATCTCTCACGGTGCGCATCCTCGGCAGAGCCTGTTCCCGAAAAGGCAAACGTCCGGCTCCTTGTCCCACACAGAAGGTGGCAGCCCGGAAAGCTGTTGCTGGTCTTCACCTTCCCCCTGCAGCCTATTCACAGGCACAACAGGTTTTGGGATCTCTGCTTGCCCAGAGAAGGAACATCTCACGGTGCGCATCCTCGGCAGAGCCTGTTCCCGAAAAGGCAAACGTCCGGCTCCTTGTCCCACACAGAAGGTGGCAGCCCTGAAAACTGTTGCTGGTCTTCACCTTCCCCCTGCAGCCTATTGACAGGCACAACAGGTTTTGGGATCTCTGCTTGCCCAGAGACGCAATCCCTCACGGTGCGCATCCTCGGCAGAGCCTGTTCCCGAAAAGGCAAACGTCCGGCTCCTTGTCCCACACGGAAGGTGGCAGCCCTGAAAGCTGTTGCTGGTCTTCACCTTCCCCCTGCAGCCTATTCACAGGCACAACCGCACTGGGAATCTCTGCTTGCCCAAAGACGCAATCCCTCACGGTGCGCATCCTCGGCAGAGCCTGTTCCCGAAAAGGCAAACGTCCGGCTCCTTGTCCCACACGGAAGGTGGCAGCCCTGAAAGCTCTTGCTGGTCTTCACCTTCCCCCTGCAGCCTATTCACAGGCACAACAGGTTTTGGGATCTCTGCTTTCCCAGAGACGCAATCTCTCACGGTGCGCATCCTCGGCAGAGCCTGTTCCCGAAAAGGCAAACGTCCGGCTCCTTGTCCCACACGGAAGGTGGCAGCCCTGAAAGCTCTTGCTGGTCTTCACCTTCCCCCTGCAGCCTATTCACAGGCACAACCGCACTGGGAATCTCTGCTTTCCCAAAGACGCAATCCCTCACGGTGCGCATCCTCGGCAGAGCCTGTTCCCGAAAAGGCAAACGTCCGGCTCCTTGTCCCACACGGAAGGTGGCAGCCCTGAAAGGTCTTGCTGGTCTTCACCTTCCCCGTGCAGCCTATTCACAGGCACAACAGGTTTGGGGATCTGTGCTTCCCCAGAGAAGGAACATCTCACGGTGCGCATCCTCGGCAGAGCCTGTTCCCGAAAAGGCAAACGTCCGGCTCCTTGTCCCACACGGAAGGTGGCAGCCCGGAAAGCTGTTGCTGGTCTTCACCTTCCTCCTGCAGCCTATTCACAGGCACAACAGGTTTTGGGATCTCTGCTTTCCTAGAAACGCAATCTCTCACGGTGCGCATCCTCGGCAGAGCCTGTTCCCGAAAAGGCAAACGTCCAGCTCCTTGTCCCACACGGAAGGTGGCAGCCCTGAAAGCTGTTGCTGGTCTTCACCTTCCCCCTGCAGCCTATTCACAGGCACAACAGGTTTGGGGATCTGTGCTTGCCCAGAGAAGGAACATCTCACGGTGCGCATCCTCGGCAGAGCCTGTTCCCGAAAAGGCAAACGTCCGGCTCCTTGTCCCACACGGAAGGTGGCAGCCCTGAAAACTGTTGCTGGTCTTCACCTTCCCCCTGCAGCCTATTCACAGGCACAACCGCACTGGGAATCTCTGCTTGCCCAGAGACGCAATCTCTCACGGTGCGCATCCTCGGAACAGCCTGTTCCCGAAAAGGCAAACGTCCGGCTCCTTGTCCCACACGGAAGGTGGCAGCCCTGAAAGCTGTTGCTGGTCTTCACCTTCCCCCTGCAGCCTATTCACAGGCACAACAGGTTTTGGGATCTCTGCTTTCCCAGAAACGCAATCTCTCACGGTGCGCATCCTCGGCAGAGCCTGTTCCCGAAAAGGCAAACGTCCGGCTCCTTGTCCCACACGGAAGGTGGCAGCCCTGAAAGCTCTTGCTGGTCTTCACCTTCCCCCTGCAGCCTATTCACAGGCACAACAGGTTTTGGGATCTGTGCTTGCCCAGAGAAGGAACATCTCACGGTGCGCATCCTCGGCAGAGCCTGTTCCCGAAAAGGCAAACGTCCGGCTCCTTGTCCCACACGGAAGGGGGCAGGCCTGAAAGCTGTTGCTGGTCTTCACCTTCCCCCTGCAGCCTATTCACAGGCACAACAGGTTTTGGGATCTGTGCTTGCCCCAGGACGCAATCTCTCACGGTGCGCATCCTCGGCAGAGCCTGTTCCCGAAAAGGCAAACGTCCGGCTCCTTGTCCCACACGGAAGGTGGCAGCCCTGAAAGCTCTTGCTGGTCTTCACCTTCCCCCTGCAGCCTTTTCACAGGCACAACCGCACTGGGAATCTCTGCTTTCCCAAAGACGCAATCCCTCACGGTGCGCATCCTCGGCAGTGCCTGTTGCCAAAAAGGCAAACGTCCGGCTGCTTGTCCCACACGGAAGGTGGCAGCCCTGAAAGCTCTTGCTGGTCTTCACCTTCCCCCTGCAGCCTTTTCACAGGCACAACAGGTTTTGGGATCTGTGCTTGCCCCAAGACGCAATCTCTCAGGGTGCGCATCCTCGGCAGAGCCCGTTCCCGAAAAGGCAAACGTCCGGCTCCTTGTCCCACACGGAAGGTGGCAGCCCGGAAAGCTCTTG
This sequence comes from Haliaeetus albicilla, assembly GCF_947461875.1. Taxonomy (NCBI): domain Eukaryota; kingdom Metazoa; phylum Chordata; class Aves; order Accipitriformes; family Accipitridae; genus Haliaeetus; species Haliaeetus albicilla. The sequence goes on from NC_091512.1 coordinate 5,475,613, forward strand.
CTGGTCTTCACCTTCCCCCTGCAGCCTATTCACAGGCACAACCGCACTGGGAATCTCTGCTTTCCCAAAGACGCAATCCCTCACGGTGCGCATCCTCGGCAGAGCCTGTTCCCGAAAAGGCAAACGTCCGGCTCCTTGTCCCACACGGAAGGTGGCAGCCCTGAAAGCTCTTGCTGGTCTTCACCTTCCCCCTGCAGCCTATTCACAGGCACAACAGGTTTTGGGATCTGTGCTTGCCCAGAGAAGGAACATCTCACGGTGCGCATCCTCGGCAGAGCCTGTTCCCGAAAAGGCAAACGTCCGGCTCCTTGTCCCACACAGAAGGTGGCAGCCCTGAAAGCTGTTGCTGGTCTTCACCTTCCCCCTGCAGCCTATTCACAGGCACAACAGGTTTTGGGATCTCTGCTTTCCCAGAGACGCAATCTCTCACGGTGCGCATCCTCGGCAGAGCCTGTTCCCGAAAAGGCAAACGTCCGGCTCCTTGTCCCACACGGAAGGTGGCAGCCCTGAAAGCTCTTGCTGGTCTTCACCTTCCCCCTGCAGCCTATTCACAGGCACAACAGGTTTTGGGATCTGTGCTTGCCCAGAGAAGGAACATCTCACGGTGCGCATCCTCGGCAGAGCCTGTTCCCGAAAAGGCAAACGTCCGGCTCCTTGTCCCACACGGAAGGTGGCAGCCCTGAAAGGTCTTGCTGGTCTTCACCTTCCCCGTGCAGCCTATTCACAGGCACAACAGGTTTTGGGATCTCTGCTTTCCCAGAGAAGGAACATCTCACGGTGCGCATCCTCGGCAGAGCCTGTTCCCGAAAAGGCAAACGTCCGGCTCCTTGTCCCACACGGAAGGTGGCAGCCCTGAAAGCTCTTGCTGGTCTTCACCTTCCCCCTGCAGCCTATTCACAGGCACAACAGGTTTTGGGATCTGTGCTTGCCCAGAGAAGGAACATCTCACGGTGCGCATCCTCGGCAGAGCCTGTTCCCGAAAAGGCAAACGTCCGGCTCCTTGTCCCACACGGAAGGTGGCAGCCCTGAAAGGTCTTGCTGGTCTTCACCTTCCCCGTGCAGGCTATTCACAGGCACAACAGGTTTTGGGATCTCTGCTTGCCCAGAGAAGGAACATCTCACGGTGCGCATCCTCGGCAGAGCCTGTTCCCGAAAAGGCAAACGTCCGGCTCCTTGTCCCACACGGAAGGTGGCAGCCCTGAAAGCTCTTGCTGGTCTTCACCTTCCCCCTGCAGCCTATTCACAAGCACAACCGCACTGGGAATCTCTGCTTGCCCAGAGACGCAATCTCTCACGGTGCGCATCCTCGGCAGAGCCTGTTCCCGAAAAGGCAAACGTCCGGCTCCTTGTCCCACACGGAAGGTGGCAGCCCGGAAAGCTGTTGCTGGTCTTCACCTTCCTCCTGCAGCCTATTCACAGGCACAACAGGTTTTGGGATCTCTGCTTTCCTAGAAACGCAATCTCTCACGGTGCGCATCCTCGGCAGAGCCTGTTCCCGAAAAGGCAAACGTCCAGCTCCTTGTCCCACACGGAAGGTGGCAGCCCTGAAAGCTGTTGCTGGTCTTCACCTTCCCCCTGCAGCCTATTCACAGGCACAACAGGTTTGGGGATCTGTGCTTGCCCAGAGAAGGAACATCTCACGGTGCGCATCCTCGGCAGAGCCTGTTCCCGAAAAGGCAAACGTCCGGCTCCTTGTCCCACACGGAAGGTGGCAGCCCGCAAAGCTCTTGCTGGTCTTCACCTTCCCCCTGCAGCCTATTCACAGGCACAACAGGTTTTGGGATCTGTGCTTGCCCATAGAAGGAATCTCTCACGGTGCGCATCCTCGGCAGAGCCTGTTCCCGAAAAGGCAAACGTCCGGCTCCTTGTCCCACACGGAAGGTGGCAGCCCGGAAAGCTCTTGCTGGTCTTCACCTTCCCCCTGCAGCCTATTCACAGGCACAACAGGTTTTGGGATCTGTGCTTGCCCCAAGACGCAATCTCTCACGGTGCGCATCCTCGGCAGAGCCCGTTCCCGAAAAGGCAAACGTCCGGCTCCTTGTCCCACACGGAAGGTGGCAGCCCTGAAAGCTCTTGCTGGTCTTCACCTTCCCCCTGCAGCCTATTCACAGGCACAACCGCACTGGGAATCTCTGCTTTCCCAAAGACGCAATCTCTCACGGTGCGCATCCTCGGCAGAGCCTGTTCCCGAAAAGGCAAACGTCCGGCTCCTTGTCCCACACGGAAGGTGGCAGCCCTGAAAGCTCTTGCTGGTCTTCACCTTCCCCCTGCAGCCTATTCACAGGCACAACAGGTTTTGGGATCTGTGCTTGCCCCAGGACGCAATCTCTCAGGGTGCGCATGCTCGGCAGAGCCTGTTCCCGAAAAGGCAAACGTCCGGCTCCTTGTCCCACACGGAAGGTGGCAGCCCTGAAAGCTCTTGCTGGTCTTCACCTTCCCCCTGCAGCCTTTTCACAGGCACAACCGCACTGGGAATCTCTGCTTTCCCAAAGACGCAATCCCTCACGGTGCGCATCCTCGGCAGTGCCTGTTCCTGAAAAGGCAAACGTCCGGCTCCTTGTCCCACACGGAAGGTGGCAGCCCTGAAAGCTCTTGCTGGTCTTCACCTTCCCCCTGCAGCCTATTCACAGGCACAACAGGTTTTGGGATCTGTGCTTGCCCCAAGACGCAATCTCTCACGGTGCGCATCCTCGGCAGAGCCTGTTCCTGAAAAGGCAAACGTCCGGCTCCTTGTCCCACACGGAAGGTGGCAGCCCTGAAAGCTGCTGCTGGTCTTCACCTTCCCCCTGCAGCCTATTCACAGGCACAACAGGTTTTGGGATCTGTGCTTGCCCAGAGAAGGAACATCTCACGGTGCGCATCCTCGGCAGAGCCTGTTCCCGAAAAGGCAAACGTCCGGCTCCTTGTCCCACACGGAAGGTGGCAGCCCTGAAAGGTCTTGCTGGTCTTCACCTTCCCCGTGCAGCCTATTCACAGGCACAACAGGTTTGGGGATCTGTGCTTCCCCAGAGAAGGAACATCTCACGGTGCGCATCCTCGGCAGAGCCTGTTCCCGAAAAGGCAAACGTCTGGCTCCTTGTCCCACACGGAAGGTGGCAGCCCTGAAAGCTCTTGCTGGTCTTCACCTTCCCCCTGCAGCCTATTCACAGGCACAACCGCACTGGGAATCTCTGCTTTCCCAAAGACGCAATCCCTCACGGTGCGCATCCTCGGCAGACCCTGTTCCCGAAAAGGCAAACGTCCGGCTCCTAGTCCCACACGGAAGGTGGCAGCCCTGAAAGCTGTTGCTGGTCTTCACCTTCCCCGTGCAGGCTATTCACAGGCACAACAGGTTTTGGGATCTCTGCTTGCCCAGAGAAGGAACATCTCACGGTGCGCATCCTCGGCAGAGCCTGTTCCCGAAAAGGCAAACGTCCGGCTCCTTGTCCCACACGGAAGGTGGCAGCCCTGAAAGGTCTTGCTGGTCTTCACCTTCCCCGTGCAGGCTATTCACAGGCACAACAGGTTTTGGGATCTCTGCTTGCCCAGAGAAGGAACATCTCACGGTGCGCATCCTCGGCAGAGCCTGTTCCCGAAAAGGCAAACGTCCGGCTCCTTGTCCCACACGGAAGGTGGCAGCCCTGAAAGCTCTTGCTGGTCTTCACCTTCCCCCTGCAGCCTATTCACAAGCACAACCGCACTGGGAATCTCTGCTTGCCCAGAGACGCAATCTCTCACGGTGCGCATCCTCGGCAGAGCCTGTTCCCGAAAAGGCAAACGTCCGGCTCCTTGTCCCACACGGAAGGTGGCAGCCCGGAAAGCTGTTGCTGGTCTTCACCTTCCTCCTGCAGCCTATTCACAGGCACAACAGGTTTTGGGATCTCTGCTTTCCTAGAAACGCAATCTCTCACGGTGCGCATCCTCGGCAGAGCCTGTTCCCGAAAAGGCAAACGTCCAGCTCCTTGTCCCACACGGAAGGTGGCAGCCCTGAAAGCTGTTGCTGGTCTTCACCTTCCCCCTGCAGCCTATTCACAGGCACAACAGGTTTGGGGATCTGTGCTTGCCCAGAGAAGGAACATCTCACGGTGCGCATCCTCGGCAGAGCCTGTTCCCGAAAAGGCAAACGTCCGGCTCCTTGTCCCACACGGAAGGTGGCAGCCCTGAAAGCTCTTGCTGGTCTTCACCTTCCCCCTGCAGCCTATTCACAGGCACAACAGGTTTTGGGATCTGTGCTTGCCCATAGAAGGAATCTCTCACGGTGCGCATCCTCGGCAGAGCCTGTTCCCGAAAAGGCAAACGTCCGGCTCCTTGTCCCACACGGAAGGTGGCAGCCCGGAAAGCTCTTGCTGGTCTTCACCTTCCCCCTGCAGCCTATTCACAGGCACAACAGGTTTTGGGATCTGTGCTTGCCCCAAGACGCAATCTCTCACGGTGCGCATCCTCGGCAGAGCCCGTTCCCGAAAAGGCAAACGTCCGGCTCCTTGTCCCACACGGAAGGTGGCAGCCCTGAAAGCTCTTGCTGGTCTTCACCTTCCCCCTGCAGCCTATTCACAGGCACAACCGCACTGGGAATCTCTGCTTTCCCAAAGACGCAATCTCTCACGGTGCGCATCCTCGGCAGAGCCTGTTCCCGAAAAGGCAAACGTCCGGCTCCTTGTCCCACACGGAAGGTGGCAGCCCTGAAAGCTCTTGCTGGTCTTCACCTTCCCCCTGCAGCCTATTCACAGGCACAGCAGGTTTTGGGATCTGTGCTTGCCCCAGGACGCAATCTCTCAGGGTGCGCATGCTCGGCAGAGCCTGTTCCCGAAAAGGCAAACGTCCGGCTCCTTGTCCCACACGGAAGGTGGCAGCCCTGAAAGCTCTTGCTGGTCTTCACCTTCCCCCTGCAGCCTTTTCACAGGCACAACCGCACTGGGAATCTCTGCTTTCCCAAAGACGCAATCCCTCACGGTGCGCATCCTCGGCAGTGCCTGTTCCTGAAAAGGCAAACGTCCGGCTCCTTGTCCCACACGGAAGGTGGCAGCCCTGAAAGCTCTTGCTGGTCTTCACCTTCCCCCTGCAGCCTATTCACAGGCACAACAGGTTTTGGGATCTGTGCTTGCCCCAAGACGCAATCTCTCACGGTGCGCATCCTCGGCAGAGCCTGTTCCTGAAAAGGCAAACGTCCGGCTCCTTGTCCCACACGGAAGGTGGCAGCCCTGAAAGCTGCTGCTGGTCTTCACCTTCCCCCTGCAGCCTATTCACAGGCACAACAGGTTTTGGGATCTGTGCTTGCCCAGAGAAGGAACATCTCACGGTGCGCATCCTCGGCAGAGCCTGTTCCCGAAAAGGCAAACGTCCGGCTCCTTGTCCCACACGGAAGGTGGCAGCCCTGAAAGGTCTTGCTGGTCTTCACCTTCCCCGTGCAGCCTATTCACAGGCACAACAGGTTTGGGGATCTGTGCTTCCCCAGAGAAGGAACATCTCACGGTGCGCATCCTCGGCAGAGCCTGTTCCCGAAAAGGCAAACGTCTGGCTCCTTGTCCCACACGGAAGGTGGCAGCCCTGAAAGCTCTTGCTGGTCTTCACCTTCCCCCTGCAGCCTATTCACAGGCACAACCGCACTGGGAATCTCTGCTTTCCCAAAGACGCAATCCCTCACGGTGCGCATCCTCGGCAGACCCTGTTCCCGAAAAGGCAAACGTCCGGCTCCTAGTCCCACACGGAAGGTGGCAGCCCTGAAAGCTGTTGCTGGTCTTCACCTTCCCCCTGCAGCCTATTCACAGGCACAACAGGTTTGGGGATCTCTGCTTGCCCAGAGAAGGAACATCTCACGGTGCGCATCCTCGGCAGAGCCTGTTCCCGAAAAGGCAAACGTCCGGCTCCTTGTCCCACACAGAAGGTGGCAGCCCTGAAAACTGTTGCTGGTCTTCACCTTCCCCCTGCAGCCTATTCACAGGCACAACCGCACTGGGAATCTCTGCTTGCCCAGAGACGCAATCTCTCACGGTGCGCATCCTCGGAACAGCCTGTTCCCGAAAAGGCAAACGTCCGGCTCCTTGTCCCACACGGAAGGTGGCAGCCCTGAAAGCTGTTGCTGGTCTTCACCTTCCCCCTGCAGCCTATTCACAGGCACAACAGGTTTTGGGATCTCTGCTTTCCCAGAAACGCAATCTCTCACGGTGCGCATCCTCGGCAGAGCCTGTTCCCGAAAAGGCAAACGTCCGGCTCCTTGTCCCACACGGAAGGTGGCAGCCCTGAAAGCTCTTGCTGGTCTTCACCTTCCCCCTGCAGCCTATTCACAGGCACAACAGGTTTTGGGATCTGTGCTTGCCCAGAGAAGGAATCTCTCACGGTGCGCATCCTCGGCAGAGCCTGTTCCCGAAAAGGCAAACGTCCGGCTCCTTGTCCCACACGGAAGGGGGCAGCCCTGAAAGCTGTTGCTGGTCTTCACCTTCCCCCTGCAGCCTATTCACAGGCACAACAGGTTTTGGGATCTGTGCTTGCCCCAGGACGCAATCTCTCACGGTGCGCATCCTCGGCAGAGCCTGTTCCCGAAAAGGCAAACGTCCGGCTCCTTGTCCCACACGGAAGGTGGCAGCCCTGAAAGCTCTTGCTGGTCTTCACCTTCCCCCTGCAGCCTTTTCACAGGCACAACCGCACTGGGAATCTCTGCTTTCCCAAAGACGCAATCTCTCACGGTGCGCATCCTCGGCAGTGCCTGTTGCCAAAAAGGCAAACGTCCGGCTGCTTGTCCCACACGGAAGGTGGCAGCCCTGAAAGCTCTTGCTGGTCTTCACCTTCCCCCTGCAGCCTTTTCACAGGCACAACAGGTTTTGGGATCTGTGCTTGCCCCAAGACGCAATCTCTCAGGGTGCGCATCCTCGGCAGAGCCCGTTCCCGAAAAGGCAAACGTCCGGCTCCTTGTCCCACACGGAAGGTGGCAGCCCGGAAAGCTCTTGCTGGTCTTCACCTTCCCCCTGCAGCCTATTCACAGGCACAACCGCACTGGGAATCTCTGCTTTCCCAAAGACGCAATCCCTCACGGTGCGCATCCTCGGCAGAGCCTGTTCCCGAAAAGGCAAACGTCCGGCTCCTTGTCCCACACGGAAGGTGGCAGCCCTGAAAGCTCTTGCTGGTCTTCACCTTCCCCCTGCAGCCTATTCACAGGCACAACAGGTTTTGGGATCTGTGCTTGCCCAGAGAAGGAACATCTCACGGTGCGCATCCTCGGCAGAGCCTGTTCCCGAAAAGGCAAACGTCCGGCTCCTTGTCCCACACAGAAGGTGGCAGCCCTGAAAGCTGTTGCTGGTCTTCACCTTCCCCCTGCAGCCTATTCACAGGCACAACAGGTTTTGGGATCTCTGCTTGCCCAGAGACGCAATCTCTCACGGTGCGCATCCTCGGCAGAGCCTGTTCCCGAAAAGGCAAACGTCCGGCTCCTTGTCCCACACGGAAGGTGGCAGCCCGGAAAGCTCTTGCTGGTCTTCACCTTCCCCCTGCAGCCTATTCACAGGCACAACAGGTTTTGGGATCTGTGCTTGCCCAGAGAAGGAACATCTCACGGTGCGCATCCTCGGCAGAGCCTGTTCCCGAAAAGGCAAACGTCCGGCTCCTTGTCCCACACGGAAGGTGGCAGCCCTGAAAGGTCTTGCTGGTCTTCACCTTCCCCGTGCAGCCTATTCACAGGCACAACAGGTTTTGGGATCTCTGCTTCCCCAGAGAAGGAACATCTCACGGTGCGCATCCTCGGCAGAGCCTGTTCCCGAAAAGGCAAACGTCCGGCTCCTTGTCCCACACGGAAGGTGGCAGCCCTGAAAGCTGCTGCTGGTCTTCACCTTCCCCCTGCAGCCTATTCACAGGCACAACAGGTTTTGGGATCTGTGCTTGCCCAGAGAAGGAACATCTCACGGTGCGCATCCTCGGCAGAGCCTGTTCCCGAAAAGGCAAACGTCCGGCTCCTTGTCCCACACGGAAGGTGGCAGCCCTGAAAGGTCTTGCTGGTCTTCACCTTCCCCGTGCAGCCTATTCACAGGCACAACAGGTTTTGGGATCTCTGCTTTCCCAGAGAAGGAACATCTCACGGTGCGCATCCTCGGCAGAGCCTGTTCCCGAAAAGGCAAACGTCCGGCTCCTTGTCCCACACGGAAGGTGGCAGCCCTGAAAGCTGCTGCTGGTCTTCACCTTCCCCCTGCAGCCTATTCACAGGCACAACAGGTTTTGGGATCTGTGCTTGCCCAGAGAAGGAACATCTCACGGTGCGCATCCTCGGCAGAGCCTGTTCCCGAAAAGGCAAACGTCCGGCTCCTTGTCCCACACGGAAGGTGGCAGCCCTGAAAGGTCTTGCTGGTCTTCACCTTCCCCGTGCAGCCTATTCACAGGCACAACAGGTTTTGGGATCTCTGCTTGCCCAGAGAAGGAACATCTCACGGTGCGCATCCTCGGCAGAGCCTGTTCCCGAAAAGGCAAACGTCCGGCTCCTTGTCCCACACGGAAGGTGGCAGCCCTGAAAGCTCTTGCTGGTCTTCACCTTCCCCCTGCAGCCTATTCACAAGCACAACCGCACTGGGAATCTCTGCTTGCCCAGAGACGCAATCTCTCACGGTGCGCATCCTCGGCAGAGCCTGTTCCCGAAAAGGCAAACGTCCGGCTCCTTGTCCCACACGGAAGGTGGCAGCCCGGAAAGCTGTTGCTGGTCTTCACCTTCCTCCTGCAGCCTATTCACAGGCACAACAGGTTTTGGGATCTCTGCTTTCCTAGAAACGCAATCTCTCATGGTGCGCATCCTCGGCAGAGCCTGTTCCCGAAAAGGCAAACGTCCGGCTCCTTGTCCCACACGGAAGGTGGCAGCCCTGAAAGCTGTTGCTGGTCTTCACCTTCCCCCTGCAGCCTATTCACAGGCACAACAGGTTTGGGGATCTGTGCTTGCCCAGAGAAGGAACATCTCACGGTGCGCATCCTCGGCAGAGCCTGTTCCCGAAAAGGCAAACGTCCGGCTCCTTGTCCCACACGGAAGGTGGCAGCCCTGAAAGCTCTTGCTGGTCTTCACCTTCCCCCTGCAGCCTATTCACAGGCACAACAGGTTTTGGGATCTGTGCTTGCCCATAGAAGGAATCTCTCACGGTGCGCATCCTCGGCAGAGCCTGTTCCCGAAAAGGCAAACGTCCGGCTCCTTGTCCCACACGGAAGGTGGCAGCCCGCAAAGCTCTTGCTGGTCTTCACCTTCCCCCTGCAGCCTATTCACAGGCACAACAGGTTTTGGGATCTGTGCTTGCCCCAAGACGCAATCTCTCACGGTGCGCATCCTCGGCAGAGCCCGTTCCCGAAAAGGCAAACGTCCGGCTCCTTGTCCCACACGGAAGGTGGCAGCCCTGAAAGCTGTTGCTGGTCTTCACCTTCCCCCTGCAGCCTATTCACAGGCACAACAGGTTTTGGGATCTCTGCTTGCCCAGAGACGCAATCTCTCATGGTGTGCATCCTCGGCAGAGCCTGTTCCCGAAAAAGCAAACGTCCGGCTCCTTGTCCCACACGGAAGGTGGCAGCCCGGAAAGCTCTTGCTGGTCTTCACCTTCCCCCTGCAGCCTATTCACAGGCACAACAGGTTTGGGGATCTATGCTTTCCCAGAGACGCAATCTCTCACGGTGCGCATCCTCGGCAGAGCCTGTTCCAGAACAGGCAAACGTCCGGCTCCTTGTCCCACACGGAAGGTGGCAGCCCGGAAAGCTGTTGCTGGTCTTCACCTTCCCCCTGCAGCCTATTCACAGGCACAACAGGTTTTGGGATCTCTGCTTGCCCAGAGAAGGAACAGCTCACGGTGCGCATCCTCGGCAGAGCCTGTTCCCGAAAAGGCAAACGTCCGGCTCCTTGTCCCACACGGAAGGTGGCAGCCCTGAAAGCTGTTGCTGGTCTTCACCTTCCCCCTGCAGCCTATTCACAGGCACAACCGCACTGGGAATCTCTGCTTTCCCAAAGACGCAATCTCTCAGGGTGCGCATCCTCGGCAGAGCCTGTTCCCGAAAAGGCAAACGTCCGGCTCCTTGTCCCACACGGAAGGTGGCAGCCCTGAAAGCTCTTGCTGGTCTTCACCTTCCCCCTGCAGCCTATTCACAGGCACAGCAGGTTTTGGGATCTGTGCTTGCCCCAGGACGCAATCTCTCAGGGTGCGCATGCTCGGCAGAGCCTGTTCCCGAAAAGGCAAACGTCCGGCTCCTTGTCCCACACGGAAGGTGGCAGCCCTGAAAGCTCTTGCTGGTCTTCACCTTCCCCCTGCAGCCTTTTCACAGGCACAACCGCACTGGGAATCTCTGCTTTCCCAAAGACGCAATCCCTCACGGTGCGCATCCTCGGCAGTGCCTGTTCCTGAAAAGGCAAACGTCCGGCTCCTTGTCCCACACGGAAGGTGGCAGCCCTGAAAGCTCTTGCTGGTCTTCACCTTCCCCCTGCAGCCTATTCACAGGCACAACAGGTTTTGGGATCTGTGCTTGCCCCAAGACGCAATCTCTCACGGTGCGCATCCTCGGCAGAGCCTGTTCCTGAAAAGGCAAACGTCCGGCTCCTTGTCCCACACGGAAGGTGGCAGCCCTGAAAGCTGCTGCTGGTCTTCACCTTCCCCCTGCAGCCTATTCACAGGCACAACAGGTTTTGGGATCTGTGCTTGCCCAGAGAAGGAACATCTCACGGTGCGCATCCTCGGCAGAGCCTGTTCCCGAAAAGGCAAACATCCGGCTCCTTGTCCCACACGGAAGGTGGCAGCCCTGAAAGCTCTTGCTGGTCTTCACCTTCCCCCTGCAGCCTATTCACAGGCACAACAGGTTTGGGGATCTGTGCTTGCCCAGAGAAGGAACATCTCACGGTGCGCATCCTCGGCAGAGCCTGTTCCCGAAAAGGCAAACGTCCGGCTCCTTGTCCCACACGGAAGGTGGCAGCCCTGAAAGCTCTTGCTGGTCTTCACCTTCCCCCTGCAGCCTATTCACAGGCACAACCGCACTGGGAATCTCTGCTTTCCCACAGACGCAATCTCTCACGGTGCACATCCTCGGCAGACCCTGTTCCCGAAAAGGCAAACGTCCGGCTCCTTGTCCCACACGGAAGGTGGCAGCCCGGAAAGCTCTTGCTGGTCTTCACCTTCCCCGTGCAGCCTATTCACAGGCACAACAGGTTTTGGGATCTGTGCTTGCCCCAAGACGCAATCTCTCACGGTGCGCATCCTCGGCAGAGCCTGTTCCCGAAAAGGCAAACGTCCGGCTCCTTGTCCCACACGGAAGGTGGCAGCCCTGAAAGCTGTTGCTGGTCCTCACCTTCCCCCTGCAGCCTATTCACAGGCACAACAGGTTTTGGGATCTCTGCTTTCCCAGAGACGCAATCTCTCACGGTGCGCATCCTCGGCAGAGCCTGTTCCCGAAAAGGCAAATGTCCGGCTCCTTGTCCCACACGGAAGGTGGCAGCCCGGAAAGCTCTTGCTGGTCTTCACCTTCCCCCTGCAGCCTATTCACAGGCACAACAGGTTTGGGGATCTATGCTTTCCCAGAGACGCAATCTCTCACGGTGCGCATCCTCGGCAGAGCCTGTTCCCGAAAAGGCAAACGTCCGGCTCCTTGTCCCACACGGAAGGTGGCAGCCCGGAAAGCTGTTGCTGGTCTTCACCTTCCCCCTGCAGCCTATTCACAGGCGCAACAGGTTTGGGGATCTGTGCTTGCCCAGAGAAGGAACATCTCACGGTGCGCATCCTCGGCAGAGCCTGTTCCCGAAAAGGCAAACGTCCGGCTCCTTGTCCCACACGGAAGGTGGCAGCCCTGAAAGCTCTTGCTGGTCTTCACCTTCCCCCTGCAGCCTATTCACAGGCACAACAGGTTTTGGGATCTGTGCTTGCCCATAGAAGGAATCTCTCACGGTGCGCATCCTCGGCAGAGCCTGTTCCCGAAAAGGCAAACGTCCGGCTCCTTGTCCCACACGGAAGGTGGCAGCCCGGAAAGCTCTTGCTGGTCTTCACCTTCCCCCTGCAGCCTATTCACAGGCACAACAGGTTTTGGGATCTGTGCTTGCCCCAAGACGCAATCTCTCACGGTGCGCATCCTCGGCAGAGCCTGTTCCCGAAAAGGCAAACGTCCGGCTCCTTGTCCCACACGGAAGGTGGCAGCCCGGAAAGCTGTTGCTGGTCTTCACCTTCCCCCTGCAGCCTATTCACAGGCACAACAGGTTTTGGGATCTCTGCTTGCCCAGAGACGCAATCTCTCACGGTGTGCATCCTCGGCAGAGCCTGTTCCCGAAAAAGCAAACGTCCGGCTCCTTGTCCCACACGGAAGGTGGCAGCCCGGAAAGCTCTTGCTGGTCTTCACCTTCCCCCTGCAGCCTATTCACAGGCACAACAGGTTTGGGGATCTATGCTTTCCCAGAGACGCAATCTCTCAAGGTGCGCATCCTCGGCAGAGCCTGTTCCAGAACAGGCAAACGTCCGGCTCCTTGTCCCACACGGAAGGTGGCAGCCCGGAAAGCTGTTGCTGGTCTTCACCTTCCCCCTGCAGCCTATTCACAGGCACAACAGGTTTTGGGATCTCTGCTTGCCCCAAGACGCAATCTCTCACGGTGCGCATCCTCGGCAGAGCCTGTTCCTGAAAAGGCAAACGTCCGGCTCCTTGTCCCACACGGAAGGTGGCAGCCCTGAAAGCTGCTGCTGGTCTTCACCTTCCCCCTGCAGCCTATTCACAGGCACAACAGGTTTTGGGATCTGTGCTTGCCCAGAGAAGGAACATCTCACGGTGCGCATCCTCGGCAGAGCCTGTTCCCGAAAAGGCAAACGTCCGGCTCCTTGTCCCACACGGAAGGTGGCAGCCCTGAAAGGTCTTGCTGGTCTTCACCTTCCCCGTGCAGCCTATTCACAGGCACAACAGGTTTGGGGATCTGTGCTTCCCCAGAGAAGGAACATCTCACGGTGCGCATCCTCGGCAGAGCCTGTTCCCGAAAAGGCAAACGTCCGGCTCCTTGTCCCACACGGAAGGTGGCAGCCCTGAAAGCTCTTGCTGGTCTTCACCTTCCCCCTGCAGCCTATTCACAGGCACAACAGGTTTTGGGATCTGTGCTTGCCCCAAGACGCAATCTCTCACGGTGCGCATCCTCGGCAGAGCCTGTTCCCGAAAAGGCAAACGTCCGGCTCCTTGTCCCACACGGAAGGTGGCAGCCCTGAAAGCTCTTGCTGGTCTTCACCTTCCCCCTGCAGCCTATTCACAGGCACAACAGGTTTTGGGATCTGTGCTTGCCCAGAGAAGGAACATCTCACGGTGCGCATCCTCGGCAGAGCCTGTTCCCGAAAAGGCAAACGTCCGGCTCCTTGTCCCACACGGAAGGTGGCAGCCCTGAAAGCTCTTGCTGGTCTTCACCTTCCCCGTGCAGCCTATTCACAGGCACAACCGCACTGGGAATCTCTGCTTTCCCAGAGACGCAATCCCTCACGGTGCGCATCCTCGGCAGAGCCTGTTCCCGAAAAGGCAAACGTCCGGCTCCTTGTCTCACACGGAAGGTGGCAGCCCTGAAAGCTGCTGCTGGTCTTCACCTTCCCCCTGCAGCCTATTCACAGGCACAACAGGTTTGGGGATCTGTGCTTGCCCAGAGAAGGAACATCTCACGGTGCGCATCCTCGGCAGAGCCTGTTCCCGAAAAGGCAAACGTCCGGCTCCTTGTCCCACACAGAAGGTGGCAGCCCTGAAAGGTCTTGCTGGTCTTCACCTTCCCCGTGCAGCCTATTCACAGGCACAACAGGTTTTGGGATCTCTGCTTGCCCAGAGACGCAATCTCTCATGGTGCGCATCCTCGGCAGAGCCTGTTCCCGAAAAGGCAAACGTCCGGCTCCTTGTCCCACACGGAAGGTGGCAGCCCGGAAAGCTCTTGCTGGTCTTCACCTTCCCCCTGCAGCCTATTCACAAGCACAACCGCACTGGGAATCTCTGCTTTCCCAAAGACGCAATCCCTCACGGTGCGCATCCTCGGCAGAGCCTGTTCCCGAAAAGGCAAACGTCCGGCTCCTTGTCCCACACGGAAGGTGGCAGCCCTGAAAGCTCTTGCTGGTCTTCACCTTCCCCCTGCAGCCTATTCACAGGCACAACAGGTTTTGGGATCTCTGCTTTGCCAGAGACGCAATCTCTCACGGTGCGCATCCTCGGCAGAGCCTGTTCCCGAAAAGGCAAACGTCCGGCTCCTTGTCCCACACAGAAGGTGGCAGCCCTGAAAGCTGTTGCTGGTCTTCACCTTCCCCCTGCAGCCTATTCACAGGCACAACAGGTTTTGGGATCTCTGCTTTCCCAGAGACGCAATCTCTCACGGTGCGCATCCTCGGCAGAGCCTGTTCCCGAAAAGGCAAACGTCCGGCTCCTTGTCCCACACGGAAGGTGGCAGCCCTGAAAGCTCTTGCTGGTCTTCACCTTCCCCCTGCAGCCTATTCAAAGGCAGAACAGGTTTTGGGATCTGTGCTTGCCCAGAGAAGGAACATCTCACGGTGCGCATCCTCGGCAGAGCCTGTTCCCGAAAAGTCAAACGTCCGGCTCCTTGTCCCACACGGAAGGTGGCAGCCCTGAAAGCTCTTGCTGGTCTTCACCTTCCCCCTGCAGCCTATTCACAGGCACAACCGCACTGGGAATCTCTGCTTTCCCACAGACGCAATCTCTCACGGTGCACATCCTCGGCAGAGCCTGTTCCCGAAAAGGCAAACGTCCGGCTCCTTGTCCCACACGGAAGGTGGCAGCCCGGAAAGCTGTTGCTGGTCTTCACCTTCCCCCTGCAGCCTATTCACAGGCGCAACAGGTTTGGGGATCTGTGCTTGCCCAGAGAAGGAACATCTCACGGTGCGCATCCTCGGCAGAGCCTGTTCCCGAAAAGGCAAACGTCCGGCTCCTTGTCCCACACGGAAGGTGGCAGCCCTGAAAGCTCTTGCTGGTCTTCACCTTCCCCCTGCAGCCTATTCACAGGCACAACAGGTTTTGGGATCTGTGCTTGCCCCAAGACGCAATCTCTCACGGTGCGCATCCTCGGCAGAGCCTGTTCCCGAAAAGGCAAACGTCCGGCTCCTTGTCCCACACAGAAGGTGGCAGCCCTGAAAGCTGTTGCTGGTCTTCACCTTCCCCCTGCAGCCTATTCACAGGCACAACAGGTTTTGGGATCTCTGCTTTCCCAGAGACGCAATCTCTCACGGTGCGCATCCTCGGCAGAGCTTGTCCCAAGAAAAGCAAACGTCCGGCTCCTTGTCCCACACAGAAGGTGGCAGCCCTGAAAGCTGTTGCTGGTCTTCACCTTCCCCCTGCAGCCTATTCACAGGCACAACAGGTTTTGGGATCTGTGCTTGCCCAGAGAAGGAACATCTCACGGTGCGCATCCTCGGCAGAGCTTGTTCCCGAAAAGGCAAACGTCCGGCTCCTTGTCCCACACGGAAGGTGGCAGCCCGGAAAGCTGTTGCTGGTCTTCACCTTCCCCCTGCAGCCTATTCACAGGCACAACAGGTTTTGGGATCTGTGCTTGCCCAGAGAAGGAATCTCTCACGGTGCGCATCCTCGGCAGAGCCTGTTCCCGAAAAGGGAAACGTCCGGCTCCTTGTCCCACACGGAAGGTGGCAGCCCTGAAAGCTCTTGCTGGTCTTCACCTTCCCCGTGCAGCCTATTCACAGGCACAACCGCACTGGGAATCTCTGCTTCCCCAAATACGCAATCCCTCACGGTGCGCATCCTCGGCAGTGCCTGTTCCCGAAAAGGCAAACGTCCGGCTCCTTGTCCCACACGGAAGGTGGCAGCCCTGAAAGCTCTTGCTGGTCTTCACCTTCCCCGTGCAGGCTATTCACAGGCGCAACAGGTTTGGGGATCTGTGCTTGCCCCAAGACGCAATCTCTCACGGTGCGCATCCTCGGCAGAGCCTGTTCCCGAAAAGGCAAACGTCCGGCTCCTTGTCCCACACGGAAGGTGGCAGCCCTGAAAGCTCTTGCTGGTCTTCACCTTCCCCCTGCAGCCTATTCACATGCACAACAGGTTTTGGGATCTGTGCTTGCCCCAAGACGCAATCTCTCACGGTGCGCATCCTCGGCAGAGCCTGTTCCCGAAAAGGCAAACGTCCGGCTCCTTGTCCCACACGGAAGGTGGCAGCCCTGAAAGCTGTTGCTGGTCTTCACCTTCCCCCTGCAGCCTATTCACAGGCACAACCGCACTGGGAATCTCTGCTTTCCCAAATACGCAATCCCTCACGGTGCGCATCCTCGGCAGAGCCTGTTCCCGAAAAGGCAAACGTCCGGCTCCTTGTCCCACACAGAAGGTGGCAGCCCGGAAAGCTGTTGCTGGTCTTCACCTTCCCCCTGCAGCCTATTCACAGGCACAACAGGTTTGGGGATCTGTGCTTGCCCAGAGAAGGAACATCTCACGGTGCGCATCCTCGGCAGAGCCTGTTCCCGAAAAGGCAAACGTCCGGCTCCTTGTCCCACACAGAAGGTGGCAGCCCTGAAAACTGTTGCTGGTCTTCACCTTCCCCCTGCAGCCTATTCACAGGCACAACAGGTTTTGGGATCTCTGCTTGCCCAGAGACGCAATCTCTCACGGTGCGCATCCTCGGCAGAGCCTGTTCCCGAAAAGGCAAACGTCCGGCTCCTTGTCCCACACGGAAGGTGGCAGCCCTGAAATCTGTTGCTGGTTCTCACCTTCCCCGTGCAGCCTATTCACAGGCACAACAGGTTTTGGGATCTCTGCTTTCCCAGAGACGCAATCTCTCACGGTGCGCATCCTCGGCAGAGCCTGTTCCCGAAAAGGCAAACGTCCGGCTCCTTGTCCCACACGGAAGGTGGCAGCCCTGAAAGCTGTTGCTGGTCTTCACCTTCCCCCTGCAGCCTATTCACAGGCACAACCGCACTGGGAATCTCTGCTTTCCCAAAGACGCAATCTCTCACGGTGCGCATCCTCGGCAGAGCCTGTTCCCGAAAAGGCAAACGTCCGGCTCCTTGTCCCACATGGAAGGTGGCAGCCCTGAAAGCTCTTGCTGGTCTTCACCTTCCCCCTGCAGCCTATTCACAGGCACAACCGCACTGTGATTCTCTGCTTGCCCAAAGACGCAATCCCTCACGGTGCGCATCCTCGGCAGAGCCTGTTCCCGAAAAGGCAAACGTCCGGCTCCTTGTCCCACACGGAAGGTGGCAGCCCGGAAAGCTGTTGCTGGTCTTCACCTTCCCCCTGCAGCCTATTCACAGGCACAACAGGTTTG
This sequence comes from Haliaeetus albicilla, assembly GCF_947461875.1. NCBI lineage: Eukaryota > Metazoa > Chordata > Aves > Accipitriformes > Accipitridae > Haliaeetus > Haliaeetus albicilla. Next base: position 5,492,789 of record NC_091512.1, read on the forward strand.
GGATCTCTGCTTGCCCAGAGACGCAATCTCTCACGGTGCGCATCCTCGGCAGAGCCTGTTCCCGAAAAGGCAAACGTCCGGCTCCTTGTCCCACACGGAAGGTGGCAGCCCGGAAAGCTGTTGCTGGTCTTCACCTTCCCCCTGCAGCCTATTCACAGGCACAACCGCACTGGGAATCTCTGCTTTCCCAAAGACGCAATCCCTCACGGTGCGCATCCTCGGCAGAGCCTGTTCCCGAAAAGGCAAACGTCCGGCTCCTTGTCCCACACGGAAGGTGGCAGCCCTGAAAGCTCTTGCTGGTCTTCACCTTCCCCCTGCAGCCTATTCACAGGCGCAACAGGTTTTGGGATCTGTGCTTGCCCAGAGAAGGAATCTCTCACGGTGCGCATCCTCGGCAGAGCCTGTTCCCGAAAAGGCAAGCGTCCGGCTCCTTGTCCCACACGGAAGGTGGCAGCCCTGAAAGCTCTTGCTGGTCTTCACCTTGCCCCTGCAGCCTATTCACAGGCACAACCGCACTGGGAATCTCTGCTTTCCCAAAGACACAATCCCTCACGGTGCGCATCCTCGGCAGACCCTGTTCCCGAAAAGGCAAACGTCCGGCTCCTTGTCCCACACGGAAGGTGGCAGCCCTGAAAGCTCTTGCTGGTCTTCACCTTCCCCCTGCAGCCTATTCACAGGCACAACAGGTTTTGGGATCTCTGCTTGCCCAGAGACGCAATCTCTCACGGTGTGCATCCTCGGCAGAGCCTGTTCCCGAAAAAGCAAACGTCCGGCTCCTTGTCCCACACGGAAGGTGGCAGCCCGGAAAGCTCTTGCTGGTCTTCACCTTCCCCCTGCAGCCTATTCACAGGCACAACCGCACTGGGAATCTCTGCTTTCCCAAAGACGCAATCCCTCACGGTGCGCATTCTCGGCAGAGCCTGTTCCCGAAAAGGCAAACGTCTGACTCCTTGTCCCACACGGAAGGTGGCAGCCCTGAAAGCTCTTGCTGGTCTTCACCTTCCCCCTGCAGCCTATTCACAGGCACAACAGGTTTTGAGATCTGTGCTTGCCCAGAGAAGGAACATCTCACGGTGCGCATCCTCGGCAGAGCCTGTTCCCGAAAAGGCAAACGTCCGGCTCCTTGTCCCACACGGAAGGTGGCAGCCCTGAAAGCTCTTGCTGGTCTTCACCTTCCCCCCGCAGCCTATTCACAGGCACAACCGCACTGGGAATCTCTGCTTGCCCAGAGACGCAATCTCTCACGGTGCGCATCCTCGGCAGAGCCTGTTCCCGAAAAGGCAAACGTCCGGCTCCTTGTCCCACACGGAAGGTGGCAGCCCTGAAAGCTCTTGCTGGTCTTCACCTTCCCCGTGCAGCCTATTCACAGGCACAACAGGTTTTGGGATCTCTGCTTGCCCAGAGAAGGAACATCTCACGGTGCGCATCCTCGGCAGAGCCTGTTCCCGAAAAGGCAAACGTCCGGCTCCTTGTCCCACACGGAAGGTGGCAGCCCGGAAAGCTCTTGCTGGTCTTCACCTTCCCCCTGCAGCCTATTCACAGGCACAACAGGTTTTGGGATCTGTGCTTGCCCCAGGAGGCAATCTCTCAGGGTGCGCATCCTCGGCAGAGCCTGTTCCCGAAAAGGCAAACGTCCGGCTCCTTGTCCCACACGGAAGGTGGCAGCCCTGAAAGCTCTTGCTGGTCTTCACCTTCCCCCTGCAGCCTTTTCACAGGCACAACCGCACTGGGAATCTCTGCTTTCCCAAAGACGCAATCCCTCACGGTGCGCATCCTCGGCCGTGCCTGTTGCCAAAAAGGCAAACGTCCGGCTCCTTGTCCCACACGGAAGGTGGCAGCCCTGAAAGCTCTTGCTGGTCTTCACCTTCCCCCTGCAGCCTATTCACAGGCACAACAGGTTTTGGGATCTGTGCTTGCCCCAAGACGCAATATCTCACGGTGCGCATCCTCGGCAGAGCCTGTTCCCGAAAAGGCAAACGTCCGGCTCCTTGTCCCACACGGAAGGTGGCAGCCCTGAAAGCTCTTGCTGGTCTTCACCTTCCCCCTGCAGCCTATTCACAGGCACAACAGGTTTTGGGATCTGTGCTTGCCCAGAGACGCAATCCCTCACGGTGCGCATCCTCGGCAGAGCCTGTTCCCGAAAAGGCAAACGTCCGGCTCCTTGTCCCACACGGAAGGTGGCAGCCCTGAAAGCTCTTGCTGGTCTTCACCTTCCCCGTGCAGCCTATTCACAGGCACAACAGGTTTTGGGATCTCTGCTTGCCCAGAGAAGGAACGTCTCACGGTGCGCATCCTCGGCAGAGCCTGTTCCCGAAAAGGCAAACGTCCGGCTCCTTGTCCCACACGGAAGGTGGCAGCCCGGAAAGCTCTTGCTGGTCTTCACCTTCCCCCTGCAGCCTATTCACAAGCACAACCGCACTGGGAATCTCTGCTTTCCCAAAGACGCAATCCCTCACGGTGCGCATCCTCGGCAGAGCCTGTTCCCGAAAAGGCAAACGTCCGGCTCCTTGTCCCACACGGAAGGTGGCAGCCCGGAAAGCTGTTGCTGGTCTTCACCTTCCCCCTGCAGCCTATTCACAGGCACAACCGCACTGGGAATCTCTGCTTGCCCAGAGACGCAATCTCTCACGGTGCGCATCCTCGGAACAGCCTGTTCCCGAAAAGGCAAACGTCCGGCTCCTTGTCCCACACGGAAGGTGGCAGCCCTGAAAGCTGTTGCTGGTCTTCACCTTCCCCCTGCAGCCTATTCACAGGCGCAACAGGTTTGGGGATCTGTGCTTGCCCAGAGAAGGAACATCTCACGGTGCGCATCCTCGGCAGAGCCTGTTCCCGAAAAGGCAAACGTCCGGCTCCTTGTCCCACACGGAAGGTGGCAGCCCGGAAAGCTCTTGCTGGTCTTCACCTTCCCCCTGCAGCCTATTCACAGGCACAACAGGTTTTGGGATCTGTGCTTGCCCAGAGAAGGAACATCTCACGGTGCGCATCCTCGGCAGAGCTTGTTCCCGAAAAGGCAAACGTCCGGCTCCTTGTCCCACACGGAAGGTGGCAGCCCGGAAAGCTGTTGCTGGTCTTCACCTTCCCCCTGCAGCCTATTCACAGGCACAACAGGTTTTGGGATCTGTGCTTGCCCAGAAAAGGAACATCTCACGGTGCGCATCCTCGGCAGAGTTTGTTCCCGAAAAGGCAAACGTCCGGCTCCTTGTCCCACACGGAAGGTGGCAGCCCTGAAAGCTCTTGCTGGTCTTCACCTTCCCCCTGCAGCCTATTCACAGGCACAACCGCACTGGGAATCTCTGCTTTCCCAAAGACGCAATCCCTCACGGTGCGCATCCTCGGCAGTGCCTGTTGCCAAAAAGGCAAACGTCCGGCTCCTTGTCCCACACGGAAGGTGGCAGCCCTGAAAGCTCTTGCTGGTCTTCACCTTCCCCCTGCAGCCTATTCACAGGCACAACAGGTTTTGGGATCTGTGCTTGCCCCAAGACGCAATCTCTCACGGTGCGCATCCTCGGCAGAGCCTGTTCCCGAAAAGGCAAACGTCCGGCTCCTTGTCCCACATGGAAGGTGGCAGCCCTGAAAGCTCTTGCTGGTCTTCACCTTCCCCCTGCAGCCTATTCACAGGCACAACAGGTTTTGGGATCTCTGCTTTCCCAGAGACGCAATCTCTCACGGTGCGCATCCTCGGCAGAGCCTGTTCCCGAAAAGGCAAACGTCCGGCTCCTTGTCCCACACAGAAGGTGGCAGCCCTGAAAGCTGTTGCTGGTCTTCACCTTCCCCCTGCAGCCTATTCACAGGCACAACAGGTTTTGGGATCTGTGCTTGCCCAGAAAAGGAACATCTCACGGTGCGCATCCTCGGCAGAGCCTGTTCCCGAAAAGGCAAACGTCCGGCTCCTTGTCCCACACGGAAGGTGGCAGCCCGGAAAGCTCTTGCTGGTCTTCACCTTCCCCCTGCAGCCTATTCACAGGCACAACAGGTTTTGGGATCTCTGCTTTCCCAGAGACGCAATCTCTCACGGTGCGCATCCTCGGCAGAGCCTGTTCCCGAAAAGGCAAACGTCCGGCTCCTTGTCCCACACGGAAGGTGGCAGCCCTGAAAGCTCTTGCTGGTCTTCACCTTCCCCCTGCAGCCTATTCACAGGCACATCCGCACTGGGAATCTCTGCTTTCCCAAAGACGCAATCCCTCACGGTGCGCATCCTCGGCAGAGCCTGTTCCCGAAAAGGCAAACGTCCGGCTCCTTGTCCCACACGGAAGGTGGCAGCCCTGAAAGCTGTTGCTGGTCTTCACCTTCCCCCTGCAGCCTATTCACAGGCACAACAGGTTTTGGGATCTCTGCTTTCCCAGAGACGCAATCTCTCACGGTGCGCATCCTCGGCAGAGCCTGTTCCCGAAAAGGCAAACGTCTGGCTCCTTGTCCCACATGGAAGCTGGCAGCCCTGAAAGCTGTTGCTGGTCCTCACCTTCCCCCTGCAGCCTATTCACAGGCACAACAGGTTTTGGGATCTCTGCTTGCCCAGAGAAGGAACATCTCACGGTGCGCATACTCGGCAGACCTTGTTCCCAAATAAGCAAAAGTCCGGCTCCTTGTCCCACACGGAAGGTGGCAGCCCTGAAAGCTCTTGCTGGTCTTCACCTTCCCCCTGCAGCCTATTCACAGGCACAACAGGTTTTGAGATCTGTGCTTGCCCAGAGAAGGAACATCTCACGGTGCGCATCCTCGGCAGAGCCTGTTCCCGAAAAGGCAAACGTCCGGCTCCTTGTCCCACACAGAAGGTGGCAGCCCTGAAAGCTCTTGCTGGTCTTCACCTTCCCCCTGCAGCCTATTCACAGGCACAACCGCACTGGGAATCTCTGCTTGCCCAGAGACGCAATCTCTCACGGTGCGCATCCTCGGCACAGCCTGTTCCCGAAAAGGGAAACGTCCGGCTCCTTGTCCCACACGGAAGGTGGCAGCCCTGAAAGCTGCTGCTGGTCTTCACCTTCCCCCTGCAGCCTATTCACAGGCACAACAGGTTTTGGGATCTCTGCTTGCCCAGAGAAGGAACATCTCACGGTGCGCATACTCGGCAGACCTTGTTCCCAAATAAGCAAACGTCCGGCTCCTTGTCCCACATGGAAGGTGGCAGCCCTGAAAGCTCTTGCTGGTCTTCACCTTCCCCCTGCAGCCTATTCACAGGCACAACAGGTTTGGGGATCTGTGCTTGCCCAGAGAAGGAACATCTCACGGTGCGCATCCTCGGCAGAGCCTGTTCCCGAAAAGGCAAACGTCCGGCTCCTTGTCCCACACGGAAGGTGGCAGCCCGGAAAGCTCTTGCTGGTCTTCACCTTCCCCCTGCAGCCTATTCACAGGCACAACAGGTTTTGGGATCTGTGCTTGCCCAGAGAAGGAACATCTCACGGTGCGCATCCTCGGCAGAGCCTGTTCCCGAAAAGGCAAACTTCCGGCTCCTTGTCCCACACGGAAGCTGGCAGCCCTGAAAGCTCTTGCTGGTCTTCACCTTCCCCCTGCAGCCTATTCACAGGCACAACAGGTTTTGGGATCTCTGCTTCCCCAGAGAAGGAACATCTCACGGTGCGCATCCTCGGCAGAGCCTGTTCCCGAAAAGGCAAACGTCCGGCTCCTTGTCCCACACGGAAGGTGGCAGCCCTGAAAGCTCTTGCTGGTCTTCACCTTCCCCCTGCAGCCTATTCACAGGCACAACCGCACTGGGAATCTCTGCTTTCCCAAAGACGCAATCCCTCACGGTGCGCATCCTCGGCAGAGCCTGTTCCCGAAAAGGGAAACGTCCGGCTCCTTGTCCCACACGGAAGGTGGCAGCCCTGAAAGCTCTTGCTGGTCTTCACCTTCCCCCTGCAGCCTATTCACAGGCACAACAGGTTTTGGGATCTCTGCTTTCCCAGAGACGCAATCTCTCACGGTGCGCATCCTCGGCAGAGTCTGTTCCCGAAAAGGCAAACATCCGGCTCCTTGTCCCACACGGAAGCTGGCAGCCCTGAAAGCTCTTGCTGGTCTTCACCTTCCCCCTGCAGCCTATTCACAGGCACAACAGGTTTGGGGATCTGTCCTTCCCAGACAAGGAACTTCTCACGGTGCGCATCCTCGGCAGAGCTTGTTCCCGAAAAGGCAAACGTCCGGCTCCTTGTCCCACACGGAAGGTGGCAGCCCTGAAAGCTCTTGCTGGTCTTCACCTTCCCCCTGCAGCCTATTCAAAGGCAGAACAGGTTTTGGGATCTGTGCTTGCCCAGAGAAGGAACATCTCACGGTGCGCATCCTCGGCAGAGCCTGTTCCCGAAAAGGCAAACGTCCGGCTCCTTGTCCCACACGGAAGGTGGCAGCCCTGAAAGCTCTTGCTGGTCTTCACCTTCCCCCTGCAGCCTATTCACAGGCACAACAGGTTTTGGGATCTCTGCTTTCCCAGAGACGCAATCTCTCACGGTGCGCATCCTCGGCAGAGCCTGTTCCCGAAAAGGCAAACGTCCGGCTCCTTGTCCCACACGGAAGGTGGCAGCCCTGAAAGCTGTTGCTGGTCTTCACCTTCCCCCTGCAGCCTATTCACAGGCACAACAGGTTTTGGGATCTCTGCTTGCACAGAGACGCAATCTCTCACGGTGCGCATCCTCGGCAGAGCCTGTTCCCGAAAAGGCAAACGTCCGGCTCCTTGTCCCACACGGAAGGTGGCAGCCCTGAAAGCTCTTGCTGGTCTTCACCTTCCCCCTGCAGCCTATTCACAGGCACAACCACACTGGGAATCTCTGCTTTCCCAGAGACGCAATCTCTCACGGTGCGCATCCTCGGCACAGCCTGTTTCCGAAAAGGCAAACGTCCGGCTCGTTGTCCCACACGGAAGGTGGCAGCCCGGAAAGCTCTTGCTGGTCTTCACCTTCCCCGTGCAGCCTATTCACAGGCACAACCGCACTGGGAATCTCTGCTTTCCCAAAGACGCAATCTCTCACGGTGCGCATCCTCGGCAGAGCCTGTTCCCGAAAAGGCAAACGTCCGGCTCCTTGTCCCACACGGAAGGTGGCAGCCCTGAAAGCTGTTGCTGGTCTTCACCTTCCCCCTGCAGCCTATTCACAGGCACAACAGGTTTTGGGATCTCTGCTTTCCCAAAGACCCAATCTCTCATGGTGCGCATCCTCGGCAGAGCCTGTTCCCGAAAAGGCAAATGTCCGGCTCCTTGTCCCACACGGAAGGTGGCAGCCCTGAAAGCTCTTGCTGGTCTTCACCTTCCCCCTGCAGCCTATTCACAGGCACAACCGCACTGGGAATCTCTGCTTTCCCAAATACGCAATCCCTCACGGTGCGCATCCTCGGCAGAGCCTGTTCCCGAAAAGGCAAACGTCCGGCTCCTTGTCCCACACGGAAGGTGGCAGCCCTGAAAGCTCTTGCTGGTCTTCACCTTCCCCCTGCAGCCTATTCACAGGCACAACAGGTTTGGGGATCTGTGCTTGCCCAGAGAAGGAACATCTCACGGTGCGCATCCTCGGCAGAGTTTGTTCCCAAAAAGGCAAACGTCCGGCTCCTTGTCCCACACGGAAGGTGGCAGCCCTGAAAGCTCTTGCTGGTCTTCACCTTCCCCGTGCAGCCTATTCACAGGCACAACCGCACTGGGAATCTCTGCTTTCCCAAAGACACAATCCCTCACGGTGCGCATCCTCGGCAGTGCCTGTTGCCAAAAAGGCAAACGTCCGGCTCCTTGTCCCACACGGAAGGTGGCAGCCCTGAAAGCTGCTGCTGGTCTTCACCTTCCCCCTGCAGCCTATTCACAGGCACAACAGGTTTTGGGATCTCTGCTTGCCCAGAGACGCAATCTCTCACGGTGCGCATCCTCGGCAGAGCCTGTTCCCGAAAAGGCAAACGTCCGGCTCCTTGTCCCACACGGAAGGTGGCAGCCCTGAAAGCTGTTGCTGGTCTTCACCTTCCCCCTGCAGCCTATTCAAAGGCACAACAGGTTTTGGGATCTCTGCTTGCACAGAAAAGGAACATCTCACGGTGCGCATCCTCGGCAGAGCCTGTTCCCGAAAAGGTAAACGTCCGGCTCCTTGTCCCACACGGAAGGTGTCAGCCCGGAAAGCTCTTGCTGGTCTTCACCTTCCCCCTGCAGCCTATTCACAGGCACAACAGGTTTTGGGATCTCTGCTTTCCCAGAGACGCAATCTCTCACGGTGCGCATCCTCGGCAGAGCCTGTTCCCGAAAAGGCAAACGTCCGGCTCCTTGTCCCACACGGAAGGTGGCAGCCCGGAAAGCTCTTGCTGGTCTTCACCTTCCCCCTGCAGCCTATTCACAGGCACATCCGCACTGGGAATCTCTGCTTTCCCAAAGACGCAATCCCTCACGGTGCGCATCCTCGGCAGTGCCTGTTCCCGAAAAGGCAAACGTCCGGCTCCTTGTCCCACACGGAAGGTGGCAGCCCTGAAAGCTGTTGCTGGTCTTCACCTTCCCCCTGCAGCCTATTCACAGGCACAACAGGTTTTGGGATCTCTGCTTGCCCAGAGAAGGAACATCTCACGGTGCGCATACTCGGCAGACCTTGTTCCCAAATAAGCAAACGTCCGGCTCCTTGTCCCACACGGAAGGTGGCAGCCCTGAAAGCTCTTGCTGGTCTTCACCTTCCCCCTGCAGCCTATTCACAGGCACAACAGGTTTTGAGATCTGTGCTTGCCCAGAGAAGGAACATCTCACGGTGCGCATCCTCGGCAGAGCCTGTTCCCGAAAAGGCAAACGTCCGGCTCCTTGTCCCACACGGAAGGTGGCAGCCCGGAAAGCTCTTGCTGGTCTTCACCTTCCCCCTGCAGCCTATTCACAGGCACAACAGGTTTTGGGATCTGTGCTTGCCCAGAGAAGGAACATCTCACGGTGCGCATCCTCGGCAGAGCCTGTTCCCGAAAAGGCAAACGTCCGGCTCCTTGTCCCACACAGAAGGTGGCAGCCCTGAAAGCTGTTGCTGGTCTTCACCTTCCCCCTGCAGCCTATTCACAGGCACAACAGGTTTTGGGATCTGTGCTTGCCCAGAAAAGGAACATCTCACGGTGCGCATCCTCGGCAGAGCCTGTTCCCGAAAAGGCAAACGTCCGGCTCCTTGTCCCACACGGAAGGTGTCAGCCCGGAAAGCTCTTGCTGGTCTTCACCTTCCCCCTGCAGCCTATTCACAGGCACAACAGGTTTTGGGATCTCTGCTTTCCCAGAGACGCAATCTCTCACGGTGCGCATCCTCGGCAGAGCCTGTTCCCGAAAAGGCAAACGTCCGGCTCCTTGTCCCACACGGAAGGTGGCAGCCCGGAAAGCTCTTGCTGGTCTTCACCTTCCCCCTGCAGCCTATTCACAGGCACATCCGCACTGGGAATCTCTGCTTTCCCAAAGACGCAATCCCTCACGGTGTGCATCCTCGGCAGAGCCTGTTCCCGAAAAGGCAAACGTCCGGCTCCTTGTCCCACACGGAAGGTGGCAGCCCTGAAAGCTCTTGCTGGTCTTCACCTTCCCCGTGCAGCCTATTCACAGGCACAACAGGTTTTGGGATCTCTGCTTTCCCAGAGACGCAATCTCTCACGGTGCGCATCCTCGGCAGAGCCTGTTCCCGAAAAGGCAAACGTCTGGCTCCTTGTCCCACATGGAAGCTGGCAGCCCTGAAAGCTGTTGCTGGTCCTCACCTTCCCCCTGCAGCCTATTCACAGGCACAACAGGTTTTGGGATCTCTGCTTGCCCAGAGAAGGAACATCTCACGGTGCGCATACTCGGCAGACCTTGTTCCCAAATAAGCAAACGTCCGGCTCCTTGTCCCACACGGAAGGTGGCAGCCCTGAAAGCTCTTGCTGGTCTTCACCTTCCCCCTGCAGCCTATTCACAGGCACAACAGGTTTTGAGATCTGTGCTTGCCCAGAGAAGGAACATCTCACGGTGCGCATCCTCGGCAGAGCCTGTTCCCGAAAAGGCAAACGTCCGGCTCCTTGTCCCACACAGAAGGTGGCAGCCCTGAAAGCTCTTGCTGGTCTTCACCTTCCCCCTGCAGCCTATTCACAGGCACAACCGCACTGGGAATCTCTGCTTGCCCAGAGACGCAATCTCTCACGGTGCGCATCCTCGGCACAGCCTGTTCCCGAAAAGGGAAACGTCCGGCTCCTTGTCCCACACGGAAGGTGGCAGCCCTGAAAGCTGTTGCTGGTCTTCACCTTCCCCGTGCAGCCTATTCACAGGCACAACAGGTTTTGGGATCTCTGCTTGCCCAGAGAAGGAACATCTCACGGTGCGCATACTCGGCAGACCTTGTTCCCAAATAAGCAAACGTCCGGCTCCTTGTCCCACATGGAAGGTGGCAGCCCTGAAAGCTGTTGCTGGTCTTCACCTTCCCCCTGCAGCCTATTCACAGGCACAACAGGTTTGGGGATCTGTGCTTGCCCAGAGAAGGAACATCTCACGGTGCGCATCCTCGGCAGAGCCTGTTCCCGAAAAGGCAAACGTCCGGCTCCTTGTCCCACACGGAAGGTGGCAGCCCTGAAAGCTCTTGCTGGTCTTCACCTTCCCCCTGCAGCCTATTCACAGGCACAACAGGTTTTGGGATCTGTGCTTGCCCAGAGAAGGAACATCTCACGGTGCGCATCCTCGGCAGAGCCTGTTCCCGAAAAGGCAAACGTCCGGCTCCTTGTCCCACACGGAAGGTGGCAGCCCTGAAAGCTCTTGCTGGTCTTCACCTTCCCCCTGCAGCCTATTCACAGGCACAACAGGTTTTGGGATCTCTGCTTCCCCAGAGAAGGAACATCTCACGGTGCGCATCCTCGGCAGAGCCTGTTCCCGAAAAGGCAAACGTCCGGCTCCTTGTCCCACACGGAAGGTGGCAGCCCTGAAAGCTCTTGCTGGTCTTCACCTTCCCCCTGCAGCCTATTCACAGGCACAACCGCACTGGGAATCTCTGCTTTCCCAAAGACGCAATCCCTCACGGTGCGCATCCTCGGCAGAGCCTGTTCCCGAAAAGGGAAACGTCCGGCTCCTTGTCCCACACGGAAGGTGGCAGCCCTGAAAGCTCTTGCTGGTCTTCACCTTCCCCGTGCAGCCTATTCACAGGCACAACAGGTTTTGGGATCTCTGCTTTCCCAGAGACGCAATCTCTCACGGTGCGCATCCTCGGCAGAGCCTGTTCCCGAAAAGGCAAACATCCGGCTCCTTGTCCCACACGGAAGCTGGCAGCCCTGAAAGCTCTTGCTGGTCTTCACCTTCCCCCTGCAGCCTATTCACAGGCACAACAGGTTTGGGGATCTGTCCTTCCCAGACAAGGAACTTCTCACGGTGCGCATCCTCGGCAGAGCCTGTTCCCGAAAAGGCAAACGTCCGGCTCCTTGTCCCACACGGAAGGTGGCAGCCCTGAAAGCTCTTGCTGGTCTTCACCTTCCCCCTGCAGCCTATTCAAAGGCAGAACAGGTTTTGGGATCTGTGCTTGCCCAGAGAAGGAACATCTCACGGTGCGCATCCTCGGCAGAGCCTGTTCCCGAAAAGGCAAACGTCCGGCTCCTTGTCCCACACGGAAGGTGGCAGCCCTGAAAGCTCTTGCTGGTCTTCACCTTCCCCCTGCAGCCTATTCACAGGCACAACCGCACTGGGAATCTCTGCTTTCCCAAAGACGCAATCCCTCACGGTGCGCATCCTCGGCAGAGCCTGTTCCCGAAAAGGCAAACGTCCGGCTCCTTGTCCCACACGGAAGGTGGCAGCCCTGAAAGCTCTTGCTGGTCTTCACCTTCCCCCTGCAGCCTATTCACAGGCACAACAGGTTTTGGGATCTCTGCTTTCCCAGAGACGCAATCTCTCACGGTGCGCATCCTCGGCAGAGCCTGTTCCCGAAAAGGCAAACGTCCGGCTCCTTGTCCCACACGGAAGGTGGCAGCCCTGAAAGCTCTTGCTGGTCTTCACCTTCCCCCTGCAGCCTATTCACAGGCACAACAGGTTTTGGGATCTCTGCTTGCACAGAGACGCAATCTCTCACGGTGCGCATCCTCGGCAGAGCCTGTTCCCGAAAAGGCAAACGTCCGGCTCCTTGTCCCACACGGAAGGTGGCAGCCCTGAAAGCTCTTGCTGGTCTTCACCTTCCCCCTGCAGCCTATTCACAGGCACAACCACACTGGGAATCTCTGCTTTCCCAGAGACGCAATCTCTCACGGTGCGCATCCTCGGCACAGCCTGTTTCCGAAAAGGCAAACGTCCGGCTCGTTGTCCCACACGGAAGGTGGCAGCCCGGAAAGCTCTTGCTGGTCTTCACCTTCCCCGTGCAGCCTATTCACAGGCACAACCGCACTGGGAATCTCTGCTTTCCCAAAGACGCAATCTCTCACGGTGCGCATCCTCGGCAGAGCCTGTTCCCGAAAAGGCAAACGTCCGGCTCCTTGTCCCACACGGAAGGTGGCAGCCCTGAAAGCTGTTGCTGGTCTTCACCTTCCCCCTGCAGCCTATTCACAGGCACAACAGGTTTTGGGATCTCTGCTTTCCCAAAGACCCAATCTCTCATGGTGCGCATCCTCGGCAGAGCCTGTTCCCGAAAAGGCAAATGTCCGGCTCCTTGTCCCACACGGAAGGTGGCAGCCCTGAAAGCTCTTGCTGGTCTTCACCTTCCCCCTGCAGCCTATTCACAGGCACAACCGCACTTTGAATCTCTGCTTTCCCAAATACGCAATCCCTCACGGTGCGCATCCTCGGCAGAGCCTGTTCCCGAAAAGGCAAACGTCCGGCTCCTTGTCCCACACGGAAGGTGGCAGCCCTGAAAGCTCTTGCTGGTCTTCACCTTCCCCCTGCAGCCTATTCACAGGCACAACAGGTTTTGGGATCTGTGCTTGCCCAGAGAAGGAACATCTCACGGTGCGCATCCTCGGCAGAGTTTGTTCCCAAAAAGGCAAACGTCCGGCTCCTTGTCCCACACGGAAGGTGGCAGCCCTGAAAGCTCTTGCTGGTCTTCACCTTCCCCGTGCAGCCTATTCACAGGCACAACCGCACTGGGAATCTCTGCTTTCCCAAAGACGCAATCCCTCACGGTGCGCATCCTCGGCAGTGCCTGTTGCCAAAAAGGCAAACGTCCGGCTCCTTGTCCCACACGGAAGGTGGCAGCCCTGAAAGCTGCTGCTGGTCTTCACCTTCCCCCTGCAGCCTATTCACAGGCACAACAGGTTTTGGGATCTCTGCTTGCCCAGAGACGCAATCTCTCACGGTGCGCATCCTCGGCAGAGCCTGTTCCCGAAAAGGCAAACGTCCGGCTCCTTGTCCCACACGGAAGGTGGCAGCCCTGAAAGCTGTTGCTGGTCTTCACCTTCCCCCTGCAGCCTATTCACAGGCACAACAGGTTTTGGGATCTCTGCTTGCCCAGAGACGCAATCTCTCACGGTGCGCATCCTCGGCAGAGCCTGTTCCCGAAAAGGTAAACGTCCGGCTCCTTGTCCCACACGGAAGGTGTCAGCCCGGAAAGCTCTTGCTGGTCTTCACCTTCCCCCTGCAGCCTATTCACAGGCACAACAGGTTTTGGGATCTCTGCTTTCCCAGAGACGCAATCTCTCACGGTGCGCATCCTCGGCAGAGCCTGTTCCCGAAAAGGCAAACGTCCGGCTCCTTGTCCCACACGGAAGGTGGCAGCCCGGAAAGCTGTTGCTGGTCTTCACCTTCCCCCTGCAGCCTATTCACAGGCACATCCGCACTGGGAATCTCTGCTTTCCCAAAGACGCAATCCCTCACGGTGCGCATCCTCGGCAGTGCCTGTTCCCGAAAAGGCAAACGTCCGGCTCCTTGTCCCACACGGAAGGTGGCAGCCCTGAAAGCTGTTGCTGGTCTTCACCTTCCCCCTGCAGCCTATTCACAGGCACAACAGGTTTTGGGATCTCTGCTTTCCCAGAGACGCAATCTCTCACGGTGCGCATCCTCGGCAGAGCCTGTTCCCGAAAAGGCAAACGTCTGGCTCCTTGTCCCACATGGAAGCTGGCAGCCCTGAAAGCTGTTGCTGGTCCTCACCTTCCCCCTGCAGCCTATTCACAGGCACAACAGGTTTTGGGATCTCTGCTTGCCCAGAGAAGGAACATCTCACGGTGCGCATACTCGGCAGACCTTGTTCCCAAATAAGCAAACGTCCGGCTCCTTGTCCCACACGGAAGGTGGCAGCCCTGAAAGCTCTTGCTGGTCTTCACCTTCCCCCTGCAGCCTACTCACAGGCACAACAGGTTTTGAGATCTGTGCTTGCCCAGAGAAGGAACATCTCACGGTGCGCATCCTCGGCAGAGCCTGTTCCCGAAAAGGCAAACGTCCGGCTCCTTGTCCCACACAGAAGGTGGCAGCCCTGAAAGCTCTTGCTGGTCTTCACCTTCCCCCTGCAGCCTATTCACAGGCACAACCGCACTGGGAACTCTGCTTGCCCAGAGACGCAATCTCTCACGGTGCGCATCCTCGGCAGAGTTTGTTCCCGAAAAGGCAAACGTCCGGCTCCTTGTCCCACACGGAAGGTGTCAGCCCTGAAAGCTGTTGCTGGTCTTCACCTTCCCCGTGCAGCCTATTCACAGGCACAACAGGTTTTGGGATCTGTGCTTGCCCAGAGAAGGAACATCTCACGGTGCGCATCCTCGGCAGAGCCTGTTCCCGAAAAGGCAAACGTCCGGCTCCTTGTCCCACACGGAAGGTGGCAGCCCTGAAAGCTGTTGCTGGTCTTCACCTTCCCCCTGCAGCCTATTCACAGGCACAACAGGTTTTGGGATCTGTGCTTGCCCCAGGACGCAATCTCTCAGGGTGCGCATCCTCGGCAGAGCCTGTTCCCGAAAAGGCAAACGTCCGGCTCCTTGTCCCACACGGAAGGTGGCAGCCCTGAAGGCTCTTGCTGGTCTTCACCTTCCCCCTGCAGCCTTTTCACAGGCACAACCGCACTGGGAATCTCTGCTTTCCCAAAGACGCAATCCCTCACGGTGCGCATCCTCGGCAGTGCCTGTTGCCAAAAAGGCAAACGTCCGGCTCCTTGTCCCACACGGAAGGTGGCAGCCCTGAAAGCTCTTGCTGGTCTTCACCTTCCCCCTGCAGCCTATTCACAGGCACAACAGGTTTTGGGATCTGTGCTTGCCCCAAGACGCAATCTCTCACGGTGCGCATCCTCGGCAGAGCCTGTTCCCGAAAAGGCAAACGTCCGGCTCCTTGTCCCACACGGAAGGTGGCAGCCCTGAAAGCTCTTGCTGGTCTTCACCTTCCCCCTGCAGCCTATTCACAGGCACAACAGGTTTTGGGATCTGTGCTTGCCCAGAGAAGGAACATCTCACGGTGCGCATCCTCGGCAGAGCCTGTTCCCGAAAAGGCAAACGTCCGGCTCCTTGTCCCACACGGAAGGTGGCAGCCCTGAAAGCTCTTGCTGGTCTTCACCTTCCCCCTGCAGCCTATTCACAGGCACAACAGGTTTTGGGATCTCTGCTTCCCCAGAGAAGGAACATCTCACGGTGCGCATCCTCGGCAGAGCCTGTTCCCGAAAAGGCAAACGTCCGGCTCCTTGTCCCACACGGAAGGTGGCAGCCCGGAAAGCTCTTGCTGGTCTTCACCTTCCCCCTGCAGCCTATTCACAAGCACAACCGCACTGGGAATCTCTGCTTTCCCAAAGACGCAATCCCTCACGGTGCGCATCCTCGGCAGAGCATGTTCCCGAAAAGGCAAACGTCCGGCTCCTTGTCCCACACGGAAGGTGGCAGCCCTGAAAGCTCTTGCTGGTCTTCACCTTCCCCGTGCAGCCTATTCACAGGCACAACAGGTTTTGGGATCTCTGCTTTCCCAGAGACGCAATCTCTCACGGTGCGCATCCTCGGCAGAGCCTGTTCCCGAAAAGGCAAACGTCCGGCTCCTTGTCCCACATGGAAGCTGGCAGCCCTGAAAGCTCTTGCTGGTCTTCACCTTCCCCCTGCAGCCTATTCACAGGCACAACAGGTTTGGGGATCTGTGCTTGCCCAGAGAAGGAACATCTCACGGTGCGCATCCTCGGCAGAGCCTGTTCCCGAAAAGGCAAACGTCCGGCTCCTTGTCCCACACGGAAGGTGGCAGCCCTGAAAGCTCTTGCTGGTCTTCACCTTCCCCCTGCAGCCTATTCAAAGGCACAACAGGTTTTGGGATCTGTGCTTGCCCAGAGAAGGAACATCTCACGGTGCGCATCCTCGGCAGAGCCTGTTCCCGAAAAGGCAAACGTCCGGCTCCTTGTCCCACACGGAAGGTGGCAGCCCTGAAAGCTCTTGCTGGTCTTCACCTTCCCCCTGCAGCCTATTCACAGGCACAACCGCACTGGGAATCTCTGCTTTCCCAAAGACGCAATCCCTCACGGTGCGCATCCTCGGCAGAGCCTGTTCCCGAAAAGGCAAACGTCCGGCTCCTTGTCCCACACGGAAGGTGGCAGCCCTGAAAGCTCTTGCTGGTCTTCACCTTCCCCCTGCAGCCTATTCACAGGCACAACAGGTTTTGGGATCTGGCTTTCCCAGAGACGCAATCTCTCACGGTGCGCATCCTCGGCAGAGCCTGTTCCCGAAAAGGCAAACGTCCGGCTCCTTGTCCCACACGGAAGGTGGCAGCCCTGAAAGCTCTTGCTGGTCTTCACCTTCCCCCTGCAGCCTATTCACAGGCACAACAGGTTTTGGGATCTCTGCTTTCCCAGAGACGCAATCTCTCACGGTGCGCATCCTCGGCAGAGCCTGTTCCCGAAAAGGCAAACGTCCGGCTCCTTGTCCCACACGGAAGGTGGCAGCCCTGAAAGCTCTTGCTGGTCTTCACCTTCCCCCTGCAGCCTATTCTCAGGCACAACCACACTGGGAATCTCTGCTTTCCCAGAGACGCAATCTCTCACGGTGCGCATCCTCGGCACAGCCTGTTTCCGAAAAGGCAAACGTCCGGCTCGTTGTCCCACACGGAAGGTGGCAGCCCGGAAAGCTCTTGCTGGTCTTCACCTTCCCCCTGCAGCCTATTCACAGGCACAACCGCACTGGGAATCTCTGCTTTCCCAAAGACGCAATCTCTCACGGTGCGCATCCTCGGCAGAGCCTGTTCCCGAAAAGGCAAACGTCCGGCTCCTTGTCCCACACGGAAGGTGTCAGCCCTGAAAGCTGTTGCTGGTCTTCACCTTCCCCCTGCAGCCTATTCACAGGCACAACAGGTTTTGGGATCTCTGCTTGCACAGAGACGCAATCTCTCACAGTGCGCATCCTCGGCAGAGCCTGTTCCCGAAAAGGCAAACGTCCGGCTCCTTGTCCCACACGGAAGGTGGCAGCCCTGAAAGCTGTTGCTGGTCTTCACCTTCCCCCTGCAGCCTATTCACAGGCACAACCGCACTGGGAATCTGTGCTTGCCCAGAGAAGGAACATCTCACGGTGCGCATCCTCGGCAGAGCCTGTTCCCGAAAAGGCAAACGTCCGGCTCCTTGTCCCACACGGAAGGTGGCAGCCCTGAAAGCTCTTGCTGGTCTTCACCTTCCCCCTGCAGCCTATTCACAGGCACAACAGGTTTTGGGATCTGTGCTTGCCCAGAGAAGGAACATCTCACGGTGCGCATCCTCGGCAGAGCCTGTTCCCGAAAAGGCAAACGTCCGGCTCCTTGTCCCACACGGAAGGTGGCAGCCCGGAAAGCTGTTGCTGGTCTTCACCTTCCCCCTGCAGCCTATTCACAGGCACAACCGCACTGGGAATCTCTGCTTTCCCAAAGACGCAATCCCTCACGGTGCGCATCCTCGGCAGAGCCTGTTCCCGAAAAGGCAAACGTCTGGCTCCTTGTCCCACACGGAAGGTGGCAGCCCGGAAAGCTGTTGCTGGTCTTCACCTTCCCCCTGCAGCCTATTCACAGGCACAACCGCACTGGGAATCTCTGCTTTCCCAAAGACGCAATCCCTCACGGTGCGCATCCTCGGCAGAGCCTGTTCCCGAAAAGGCAAACGTCTGGCTCCTTGTCCCACACGGAAGGTGGCAGCCCTGAAAGCTGTTGCTGGTCTTCACCTTCCCCCTGCAGCCTATTCAAAGGCACAACAGGTTTTGGGATCTGTGCTTGCCCAGAAAAGGAACATCTCACGGTGCGCATCCTCGGCAGAGCCTGTTCCCGAAAAGGCAAACGTCCGGCTCCTTGTCCCACACGGAAGGTGGCAGCCCGGAAAGCTCTTGCTGGTCTTCACCTTCCCCCTGCAGCCTATTCACAGGCACAACAGGTTTTGGGATCTCTGCTTTCCCAGAGACGCAATCTCTCACGGTGCGCATCCTCGGCAGAGCCTGTTCCCGAAAAGGCAAACGTCCGGCTCCTTGTCCCACACGGAAGGTGGCAGCCCGGAAAGCTCTTGCTGGTCTTCACCTTCCCCCTGCAGCCTATTCACAGGCACATCCGCACTGGGAATCTCTGCTTTCCCAAAGACGCAATCCCTCACGGTGCGCATCCTCGGCAGAGCCTGTTCCCGAAAAGGCAAACGTCCGGCTCCTTGTCCCACACGGAAGGTGGCAGCCCTGAAAGCTGTTGCTGGTCTTCACCTTACCCCTGCAGCCTATTCACAGGCACAACAGGTTTTGGGATCTCTGCTTTCCCAGAGACGCAATCTCTCACAGTGCGCATCCTCGGCAGAGCCTGTTCCCGAAAAGGCAAACGTCCGGCTCCTTGTCCCACATGGAAGCTGGCAGCCCTGAAAGCTGTTGCTGGTCCTCACCTTCCCCCTGCAGCCTATTCACAGGCACAACAGGTTTTGGGATCTCTGCTTGCCCATAGAAGGAATCTCTCACGGTGCGCATCCTCGGCAGACCTTGTTCCCAAATAAGAAAACGTCCGGCTCCTTGTCCCACATGGAAGGTGGCAGCCCTGAAAGCTGTTGCTGGTCTTCACCTTCCCCCTGCAGCCTATTCACAGGCACAACAGGTTTTGGGATCTCTGCTTGCCCAGAGACGCAATCTCTCACGGTGCGCATCCTCGGCAGAGCCTGTTCCCGAAAAGGCAAACGTCCGGCTCCTTGTCCCACACGGAAGGTGGCAGCCCGGAAAGCTGTTGCTGGTCTTCACCTTCCCCCTGCAGCCTATTCACAGGCACAACCGCACTGGGAATCTCTGCTTTCCCAAAGACGCAATCCCTCACGGTGCGCATCCTCGGCAGAGCCTGTTCCCGAAAAGGCAAACGTCCGGCTCCTTGTCCCACACGGAAGGTGGCAGCCCTGAAAGCTGTTGCTGGTCTTCACCTTCCCCCTGCAGCCTATTCACAGGCGCAACAGGTTTTGGGATCTGTGCTTGCCCAGAGAAGGAATCTCTCACGGTGCGCATCCTCGGCAGAGCCTGTTCCCGAAAAGGCAAACGTCCGGCTCCTTGTCCCACACGGAAGGTGGCAGCCCGGAAAGCTCTTGCTGGTCTTCACCTTCCCCCTGCAGCCTATTCACAGGCACAACCGCACTGGGAATCTCTGCTTGCCCAAAGACACAATCCCTCACGGTGCGCATCCTCGGCAGACCCTGTTCCCGAAAAGGCAAACGTCCGGCTCCTTGTCCCACACGGAAGGTGGCAGCCCTGAAAGCTCTTGCTGGTCTTCACCTTCCCCCTGCAGCCTATTCACAGGCACAACAGGTTTTGGGATCTGTGCTTGCCCAGAGAAGGAACATCTCACGGTGCGCATCCTCGGCAGAGCCTGTTCCCGAAAAGGCAAACGTCCGGCTCCTTGTCCCACACGGAAGGTGGCAGCCCTGAAAGCTGTTGCTGGTCTTCACCTTCCCCCTGCAGCCTATTCACAGGCACAACAGGTTTTGGGATCTCTGCTTTCCCAGAGACGCAATCTCTCACGGTGTGCATCCTCGGCAGAGCCTGTTCCCGAAAAAGCAAACGTCCGGCTCCTTGTCCCACACGGAAGGTGGCAGCCCGGAAAGCTCTTGCTGGTCTTCACCTTCCCCCTGCAGCCTATTCACAGGCACAACCGCACTGGGAATCTCTGCTTTCCCAAAGACGCAATCCCTCACGGTGCGCATCCTCGGCAGAGCCTGTTCCCGAAAAGGCAAACGTCCGGCTCCTTGTCCCACACAGAAGGTGGCAGCCCTGAAAGCTCTTGCTGGTCTTCACCTTCCCCCTGCAGCCTATTCACAGGCACAACAGGTTTTGGGATCTCTGCTTTCCCAGAGACGCAATCTCTCACAGTGCGCATCCTCGGCAGAGCCTGTTCCCGAAAAGGCAAACGTCCGGCTCCTTGTCCCACATGGAAGCTGGCAGCCCTGAAAGCTGTTGCTGGTCCTCACCTTCCCCCTGCAGCCTATTCACAGGCACAACAGGTTTTGGGATCTCTGCTTGCCCAGAGAAGGAATCTCTCACGGTGCGCATCCTCGGCAGACCTTGTTCCCAAATAAGAAAACGTCCGGCTCCTTGTCCCACATGGAAGGTGGCAGCCCTGAAAGCTGTTGCTGGTCTTCACCTTCCCCCTGCAGCCTATTCACAGGCACAACAGGTTTTGGGATCTCTGCTTGCCCAGAGACGCAATCTCTCACGGTGCGCATCCTCGGCAGAGCCTGTTCCCGAAAAGGCAAACGTCCGGCTCCTTGTCCCACACGGAAGGTGGCAGCCCGGAAAGCTGTTGCTGGTCTTCACCTTCCCCCTGCAGCCTATTCACAGGCACAACCGCACTGGGAATCTCTGCTTTCCCAAAGACGCAATCCCTCACGGTGCGCATCCTCGGCAGAGCCTGTTCCCGAAAAGGCAAACGTCCGGCTCCTTGTCCCACACGGAAGGTGGCAGCCCTGAAAGCTCTTGCTGGTCTTCACCTTCCCCCTGCAGCCTATTCACAGGCGCAACAGGTTTTGGGATCTGTGCTTGCCCAGAGAAGGAATCTCTCACGGTGCGCATCCTCGGCAGAGCCTGTTCCCGAAAAGGCAAACGTCCGGCTCCTTGTCCCACACGGAAGGTGGCAGCCCGGAAAGCTCTTGCTGGTCTTCACCTTCCCCCTGCAGCCTATTCACAGGCACAACCGCACTGGGAATCTCTGCTTGCCCAAAGACACAATCCCTCACGGTGCGCATCCTCGGCAGACCCTGTTCCCGAAAAGGCAAACGTCCGGCTCCTTGTCCCACACGGAAGGTGGCAGCCCTGAAAGCTCTTGCTGGTCTTCACCTTCCCCCTGCAGCCTATTCACAGGCACAACAGGTTTTGGGATCTGTGCTTGCCCAGAGAAGGAACATCTCACGGTGCGCATCCTCGGCAGAGCCTGTTCCCGAAAAGGCAAACGTCCGGCTCCTTGTCCCACACGGAAGGTGGCAGCCCTGAAAGCTGTTGCTGGTCTTCACCTTCCCCCTGCAGCCTATTCACAGGCACAACAGGTTTTGGGATCTCTGCTTTCCCAGAGACGCAATCTCTCACGGTGTGCATCCTCGGCAGAGCCTGTTCCCGAAAAAGCAAACGTCCGGCTCCTTGTCCCACACGGAAGGTGGCAGCCCTGAAAGCTCTTGCTGGTCTTCACCTTCCCCCTGCAGCCTATTCACAGGCACAACCGCACTGGGAATCTCTGCTTTCCCAAAGACGCAATCCCTCACGGTGCGCATCCTCGGCAGAGCCTGTTCCCGAAAAGGCAAACGTCCGGCTCCTTGTCCCACACAGAAGGTGGCAGCCCTGAAAGCTCTTGCTGGTCTTCACCTTCCCCCTGCAGCCTATTCACAGGCACAACCGCACTGGGAATCTCTGCTTGCCCAGAGACGCAATCTCTCACGGTGCGCATCCTCGGCAGAGCCTGTTCCCGAAAAGGCAAACGTCCGGCTCCTTGTCCCACACGGAAGGTGGCAGCCCTGAAAGCTCTTGCTGGTCTTCACCTTCCCCCTGCAGCCTATTCACAGGCACAACAGGTTTTGGGATCTGTGCTTGCCCAGAGAAGGAACATCTCACGGTGCGCATCCTCGGCAGAGCCTGTTCCCGAAAAGCAAGCGTCCGGCTTCTTGTCCCACACGGAAGGTGGCAGCCCTGAAAGCTCTTGCTGGTCTTCACCTTCCCCCTGCAGCCTATTCACAGGCACAACAGGTTTGGGGATCTGTGCTTGCCGCAGGACGCAATCTCTCACGGTGCGCATCCTCGGCAGAGCCTGTTCCCGAAAAGGCAAACGTCCGGCTCCTTGTCCCACACGGAAGGTGGCAGCCCTGAAAGCTCTTGCTGGTCTTCACCTTCCCCCTGCAGCCTTTTCACAGGCACAACCGCACTGGGAATCTCTGCTTTCCCACAGACGCAATCTCTCACGGTGCACATCCTCGGCAGAGCCTGTTCCCGAAAAGGCAAACGTCCGGCTCCTTGTCCCACACGGAAGGTGGCAGCCCGGAAAGCTGTTGCTGGTCTTCACCTGCCCCCTGAAGCCTATTCACAGGCACAACAGGTTTTGGGATCTGTGCTTGCCCAGAGAAGGAACATCTCACGGTTCGCATCCTCGGCAGAGCTTGTTCCCAAAAAAGCAAACGTCCGGCTCCTTGTCCCACACGGAAGGTGGCAGCCCGGAAAGCTGTTGCTGGTCTTCACCTTCCCCCTGCAGCCTATTCACAGGCACAACAGGTTTTGGGATCTCTGCTTCCCCAGAGAAGGAACATCTCACGGTGCGCATCCTCGGCAGAGCCTGTTCCCGAAAAGGCAAACGTCCAGCTCCTTGTCCCACACGGAAGGTGGCAGCCCGGAAAGCTCTTGCTGGTCTTCACCTTCCCCCTGCAGCCTATTCACAGGCACAACCGCACTGGGAATCTCTGCTTTCCCAAAGACGCAATCTCTCACGGTGCGCATCCTCGGCAGAGCCTGTTCCCGAAAAGGCAAACGTCCGGCTCCTTGTCCCACACGGAAGGTGGCAGCCCTGAGAGCTCTTGCTGGTCTTCACCTTCCCCCTGCAGCCTATTCACAGGCACAACCGCACTGGGAATCTCTGCTTGCCCAAAGACGCAATCCCTCACGGTGCGCATCCTCGGCAGAGCCTGTTCCCGAAAAGGCAAACGTCCGGCTCCTTGTCCCACACGGAAGGTGGCAGCCCTGAAAGCTCTTGCTGGTCTTCACCTTCCCCCTGCAGCCTATTCACAGGCGCAACAGGTTTTGGGATCTGTGCTTGCCCAGAGAAGGAATCTCTCACGGTGCGCATCCTCGGCAGAGCCTGTTCCCGAAAAGGCAAACGTCCGGCTCCTTGTCCCACACGGAAGGTGGCAGCCCGGAAAGCTCTTGCTGGTCTTCACCTTCCCCCTGCAGCCTATTCACAAGCACAACCGCACTGGGAATCTCTGCTTTCCCAAAGACACAATCCCTCACGGTGCGCATCCTCGGCAGAGCCTGTTCCCGAAAAGGCAAACGTCCGGCTCCTTGTCCCACACGGAAGGTGGCAGCCCTGAAAGCTCTTGCTGGTCTTCACCTTCCCCCTGCAGCCTATTCACAGGCACAACAGGTTTGGGGATCTGTGCTTCCCAGAGAAGGAACATCTCACGGTGCGCATCCTCGGCAGAGCCTGTTCCCGAAAAGGCAAACGTCCGGCTCCTTGTCCCACACGGAAGGTGGCAGCCCTGAAAGCTCTTGCTGGTCTTCACCTTCCCCCTGCAGCCTATTCACAGGCACAACAGGTTTTGGGATCTCTGCTTGCCCAGAGACGCAATCTCTCACGGTGTGCATCCTCGGCAGAGCCTGTTCCCGAAAAAGCAAACGTACGGCTCCTTGTCCCACACGGAAGGTGGCAGCCCGGAAAGCTCTTGCTGGTCTTCACCTTCCCCCTGCAGCCTATTCACAGGCACAACCGCACTGGGAATCTCTGCTTTCCCAAAGACGCAATCCCTCACGGTGCGCATCCTCGGCAGAGCCTGTTCCCGAAAAGGCAAACGTCCGGCTCCTTGTCCCACACAGAAGGTGGCAGCCCTGAAAGCTGCTGCTGGTCTTCACCTTCCCCCTGCAGCCTATTCACAGGCACAACAGGTTTTGGGATCTGTGTTTGCCCAGAGAAGGAATCTCTCACGGTGCGCATCCTCGGCAGAGCCTGTTCCCGAAAAGGCAAACGTCCGGCTCCTTGTCCCACACGGAAGGTGGCAGCCCTGAAAGCTCTTGCTGGTCTTCACCTTCCCCCTGCAGCCTATTCACAGGCGCAACAGGTTTTGGGATCTGTGCTTGCCCAGAGAAGGAATCTCTCACGGTGCGCATCCTCGGCAGAGCCTGTTCCCGAAAAGGCAAACGTCCGGCTCCTTGTCCCACACGGAAGGTGGCAGCCCGGAAAGCTCTTGCTGGTCTTCACCTTCCCCCTGCAGCCTATTCACAGGCACAACCGCACTGGGAATCTCTGCTTTCCCAAAGACACAATCCCTCACGGTGCGCATCCTCGGCAGAGCCTGTTCCCGAAAAGGCAAACGTCCGGCTCCTTGTCCCACACGGAAGGTGGCAGCCCTGAAAGCTGTTGCTGGTCTTCACCTTCCCCCTGCAGCCTATTCACAGGCACAACAGGTTTGGGGATCTGTGCTTCCCAGAGAAGGAACATCTCACGGTGCGCATCCTCGGCAGAGCCTGTTCCCGAAAAGGCAAACGTCCGGCTCCTTGTCCCACACGGAAGGTGGCAGCCCTGAAAGCTCTTGCTGGTCTTCACCTTCCCCCTGCAGCCTATTCACAGGCACAACAGGTTTTGGGATCTCTGCTTGCCCAGAGACGCAATCTCTCACGGTGTGCATCCTCGGCAGAGCCTGTTCCCGAAAAAGCAAACGTACGGCTCCTTGTCCCACACGGAAGGTGGCAGCCCTGAAAGCTCTTGCTGGTCTTCACCTTCCCCCTGCAGCCTATTCACAGGCACAACCGCACTGGGAATCTCTGCTTTCCCAAAGACGCAATCCCTCACGGTGCGCATCCTCGGCAGAGCCTGTTCCCGAAAAGGCAAACGTCCGGCTCCTTGTCCCACACAGAAGGTGGCAGCCCTGAAAGCTGCTGCTGGTCTTCACCTTCCCCCTGCAGCCTATTCACAGGCACAACAGGTTTTGGGATCTGTGTTTGCCCAGAGAAGGAATCTCTCACGGTGCGCATCCTCGGCAGAGCCTGTTCCCGAAAAGGCAAACGTCCGGCTCCTTGTCCCACACGGAAGGTGGCAGCCCTGAAAGCTCTTGCTGGTCTTCACCTTCCCCCTGCAGCCTATTCACAGGCACAACAGGTTTTGGGATCTGTGTTTGCCCAGAGAAGGAATCTCTCACGGTGCGCATCCTCGGCAGAGCCTGTTCCCGAAAAGGCAAACGTCCGGCTCCTTGTCCCACACGGAAGGTGGCAGCCCTGAAAGCTCTTGCTGGTCTTCACCTTCCCCCTGCAGCCTATTCACAGGCGCAACAGGTTTTGGGATCTGTGCTTGCCCAGAGAAGGAATCTCTCACGGTGCGCATCCTCGGCAGAGCCTGTTCCCGAAAAGGCAAACGTCCGGCTCCTTGTCCCACACGGAAGGTGTCAGCCCGGAAAGCTCTTGCTGGTCTTCACCTTCCCCCTGCAGCCTATTCACAGGCACAACCGCACTGGGAATCTCTGCTTTCCCAAAGACACAATCCCTCACGGTGCGCATCCTCGGCAGACCCTGTTCCCGAAAAGGCAAACGTCCGGCTCCTTGTCCCACACGGAAGGTGGCAGCCCTGAAAGCTCTTGCTGGTCTTCACCTTCCCCCTGCAGCCTATTCACAGGCACAACAGGTTTGGGGATCTGTGCTTCCCAGAGAAGGAACATCTCACGGTGCGCATCCTCGGCAGAGCCTGTTCCCGAAAAGGCAAACGTCCGGCTCCTTGTCCCACACGGAAGGTGGCAGCCCTGAAAGCTCTTGCTGGTCTTCACCTTCCCCCTGCAGCCTATTCACAGGCACAACAGGTTTTGGGATCTCTGCTTGCCCAGAGACGCAATCTCTCACGGTGTGCATCCTCGGCAGAGCCTGTTCCCGAAAAAGCAAACGTACGGCCCCTTGTCCCACACGGAAGGTGGCAGACCTGAAAGCTGTTGCTGGTCTTCACCTTCCCCCTGCAGCCTATTCACAGGCACAACCGCACTGGGAATCTCTGCTTGCCCAAAGACGCAATCCCTCACGGTGCGCATCCTCGGCAGAGCCTGTTCCCGAAAAGGCAAACGTCTGGCTCCTTGTCCCACACGGAAGGTGGCAGCCCTGAAAGCTCTTGCTGGTCTTCACCTTCCCCCTGCAGCCTATTCACAGGCACAACAGGTTTTGAGATCTGTGCTTGCCCAGAGAAGGAACATCTCACGGTGCGCATCCTCGACAGAGCCTGTTCCCGAAAAGGCAAACGTCCGGCTCCTTGTCCCACACGGAAGGTGGCAGCCCTGAAAGCTCTTGCTGGTCTTCACCTTCCCCCTGCAGCCTATTCACAGGCACAACCGCACTGGGAATCTCTGCTTGCCCAGAGACGCAATCTCTCACGGTGCGCATCCTCGGCACAGCCTGTTCCCGAAAAGGCAAACGTCCGGCTCCTTGTCCCACACGGAAGGTGGCAGCCCTGAAAGCTCTTGCTGGTCTTCACCTTCCCCGTGCAGCCTATTCACAGGCACAACAGGTTTTGGGATCTCTGCTTGCCCAGAGAAGGAACATCTCACGGTGCGCATCCTCGGCAGAGCCTGTTCCCGAAAAGGCAAACGTCCGGCTTCTTGTCCCACACGGAAGGTGGCAGCCCTGAAAGCTGTTGCTGGTCTTCACCTTCCCCCTGCAGCCTATTCACAGGCACAACAGGTTTTGGGATCTGTGCTTGCCCCAGGACGCAATCTCTCAGGGTGCGCATCCTCGGCAGAGCCTGTTCCCGAAAAGGCAAACGTCCGGCTCCTTGTCCCACACGGAAGGTGGCAGCCCTGAAAGCTCTTGCTGGTCTTCACCTTCCCCCTGCAGCCTTTTCACAGGCACAACCGCACTGGGAATCTCTGCTTTCCCAAAGACACAATCCCTCACGGTGCGCATCCTCGGCAGTGCCTGTTGCCAAAAAGGCAAACGTCCGGCTCCTTGTCCCACACGGAAGGTGGCAGCCCTGAAAGCTCTTGCTGGTCTTCACCTTCCCCCTGCAGCCTATTCACAGGCACAACAGGTTTTGGGATCTGTGCTTGCCCCAAGACGCAATCTCTCACGGTGCGCATCCTCGGCAGAGCCTGTTCCCGAAAAGGCAAACGTCCGGCTCCTTGTCCCACACGGAAGGTGGCAGCCCTGAAAGCTCTTGCTGGTCTTCACCTTCCCCCTGCAGCCTATTCACAGGCACAACAGGTTTTGGGATCTCTGCTTGCCCAGAGAAGGAACATCTCACGGTGCGCATCCTCGGCAGAGCCTGTTCCCGAAAAGGCAAACGTCCGGCTCCTTGTCCCACACGGAAGGTGGCAGCCCTGAAAGCTCTTGCTGGTCTTCACCTTCCCCCTGCAGCCTATTCACAGGCACAACAGGTTTTGGGATCTCTGCTTCCCCAGAGAAGGAACATCTCACGGTGCGCATCCTCGGCAGAGCCTGTTCCCGAAAAGGCAAACGTCCGGCTCCTTGTCCCACACGGAAGGTGGCAGCCCGGAAAGCTGTTGCTGGTCTTCACCTTCCCCCTGCAGCCTATTCACAAGCACAACCGCACTGGGAATCTCTGCTTTCCCAAAGACGCAATCCCTCACGGTGCGCATCCTCGGCAGAGCCTGTTCCCGAAAAGGCAAACGTCCGGCTCCTTGTCCCACACGGAAGGTGGCAGCCCTGAAAGCTCTTGCTGGTCTTCACCTTCCCCCTGCAGCCTATTCACAGGCACAACAGGTTTTGGGATCTGTGCTTGCCCAGAGAAGGAATCTCTCACGGTGCGCATCCTCGGCAGAGCCTGTTCCCGAAAAGGCAAACGTCCGGCTCCTTGTCCCACACGGAAGGTGGCAGCCCTGAAAGCTCTTGCTGGTCTTCACCTTCCCCCTGCAGCCTATTCACAGGCGCAACAGGTTTTGGGATCTGTGCTTGCCCAGAGAAGGAATCTCTCACGGTGCGCATCCTCGGCAGAGCCTGTTCCCAAAAAGGCAAACGTCCGGCTCCTTGTCCCACACGGAAGGTGGCAGCCCGGAAAGCTCTTGCTGGTCTTCACCTTCCCCCTGCAGCCTATTCACAGGCACAACCGCACTGGGAATCTCTGCTTTCCCAAAGACGCAATCCCTCACGGTGCGCATCCTCGGCAGAGCCTGTTCCCGAAAAGGCAAACGTCCGGCTCCTTGTCCCACACGGAAGGTGGCAGCCCTGAAAGCTGTTGCTGGTCTTCACCTTCCCCCTGCAGCCTATTCACAGGCACAACAGGTTTGGGGATCTGTGCTTCCCAGAGAAGGAACATCTCACGGTGCGCATCCTCGGCAGAGCCTGTTCCCGAAAAGGCAAACGTCCGGCTCCTTGTCCCACACGGAAGGTGGCAGCCCTGAAAGCTCTTGCTGGTCTTCACCTTCCCCCTGCAGCCTATTCACAGGCACAACCGCACTGGGAATCTCTGCTTGCCCAGAGACGCAATCTCTCACGGTGCGCATCCTCGGCACAGCCTGTTCCCGAAAAGGCAAACGTCCGGCTCCTTGTCCCACACGGAAGGTGGCAGCCCTGAAAGCTCTTGCTGGTCTTCACCTTCCCCCTGCAGCCTTTTCACAGGCACAACCGCACTGGGAATCTCTGCTTTCCCAAAGACACAATCCCTCACGGTGCGCATCCTCGGCAGTGCCTGTTGCCAAAAAGGCAAACGTCCGGCTCCTTGTCCCACACGGAAGGTGGCAGCCCTGAAAGCTCTTGCTGGTCTTCACCTTCCCCCTGCAGCCTATTCACAGGCGCAACAGGTTTTGGGATCTGTGCTTGCCCAGAGAAGGAATCTCTCACGGTGCGCATCCTCGGCAGAGCCTGTTCCCGAAAAGGCAAACGTCCGGCTCCTTGTCCCACACGGAAGGTGGCAGCCCGGAAAGCTCTTGCTGGTCTTCACCTTCCCCCTGCAGCCTATTCACAGGCACAACCGCACTGGGAATCTCTGCTTTCCCAAAGACACAATCCCTCACGGTGCGCATCCTCGGCAGACCCTGTTCCCGAAAAGGCAAACGTCCGGCTCCTTGTCCCACACGGAAGGTGGCAGCCCTGAAAGCTCTTGCTGGTCTTCACCTTCCCCCTGCAGCCTATTCACAGGCACAACAGGTTTGGGGATCTGTGCTTCCCAGAGAAGGAACATCTCACGGTGCGCATCCTCGGCAGAGCCTGTTCCCGAAAAGGCAAACGTCCGGCTCCTTGTCCCACACGGAAGGTGGCAGCCCTGAAAGCTCTTGCTGGTCTTCACCTTCCCCCTGCAGCCTATTCACAGGCACAACAGGTTTTGGGATCTCTGCTTGCCCAGAGACGCAATCTCTCACGGTGTGCATCCTCGGCAGAGCCTGTTCCCGAAAAAGCAAACGTACGGCCCCTTGTCCCACACGGAAGGTGGCAGCCCTGAAAGCTGTTGCTGGTCTTCACCTTCCCCCTGCAGCCTATTCACAGGCACAACCGCACTGGGAATCTCTGCTTGCCCAAAGACGCAATCCCTCACGGTGCGCATCCTCGGCAGAGCCTGTTCCCGAAAAGGCAAACGTCTGGCTCCTTGTCCCACACGGAAGGTGGCAGCCCTGAAAGCTCTTGCTGGTCTTCACCTTCCCCCTGCAGCCTATTCACAGGCACAACAGGTTTTGAGATCTGTGCTTGCCCAGAGAAGGAACATCTCACGGTGCGCATCCTCGACAGAGCCTGTTCCCGAAAAGGCAAACGTCCGGCTCCTTGTCCCACACGGAAGGTGGCAGCCCTGAAAGCTCTTGCTGGTCTTCACCTTCCCCCTGCAGCCTATTCACAGGCACAACCGCACTGGGAATCTCTGCTTGCCCAGAGACGCAATCTCTCACGGTGCGCATCCTCGGCACAGCCTGTTCCCGAAAAGGCAAACGTCCGGCTCCTTGTCCCACACGGAAGGTGGCAGCCCTGAAAGCTCTTGCTGGTCTTCACCTTCCCCGTGCAGCCTATTCACAGGCACAACAGGTTTTGGGATCTCTGCTTGCCCAGAGAAGGAACATCTCACGGTGCGCATCCTCGGCAGAGCCTGTTCCCGAAAAGGCAAACGTCCGGCTTCTTGTCCCACACGGAAGGTGGCAGCCCTGAAAGCTGTTGCTGGTCTTCACCTTCCCCCTGCAGCCTATTCACAGGCACAACAGGTTTTGGGATCTGTGCTTGCCCCAGGACGCAATCTCTCAGGGTGCGCATCCTCGGCAGAGCCTGTTCCCGAAAAGGCAAACGTCCGGCTCCTTGTCCCACACGGAAGGTGGCAGCCCTGAAAGCTCTTGCTGGTCTTCACCTTCCCCCTGCAGCCTTTTCACAGGCACAACCGCACTGGGAATCTCTGCTTTCCCAAAGACACAATCCCTCACGGTGCGCATCCTCGGCAGTGCCTGTTGCCAAAAAGGCAAACGTCCGGCTCCTTGTCCCACACGGAAGGTGGCAGCCCTGAAAGCTCTTGCTGGTCTTCACCTTCCCCCTGCAGCCTATTCACAGGCACAACAGGTTTTGGGATCTGTGCTTGCCCCAAGACGCAATCTCTCACGGTGCGCATCCTCGGCAGAGCCTGTTCCCGAAAAGGCAAACGTCCGGCTCCTTGTCCCACACGGAAGGTGGCAGCCCTGAAAGCTCTTGCTGGTCTTCACCTTCCCCCTGCAGCCTATTCACAGGCACAACAGGTTTTGGGATCTCTGCTTGCCCAGAGAAGGAACATCTCACGGTGCGCATCCTCGGCAGAGCCTGTTCCCGAAAAGGCAAACGTCCGGCTCCTTGTCCCACACGGAAGGTGGCAGCCCTGAAAGCTCTTGCTGGTCTTCACCTTCCCCCTGCAGCCTATTCACAGGCACAACAGGTTTTGGGATCTCTGCTTCCCCAGAGAAGGAACATCTCACGGTGCGCATCCTCGGCAGAGCCTGTTCCCGAAAAGGCAAACGTCCGGCTCCTTGTCCCACACGGAAGGTGGCAGCCCGGAAAGCTGTTGCTGGTCTTCACCTTCCCCCTGCAGCCTATTCACAAGCACAACCGCACTGGGAATCTCTGCTTTCCCAAAGACGCAATCCCTCACGGTGCGCATCCTCGGCAGAGCCTGTTCCCGAAAAGGCAAACGTCCGGCTCCTTGTCCCACACGGAAGGTGGCAGCCCTGAAAGCTGCTGCTGGTCTTCACCTTCCCCCTGCAGCCTATTCACAGGCACAACAGGTTTTGGGATCTGTGCTTGCCCAGAGAAGGAATCTCTCACGGTGCGCATCCTCGGCAGAGCCTGTTCCCGAAAAGGCAAACGTCCGGCTCCTTGTCCCACACGGAAGGTGGCAGCCCTGAAAGCTCTTGCTGGTCTTCACCTTCCCCCTGCAGCCTATTCACAGGCGCAACAGGTTTTGGGATCTGTGCTTGCCCAGAGAAGGAATCTCTCACGGTGCGCATCCTCGGCAGAGCCTGTTCCCGAAAAGGCAAACGTCCGGCTCCTTGTCCCACACGGAAGGTGGCAGCCCGGAAAGCTCTTGCTGGTCTTCACCTTCCCCCTGCAGCCTATTCACAGGCACAACCGCACTGGGAATCTCTGCTTTCCCAAAGACACAATCCCTCACGGTGCGCATCCTCGGCAGAGTTTGTTCCCGAAAAGGCAAACGTCCGGCTCCTTGTCCCACACGGAAGGTGGCAGCCCTGAAAGCTGTTGCTGGTCTTCACCTTCCCCCTGCAGCCTATTCACAGGCACAACAGGTTTGGGGATCTGTGCTTCCCAGAGAAGGAACATCTCACGGTGCGCATCCTCGGCAGAGCCTGTTCCCGAAAAGGCAAACGTCCGGCTCCTTGTCCCACACGGAAGGTGGCAGCCCTGAAAGCTCTTGCTGGTCTTCACCTTCCCCCTGCAGCCTATTCACAGGCACAACCGCACTGGGAATCTCTGCTTGCCCAGAGACGCAATCTCTCACGGTGCGCATCCTCGGCACAGCCTGTTCCCGAAAAGGCAAACGTCCGGCTCCTTGTCCCACACGGAAGGTGGCAGCCCTGAAAGCTCTTGCTGGTCTTCACCTTCCCCCTGCAGCCTTTTCACAGGCACAACCGCACTGGGAATCTCTGCTTTCCCAAAGACACAATCCCTCACGGTGCGCATCCTCGGCAGTGCCTGTTGCCAAAAAGGCAAACGTCCGGCTCCTTGTCCCACACGGAAGGTGGCAGCCCTGAAAGCTCTTGCTGGTCTTCACCTTCCCCCTGCAGCCTATTCACAGGCACAACAGGTTTTGGGATCTGTGCTTGCCCCAAGACGCAATCTCTCACGGTGCGCATCCTCGGCAGAGCCTGTTCCCGAAAAGGCAAACGTCCGGCTCCTTGTCCCACACGGAAGGTGGCAGCCCTGAAAGCTGTTGCTGGTCTTCACCTTCCCCCTGCAGCCTATTCACAGGCACAACAGGTTTTGGGATCTCTGCTTGCCCAGAGAAGGAACATCTCACGGTGCGCATCCTCGGCAGAGCCTGTTCCCGAAAAGGCAAACGTCCGGCTCCTTGTCCCACACGGAAGGTGGCAGCCCTGAAAGCTCTTGCTGGTCTTCACCTTCCCCCTGCAGCCTATTCACAGGCACAACAGGTTTTGGGATCTCTGCTTCCCCAGAGAAGGAACATCTCACGGTGCGCATCCTCGGCAGAGCCTGTTCCCGAAAAGGCAAACGTCCGGCTCCTTGTCCCACACGGAAGGTGGCAGCCCGGAAAGCTGTTGCTGGTCTTCACCTTCCCCCTGCAGCCTATTCACAAGCACAACCGCACTGGGAATCTCTGCTTTCCCAAAGACGCAATCCCTCACGGTGCGCATCCTCGGCAGAGCCTGTTCCCGAAAAGGCAAACGTCCGGCTCCTTGTCCCACACGGAAGGTGGCAGCCCTGAAAGCTGCTGCTGGTCTTCACCTTCCCCCTGCAGCCTATTCACAGGCACAACAGGTTTTGGGATCTGTGCTTGCCCAGAGAAGGAATCTCTCACGGTGCGCATCCTCGGCAGAGCCTGTTCCCGAAAAGGCAAACGTCCGGCTCCTTGTCCCACACGGAAGGTGGCAGCCCTGAAAGCTCTTGCTGGTCTTCACCTTCCCCCTGCAGCCTATTCACAGGCGCAACAGGTTTTGGGATCTGTGCTTGCCCAGAGAAGGAATCTCTCACGGTGCGCATCCTCGGCAGAGCCTGTTCCCGAAAAGGCAAACGTCCGGCTCCTTGTCCCACACGGAAGGTGGCAGCCCGGAAAGCTCTTGCTGGTCTTCACCTTCCCCCTGCAGCCTATTCACAGGCACAACCGCACTGGGAATCTCTGCTTTCCCAAAGACACAATCCCTCACGGTGCGCATCCTCGGCAGACCCTGTTCCCGAAAAGGCAAACGTCCGGCTCCTTGTCCCACACGGAAGGTGGCAGCCCTGAAAGCTGTTGCTGGTCTTCACCTTCCCCCTGCAGCCTATTCACAGGCACAACAGGTTTGGGGATCTGTGCTTCCCAGAGAAGGAACATCTCACGGTGCGCATCCTCGGCAGAGCCTGTTCCCGAAAAGGCAAACGTCCGGCTCCTTGTCCCACACGGAAGGTGGCAGCCCTGAAAGCTCTTGCTGGTCTTCACCTTCCCCCTGCAGCCTATTCACAGGCACAACAGGTTTTGGGATCTCTGCTTGCCCAGAGACGCAATCTCTCACGGTGTGCATCCTCGGCAGAGCCTGTTCCCGAAAAAGCAAACGTACGGCTCCTTGTCCCACACGGAAGGTGGCAGCCCGGAAAGCTCTTGCTGGTCTTCACCTTCCCCCTGCAGCCTATTCACAGGCACAACCGCACTGGGAATCTCTGCTTTCCCAAAGACGCAATCCCTCACGGTGCGCATCCTCGGCAGAGCCTGTTCCCGAAAAGGCAAACGTCTGGCTCCTTGTCCCACACGGAAGGTGGCAGCCCTGAAAGCTCTTGCTGGTCTTCACCTTCCCCCTGCAGCCTATTCACAGGCACAACAGGTTTTGAGATCTGTGCTTGCCCAGAGAAGGAACATCTCACGGTGCGCATCCTCGACAGAGCCTGTTCCCGAAAAGGCAAACGTCCGGCTCCTTGTCCCACACGGAAGGTGGCAGCCCTGAAAGCTCTTGCTGGTCTTCACCTTCCCCCTGCAGCCTATTCACAGGCACAACCGCACTGGGAATCTCTGCTTGCCCAGAGACGCAATCTCTCACGGTGCGCATCCTCGGCACAGCCTGTTCCCGAAAAGGCAAACGTCCGGCTCCTTGTCCCACACGGAAGGTGGCAGCCCTGAAAGCTCTTGCTGGTCTTCACCTTCCCCGTGCAGCCTATTCACAGGCACAACAGGTTTTGGGATCTCTGCTTGCCCAGAGAAGGAATCTCTCACGGTGCGCATCCTCGGCAGAGCCTGTTCCCGAAAAGGCAAACGTCCGGCTCCTTGTCCCACACGGAAGGTGGCAGCCCGGAAAGCTGCTGCTGGTCTTCACCTTCCCCCTGCAGCCTATTCACAGGCACAACAGGTTTTGGGATCTGTGCTTGCCCCAGGACGCAATCTCTCACGGTGCGCATCCTCGGCAGAGCCTGTTCCCGAAAAGGCAAACGTCCGGCTCCTTGTCCCACACGGAAGGTGGCAGCCCTGAAAGCTCTTGCTGGTCTTCACCTTCCCCCTGCAGCCTTTTCACAGGCACAACCGCACTGGGAATCTCTGCTTTCCCAAAGACACAATCCCTCACGGTGCGCATCCTCGGCAGTGCCTGTTGCCAAAAAGGCAAACGTCCGGCTCCTTGTCCCACACGGAAGGTGGCAGCCCTGAAAGCTCTTGCTGGTCTTCACCTTCCCCCTGCAGCCTATTCACAGGCACAACAGGTTTTGGGATCTGTGCTTGCCCCAAGACGCAATCTCTCACGGTGCGCATCCTCGGCAGAGCCTGTTCCCGAAAAGGCAAACGTCCGGCTCCTTGTCCCACACGGAAGGTGGCAGCCCGGAAAGCTGTTGCTGGTCTTCACCTTCCCCCTGCAGCCTATTCACAGGCACAACAGGTTTTGGGATCTCTGCTTGCCCAGAGAAGGAACATCTCACGGTGCGCATCCTCGGCAGAGCCTGTTCCCGAAAAGGCAAACGTCCGGCTCCTTGTCCCACACGGAAGGTGGCAGCCCTGAAAGCTGTTGCTGGTCTTCACCTTCCCCCTGCAGCCTATTCACAGGCACAACAGGTTTTGGGATCTCTGCTTGCCCAGAGAAGGAACATCTCACGGTGCGCATCCTCGGCAGAGCCTGTTCCCGAAAAGGCAAACGTCCGGCTCCTTGTCCCACACGGAAGGTGGCAGCCCGGAAAGCTGTTGCTGGTCTTCACCTTCCCCCTGCAGCCTATTCACAAGCACAACCGCACTGGGAATCTCTGCTTTCCCAAAGACGCAATCCCTCACGGTGCGCATCCTCGGCAGAGCCTGTTCCCGAAAAGGCAAACGTCCGGCTCCTTGTCCCACACGGAAGGTGGCAGCCCTGAAAGCTCTTGCTGGTCTTCACCTTCCCCCTGCAGCCTATTCACAGGCACAACAGGTTTGGGGATCTGTGCTTCCCAGAGAAGGAACATCTCACGGTGCGCATCCTCGGCAGAGCCTGTTCCCGAAAAGGCAAACGTCCGGCTCCTTGTCCCACACGGAAGGTGGCAGCCCTGAAAGCTCTTGCTGGTCTTCACCTTCCCCCTGCAGCCTATTCAAAGGCAGAACAGGTTTTGGGATCTGTGCTTGCCCAGAGAAGGAACATCTCACGGTGCGCATCCTCGGCAGAGCCTGTTCCCGAAAAGGCAAACGTCCGGCTCCTTGTCCCACACGGAAGGTGGCAGCCCTGAAAGCTCTTGCTGGTCTTCACCTTCCCCCTGCAGCCTTTTCACAGGCACAACCGCACTGGGAATCTCTGCTTTCCCACAGACGCAATCTCTCACGGTGCACATCCTCGGCAGAGCCTGTTCCCGAAAAGGCAAACGTCCGGCTCCTTGTCCCACACGGAAGGTGGCAGCCCGGAAAGCTGTTGCTGGTCTTCACCTTCCCCCTGCAGCCTATTCACAGGCACAACCGCACTGGGAATCTCTGCTTGCCCAGAGACGCAATCTCTCACGGTGCGCATCCTCGGAACAGCCTGTTCCCGAAAAGGCAAACGTCCGGCTCCTTGTCCCACACGGAAGGTGGCAGCCCTGAAAGCTCTTGCTGGTCTTCACCTTCCCCCTGCAGCCTATTCACAGGCACAACAGGTTTGGGGATCTGTGCTTGCCCAGAGAAGGAACATCTCACGGTGCGCATCCTCGGCAGAGCTTGTTCCCGAAAAGGCAAACGTCCGGCTCCTTGTCCCACACGGAAGGTGGCAGCCCGGAAAGCTGTTGCTGGTCTTCACCTTCCCCCTGCAGCCTATTCACAGGCACAACAGGTTTTGGGATCTGTGCTTGCCCAGAAAAGGAACATCTCACGGTGCGCATCCTCGGCAGAGTTTGTTCCCAAAAAGGCAAACGTCCGGCTCCTTGTCCCACACGGAAGGTGGCAGCCCTGAAAGCTCTTGCTGGTCTTCACCTTCCCCGTGCAGCCTATTCACAGGCACAACCGCACTGGGAATCTCTGCTTTCCCAAATACGCAATCCCTCACGGTGCGCATCCTCGGCAGTGCCTGTTGCCAAAAAGGCAAACGTCCGGCTCCTTGTCCCACACGGAAGGTGGCAGCCCTGAAAGCTCTTGCTGGTCTTCACCTTCCCCCTGCAGCCTATTCACAGGCACAACAGGTTTTGGGATCTGTGCTTGCCCCAAGACGCAATCTCTCACGGTGCGCATCCTCGGCAGAGCCTGTTCCCGAAAAGGCAAACGTCCGGCTCCTTGTCCCACACAGAAGGTGGCAGCCCTGAAAGCTGTTGCTGGTCTTCACCTTCCCCCTGCAGCCTATTCACAGGCACAACAGGTTTTGGGATCTCTGCTTTCCCAGAGACGCAATCTCTCACGGTGCGCATCCTCGGCAGAGCTTCTCCCCAGAAAAGCAAACGTCCGGCTCCTTGTCCCACACAGAAGGTGGCAGCCCTGAAAGCTGTTGCTGGTCTTCACCTTCCCCCTGCAGCCTATTCACAGGCACAACAGGTTTTGGGATCTGTGCTTGCCCAGAGAAGGAACATCTCACGGTGCGCATCCTCGGCAGAGCTTGTTCCCGAAAAGGCAAACGTCCGGCTCCTTGTCCCACACGGAAGGTGGCAGCCCGGAAAGCTGTTGCTGGTCTTCACCTTCCCCCTGCAGCCTATTCACAGGCACAACAGGTTTTGGGATCTCTGCTTGCCCAGAGAAGGAATCTCTCACGGTGCGCATCCTCGGCAGAGCCTGTTCCCGAAAAGGCAAACGTCCGGCTCCTTGTCCCACACGGAAGGTGGCAGCCCTGAAAGCTGTTGCTGGTCTTCACCTTCCCCGTGCAGCCTATTCACAGGCACAACCGCACTGGGAATCTCTGCTTTCCCAAATACGCAATCCCTCACGGTGCGCATCCTCGGCAGTGCCTGTTGCCAAAAAGGCAAACGTCCGGCTCCTTGTCCCACACGGAAGGTGGCAGCCCTGAAAGCTCTTGCTGGTCTTCACCTTCCCCCTGCAGCCTATTCACAGGCACAACAGGTTTTGGGATCTGTGCTTGCCCCAAGACGCAATGTCTCACGGTGCGCATCCTCGGCAGAGCCTGTTCCCGAAAAGGCAAACGTCCGGCTCCTTGTCCCACACAGAAGGTGGCAGCCCTGAAAGCTGCTGCTGGTCTTCACCTTCCCCCTGCAGCCTATTCACAGGCACAACAGGTTTTGGGATCTCTGCTTGCCCAGAAAAGGAACATCTCACGGTGCGCATCCTCGGCAGAGTTTGTTCCCAAAAAGGCAAACGTCCGGCTCCTTGTCCCACACGGAAGGTGGCAGCCCGGAAAGCTCTTGCTGGTCTTCACCTTCCCCCTGCAGCCTATTCACAGGCACAACAGGTTTTGGGATCTCTGCTTTCCCAGAGACGCAATCTCTCACGGTGCGCATCCTCGGCAGAGCCTGTTTCCGAAAAGGCAAACGTCCGGCTCCTTGTCCCACACGGAAGGTGGCAGCCCTGAAAGCTCTTGCTGGTCTTCACCTTCCCCCTGCAGCCTATTCACAGGCACATCCGCACTGGGAATCTCTGCTTTCCCAAAGACGCAATCCCTCACGGTGCGCATCCTCGGCAGAGCCTGTTCCCGAAAAGGCAAACGTCCGGCTCCTTGTCCCACACGGAAGGTGGCAGCCCTGAAAGCTGTTGCTGGTCTTCACCTTCCCCCTGCAGCCTATTCACAGGCACAACAGGTTTTGGGATCTGTGCTTGCCCAGAGAAGGAACATCTCACGGTGCGCATCCTCGGCAGAGCCTGTTCCCGAAAAGGCAAACGTCCGGCTCCTTGTCCCACATGGAAGCTGGCAGCCCTGAAAGCTGTTGCTGGTCCTCACCTTCCCCCTGCAGCCTATTCACAGGCACAACAGGTTTTGGGATCTCTGCTTGCCCAGAGAAGGAACATCTCACGGTGCGCATACTCGGCAGACCTTGTTCCCAAATAAGCAAACGTCCGGCTCCTTGTCCCACACGGAAGGTGGCAGCCCTGAAAGCTCTTGCTGGTCTTCACCTTCCCCCTGCAGCCTATTCACAGGCACAACAGGTTTTGAGATCTGTGCTTGCCCAGAGAAGGAACATCTCACGGTGCGCATACTCGGCAGAGCCTGTTCCCGAAAAGGCAAACGTCCGGCTCCTTGTCCCACACAGAAGGTGGCAGCCCTGAAAGCTCTTGCTGGTCTTCACCTTCCCCCTGCAGCCTATTCACAGGCACAACCGCACTGGGAATCTCTGCTTGCCCAGAGACGCAATCCCTCACAGTGCGCATCCTCGGCAGAGCCTGTTCCCGAAAAGGCAAACGTCCGGCTCCTTGTCCCACACGGAAGGTGGCAGCCCGGAAAGCTGCTGCTGGTCTTCACCTTCCCCGTGCAGCCTATTCACAGGCACAACAGGTTTGGGGATCTGTGCTTCCCAGAGAAGGAACATCTCACGGTGCGCATCCTCGGAACAGCCTGTTCCCGAAAAGGCAAACGTCCGGCTCCTTGTCCCACACGGAAGGTGGCAGCCCGGAAAGCTGTTGCTGGTCTTCACCTTCCCCCTGCAGCCTATTCACAGGCACAACCGCACTGGGAATCTCTGCTTGCCCAGAGACGCAATCTCTCACGGTGCGCATCCTCGAAACAGCCTGTTCCCGAAAAGGCAAACGTCCGGCTCCTTGTCCCACACGGAAGGTGGCAGCCCTGAAAGCTCTTGCTGGTCTTCACCTTCCCCGTGCAGCCTATTCACAGGCACAACCGCACTGGGAATCTCTGCTTTCCCAAATACGCAATCCCTCACGGTGCGCATCCTCGGCAGTGCCTGTTGCCAAAAAGGCAAACGTCCGGCTCCTTCTCCCACACGGAAGGTGGCAGCCCTGAAAGCTCTTGCTGGTCTTCACCTTCCCCCTGCAGCCTATTCACAGGCACAACAGGTTTTGGGATCTGTGCTTGCCCCAAGACGCAATCTCTCACGGTGCGCATCCTCGGCAGAGCCTGTTCCCGAAAAGGCAAACGTCCGGCTCCTTGTCCCACACGGAAGGTGGCAGCCCTGAAAGCTCTTGCTGGTCTTCACCTTCCCCCTGCAGCCTATTCACAGGCACAACAGGTTTTGGGATCTCTGCTTTCCCAGAGACGCAATCTCTCACGGTGCGCATCCTCGGCAGAGCTTCTCCCCAGAAAAGCAAACGTCCGGCTCCTTGTCCCACACAGAAGGTGGCAGCCCTGAAAGCTGTTGCTGGTCTTCACCTTCCCCCTGCAGCCTATTCACAGGCACAACAGGTTTTGGGATCTGTGCTTGCCCAGAGAAGGAACATCTCACGGTGCGCATCCTCGGCAGAGCTTGTTCCCGAAAAGGCAAACGTCCGGCTCCTTGTCCCACACGGAAGGTGGCAGCCCTGAAAGCTGTTGCTGGTCTTCACCTTCCCC
The DNA here is from genome assembly GCF_947461875.1 of Haliaeetus albicilla. NCBI lineage: Eukaryota > Metazoa > Chordata > Aves > Accipitriformes > Accipitridae > Haliaeetus > Haliaeetus albicilla. The sequence continues at coordinate 5,532,706 of NC_091512.1, forward strand.
CTGCAGCCTATTCACAGGCACAACAGGTTTTGGGATCTCTGCTTGCCCAGAGAAGGAATCTCTCACGGTGCGCATCCTCGGCAGAGCCTGTTCCCGAAAAGGCAAACGTCCGGCTCCTTGTCCCACACGGAAGGTGGCAGCCCTGAAAGCTCTTGCTGGTCTTCACCTTCCCCGTGCAGCCTATTCACAGGCACAACCGCACTGGGAATCTCTGCTTTCCCAAATACGCAATCCCTCACGGTGCGCATCCTCGGCAGTGCCTGTTGCCAAAAAGGCAAACGTCCGGCTCCTTGTCCCACACGGAAGGTGGCAGCCCTGAAAGCTCTTGCTGGTCTTCACCTTCCCCCTGCAGCCTATTCACAGGCACAACAGGTTTTGGGATCTGTGCTTGCCCCAAGACGCAATCTCTCACGGTGCGCATCCTCGGCAGAGCCTGTTCCCGAAAAGGCAAACGTCCGGCTCCTTGTCCCACACGGAAGGTGGCAGCCCTGAAAGCTCTTGCTGGTCTTCACCTTCCCCCTGCAGCCTATTCACAGGCACAACAGGTTTTGGGATCTCTGCTTGCCCAGAGACGCAATCTCTCACGGTGCGCATCCTCGGCAGAGCTTGTCCCCAGAAAAGCAAACGTCCGGCTCCTTGTCCCACACAGAAGGTGGCAGCCCTGAAAGCTGTTGCTGGTCTTCACCTTCCCCCTGCAGCCTATTCAAAGGCACAACAGGTTTTGGGATCTGTGCTTGCCCAGAAAAGGAACATCTCACGGTGCGCATCCTCGGCAGAGCCTGTTCCCGAAAAGGCAAACGTCCGGCTCCTTGTCCCACACGGAAGGTGGCAGCCCGGAAAGCTCTTGCTGGTCTTCACCTTCCCCCTGCAGCCTATTCACAGGCACAACAGGTTTGGGGATCTCTGCTTTCCCAGAGACGCAATCTCTCACGGTGCGCATCCTCGGCAGAGCCTGTTCCCGAAAAGGCAAACGTCCGGCTCCTTGTCCCACACGGAAGGTGGCAGCCCGGAAAGCTCTTGCTGGTCTTCACCTTCCCCCTGCAGCCTATTCACAGGCACATCCGCACTGGGAATCTCTGCTTTCCCAAAGACGCAATCCCTCACGGTGCGCATCCTCTGCAGAGCCTGTTCCCGAAAAGGCAAACGTCCGGCTCCTTGTCCCACACGGAAGGTGGCAGCCCTGAAAGCTGTTGCTGGTCTTCACCTTCCCCCTGCAGCCTATTCACAGGCACAACAGGTTTTGGGATCTCTGCTTTCCCAGAGACGCAATCTCTCACGGTGCGCATCCTCGGCAGAGCCTGTTCCCGAAAAGGCAAACGTCCGGCTCCTTGTCCCACATGGAAGCTGGCAGCCCTGAAAGCTGTTGCTGGTCCTCACCTTCCCCCTGCAGCCTATTCACAGGCACAACAGGTTTTGGGATCTCTGCTTGCCCAGAGAAGGAACATCTCACGGTGCGCATACTCGGCAGAACTTGTTCCCAAATAAGCAAACGTCCGGCTCCTTGTCCCACACGGAAGGTGGCAGCCCTGAAAGCTCTTGCTGGTCTTCACCTTCCCCCTGCAACCTATTCACAGGCACAACCGCACTGGGAATCTCTGCTTGCCCAGAGACGCAATCCCTCACGGTGCGCATCCTCGGCAGAGCCTGTTCCCGAAAAGGCAAACGTCCGGCTCCTTGTCCCACACGGAAGGTGGCAGCCCGGAAAGCTGCTGCTGGTCTTCACCTTCCCCGTGCAGCCTATTCACAGGCACAACAGGTTTGGGGATCTGTGCTTCCCAGAGAAGGAACATCTCACGGTGCGCATCCTCGGCAGAGCCTGTTCCCGAAAAGGCAAACGTCCGGCTCCTTGTCCCACACGGAAGGTGGCAGCCCTGAAAGCTCTTGCTGGTCTTCACCTTCCCCCTGCAGCCTATTCAAAGGCAGAACAGGTTTTGGGATCTGTGCTTGCCCAGAGAAGGAACATCTCACGGTGCGCATCCTCGGCAGAGCCTGTTCCCGAAAAGGCAAACGTCCGGCTCCTTGTCCCACACGGAAGGTGGCAGCCCTGAAAGCTCTTGCTGGTCTTCACCTTCCCCCTGCAGCCTATTCACAGGCACAACCGCACTGGGAATCTCTGCTTGCCCAGAGACGCAATCCCTCACGGTGCGCATCCTCGGCAGAGCCTGTTCCCGAAAAGGCAAACGTCCGGCTCCTTGTCCCACACGGAAGGTGGCAGCCCGGAAAGCTGCTGCTGGTCTTCACCTTCCCCGTGCAGCCTATTCACAGGCACAACAGGTTTGGGGATCTGTGCTTCCCAGAGAAGGAACATCTCACGGTGCGCATCCTCGGCAGAGCCTGTTCCCGAAAAGGCAAACGTCCGGCTCCTTGTCCCACACGGAAGGTGGCAGCCCTGAAAGCTCTTGCTGGTCTTCACCTTCCCCCTGCAGCCTATTCAAAGGCAGAACAGGTTTTGGGATCTGTGCTTGCCCAGAGAAGGAACATCTCACGGTGCGCATCCTCGGCAGAGCCTGTTCCCGAAAAGGCAAACGTCCGGCTCCTTGTCCCACACGGAAGGTGGCAGCCCTGAAAGCTCTTGCTGGTCTTCACCTTCCCCCTGCAGCCTTTTCACAGGCACAACCGCACTGGGAATCTCTGCTTTCCCACAGACGCAATCTCTCACGGTGCACATCCTCGGCAGAGCCTGTTCCCGAAAAGGCAAACGTCCGGCTCCTTGTCCCACATGGAAGGTGGCAGCCCAGAAAGCTGTTGCTGGTCTTCACCTTCCCCCTGCAGCCTATTCACAGGCACAACCGCACTGGGAATCTCTGCTTGCCCAGAGACGCAATCTCTCACGGTGCGCATCCTCGGAACAGCCTGTTCCCGAAAAGGCAAACGTCCGGCTCCTTGTCCCACACGGAAGGTGGCAGCCCTGAAAGCTCTTGCTGGTCCTCACCTTCCCCCTGCAGCCTATTCACAGGCACAACAGGTTTTGGGATCTCTGCTTGCCCAGAGAAGGAACATCTCACGGTGCGCATCCTCGCAGAGCTTGTTCCCGAAAAGGCAAACGTCCGGCTCCTTGTCCCACACGGAAGGTGGCAGCCCGGAAAGCTGTTGCTGGTCTTCACCTTCCCCCTGCAGCCTATTCACAGGCACAACAGGTTTTGGGATCTCTGCTTGCCCAGAAAAGGAACATCTCACGGTGCGCATCCTCGGCAGAGTTTGTTCCCAAAAAGGCAAACGTCCGGCTCCTTGTCCCACACGGAAGGTGGCAGCCCTGAAAGCTCTTGCTGGTCTTCACCTTCCCCGTGCAGCCTATTCACAGGCACAACCGCACTGGGAATCTCTGCTTTCCCAAATACGCAATCCCTCACGGTGCGCATCCTCGGCAGTGCCTGTTGCCAAAAAGGCAAACGTCCGGCTCCTTGTCCCACACGGAAGGTGGCAGCCCTGAAAGCTCTTGCTGGTCTTCACCTTCCCCCTGCAGCCTATTCACAGGCACAACAGGTTTTGGGATCTGTGCTTGCCCCAAGACGCAATCTCTCACGGTGCGCATCCTCGGCAGAGCCTGTTCCCGAAAAGGCAAACGTCCGGCTCCTTGTCCCACATGGAAGGTGGCAGCCCTGAAAGCTGTTGCTGGTCTTCACCTTCCCCCTGCAGCCTATTCACAGGCACAACAGGTTTTGGGATCTCTGCTTTCCCAGAGACGCAATCTCTCACGGTGCGCATCCTCGGCAGAGCTTCTCCCCAGAAAAGCAAACGTCCGGCTCCTTGTCCCACACGGAAGGTGGCAGCCCGGAAAGCTCTTGCTGGTCTTCACCTTCCCCCTGCAGCCTATTCACAGGCACAACAGGTTTTGGGATCTGTGCTTGCCCAGAGAAGGAACATCTCACGGTGCGCATCCTCGGCAGAGCTTGTTCCCGAAAAGGCAAACGTCCGGCTCCTTGTCCCACACGGAAGGTGGCAGCCCGGAAAGCTGTTGCTGGTCTTCACCTTCCCCCTGCAGCCTATTCACAGGCACAACAGGTTTTGGGATCTCTGCTTGCCCAGAGAAGGAATCTCTCACGGTGCGCATCCTCGGCAGAGCCTGTTCCCGAAAAGGCAAACGTCCGGCTCCTTGTCCCACACGGAAGGTGGCAGCCCTGAAAGCTCTTGCTGGTCTTCACCTTCCCCCTGCAGCCTATTCACAGGCACATCCGCACTGGGAATCTCTGCTTTCCCAAATACGCAATCCCTCACGGTGCGCATCCTCGGCAGTGCCTGTTGCCAAAAAGGCAAACGTCCGGCTCCTTGTCCCACACGGAAGGTGGCAGCCCTGAAAGCTCTTGCTGGTCTTCACCTTCCCCCTGCAGCCTATTCACAGGCACAACAGGTTTTGGGATCTGTGCTTGCCCCAAGACGCAATCTCTCACGGTGCGCATCCTCGGCAGAGCCTGTTCCCGAAAAGGCAAACGTCCGGCTCCTTGTCCCACACGGAAGGTGGCAGCCCTGAAAGCTGCTGCTGGTCTTCACCTTCCCCCTGCAGCCTATTCACAGGCACAACAGGTTTTGGGATCTCTGCTTTCCCAGAGACGCAATCTCTCACGGTGCGCATCCTCGGCAGAGCTTCTCCCCAGAAAAGCAAACGTCCGGCTCCTTGTCCCACACGGAAGGTGGCAGCCCGGAAAGCTCTTGCTGGTCTTCACCTTCCCCCTGCAGCCTATTCAAAGGCACAACAGGTTTTGGGATCTGTGCTTGCCCAGAAAAGGAACATCTCACGGTGCGCATCCTCGGCAGAGCCTGTTCCCGAAAAGGCAAACGTCCGGCTCCTTGTCCCACACGGAAGGTGGCAGCCCGGAAAGCTCTTGCTGGTCTTCACCTTCCCCCTGCAGCCTATTCACAGGCACAACAGGTTTTGGGATCTCTGCTTTCCCAGAGACGCAATCTCTCACGGTGCGCATCCTCGGCAGAGCCTGTTCCCGAAAAGGCAAACGTCCGGCTCCTTGTCCCACACGGAAGGTGGCAGCCCTGAAAGCTCTTGCTGGTCTTCACCTTCCCCCTGCAGCCTATTCACAGGCACATCCGCACTGGGAATCTCTGCTTTCCCAAAGACGCAATCCCTCACGGTGCGCATCCTCGGCAGAGCCTGTTCCCGAAAAGGCAAACGTCCGGCTCCTTGTCCCACACGGAAGGTGGCAGCCCTGAAAGCTGTTGCTGGTCTTCACCTTCCCCCTGCAGCCTATTCACAGGCACAACAGGTTTTGGGATCTCTGCTTTCCCAGAGACGCAATCTCTCACGGTGCGCATCCTCGGCAGAGCCTGTTCCCGAAAAGGCAAACGTACGGCTCCTTGTCCCACATGGAAGCTGGCAGCCCTGAAAGCTGTTGCTGGTCCTCACCTTCCCCCTGCAGCCTATTCACAGGCACATCCGCACTGGGAATCTCTGCTTTCCCAAAGACGCAATCCCTCACGGTGCGCATCCTCGGCAGAGCCTGTTCCCGAAAAGGCAAACGTCCGGCTCCTTGTCCCACACGGAAGGTGGCAGCCCTGAAAGCTGTTGCTGGTCTTCACCTTCCCCCTGCAGCCTATTCACAGGCACAACAGGTTTTGGGATCTCTGCTTGCCCAGAGACGCAATCTCTCACGGTGCGCATCCTCGGCAGAGCCTGTTCCCGAAAAGGCAAACGTCCGGCTCCTTGTCCCACACGGAAGGTGGCAGCCCGGAAAGCTCTTGCTGGTCTTCACCTTCCCCCTGCAGCCTATTCACAGGCACAACAGGTTTTGGGATCTCTGCTTTCCCAGAGACGCAATCTCTCACGGTGCGCATCCTCGGCACAGCCTGTTCCCGAAAAGGGAAACGTCCGGCTCCTTGTCCCACACGGAAGGTGGCAGCCCTGAAAGCTCTTGCTGGTCTTCACCTTCCCCCTGCAGCCTATTCACAGGCACATCCGCACTGGGAATCTCTGCTTTCCCAAAGACGCAATCCCTCACGGTGCGCATCCTCGGCAGAGCCTGTTCCCGAAAAGGCAAACGTCCGGCTCCTTGTCCCACACGGAAGGTGGCAGCCCGGAAAGCTGTTGCTGGTCTTCACCTTCCCCCTGCAGCCTATTCACAGGCACAACAGGTTTTGGGATCTCTGCTTTCCCAGAGACGCAATCTCTCACGGTGCGCATCCTCGGCAGAGCCTGTTCCCGAAAAGGCAAACGTACGGCTCCTTGTCCCACATGGAAGCTGGCAGCCCTGAAAGCTGTTGCTGGTCCTCACCTTCCCCCTGCAGCCTATTCACAGGCACATCCGCACTGGGAATCTCTGCTTTCCCAAAGACGCAATCCCTCACGGTGCACATCCTCGGCAGAGCCTGTTCCCGAAAAGGCAAACGTCCGGCTCCTTGTCCCACACGGAAGGTGGCAGCCCTGAAAGCTGTTGCTGGTCTTCACCTTCCCCCTGCAGCCTATTCACAGGCACAACAGGTTTTGGGATCTCTGCTTGCCCAGAGACGCAATCTCTCACGGTGCGCATCCTCGGCAGAGCCTGTTCCCGAAAAGGCAAACGTCCGGCTCCTTGTCCCACATGGAAGCTGGCAGCCCTGAAAGCTGTTGCTGGTCCTCACCTTCCCCCTGCAGCCTATTCACAGGCACAACAGGTTTTGGGATCTCTGCTTGCCCAGAGAAGGAACATCTCACGGTGCGCATACTCGGCAGACCTTGTTCCCAAATAAGCAAACGTTCGGCTCCTTGTCCCACACGGAAGGTGGCAGCCCTGAAAGCTCTTGCTGGTCTTCACCTTCCCCCTGCAGCCTATTCACAGGCACAACAGGTTTTGAGATCTGTGCTTGCCCAGAGAAGGAACATCTCACGGTGCGCATACTCGGCAGAGCCTGTTCCCGAAAAGGCAAACGTCCGGCTCCTTGTCCCACACGGAAGGTGGCAGCCCGGAAAGCTCTTGCTGGTCTTCACCTTCCCCCTGCAGCCTATTCACAGGCACAACCGCACTGGGAATCTCTGCTTGCCCAGAGACGCAATCCCTCACGGTGCGCATCCTCGGCAGAGCCTGTTCCCGAAAAGGCAAACGTCCGGCTCCTTGTCCCACACGGAAGGTGGCAGCCCGGAAAGCTGCTGCTGGTCTTCACCTTCCCCCTGCAGCCTATTCACAGGCACAACAGGTTTTGGGATCTCTGCTTGCCCAGAGAAAGAACATCTCACAGTGCGCATCCTCGGCAGAGCCTGTTCCTGAAAAGCAAACGTCCGGCTTCTTGTCCCACACGGAAGGTGGCAGCCCTGAAAGCTGTTGCTGGTCTTCACCTTCCCCCTGCAGCCTTTTCACAGGCACAACAGGTTTGGGGATCTGTGCTTGCCCCAGGACGCAATCTCTCAGGGTGCGCATCCTCGGCAGAGCCTGTTCCCGAAAAGGCAAACGTCCGGCTCCTTGTCCCACACGGAAGGTGGCAGCCCTGAAAGCTCTTGCTGGTCTTCACCTTCCCCCTGCAGCCTATTCACAGGCACAACCGCACTGGGAATCTCTGCTTTCCCAAAGACGCAATCCCTCACGGTGCGCATCCTCGGCAGTGCCTGTTGCCAAAAAGGCAAACGTCCGGCTCCTTGTCCCACACGGAAGGTGGCAGCCCGGAAAGCTCTTGCTGGTCTTCACCTTCCCCCTGCAGCCTATTCACAGGCACAACAGGTTTTGGGATCTGTGCTTGCCCAGAGAAGGAACATCTCACGGTGCGCATCCTCGGCAGAGCCTGTTCCCGAAAAGGCAAACGTCCGGCTCCTTGTCCCACACGGAAGGTGGCAGCCCTGAAAGCTCTTGCTGGTCTTCACCTTCCCCCTGCAGCCTATTCACAGGCACAACAGGTTTTGGGATCTCTGCTTGCCCAGAGAAGGAACATCTCACGGTGCGCATCCTCGGCAGAGCCTGTTCCCGAAAAGGCAAACGTCCGGCTCCTTGTCCCACACGGAAGGTGGCAGCCCTGAAAGCTGTTGCTGGTCTTCACCTTCCCCGTGCAGCCTATTCACAGGCACAACCGCACTGGGAATCTCTGCTTTCCCAAAGACGCAATCCCTCACGGTGCGCATCCTCGGAACAGCCTGTTCCCGAAAGGCAAACGTCCGGCTCCTTGTCCCACACGGAAGGTGGCAGCCCGGAAAGCTGTTGCTGGTCTTCACCTTCCCCCTGCAGCCTATTCACAGGCACAACAGGTTTTGGGATCTCTGCTTTCCCAGAGACGCAATCTCTCACGGTGCGCATCCTCGGCAGAGCCTGTTCCCGAAAAGGCAAACGTCCGGCTCCTTGTCCCACACGGAAGGTGGCAGCCCTGAAAGCTGTTGCTGGTCTTCACCTTCCCCCTGCAGCCTATTCACAGGCGCAACAGGTTTGGGGATCTGTGCTTGCCCAGAGAAGGAACATCTCACGGTGCGCATCCTCGGCAGAGCCTGTTCCCGAAAAGGCAAACGTCCGGCTCCTTGTCCCACACGGAAGGTGGCAGCCCGGAAAGCTCTTGCTGGTCTTCACCTTCCCCCTGCAGCCTATTCACAGGCACAACAGGTTTTGGGATCTGTGCTTGCCCAGAGAAGGAACATCTCACGGTGCGCATCCTCGGCAGAGCTTGTTCCCGAAAAGGCAAACGTCCGGCTCCTTGTCCCACACGGAAGGTGGCAGCCCTGAAAGCTCTTGCTGGTCTTCACCTTCCCCCTGCAGCCTATTCACAGGCACAACAGGTTTTGGGATCTGTGCTTGCCCCAAGACGCAATCTCTCACGGTGCGCATCCTCGGCAGTGCCTGTTGCCAAAAAGGCAAACGTCCGGCTCCTTGTCCCACACGGAAGGTGGCAGCCCTGAAAGCTCTTGCTGGTCTTCACCTTCCCCCTGCAGCCTATTCACAGGCACAACAGGTTTTGGGATCTGTGCTTGCCCCAAGACGCAATCTCTCACGGTGCGCATCCTCGGCAGAGCCTGTTCCCGAAAAGGCAAACGTCCGGCTCCTTGTCCCACACAGAAGGTGGCAGCCCTGAAAGCTGCTGCTGGTCTTCACCTTCCCCCTGCAGCCTATTCACAGGCACAACAGGTTTTGGGATCTCTGCTTGCCCAGAGACGCAATCTCTCACGGTGCGCATCCTCGGCAGAGCTTGTCCCCAGAAAAGCAAACGTCCGGCTCCTTGTCCCACACAGAAGGTGGCAGCCCTGAAAGCTGTTGCTGGTCTTCACCTTCCCCCTGCAGCCTATTCAAAGGCACAACAGGTTTTGGTATCTGTGCTTGCCCAGAAAAGGAACATCTCACGGTGCGCATCCTCGGCAGAGCCTGTTCCCGAAAAGGCAAACGTCCGGCTCCTTGTCCCACACGGAAGGTGGCAGCCCGGAAAGCTCTTGCTGGTCTTCACCTTCCCCCTGCAGCCTATTCACAGGCACAACAGGTTTTGGGATCTCTGCTTTCCCAGAGACGCAATCTCTCACGGTGCGCATCCTCGGCAGAGCCTGTTCCCGAAAAGGCAAACGTCCGGCTCCTTGTCCCACACGGAAGGTGGCAGCCCGGAAAGCTCTTGCTGGTCTTCACCTTCCCCCTGCAGCCTATTCACAGGCACATCCGCACTGGGAATCTCTGCTTTCCCAAAGACGCAATCCCTCACGGTGCGCATCCTCGGCAGAGCCTGTTCCCGAAAAGGCAAACGTCCGGCTCCTTGTCCCACACGGAAGGTGGCAGCCCGGAAAGCTCTTGCTGGTCTTCACCTTCCCCCTGCAGCCTATTCACAGGCACAACAGGTTTTGGGATCTCTGCTTTCCCAGAGACGCAATCTCTCACGGTGCGCATCCTCGGCAGAGCCTGTTCCCGAAAAGGCAAACGTCCGGCTCCTTGTCCCACATGGAAGCTGGCAGCCCTGAAAGCTGTTGCTGGTCCTCACCTTCCCCCTGCAGCCTATTCACAGGCACAACAGGTTTTGGGATCTCTGCTTGCCCAGAGAAGGAACATCTCACGGTGCGCATACTCGGCAGACCTTGTTCCCAAATAAGCAAACGTCCGGCTCCTTGTCCCACATGGAAGGTGGCAGCCCTGAAAGCTGTTGCTGGTCTTCACCTTCCCCCTGCAGCCTTTTCACAGGCACAACAGGTTTGGGGATCTCTGCTTGCCCAGAGACGCAATCTCTCACGGTGCGCATCCTCGGCAGAGCCTGTTCCCGAAAAGGCAAACGTCCGGCTCCTTGTCCCACACGGAAGGTGGCAGCCCTGAAAGCTCTTGCTGGTCTTCACCTTCCCCCTGCAGCCTATTCACAGGCACAACAGGTTTTGGGATCTGTGCTTGCCCCAAGACGCAATCTCTCACGGTGCGCATCCTCGGCAGTGCCTGTTGCCAAAAAGGCAAACGTCCGGCTCCTTGTCCCACACGGAAGGTGGCAGCCCTGAAAGCTCTTGCTGGTCTTCACCTTCCCCCTGCAGCCTATTCACAGGCACAACAGGTTTTGGGATCTGTGCTTGCCCCAAGACGCAATCTCTCACGGTGCGCATCCTCGGCAGAGCCTGTTCCCGAAAAGGCAAACGTCCGGCTCCTTGTCCCACACAGAAGGTGGCAGCCCTGAAAGCTGCTGCTGGTCTTCACCTTCCCCCTGCAGCCTATTCACAGGCACAACAGGTTTTGGGATCTCTGCTTGCCCAGAGACGCAATCTCTCACGGTGCGCATCCTCGGCAGAGCTTGTCCCCAGAAAAGCAAACGTCCGGCTCCTTGTCCCACACAGAAGGTGGCAGCCCTGAAAGCTGTTGCTGGTCTTCACCTTCCCCCTGCAGCCTATTCAAAGGCACAACAGGTTTTGGTATCTGTGCTTGCCCAGAAAAGGAACATCTCACGGTGCGCATCCTCGGCAGAGCCTGTTCCCGAAAAGGCAAACGTCCGGCTCCTTGTCCCACACGGAAGGTGGCAGCCCGGAAAGCTCTTGCTGGTCTTCACCTTCCCCCTGCAGCCTATTCACAGGCACAACAGGTTTTGGGATCTCTGCTTTCCCAGAGACGCAATCTCTCACGGTGCGCATCCTCGGCAGAGCCTGTTCCCGAAAAGGCAAACGTCCGGCTCCTTGTCCCACACGGAAGGTGGCAGCCCGGAAAGCTCTTGCTGGTCTTCACCTTCCCCCTGCAGCCTATTCACAGGCACATCCGCACTGGGAATCTCTGCTTTCCCAAAGACGCAATCCCTCACGGTGCGCATCCTCGGCAGAGCCTGTTCCCGAAAAGGCAAACGTCCGGCTCCTTGTCCCACACGGAAGGTGGCAGCCCGGAAAGCTCTTGCTGGTCTTCACCTTCCCCCTGCAGCCTATTCACAGGCACAACAGGTTTTGGGATCTGTGCTTGCCCCAAGACGCAATCTCTCACGGTGCGCATCCTCGGCAGAGCCTGTTCCCGAAAAGGCAAACGTCCGGCTCCTTGTCCCACATGGAAGCTGGCAGCCCTGAAAGCTGTTGCTGGTCCTCACCTTCCCCCTGCAGCCTATTCACAGGCACAACAGGTTTTGGGATCTCTGCTTGCCCAGAGAAGGAACATCTCACGGTGCGCATACTCGGCAGACCTTGTTCCCAAATAAGCAAACGTCCGGCTCCTTGTCCCACATGGAAGGTGGCAGCCCTGAAAGCTGTTGCTGGTCTTCACCTTCCCCCTGCAGCCTTTTCACAGGCACAACAGGTTTGGGGATCTCTGCTTGCCCAGAGACGCAATCTCTCACGGTGCGCATCCTCGGCAGAGCCTGTTCCCGAAAAGGCAAACGTCCGGCTCCTTGTCCCACACGGAAGGTGGCAGCCCGGAAAGCTGTTGCTGGTCTTCACCTTCCCCCTGCAGCCTATTCACAGGCACAACCGCACTGGGAATCTCTGCTTTCCCAAAGACGCAATCCCTCACAGTGCGCATCCTCGGCAGAGCCTGTTCCCGAAAAGGCAAACGTCCGGCTCCTTGTCCCACACGGAAGGTGGCAGCCCTGAAAGCTCTTGCTGGTCTTCACCTTCCCCCTGCAGCCTATTCACAGGCACAACAGGTTTTGGGATCTGTGCTTGCCCAGAGAAGGAATCTCTCACGGTGCGCATCCTCGGCAGAGCCTGTTCCCGAAAAGGCAAACGTCCGGCTCCTTGTCCCACACGGAAGGTGGCAGCCCGGAAAGCTCTTGCTGGTCTTCACCTTCCCCCTGCAGCCTATTCACAGGCACAACCGCACTGGGAATCTCTGCTTTCCCAAAGACACAATCCCTCACGGTGCGCATCCTCGGCAGAGCCTGTTCCCGAAAAGGCAAACGTCCGGCTCCTTGTCCCACACGGAAGGTGGCAGCCCTGAAAGCTCTTGCTGGTCTTCACCTTCCCCCTGCAGCCTATTCACAGGCACAACAGGTTTTGGGATCTGTGCTTGCCCCAAGACGCAATCTCTCACGGTGCGCATCCTCGGCAGAGCCTGTTCCCGAAAAGGCAAACGTCCGGCTCCTTGTCCCACACGGAAGGTGGCAGCCCTGAAAGCTCTTGCTGGTCTTCACCTTCCCCCTGCAGCCTATTCACAGGCACAACAGGTTTTGGGATCTCTGCTTGCCCAGAGACGCAATCTCTCACGGTGTGCATCCTCGGCAGAGCCTGTTCCCGAAAAGGCAAACGTCCGGCTCCTTGTCCCACACGGAAGGTGGCAGCCCTGAAAGCTCTTGCTGGTCTTCACCTTCCCCCTGCAGCCTATTCACAGGCAAAACAGGTTTTGGGATCTCTGCTTGCCCAGAGAAGGAACATCTCACGGTGCGCATCCTCGGCAGAGCCTGTTCCCGAAAAGGCAAACGTCCGGCTCCTTGTCCCACACAGAAGGTGGCAGCCCTGAAAGCTCTTGCTGGTCTTCACCTTCCCCCTGCAGCCTATTCACAGGCACAACCGCACTGGGAATCTCTGCTTGCCCAGAGACGCAATCTCTCACGGTGCGCATCCTCGGCACAGCCTGTTCCCGAAAAGGCAAACGTCCGGCTCCTTGTCCCACACGGAAGGTGGCAGCCCTGAAAGCTCTTTCTGGTCTTCACCTTCCCCCTGCAGCCTATTCACAGGCACAACAGGTTTTGGGATCTCTGCTTGCCCAGAGAAGGAACATCTCACGGTGCGCATCCTCGGCAGAGCCTGTTCCCGAAAAGGCAAACGTCCGGCTTCTTGTCCCACACGGAAGGTGGCAGCCCTGAAAGCTGTTGCTGGTCTTCACCTTCCCCCTGCAGCCTATTCACAGGCACAACAGGTTTTGGGATCTGTGCTTGCCCCAGGACGCAATCTCTCACGGTGCGCATCCTCAGCAGAGCCTGTTCCCGAAAAGGCAAACGTCCGGCTCCTTGTCCCACACGGAAGGTGGCAGCCCTGAAAGCTCTTGCTGGTCTTCACCTTCCCCCTGCAGCCTTTTCACAGGCACAACCGCACTGGGAATCTCTGCTTTCCCAAAGACGCAATCCCTCACGGTGCGCATCCTCGGCAGTGCCTGTTGCCAAAAAGGCAAACGTCCGGCTCCTTGTCCCACACGGAAGGTGGCAGCCCTGAAAGCTCTTGCTGGTCTTCACCTTCCCCCTGCAGCCTATTCACAGGCACAACAGGTTTTGGGATCTCTGCTTGCCCAGAGACGCAATCTCTCACGGTGTGCATCCTCGGCAGAGCCTGTTCCAGAACAGGCAAACGTACGGCTCCTTGTCCCACACGGAAGGTGGCAGCCCGGAAAGCTCTTGCTGGTCTTCACCTTCCCCCTGCAGCCTATTCACAGGCACAACCGCACTGGGAATCTCTGCTTTCCCAAAGACGCAATCTCTCACGGTGCGCATCCTCGGCAGAGCCTGTTCCCGAAAAGGCAAACGTCCGGCTCCTTGTCCCACACGGAAGGTGGCAGCCCTGAAAGCTCTTGCTGGTCTTCACCTTCCCCCTGCAGCCTATTCACAGGCACAACAGGTTTGGAGATCTGTGCTTGCCCAGAGAAGGAACATCTCACGGTGCGCATCCTCGGCACAGCCTGTTCCCGAAAAGGCAAACGTCCGGCTTCTTGTCCCACACGGAAGGTGGCAGCCCTGAAAGCTCTTGCTGGTCTTCACCTTCCCCCTGCAGCCTATTCACAGGCACAACAGGTTTTGGGATCTGTGCTTGCCCCAGGACGCAATCTCTCACGGTGCGCATCCTCGGCAGAGCCTGTTCCCGAAAAGGCAAACGTCCGGCTCCTTGTCCCACACGGAAGGTGGCAGCCCTGAAAGCTCTTGCTGGTCTTCACCTTCCCCCTGCAGCCTTTTCACAGGCACAACCGCACTGGGAATCTCTGCTTTCCCAAAGACGCAATCCCTCACGGTGCGCATCCTCGGCAGTGCCTGTTGCCAAAAAGGCAAACGTCCGGCTCCTTGTCCCACACGGAAGGTGGCAGCCCTGAAAGCTCTTGCTGGTCTTCACCTTCCCCCTGCAGCCTATTCACAGGCACAACAGGTTTTGGGATCTGTGCTTGCCCCAAGACGCAATCTCTCACGGTGCGCATCCTCGGCAGAGCCTGTTCCCGAAAAGGCAAACGTCCGGCTCCTTGTCCCACACGGAAGGTGGCAGCCCTGAAAGCTCTTGCTGGTCTTCACCTTCCCCCTGCAGCCTATTCACAGGCACAACAGGTTTTGGGATCTCTGCTTCCCCAGAGAAGGAACATCTCACGGTGCGCATCCTCGGCAGAGCCTGTTCCCGAAAAGGCAAACGTCCGGCTCCTTGTCCCACACGGAAGGTGGCAGCCCGGAAAGCTCTTGCTGGTCTTCACCTTCCCCCTGCAGCCTATTCACAAGCAGAACCGCACTGGGAATCTCTGCTTTCCCAAAGACGCAATCCCTCACGGTGCGCATCCTCGGCAGAGCCTGTTCCCGAAAAGGCAAACGTCCGGCTCCTTGTCCCACACGGAAGGTGGCAGCCCTGAAAGCTCTTGCTGGTCTTCACCTTCCCCGTGCAGCCTATTCACAGGCACAACAGGTTTTGGGATCTCTGCTTTCCCAGAGACGCAATCTCTCACGGTGCGCATCCTCGGCAGAGCCTGTTCCCGAAAAGGCAAACATCCGGCTCCTTGTCCCACACGGAAGGTGGCAGCCCTGAAAGCTGTTGCTGGTCTTCACCTTCCCCCTGCAGCCTATTCACAGGCACAACAGGTTTGGGGATCTGTGCTTCCCAAAGACGCAATCTCTCACGGTGCGCATCCTCGGCAGAGCCTGTTCCCGAAAAGGCAAACGTCCGGCTCCTTGTCCCACACGGAAGGTGGCAGCCCTGAAAGCTGTTGCTGGTCTTCACCTTCCCCCTGCAGCCTATTCAAAGGCAGAACAGGTTTTGGGATCTGTGCTTGCCCAGAGAAGGAACATCTCACGGTGCGCATCCTCGGCAGAGCCTGTTCCCGAAAAGGCAAACGTCCGGCTCCTTGTCCCACACGGAAGGTGGCAGCCCTGAAAGCTCTTGCTGGTCTTCACCTTCCCCCTGCAGCCTATTCACAGGCACAACAGGTTTTGGGATCTGTGCTTGCCCCAAGACGCAATCTCTCACGGTGCGCATCCTCGGCAGAGCCTGTTCCCGAAAAGGCAAACGTCCGGCTCCTTGTCCCACACAGAAGGTGGCAGCCCTGAAAGCTGTTGCTGGTCTTCACCTTCCCCCTGCAGCCTATTCACAGGCACAACAGGTTTGGGGATCTGTGCTTGCCCAGAGAAGGAACATCTCACGGTGCGCATCCTCGGCAGAGCTTGTTCCCGAAAAGGCAAACGTCCGGCTCCTTGTCCCACACGGAAGGTGGCAGCCCGGAAAGCTGTTGCTGGTCTTCACCTTCCCCCTGCAGCCTATTCACAGGCACAACAGGTTTTGGGATCTCTGCTTGCCCAGAGAAGGAATCACTCACGGTGCGCATCCTCGGCAGAGCCTGTTCCCGAAAAGGGAAACGTCCGGCTCCTTGTCCCACACGGAAGGTGGCAGCCCGGAAAGCTGTTGCTGGTCTTCACCTTCCCCGTGCAGCCTATTCACAGGCACAACCGCACTGGGAATCTCTGCTTTCCCAAATACGCAATCCCTCACGGTGCGCATCCTCGGCAGTGCCTGTTGCCAAAAAGGCAAACGTCCGGCTCCTTGTCCCACACGGAAGGTGGCAGCCCTGAAAGCTCTTGCTGGTCTTCACCTTCCCCCTGCAGCCTATTCACAGGCACAACAGGTTTTGGGATCTGTGCTTGCCCCAAGACGCAATCTCTCACGGTGCGCATCCTCGGCAGAGCCTGTTCCCGAAAAGGCAAACGTCCGGCTCCTTGTCCCACACGGAAGGTGGCAGCCCTGAAAGCTGCTGCTGGTCTTCACCTTCCCCCTGCAGCCTATTCACAGGCACAACAGGTTTTGGGATCTCTGCTTGCCCAGAGAAGGAACATCTCACGGTGCGCATACTCGGCAGACCTTGTTCCCAAATAAGCAAACGTCCGGCTCCTTGTCCCACATGGAAGGTGGCAGCCCTGAAAGCTGTTGCTGGTCTTCACCTTCCCCCTGCAGCCTATTCACAGGCACAACAGGTTTGGGGATCTGTGCTTGCCCAGAGAAGGAACATCTCACGGTGCGCATCCTCGGCAGAGCCTGTTCCCGAAAAGGCAAACGTCCGGCTCCTTGTCCCACACGGAAGGTGGCAGCCCTGAAAGCTCTTGCTGGTCTTCACCTTCCCCCTGCAGCCTATTCACAGGCACCACCGCACTGGGAATCTCTGCTTTCCCAGAGACGCAATCTCTCACGGTGCGCATCCTCGGCAGAGCCTGTTCCCGAAAAGGCAAACGTCCGGCTCCTTGTCCCACACGGAAGGTGGCAGCCCTGAAAGCTGTTGCTGGTCTTCACCTTCCCCCTGCAGCCTATTCACAGGCACAACCGCACTGGGAATCTCTGCTTTCCCAAAGACGCAATCCCTCACGGTGCGCATCCTCGGCAGTGCCTGTTGCCAAAAAGGCAAACGTCCGGCTCCTTGTCCCACACGGAAGGTGGCAGCCCTGAAAGCTCTTGCTGGTCTTCACCTTCCCCCTGCAGCCTATTCACAGGCACAACAGGTTTTGGGATCTGTGCTTGCCCCAAGACGCAATCTCTCACGGTGCGCATCCTCGGCAGAGCCTGTTCCCGAAAAGGCAAACGTCCGGCTCCTTGTCCCACACGGAAGGTGGCAGCCCGGAAAGCTGTTGCTGGTCTTCACTTTCCCCCTGCAGCCTATTCACAGGCACAACAGGTTTTGGGATCTGTGCTTGCCCAGAGAAGGAACATCTCACGGTGCGCATCCTCGGCAGAGCCTGTTCCCGAAAAGGCAAACGTCCGGCTCCTTGTCCCACACGGAAGGTGGCAGCCCTGAAAGCTCTTGCTGGTCTTCACCTTCCCCCTGCAGCCTATTCACAGGCACAACAAGTTTTGGGATCTCTGCTTTCCCAGAGACGCAATCTCTCACGGTGCGCATCCTCGGCAGAGCCTGTTCCCGAAAAGGCAAACGTCCGGCTCCTTGTCCCACACGGAAGGTGGCAGCCCGGAAAGCTCTTGCTGGTCTTCACCTTCCCCCTGCAGCCTATTCACAGGCACAACAGGTTTTCGGATCTGTGCTTGCCCAGAGAAGGAACATCTCACGGTGCGCATCCTCGGCAGAGCCTGTTCCCGAAAAGGCAAACGTCCGGCTCCTTGTCCCACACGGAAGGTGGCAGCCCGGAAAGCTGTTGCTGGTCTTCACCTTCCCCGTGCAGCCTATTCACAGGCACAACAGGTTTTGGGATCTCTGCTTGCCCAGAGAAGGAACATCTCACGGTGCGCATCCTCGGCAGAGCCTGTTCCCGAAAAGGCAAACGTCCGGCTCCTTGTCCCACACGGAAGGTGGCAGCCCGGAAAGCTCTTGCTGGTCTTCACCTTCCCCCTGCAGCCTATTCACAGGCACAACAGGTTTTGGGATCTGTGCTTGCACAGAGAAGGAACATCTCACGGTGCGCATCCTCGGCAGAGCCTGTTCCCGAAAAGGCAAAAGTCCGGCTCCTTGTCCCACATGGAAGGTGGCAGCCCGGAAAGCTCTTGATGGTCTTCACCTTCCCCCTGCAGCCTATTCACAGGCACAACAGGTTTTGGGATCTGTGCTTGCCCCAAGACGCAATCTCTCACGGTGCGCATCCTCGGCAGAGCCTGTTTCCGAAAAGGCAAACATCCGGCTCCTTGTCCCACACGGAAGGTGGCAGCCCTGAAAGCTGTTGCTGGTCTTCACCTTCCCCCTGCAGCCTTTTCACAGGCACAACCGCACTGGGAATCTCTGCTTTCCCAAAGACGCAATCCCTCGCGGTGCGCATCCTCGGCAGAGCCTGTTCCCGAAAAGGCAAACGTCCGGCTCCTTGTCCCACACGGAAGTTGGCAGCCCTGAAAGCTGTTGCTGGTCTTCACCTTCCCCCTGCAGCCTATTCACAGGCACAACAGGTTTTGGGATCTCTGCTTCCCCAGAGAAGGAACATCTCACGGTGCGCATCCTCGGCAGAGCCTGTTCCCGAAAAGGCAAACGTCCGGCTCCTTGTCCCACACGGAAGGTGGCAGCCCTGAAAGCTCTTGCTGGTCTTCACCTTCCCCCTGCAGCCTATTCACAGGCACAACAGGTTTTGGGATCTCTGCTTGCCCAGAGACGCAATCTCTCACGGTGCGCATCCTCGGCAGAGCCTGTTCCCGAAAAGGCAAACGTCCGGCTCCTTGTCCCACACGGAAGGTGGCAGCCCGGAAAGCTCTTGCTGGTCTTCACCTTCCCCCTGCAGCCTATTCACAGGCACAACAGGTTTTGGGATCTCTGCTTGCCCCAAGACGCAATCTCTCACGGTGCGCATCCTCGGCAGAGCCTGTTCCCGAAAAGGCAAACGTCCGGCTCCTTGTCCCACACGGAAGGTGGCAGCCCGGAAAGCTGCTGCTGGTCTTCACCTTCCCCCTGCAGCCTATTCACAGGCACAACAGGTTTTGGGATCTGTGCTTGCCCAGAGAAGGAACATCTCACGGTGCGCATCCTCGGCAGAGCCTGTTCCCGAAAAGGCAAACGTCCGGCTCCTTGTCCCACACGGAAGGTGGCAGCCCGGAAAGCTCTTGCTGGTCTTCACCTTCCCCCTGCAGCCTATTCACAGGCACAACAAGTTTTGGGATCTCTGCTTTCCCAGAGACGCAATCTCTCACGGTGCGCATCCTCGGCAGAGCCTGTTCCCGAAAAGGCAAACGTCCGGCTCCTTGTCCCACACGGAAGGTGGCAGCCCTGAAAGCTCTTGCTGGTCTTCACCTTCCCCCTGCATCCTATTCACAGGCACAACAGGTTTTGGGATCTGTGCTTGCACAGAGAAGGAACATCTCACGGTGCGCATCCTCGGCAGAGCCTGTTCCCGAAAAGGCAAAAGTCCGGCTCCTTGTCCCACATGGAAGGTGGCAGCCCGGAAAGCTCTTGATGGTCTTCACCTTCCCCGTGCAGCCTATTCACAGGCACAACAGGTTTTGGGATCTGTGCTTGCCCCAAGACGCAATCTCTCACGGTGCGCATCCTCGGCAGAGCCTGTTCCCGAAAAGGCAAACATCCGGTTCGTTGTCCCACACGGAAGGTGGCAGCCCTGAAAGCTGTTGCTGGTCTTCACCTTCCCCCTGCAGCCTTTTCACAGGCACAACCGCACTGGGAATCTCTGCTTTCCCAAAGACGCAATCCCTCGCGGTGCGCATCCTCGGCAGAGCCTGTTCCCGAAAAGGCAAACGTCCGGCTCCTTGTCCCACACGGAAGGTGGCAGCCCTGAAAGCTGTTGCTGGTCTTCACCTTCCCCCTGCAGCCTATTCACAGGCACAACAGGTTTTGGGATCTCTGCTTCCCCAGAGAAGGAACATCTCACGGTGCGCATCCTCGGCAGAGCCTGTTCCCGAAAAGGCAAACGTCCGGCTCCTTGTCCCACACGGAAGGTGGCAGCCCTGAAAGCTCTTGCTGGTCTTCACCTTCCCCCTGCAGCCTATTCACAGGCACAACAGGTTTTCGGATCTGTGCTTGCCCAGAGAAGGAACATCTCACGGTGCGCATCCTCGGCAGAGCATGTTCCCGAAAAGGCAAACGTCCGGCTCCTTGTCCCACACGGAAGGTGGCAGCCCTGAAAGCTCTTGCTGGTCTTCACCTTCCCCCTGCAGCCTATTCACAGGCACAACAGGTTTTGGGATCTCTGCTTTCCCAGAGACGCAATCTCTCACGGTGCGCATCCTCGGCAGAGCCTGTTCCCGAAAAGGCAAACGTCCGGCTCCTTGTCCCACACGGAAGGTGGCAGCCCTGAAAGCTGTTGCTGGTCTTCACCTTCCCCCTGCAGCCTATTCACAGGCACAACAGGTTTTGGGATCTGTGCTTGCCCAGAGAAGGAACATCTCACGGTGCGCATCCTCGGCAGAGCCTGTTCCCGAAAAGGCAAACGTCCGGCTCCTTGTCCCACACGGAAGGTGGCAGCCCGGAAAGCTCTTGCTGGTCTTCACCTTCCCCCTGCAGCCTATTCACAGGCACAACAAGTTTTGGGATCTCTGCTTTCCCAGAGACGCAATCTCTCACGGTGCGCATCCTCGGCAGAGCCTGTTCCCGAAAAGGCAAACGTCCGGCTCCTTGTCCCACACAGAAGGTGGCAGCCCTGAAAGCTGTTGCTGGTCTTCACCTTCCCCCTGCAGCCTATTCACAGGCACAACAGGTTTTCGGATCTGTGCTTGCCCAGAGAAGGAACATCTCACGGTGTGCATCCTCGGCAGAGCCTGTTCCCGAAAAGGCAAACGTCCGGCTCCTTGTCCCACACGGAAGGTGGCAGCCCGGAAAGCTGTTGCTGGTCTTCACCTTCCCCGTGCAGCCTATTCACAGGCACAACAGGTTTTGGGATCTCTGCTTGCCCAGAGAAGGAACATCTCACGGTGCGCATCCTCGGCAGAGCCTGTTCCCGAAAAGGCAAACGTCCGGCTCCTTGTCCCACACGGAAGGTGGCAGCCCGGAAAGCTCTTGCTGGTCTTCACCTTCCCCCTGCAGCCTATTCACAGGCACAACAGGTTTTGGGATCTGTGCTTGCACAGAGAAGGAACATCTCACGGTGCGCATCCTCGGCAGAGCCTGTTCCCGAAAAGGCAAACGTCCGGCTCCTTGTCCCACATGGAAGGTGGCAGCCCTGAAAGCTCTTGCTGGTCTTCACCTTCCCCGTGCAGCCTATTCACAGGCACAACAGGTTTTGGGATCTGTGCTTGCCCCAAGACGCAATCTCTCACGGTGCGCATCCTCGGCAGAGCCTGTTCCCGAAAAGGCAAACATCCGGCTCCTTGTCCCACACGGAAGGTGGCAGCCCTGAAAGCTGTTGCTGGTCTTCACCTTCCCCCTGCAGCCTTTTCACAGGCACAACCGCACTGGGAATCTCTGCTTTCCCAAAGACGCAATCCCTCACGGTGCGCATCCTCGGCAGAGCCTGTTCCCGAAAAGGCAAACGTCCGGCTCCTTGTCCCACACGGAAGGTGGCAGCCCTGAAAGCTGTTGCTGGTCTTCACCTTCCCCCTGCAGCCTATTCACAGGCACAACAGGTTTTGGGATCTCTGCTTCCCCAGAGAAGGAACATCTCACCGTGCGCATCCTCGGCAGAGCCTGTTCCCGAAAAGGCAAACGTCCGGCTCCTTGTCCCACACGGAAGGTGGCAGCCCGGAAAGCTCTTGCTGGTCTTCACCTTCCCCCTGCAGCCTATTCACAGGCACAACAGGTTTTGGGATCTGTGCTTGCCCAGAGAAGGAACATCTCACCGTGCGCATCCTCGGCAGAGCCTGTTCCCGAAAAGGCAAACGTCCGGCTCCTTGTCCCACACGGAAGGTGGCAGCCCGGAAAGCTCTTGCTGGTCTTCACCTTCCCCGTGCAGCCTATTCACAGGCACAACAGGTTTTGGGATCTGTGCTTGCCCCAAGACGCAATCTCTCACGGTGCGCATCCTCGGCAGAGCCTGTTCCCGAAAAGGCAAACGTCCGGCTCCTTGTCCCACACGGAAGGTGGCAGCCCTGAAAGCTCTTGCTGGTCTTCACCTTCCCCCTGCAGCCTATTCACAGGCACAACAGGTTTTGGGATCTGTGCTTGCCCAGAGAAGGAACATCTCACGGTGCGCATCCTCGGCAGAGCTTGTTCCCGAAAAGGCAAACGTCCGGCTCCTTGTCCCACACGGAAGGTGGCAGCCCGGAAAGCTCTTGCTGGTCTTCACCTTCCCCCTGCAGCCTATTCACAGGCACAACAGGTTTTGGGATCTCTGCTTGCCCAGAAAAGGAACATCTCACGGTGCGCATCCTCGGCAGAGTTTGTTCCCAAAAAGGCAAACGTCCGGCTCCTTGTCCCACACGGAAGGTGGCAGCCCTGAAAGCTCTTGCTGGTCTTCACCTTCCCCCTGCAGCCTATTCACAGGCACAACAGGTTTTGGGATCTGTGCTTGCCCCAAGACGCAATCTCTCACGGTGCGCATCCTCGGCAGAGCCTGTTCCCGAAAAGGCAAACGTCCGGCTCCTTGTCCCACACAGAAGGTGGCAGCCCTGAAAGCTCTTGCTGGTCTTCACCTTCCCCCTGCAGCCTATTCACAGGCACAACAGGTTTTGGGATCTCTGCTTGCCCAGAGACGCAATCCCTCACGGTGCGCATCCTCGGCAGAGCCTGTTCCCGAAAAGGCAAACGTCCGGCTCCTTGTCCCACATGGAAGGTGGCAGCCCTGAAAGCTCTTGCTGGTCTTCACCTTCCCCCTGCAGCCTATTCACAGGCACAACAGGTTTTGGGATCTGTGCTTGCCCAGAGAAGGAACATCTCACGGTGCGCATCCTCGGCAGAGCTTGTTCCCGAAAAGGCAAACGTCCGGCTCCTTGTCCCACACGGAAGGTGGCAGCCCGGAAAGCTGTTGCTGGTCTTCACCTTCCCCCTGCAGCCTATTCACAGGCACAACAGGTTTTGGGATCTCTGCTTGCCCAGAGAAGGAATCTCTCACGGTGCGCATCCTCGGCAGAGCCTGTTCCCGAAAAGGCAAACGTCCGGCTCCTTGTCCCACACGGAAGGTGGCAGCCCTGAAAGCTCTTGCTGGTCTTCACCTTCCCCCTGCAGCCTATTCACAGGCACAACCGCACTGGGAATCTCTGCTTTCCCAAATACGCAATCTCTCACGGTGCGCATCCTCGGCAGTGCCTGTTGCCAAAAAGGCAAACGTCCGGCTCCTTGTCCCACACGGAAGGTGGCAGCCCTGAAAGCTCTTGCTGGTCTTCACCTTCCCCCTGCAGCCTATTCACAGGCACAACAGGTTTTGGGATCTGTGCTTGCCCCAAGACGCAATATCTCACGGTGCGCATCCTCGGCAGAGCCTGTTCCCGAAAAGGCAAACGTCCGGCTCCTTGTCCCACACGGAAGGTGGCAGCCCGGAAAGCTCTTGCTGGTCTTCACCTTCCCCCTGCAGCCTATTCACAGGCACAACAGGTTTTGGGATCTGTGCTTGCCCAGAGAAGGAACATCTCACCGTGCGCATCCTCGGCAGAGCCTGTTCCCGAAAAGGCAAACGTCCGGCTCCTTGTCCCACACGGAAGGTGGCAGCCCTGAAAGCTCTTGCTGGTCTTCACCTTCCCCCTGCAGCCTATTTACAGGCACAACAGGTTTTGGGATCTGTGCTTGCCCAGAGAAGGAACATCTCACGGTGCGCATACTCGGCAGAGCCTGTTCCCGAAAAGGCAAACGTCCGGCTCCTTGTCCCACACGGAAGTTGGCAGCCCTGAAAGCTGTTGCTGGTCTTCACCTTCCCCCTGCAGCCTATTCACAGGCACAACAGGTTTTGGGATCTCTGCTTCCCCAGAGAAGGAACATCTCACGGTGCGCATCCTCGGCAGAGCCTGTTCCCGAAAAGGCAAACGTCCGGCTCCTTGTCCCACACGGAAGGTGGCAGCCCTGAAAGCTCTTGCTGGTCTTCACCTTCCCCCTGCAGCCTATTCACAGGCACAACAGGTTTTGGGATCTCTGCTTGCCCAGAGACGCAATCTCTCACGGTGCGCATCCTCGGCAGAGCCTGTTCCCGAAAAGGCAAACGTCCGGCTCCTTGTCCCACACGGAAGGTGGCAGCCCTGAAAGCTCTTGCTGGTCTTCACCTTCCCCCTGCAGCCTATTCACAGGCACAACAGGTTTTGGGATCTCTGCTTGCCCCAAGACGCAATCTCTCACGGTGCGCATCCTCGGCAGAGCCTGTTCCCGAAAAGGCAAACATCCGGCTCCTTGTCCCACACGGAAGGTGGCAGCCCTGAAAGCTGTTGCTGGTCTTCACCTTCCCCCTGCAGCCTTTTCACAGGCACAACCGCACTGGGAATCTCTGCTTTCCCAAAGACGCAATCCCTCACGGTGCGCATCCTCGGCAGAGCCTGTTCCCGAAAAGGCAAACGTCCGGCTCCTTGTCCCACACGGAAGGTGGCAGCCCTGAAAGCTGTTGCTGGTCTTCACCTTCCCCCTGCAGCCTATTCACAGGCACAACAGGTTTTGGGATCTCTGCTTCCCCAGAGAAGGAACATCTCACGGTGCGCATCCTCGGCAGAGCCTGTTCCCGAAAAGGCAAACGTCCGGCTCCTTGTCCCACACGGAAGGTGGCAGCCCTGAAAGCTCTTGCTGGTCTTCACCTTCCCCCTGCAGCCTATTCACAGGCACAACAGGTTTTGGGATCTGTGCTTGCCCAGAGAAGGAACATCTCACCGTGCGCATCCTCGGCAGAGCCTGTTCCCGAAAAGGCAAACGTCCGGCTCCTTGTCCCACACGGAAGGTGGCAGCCCGGAAAGCTCTTGCTGGTCTTCACCTTCCCCGTGCAGCCTATTCACAGGCACAACAGGTTTTGGGATCTGTGCTTGCCCCAAGACGCAATCTCTCACGGTGCGCATCCTCGGCAGAGCCTGTTCCCGAAAAGGCAAACGTCCGGCTCCTTGTCCCACACGGAAGGTGGCAGCCCTGAAAGCTCTTGCTGGTCTTCACCTTCCCCCTGCAGCCTATTCACAGGCACAACAGGTTTTGGGATCTGTGCTTGCCCAGAGAAGGAACATCTCACGGTGCGCATCCTCGGCAGAGCTTGTTCCCGAAAAGGCAAACGTCCGGCTCCTTGTCCCACACGGAAGGTGGCAGCCCGGAAAGCTCTTGCTGGTCTTCACCTTCCCCCTGCAGCCTATTCACAGGCACAACAGGTTTTGGGATCTCTGCTTGCCCAGAAAAGGAACATCTCACGGTGCGCATCCTCGGCAGAGTTTGTTCCCAAAAAGGCAAACGTCCGGCTCCTTGTCCCACACGGAAGGTGGCAGCCCTGAAAGCTCTTGCTGGTCTTCACCTTCCCCCTGCAGCCTATTCACAGGCACAACAGGTTTTGGGATCTGTGCTTGCCCCAAGACGCAATCTCTCACGGTGCGCATCCTCGGCAGAGCCTGTTCCCGAAAAGGCAAACGTCCGGCTCCTTGTCCCACACAGAAGGTGGCAGCCCTGAAAGCTCTTGCTGGTCTTCACCTTCCCCCTGCAGCCTATTCACAGGCACAACAGGTTTTGGGATCTCTGCTTGCCCAGAGACGCAATCTCTCACGGTGCGCATCCTCGGCAGAGCTTCTCCCCAGAAAAGCAAACGTCCGGCTCCTTGTCCCACACAGAAGGTGGCAGCCCTGAAAGCTCTTGCTGGTCTTCACCTTCCCCCTGCAGCCTATTCACAGGCACAACAGGTTTGGGGATCTGTGCTTGCCCAGAGAAGGAACATCTCACGGTGCGCATCCTCGGCAGAGCTTGTTCCCGAAAAGGCAAACGTCCGGCTCCTTGTCCCACACGGAAGGTGGCAGCCCGGAAAGCTGTTGCTGGTCTTCACCTTCCCCCTGCAGCCTATTCACAGGCACAACAGGTTTTGGGATCTCTGCTTGCCCAGAGAAGGAATCTCTCACGGTGCGCATCCTCGGCAGAGCCTGTTCCCGAAAAGGCAAACGTCCGGCTCCTTGTCCCACACGGAAGGTGGCAGCCCTGAAAGCTCTTGCTGGTCTTCACCTTCCCCGTGCAGCCTATTCACAGGCACAACCGCACTGGGAATCTCTGCTTTCCCAAATACGCAATCCCTCACGGTGCGCATCCTCGGCAGTGCCTGTTGCCAAAAAGGCAAACGTCCGGCTCCTTGTCCCACACGGAAGGTGGCAGCCCTGAAAGCTCTTGCTGGTCTTCACCTTCCCCCTGCAGCCTATTCACAGGCACAACAGGTTTTGGGATCTGTGCTTGCCCCAAGACGCAATATCTCACGGTGCGCATCCTCGGCAGAGCCTGTTCCCGAAAAGGCAAACGTCCAGCTCCTTGTCCCACACGGAAGGTGGCAGCCCGGAAAGCTCTTGCTGGTCTTCACCTTCCCCCTGCAGCCTATTCACAGGCACAACAGGTTTTGGGATCTGTGCTTGCCCAGAGAAGGAACATCTCACCGTGCGCATCCTCGGCAGAGCCTGTTCCCGAAAAGGCAAACGTCCGGCTCCTTGTCCCACACGGAAGGTGGCAGCCCTGAAAGCTCTTGCTGGTCTTCACCTTCCCCCTGCAGCCTATTCACAGGCACAACAGGTTTTGGGATCTGTGCTTGCCCAGAGAAGGAACATCTCACGGTGCGCATACTCGGCAGAGCCTGTTCCCGAAAAGGCAAACGTCCGGCTCCTTGTCCCACACGGAAGGTGGCAGCCCTGAAAGCTGTTGCTGGTCTTCACCTTCCCCGTGCAGCCTATTCACAGGCACAACAGGTTTTGGGATCTGTGCTTGCCCCAAGACGCAATCTCTCACGGTGCGCATCCTCGGCAGAGCCTGTTCCCGAAAAGGCAAACGTCCGGCTCCTTGTCCCACACGGAAGGTGGCAGCCCTGAAAGCTGTTGCTGGTCTTCACCTTCCCCGTGCAGCCTATTCACAGGCACAACAGGTTTTGGGATCTCTGCTTTCCCAGAGACGCAATCTCTCACGGTGCGCATCCTCGGCAGAGCCTGTTCCCGAAAAGGCAAACGTCCGGCTCCTTGTCCCACATGGAAGGTGGCAGCCCTGAAAGCTCTTGCTGGTCTTCACCTTCCCCCTGCAGCCTATTCACAGGCACAACCGCACTGGGAATCTCTGCTTTCCCAAAGACGCAATCCCTCACGGTGCGCATCCTCGGCAGAGCCTGTTCCCGAAAAGGCAAACGTCCGGCTCCTTGTCCCACACGGAAGGTGGCAGCCCTGAAAGCTCTTGCTGGTCTTCACCTTCCCCCTGCAGCCTATTCACAGGCACAACAGGTTTTGGGATCTGTGCTTGCCCAGAGAAGGAACATCTCACGGTGCGCATCCTCGGCAGAGCCTGTTCCCGAAAAGGCAAACGTCTGGCTCCTTGTCCCACACGGAAGGTGGCAGCCCGGAAAGCTCTTGCTGGTCTTCACCTTCCCCCTGCAGCCTATTCACAGGCACAACAGGTTTTGGGATCTCTGCTTGCCCAGAGAAGGAACATCTCACGGTGCGCATCCTCGGCAGAGCCTGTTCCCGAAAAGGCAAACGTCCGGCTCCTTGTCCCACACGGAAGGTGGCAGCCCTGAAAGCTCTTGCTGGTCTTCACCTTCCCCCTGCAGCCTATTCACAGGCACAACCGCACTGGGAATCTCTGCTTTCCCAAAGACGCAATCCCTCACGGTGCGCATCCTCGGCAGAGCCTGTTCCCGAAAAGGCAAACGTCCGGCTCCTTGTCCCACACGGAAGGTGGCAGCCCTGAAAGCTCTTGCTGGTCTTCACCTTCCCCCTGCAGCCTATTCACAGGCACAACAGGTTTTGGGATCTGTGCTTGCCCAGAGAAGGAACATCTCACGGTGCGCATCCTCGGCAGAGCTTGTTCCCGAAAAGGCAAACGTCCGGCTCCTTGTCCCACACGGAAGGTGGCAGCCCGGAAAGCTCTTGCTGGTCTTCACCTTCCCCCTGCAGCCTATTCACAGGCACAACAGGTTTTGGGATCTCTGCTTGCCCAGAAAAGGAACATCTCACGGTGCGCATCCTCGGCAGAGTTTGTTCCCAAAAAGGCAAACGTCCGGCTCCTTGTCCCACACGGAAGGTGGCAGCCCTGAAAGCTCTTGCTGGTCTTCACCTTCCCCCTGCAGCCTATTCACAGGCACAACAGGTTTTGGGATCTGTGCTTGCCCCAAGACGCAATCTCTCACGGTGCGCATCCTCGGCAGAGCCTGTTCCCGAAAAGGCAAACGTCCGGCTCCTTGTCCCACACAGAAGGTGGCAGCCCTGAAAGCTGTTGCTGGTCTTCACCTTCCCCGTGCAGCCTATTCACAGGCACAACAGGTTTTGGGATCTCTGCTTGCCCAGAGACGCAATCTCTCACGGTGCGCATCCTCGGCAGAGCTTCTCCCCAGAAAAGCAAACGTCCGGCTCCTTGTCCCACACAGAAGGTGGCAGCCCGGAAAGCTCTTGCTGGTCTTCACCTTCCCCCTGCAGCCTATTCACAGGCACAACAGGTTTTGGGATCTGTGCTTGCCCAGAGAAGGAACATCTCACGGTGCGCATCCTCGGCAGAGCTTGTTCCCGAAAAGGCAAACGTCCGGCTCCTTGTCCCACACGGAAGGTGGCAGCCCGGAAAGCTGTTGCTGGTCTTCACCTTCCCCCTGCAGCCTATTCACAGGCACAACAGGTTTTGGGATCTCTGCTTGCCCAGAGAAGGAATCTCTCACGGTGCGCATCCTCGGCAGAGCCTGTTCCCGAAAAGGCAAACGTCCGGCTCCTTGTCCCACACGGAAGGTGGCAGCCCTGAAAGCTCTTGCTGGTCTTCACCTTCCCCCTGCAGCCTATTCACAGGCACAACCGCACTGGGAATCTCTGCTTTCCCAAATACGCAATCCCTCACGGTGCGCATCCTCGGCAGTGCCTGTTGCCAAAAAGGCAAACGTCCGGCTCCTTGTCCCACACGGAAGGTGGCAGCCCTGAAAGCTCTTGCTGGTCTTCACCTTCCCCCTGCAGCCTATTCACAGGCACAACAGGTTTTGGGATCTGTGCTTGCCCCAAGACGCAATCTCTCACGGTGCGCATCCTCGGCAGAGCCTGTTCCCGAAAAGGCAAACGTCCGGCTCCTTGTCCCACACAGAAGGTGGCAGCCCTGAAAGCTGTTGCTGGTCTTCACCTTCCCCCTGCAGCCTATTCACAGGCACAACAGGTTTTGGGATCTGTGCTTGCCCAGAGAAGGAACATCTCACGGTGCGCATCCTCGGCAGAGCCTGTTCCCGAAAAGGCAAACGTCCGGCTCCTTGTCCCACACGGAAGGTGGCAGCCCGGAAAGCTCTTGCTGGTCTTCACCTTCCCCCTGCAGCCTATTCACAGGCACAACAGGTTTTGGGATCTCTGCTTTCCCAGAGATGCAATCTCTCACGGTGCGCATCCTCGGCAGAGCCTGTTCCCGAAAAGGCAAACGTCCGGCTCCTTGTCCCACATGGAAGCTGGCAGCCCTGAAAGCTGTTGCTGGTCCTCACCTTCCCCCTGCAGCCTATTCACAGGCACAACAGGTTTTGGGATCTCTGCTTGCCCAGAGAAGGAACATCTCACGGTGCGCATACTCGGCAGACCTTGTTCCCAAATAAGCAAACGTCCGGCTCCTTGTCCCACATGGAAGGTGGCAGCCCTGAAAGCTGTTGCTGGTCTTCACCTTCCCCCTGCAGCCTATTCACAGGCTCAACAGGTTTGGGGATCTGTGCTTGCCCAGAGAAGGAACATCTCACGGTGCGCATCCTCGGCAGAGCCTGTTCCCGAAAAGGCAAACGTCCGGCTCCTTGTCCCACACGGAAGGTGGCAGCCCTGAAAGCTCTTGCTGGTCTTCACCTTCCCCCTGCAGCCTATTCACAGGCACCACCGCACTGGGAATCTCTGCTTTCCCAGAGACGCAATCTCTCACGGTGCGCATCCTCGGCAGAGCCTGTTCCCGAAAAGGCAAACGTCCGGCTCCTTGTCCCACATGGAAGGTGGCAGCCCTGAAAGCTCTTGCTGGTCTTCACCTTCCCCCTGCAGCCTATTCACAGGCACAACCGCACTGGGAATCTCTGCTTTCCCAAAGACGCAATCCCTCACGGTGCGCATCCTCGGCAGAGCCTGTTCCCGAAAAGGCAAACGTCCGGCTCCTTGTCCCACACGGAAGGTGGCAGCCCTGAAAGCTGTTGCTGGTCTTCACCTTCCCCGTGCAGCCTATTCACAGGCACAACCGCACTGGGAATCTCTGCTTTCCCAAAGACGCAATCCCTCACGGTGCGCATCCTCGGCAGAGCCTGTTCCTGAAAAGGCAAACGTCCGGCTCCTTGTCCCACACGGAAGGTGGCAGCCCTGAAAGCTCTTGCTGGTCTTCACCTTCCCCCTGCAGCCTATTCACAGGCACAACAGGTTTTGGGATCTGTGCTTGCCCCAAGACGCAATCTCTCACGGTGCGCATCCTCGGCAGAGCCTGTTCCCGAAAAGGCAAACGTCCGGCTCCTTGTCCCACACGGAAGGTGGCAGCCCTGAAAGCTCTTGCTGGTCTTCACCTTCCCCCTGCAGCCTATTCACAGGCACAACAGGTTTTGGGATCTCTGCTTTCCCAGAGACGCAATCTCTCACGGTGCGCATCCTCGGCAGAGCCTGTTCCCGAAAAGGCAAACGTCCGGCTCCTTGT
Organism: Haliaeetus albicilla; assembly: GCF_947461875.1. Classification (NCBI taxonomy): domain Eukaryota; kingdom Metazoa; phylum Chordata; class Aves; order Accipitriformes; family Accipitridae; genus Haliaeetus; species Haliaeetus albicilla. The sequence goes on from NC_091512.1 coordinate 5,563,269, forward strand.
CCCACACGGAAGGTGGCAGCCCGGAAAGCTCTTGCTGGTCTTCACCTTCCCCCTGCAGCCTATTCACAGGCACAACAGGTTTTGGGATCTGTGCTTGCCCAGAGAAGGAACATCTCACGGTGCGCATCCTCGGCAGAGCCTGTTCCCGAAAAGGCAAACGTCCGGCTCCTTGTCCCACACGGAAGGTGGCAGCCCGGAAAGCTGTTGCTGGTCTTCACCTTCCCCCTGCAGCCTATTCACAGGCACAACCGCACTGGGAAACTCTGCTTGCCCAGAGACGCAATCTCTCACGGTGCGCATCCTCGGCAGAGCCTGTTCCCGAAAAGGCAAACGTCCGGCTCCTTGTCCCACACGGAAGGTGGCAGCCCGGAAAGCTCTTGCTGGTCTTCACCTTCCCCCTGCAGCCTATTCACAGGCACAACAGGTTTTGGGATCTGTGCTTGCGCAGAGAAGGAACATCTCACGGTGCGCATCCTCGGCAGAGCCTGTTCCCGAAAAGGCAAACGTCCGGCTCCTTGTCCCACACGGAAGGTGGCAGCCCGGAAAGCTCTTGCTGGTCTTCACCTTCCCCCTGCAGCCTATTCACAGGCACAACAGGTTTTGGGATCTGTGCTTGCACAGAGAAGGAACATCTCACGGTGCGCATCCTCGGCAGAGCCTGTTCCCGAAAAGGCAAACGTCCGGCTCCTTGTCCCACACGGAAGGTGGCAGCCCGGAAAGCTCTTGATGGTCTTCACCTTCCCCGTGCAGCCTATTCACAGGCACAACAGGTTTTGGGATCTGTGCTTGCCCCAAGACGCAATCTCTCACGGTGCGCATCCTCGGCAGAGCCTGTTCCAGAACAGTCAAACATCCGGCTCCTTGTCCCACACGGAAGGTGGCAGCCCTGAAAGCTGTTGCTGGTCTTCACCTTCCCCCTGCAGCCTTTTCACAGGCGCAACCGCACTGGGAATCTCTGCTTTCCCAAAGACGCAATCCCTCACGGTGCGCATCCTCGGCAGAGCCTGTTCCCGAAAAGGCAAACGTCCGGCTCCTTGTCCCACACGGAAGGTGGCAGCCCTGAAAGCTCTTGCTGGTCTTCACCTTCCCCCTGCAGCCTATTCACAGGCACAACAGGTTTTGGGATCTCTGCTTTCCCAGAGACGCAATCTCTCACGGTGCGCATCCTCGGCAGAGCCTGTTCCCGAAAAGGCAAACGTCCGGCTCCTTGTCCCACACGGAAGGTGGCAGCCCGGAAAGCTCTTGCTGGTCTTCACCTTCCCCCTGCAGCCTATTCACAGGCACATCCGCACTGGGAATCTCTGCTTTCCCAAAGACGCAATCCCTCACGGTGCGCATCCTCGGCAGAGCCTGTTCCCGAAAAGGCAAACGTCCGGCTCCTTGTCCCACACGGAAGGTGGCAGCCCTGAAAGCTCTTGCTGGTCTTCACCTTCCCCCTGCAGCCTATTCACAGGCACAACAGGTTTTGGGATCTCTGCTTTCCCAGAGACGCAATCTCTCACGGTGCGCATCCTCGGCAGAGCCTGTTCCCGAAAAGGCAAACGTCCGGCTCCTTGTCCCACATGGAAGCTGGCAGCCCTGAAAGCTGTTGCTGGTCCTCACCTTCCCCCTGCAGCCTATTCACAGGCACAACAGGTTTTGGGATCTCTGCTTGCCCAGAGAAGGAACATCTCACGGTGCGCATACTCGGCAGACCTTGTTCCCAAATAAGCAAACGTCCGGCTCCTTGTCCCACATGGAAGGTGGCAGCCCTGAAAGCTGTTGCTGGTCTTCACCTTCCCCCTGCAGCCTATTCACAGGCACAACAGGTTTGGGGATCTCTGCTTGCCCAGAGACGCAATCTCTCACGGTGCGCATCCTCGGCAGAGCCTGTTCCCGAAAAGGCAAACGTCCGGCTCCTTGTCCCACACGGAAGGTGGCAGCCCGGAAAGCTGTTGCTGGTCTTCACCTTCCCCCTGCAGCCTATTCACAGGCACAACCGCACTGGGAATCTCTGCTTTCCCAAAGACGCAATCCCTCACAGTGCGCATCCTCGGCAGAGCCTGTTCCCGAAAAGGCAAACGTCCGGCTCCTTGTCCCACACGGAAGGTGGCAGCCCTGAAAGCTGTTGCTGGTCTTCACCTTCCCCCTGCAGCCTATTCACAGGCGCAACAGGTTTTGGGATCTGTGCTTGCCCAGAGAAGGAATCTCTCACGGTGCGCATCCTCGGCAGAGCCTGTTCCCGAAAAGGCAAACGTCCGGCTCCTTGTCCCACACGGAAGGTGGCAGCCCGGAAAGCTCTTGCTGGTCTTCACCTTCCCCCTGCAGCCTATTCACAGGCACAACCGCACTGGGAATCTCTGCTTTCCCAAAGACACAATCCCTCACGGTGCGCATCCTCGGCAGACCCTGTTCCCGAAAAGGCAAACGTCCGGCTCCTTGTCCCACACGGAAGGTGGCAGCCCTGAAAGCTCTTGCTGGTCTTCACCTTCCCCCTGCAGCCTATTCACAGGCACAACAGGTTTTGGGATCTCTGCTTGCCCCAAGACGCAATCTCTCACGGTGCGCATCCTCGGCAGAGCCTGTTCCCGAAAAGGCAAACGTCCGGCTCCTTGTCCCACACGGAAGGTGGCAGCCCGGAAAGCTCTTGCTGGTCTTCACCTTCCCCCTGCAGCCTATTCACAGGCACAACAGGTTTTGGGATCTCTGCTTGCCCAGAGACGCAATCTCTCACGGTGTGCATCCTCGGCAGAGCCTGTTCCCGAAAAAGCAAACGTCCGGCTCCTTGTCCCACACGGAAGGTGGCAGCCCGGAAAGCTCTTGCTGGTCTTCACCTTCCCCCTGCAGCCTATTCACAGGCACAACCGCACTGGGAATCTCTGCTTTCCCAAAGACGCAATCCCTCACGGTGCGCATCCTCGGCAGAGCCTGTTCCCGAAAAGGCAAACGTCCGGCTCCTTGTCCCACACGGAAGGTGGCAGCCCGGAAAGCTGTTGCTGGTCTTCACCTTCCCCCTGCAGCCTATTCACAGGCACAACAGGTTTTGGGATCTGTGCTTGCCCAGAGAAGGAACATCTCACGGTGCGCATCCTCGGCAGAGCCTGTTCCCGAAAAGGCAAACGTCCGGCTCCTTGTCCCACACAGAAGGTGGCAGCCCTGAAAGCTCTTGCTGGTCTTCACCTTCCCCCTGCAGCCTATTCACAGGCACAACCGCACTGGGAATCTCTGCTTGCCCAGAGACGCAATCTCTCATGGTGCGCATCCTCGGCACAGCCTGTTCCCGAAAAGGCAAACGTCCGGCTCCTTGTCCCACACGGAAGGTGTCAGCCCTGAAAGCTGTTGCTGGTCTTCACCTTCCCCGTGCAGCCTATTCACAGGCACAACAGGTTTTGGGATCTCTGCTTGCCCAGAGAAGGAACATCTCACGGTGCGCATCCTCGGCAGAGCCTGTTCCCGAAAAGGCAAACGTCCGGCTCCTTGTCCCACACGGAAGGTGGCAGCCCTGAAAGCTGTTGCTGGTCTTCACCTTCCCCCTGCAGCCTATTCACAGGCACAACAGGTTTTGGGATCTGTGCTTGCCCCAGGACGCAATCTCTCACGGTGCGCATCCTCGGCAGAGCCTGTTCCCGAAAAGGCAAACGTCCGGCTCCTTGTCCCACACGGAAGGTGGCAGCCCTGAAAGCTCTTGCTGGTCTTCACCTTCCCCCTGCAGCCTTTTCACAGGCACAACCGCACTGGGAATCTCTGCTTTCCCAAAGACGCAATCCCTCACGGTGCGCATCCTCGGCAGTGCCTGTTGCCAAAAAGGCAAACGTCCGGCTCCTTGTCCCACACGGAAGGTGGCAGCCCTGAAAGCTCTTGCTGGTCTTCACCTTCCCCCTGCAGCCTATTCACAGGCACAACAGGTTTTGGGATCTGTGCTTGCCCCAAGACGCAATCTCTCACGGTGCGCATCCTCGGCAGAGCCTGTTCCCGAAAAGGCAAACGTCCGGCTCCTTGTCCCACACGGAAGGTGGCAGCCCGGAAAGCTGCTGCTGGTCTTCACCTTCCCCCTGCAGCCTATTCACAGGCACAACAGGTTTTGGGATCTCTGCTTGCCCAGAGAAGGAACATCTCACGGTGCGCATCCTCGGCAGAGCCTGTTCCCGAAAAGGCAAACGTCCGGCTCCTTGTCCCACATGGAAGGTGGCAGCCCGGAAAGCTCTTGCTGGTCTTCACCTTCCCCCTGCAGCCTATTCACAGGCACAACAGGTTTTGGGATCTGTGCTTGCCCAGAGAAGGAACATCTCACGGTGCGCATCCTCGGCAGAGCCTGTTCCCGAAAAGGCAAACGTCCGGCTCCTTGTCCCACACGGAAGGTGGCAGCCCTGAAAGCTCTTGCTGGTCTTCACCTTCCCCCTGCAGCCTATTCACAGGCACAACAGGTTTTGGGATCTCTGCTTTCCCAGAGACGCAATCTCTCACGGTGCGCATCCTCGGCAGAGCCTGTTCCCGAAAAGTCAAACATCCGGCTCCTTGTCCCACACGGTAGGTGGCAGCCCTGAAAGCTCTTGCTGGTCTTCACCTTCCCCCTGCAGCCTATTCACAGGCACAACCGCACTGGGAATCTCTGCTTTCCCAAAGACGCAATCCCTCACGGTGCGCATCCTCGGCAGAGCCTGTTCCCGAAAAGGCAAACGTCCGGCTCCTTGTCCCACACGGAAGGTGGCAGCCCTGAAAGCTCTTGCTGGTCTTCACCTTCCCCCTGCAGCCTATTCAAAGGCAGAACAGGTTTTGGGATCTGTGCTTGCCCAGAGAAGGAACATCTCACGGTGCGCATCCTCGGCAGAGCCTGTTCCCGAAAAGGCAAACGTCCGGCTCCTTGTCCCACACGGAAGGTGGCAGCCCTGAAAGCTCTTGCTGGTCTTCACCTTCCCCCTGCAGCCTATTCACAGGCACAACCGCACTGGGAATCTCTGCTTTCCCACAGACGCAATCTCTCACGGTGCACATCCTCGGCAGAGCCTGTTCCCGAAAAGGCAAACGTCCGGCTCCTTGTCCCACACGGAAGGTGGCAGCCCGGAAAGCTCTTGCTGGTCTTCACCTTCCCCCTGCAGCCTATTCACAGGCACAACCGCACTGGGAATCTCTGCTTTCCCACAGACGCAATCTCTCACGGTGCGCATCCTCGGCAGAGCCTGTTCCCGAAAAGGCAAACGTCCGGCTCCTTGTCCCACACGGAAGGTGGCAGCCCGGAAAGCTCTTGCTGGTCTTCACCTTCCCCCTGCAGCCTATTCACAGGCACAACAGGTTTTGGGATCTGTGCTTGCCCAGAAAAGGAACATCTCACGGTGCGCATCCTCGGCAGAGTTTGTTCCCAAAAAGGCAGACGTCCGGCTCCTTGTCCCACACGGAAGGTGGCAGCCCTGAAAGCTCTTGCTGCTCTTCACCTTCCCTCTGCAGCCTATTCACAGGCACAACCGCACTGGGAATCTCTGCTTTCCCAAATACGCAATCCCTCACGGTGCGCATCCTCGGCAGAGCCTGTTCCCGAAAAGGCAAACGTCCGGCTCCTTGTCCCACACGGAAGGTGGCAGCCCTGAAAGCTCTTGCTGGTCTTCACCTTCCCCCTGCAGCCTATTCACAGGCACAACAGGTTTTGGGATCTGTGCTTTCCCAGAGACGCAATCTCTCACGGTGCGCATCCTCGGCAGAGCTTCTCCCCAGAAAAGCAAACGTCCGGCTCCTTGTCCCACACGGAAGGTGGCAGCCCTGAAAGCTCTTGCTGGTCTTCACCTTCCCCCTGCAGCCTATTCACAGGCACAACAGGTTTTGGGATCTGTGCTTGCCCAGAGAAGGAACATCTCACCGTGCGCATCCTCGGCAGAGCCTGTTCCCGAAAAGGCAAACGTCCGGCTCCTTGTCCCACACGGAAGGTGGCAGCCCTGAAAGCTCTTGCTGGTCTTCACCTTCCCCGTGCAGCCTATTCACAGGCACAACAGGTTTTGGGATCTGTGCTTGCCCCAAGACGCAATCTCTCACGGTGCGCATCCTCGGCAGAGCTTGTTCCCGAAAAGGCAAACGTCCGGCTCCTTGTCCCACACGGAAGGTGGCAGCCCTGAAAGCTCTTGCTGGTCTTCACCTTCCCCCTGCAGCCTATTCACAGGCACAACAGGTTTTGGGATCTGTGCTTGCCCAGAGAAGGAACATCTCACGGTGCGCATACTCGGCAGAGCTTGTTCCCGAAAAGGCAAACGTCCGGCTCCTTGTCCCACACGGAAGGTGGCAGCCCTGAAAGCTCTTGCTGATCTTCACCTTCCCCGTGCAGCCTATTCACAGGCACAACAGGTTTTGGGATCTGTGCTTGCCCCAAGACGCAATCTCTCACGGTGCGCATCCTCGGCAGAGCCTGTTCCCGAAAAGGCAAACGTCCGGCTCCTTGTCCCACACGGAAGGTGGCAGCCCTGAAAGCTGTTGCTGGTCTTCACCTTCCCCCTGCAGCCTATTCACAGGCACAACCGCACTGGGAATCTCTGCTTTCCCAAAGACGCAATCCCTCACGGTGCGCATCCTCGGCAGAGCCTGTTCCCGAAAAGGCAAACGTCCGGCTCCTTGTCCCACACGGAAGGTGGCAGCCCTGAAAGCTCTTGCTGGTCTTCACCTTCCCCCTGCAGCCTATTCACAGGCACAACAGGTTTTGGGATCTGTGCTTGCCCAGAGAAGGAACATCTCACGGTGCGCATCCTCGGCAGAGCCTGTTCCCGAAAAGGCAAACGTCTGGCTCCTTGTCCCACACGGAAGGTGGCAGCCCGGAAAGCTCTTGCTGGTCTTCACCTTCCCCCTGCAGCCTATTCACAGGCACAACAGGTTTTGGGATCTCTGCTTGCCCAGAGAAGGAACATCTCACGGTGCGCATCCTCGGCAGAGCCTGTTCCCGAAAAGGCAAACGTCCAGCTCCTTGTCCCACACGGAAGGTGGCAGCCCTGAAAGCTCTTGCTGGTCTTCACCTTCCCCCTGCAGCCTATTCACAGGCACAACCGCACTGGGAATCTCTGCTTTCCCAAAGACGCAATCCCTCACGGTGCGCATCCTCGGCAGAGCCTGTTCCCGAAAAGGCAAACGTCCGGCTCCTTGTCCCACACGGAAGGTGGCAGCCCTGAAAGCTGTTGCTGGTCTTCACCTTCCCCCTGCAGCCTATTCACAGGCACAACAGGTTTTGGGATCTGTGCTTGCCCAGAGAAGGAACATCTCACGGTGCGCATCCTCGGCAGAGCTTGTTCCCGAAAAGGCAAACGTCCGGCTCCTTGTCCCACACGGAAGGTGGCAGCCCGGAAAGCTCTTGCTGGTCTTCACCTTCCCCCTGCAGCCTATTCACAGGCACAACAGGTTTTGGGATCTCTGCTTGCCCAGAAAAGGAACATCTCACGGTGCGCATCCTCGGCAGAGCCTGTTCCCGAAAAGGCAAACGTCCGGCTCCTTGTCCCACACGGAAGGTGGCAGCCCTGAAAGCTCTTGCTGGTCTTCACCTTCCCCCTGCAGCCTATTCACAGGCACAACAGGTTTTGGGATCTGTGCTTGCCCCAAGACGCAATCTCTCACGGTGCGCATCCTCGGCAGAGCCTGTTCCCGAAAAGGCAAACGTCCGGCTCCTTGTCCCACACAGAAGGTGGCAGCCCTGAAAGCTGTTGCTGGTCTTCACCTTCCCCCTGCAGCCTATTCACAGGCACAACAGGTTTTGGGATCTCTGCTTGCCCAGAGACGCAATCTCTCACGGTGCGCATCCTCGGCAGAGCTTCTCCCCAGAAAAGCAAACGTCCGGCTCCTTGTCCCACACAGAAGGTGGCAGCCCTGAAAGCTCTTGCTGGTCTTCACCTTCCCCCTGCAGCCTATTCACAGGCACAACAGGTTTTGGGATCTGTGCTTGCCCAGAGAAGGAACATCTCACGGTGCGCATCCTCGGCAGAGCTTCTTCCCGAAAAGGCAAACGTCCGGCTCCTTGTCCCACACGGAAGGTGGCAGCCCGGAAAGCTGTTGCTGGTCTTCACCTTCCCCCTGCAGCCTATTCACAGGCACAACAGGTTTTGGGATCTCTGCTTGCCCAGAGAAGGAATCTCTCACGGTGCGCATCCTCGGCAGAGCCTGTTCCCGAAAAGGCAAACGTCCGGCTCCTTGTCCCACACGGAAGGTGGCAGCCCTGAAAGCTCTTGCTGGTCTTCACCTTCCCCGTGCAGCCTATTCACAGGCACAACCGCACTGGGAATCTCTGCTTTCCCAAATACGCAATCCCTCACGGTGCGCATCCTCGGCAGTGCCTGTTGCCAAAAAGGCAAACGTCCGGCTCCTTGTCCCACACGGAAGGTGGCAGCCCTGAAAGCTCTTGCTGGTCTTCACCTTCCCCCTGCAGCCTATTCACAGGCACAACAGGTTTTGGGATCTGTGCTTGCCCCAAGACGCAATATCTCACGGTGCGCATCCTCGGCAGAGCCTGTTCCCGAAAAGGCAAACGTCCGGCTCCTTGTCCCACACGGAAGGTGGCAGCCCGGAAAGCTCTTGCTGGTCTTCACCTTCCCCCTGCAGCCTATTCACAGGCACAACAGGTTTTGGGATCTGTGCTTGCCCAGAGAAGGAACATCTCACCGTGCGCATCCTCGGCAGAGCCTGTTCCCGAAAAGGCAAACGTCCGGCTCCTTGTCCCACACGGAAGGTGGCAGCCCTGAAAGCTCTTGCTGGTCTTCACCTTCCCCCTGCAGCCTATTCACAGGCACAACAGGTTTTGGGATCTGTGCTTGCCCCAAGACGCAATCTCTCACGGTGCGCATCCTCGGCAGAGCCTGTTCCCGAAAAGGCAAACGTCCGGCTCCTTGTCCCACACGGAAGGTGGCAGCCCTGAAAGCTCTTGCTGGTCTTCACCTTCCCCCTGCAGCCTATTCACAGGCACAACAGGTTTTGGGATCTGTGCTTGCCCAGAGAAGGAACATCTCACGGTGCGCATACTCGGCAGAGCCTGTTCCCGAAAAGGCAAACGTCCGGCTCCTTGTCCCACACGGAAGGTGGCAGCCCTGAAAGCTCTTGCTGGTCTTCACCTTCCCCGTGCAGCCTATTCACAGGCACAACAGGTTTTGGGATCTGTGCTTGCCCCAAGACGCAATCTCTCACGGTGCGCATCCTCGGCAGAGCCTGTTCCCGAAAAGGCAAACGTCCGGCTCCTTGTCCCACACGGAAGGTGGCAGCCCTGAAAGCTCTTGCTGGTCTTCACCTTCCCCGTGCAGCCTATTCACAGGCACAACAGGTTTTGGGATCTCTGCTTTCCCAGAGACGCAATCTCTCACGGTGCGCATCCTCGGCAGAGCCTGTTCCCGAAAAGGCAAACGTCCGGCTCCTTGTCCCACATGGAAGGTGGCAGCCCTGAAAGCTGTTGCTGGTCTTCACCTTCCCCCTGCAGCCTATTCACAGGCACAACCGCACTGGGAATCTCTGCTTTCCCAAAGACGCAATCCCTCACGGTGCGCATCCTCGGCAGAGCCTGTTCCCGAAAAGGCAAACGTCCGGCTCCTTGTCCCACACGGAAGGTGGCAGCCCTGAAAGCTCTTGCTGGTCTTCACCTTCCCCGTGCAGCCTATTCACAGGCACAACAGGTTTTGGGATCTGTGCTTGCCCAGAGAAGGAACATCTCACGGTGCGCATCCTCGGCAGAGCCTGTTCCCGAAAAGGCAAACGTCTGGCTCCTTGTCCCACACGGAAGGTGGCAGCCCGGAAAGCTGTTGCTGGTCTTCACCTTCCCCCTGCAGCCTATTCACAGGCACAACAGGTTTTGGGATCTCTGCTTGCCCAGAGAAGGAACATCTCACGGTGCGCATCCTCGGCAGAGCCTGTTCCCGAAAAGGCAAACGTCCAGCTCCTTGTCCCACACGGAAGGTGGCAGCCCTGAAAGCTCTTGCTGGTCTTCACCTTCCCCCTGCAGCCTATTCACAGGCACAACCGCACTGGGAATCTCTGCTTTCCCAAAGACGCAATCCCTCACGGTGCGCATCCTCGGCAGAGCCTGTTCCCGAAAAGGCAAACGTCCGGCTCCTTGTCCCACACGGAAGGTGGCAGCCCTGAAAGCTCTTGCTGGTCTTCACCTTCCCCCTGCAGCCTATTCACAGGCACAACAGGTTTTGGGATCTGTGCTTGCCCAGAGAAGGAACATCTCACGGTGCGCATCCTCGGCAGAGCTTGTTCCCGAAAAGGCAAACGTCCGGCTCCTTGTCCCACACGGAAGGTGGCAGCCCGGAAAGCTCTTGCTGGTCTTCACCTTCCCCCTGCAGCCTATTCACAGGCACAACAGGTTTTGGGATCTGTGCTTGCCCAGAAAAGGAACATCTCACGGTGCGCATCCTCGGCAGAGTTTGTTCCCAAAAAGGCAAACGTCCGGCTCCTTGTCCCACACGGAAGGTGGCAGCCCTGAAAGCTCTTGCTGGTCTTCACCTTCCCCCTGCAGCCTATTCACAGGCACAACAGGTTTTGGGATCTGTGCTTGCCCCAAGACGCAATCTCTCACGGTGCGCATCCTCGGCAGAGCCTGTTCCCGAAAAGGCAAACGTCCGGCTCCTTGTCCCACACAGAAGGTGGCAGCCCTGAAAGCTGTTGCTGGTCTTCACCTTCCCCCTGCAGCCTATTCACAGGCACAACAGGTTTTGGGATCTCTGCTTGCCCAGAGACGCAATCTCTCACGGTGCGCATCCTCGGCAGAGCTTCTCCCCAGAAAAGCAAACGTCCGGCTCCTTGTCCCACACAGAAGGTGGCAGCCCTGAAAGCTCTTGCTGGTCTTCACCTTCCCCCTGCAGCCTATTCACAGGCACAACAGGTTTTGGGATCTGTGCTTGCCCAGAGAAGGAACATCTCACGGTGCGCATCCTCGGCAGAGCTTGTTCCCGAAAAGGCAAACGTCCGGCTCCTTGTCCCACACGGAAGGTGGCAGCCCGGAAAGCTGTTGCTGGTCTTCACCTTCCCCCTGCAGCCTATTCACAGGCACAACAGGTTTTGGGATCTCTGCTTGCCCAGAGAAGGAATCTCTCACGGTGCGCATCCTCGGCAGAGCCTGTTCCCGAAAAGGCAAACGTCCGGCTCCTTGTCCCACACGGAAGGTGGCAGCCCTGAAAGCTCTTGCTGGTCTTCACCTTCCCCGTGCAGCCTATTCACAGGCACAACCGCACTGGGAATCTCTGCTTTCCCAAATACGCAATCCCTCACGGTGCGCATCCTCGGCAGTGCCTGTTGCCAAAAAGGCAAACGTCCGGCTCCTTGTCCCACACGGAAGGTGGCAGCCCTGAAAGCTCTTGCTGGTCTTCACCTTCCCCCTGCAGCCTATTCACAGGCACAACAGGTTTTGGGATCTGTGCTTGCCCCAAGACGCAATCTCTCACGGTGCGCATCCTCGGCAGAGCCTGTTCCCGAAAAGGCAAACGTCCGGCTCCTTGTCCCACACAGAAGGTGGCAGCCCTGAAAGCTGTTGCTGGTCTTCACCTTCCCCCTGCAGCCTATTCACAGGCACAACAGGTTTTGGGATCTGTGCTTGCCCAGAAAAGGAACATCTCACGGTGCGCATCCTCGGCAGAGCCTGTTCCCGAAAAGGCAAACGTCCGGCTCCTTGTCCCACACGGAAGGTGGCAGCCCGGAAAGCTCTTGCTGGTCTTCACCTTCCCCCTGCAGCCTATTCACAGGCACAACAGGTTTTGGGATCTCTGCTTTCCCAGAGATGCAATCTCTCACGGTGCGCATCCTCGGCAGAGCCTGTTCCCGAAAAGGCAAACGTCCGGCTCCTTGTCCCACATGGAAGCTGGCAGCCCTGAAAGCTGTTGCTGGTCCTCACCTTCCCCCTGCAGCCTATTCACAGGCACAACAGGTTTTGGGATCTCTGCTTGCCCAGAGAAGGAACATCTCACGGTGCGCATACTCGGCAGACCTTGTTCCCAAATAAGCAAACGTCCGGCTCCTTGTCCCACATGGAAGGTGGCAGCCCTGAAAGCTGTTGCTGGTCTTCACCTTCCCCCTGCAGCCTATTCACAGGCACAACAGGTTTTGGGATCTGTGCTTGCCCAGAGAAGGAACATCTCACGGTGCGCATCCTCGGCAGAGCCTGTTCCCGAAAAGGCAAACGTCCGGCTCCTTGTCCCACACGGAAGGTGGCAGCCCTGAAAGCTCTTGCTGGTCTTCACCTTCCCCCTGCAGCCTATTCACAGGCACCACCGCACTGGGAATCTCTGCTTTCCCAGAGACGCAATCTCTCACGGTGCGCATCCTCGGCAGAGCCTGTTCCCGAAAAGGCAAACGTCCGGCTCCTTGTCCCACATGGAAGGTGGCAGCCCTGAAAGCTCTTGCTGGTCTTCACCTTCCCCCTGCAGCCTATTCACAGGCACAACCGCACTGGGAATCTCTGCTTTCCCAAAGACGCAATCCCTCACGGTGCGCATCCTCGGCAGAGCCTGTTCCCGAAAAGGCAAACGTCCGGCTCCTTGTCCCACACGGAAGGTGGCAGCCCTGAAAGCTCTTGCTGGTCTTCACCTTCCCCGTGCAGCCTATTCACAGGCACAACCGCACTGGGAATCTCTGCTTTCCCAAAGACGCAATCCCTCACGGTGCGCATCCTCGGCAGAGCCTGTTCCTGAAAAGGCAAACGTCCGGCTCCTTGTCCCACACGGAAGGTGGCAGCCCTGAAAGCTCTTGCTGGTCTTCACCTTCCCCCTGCAGCCTATTCACAGGCACAACAGGTTTTGGGATCTCTGCTTGCCCCAAGACGCAATCTCTCACGGTGCGCATCCTCGGCAGAGCCTGTTCCCGAAAAGGCAAACGTCCGGCTCCTTGTCCCACACGGAAGGTGGCAGCCCGGAAAGCTGCTGCTGGTCTTCACCTTCCCCCTGCAGCCTATTCACAGGCACAACAGGTTTGGGGATCTGTGCTTGCCCAGAGAAGGAACATCTCACGGTGCGCATCCTCGGCAGAGCCTGTTCCCGAAAAGGCAAACGTCCGGCTCCTTGTCCCACACGGAAGGTGGCAGCCCTGAAAGCTCTTGCTGGTCTTCACCTTCCCCCTGCAGCCTATTCACAGGCACAACAGGTTTTGGGATCTCTGCTTTCCCAGAGACGCAATCTCTCACGGTGCGCATCCTCGGCAGAGCCTGTTCCCGAAAAGGCAAACGTCCGGCTCCTTGTCCCACACGGAAGGTGGCAGCCCGGAAAGCTCTTGCTGGTCTTCACCTTCCCCCTGCAGCCTATTCACAGGCACAACAGGTTTTGGGATCTGTGCTTGCCCAGAGAAGGAACATCTCACGGTGCGCATCCTCGGCAGAGCCTGTTCCCGAAAAGGCAAACGTCCGGCTCCTTGTCCCACACGGAAGGTGGCAGCCCGGAAAGCTGTTGCTGGTCTTCACCTTCCCCCTGCAGCCTATTCACAGGCACAACCGCACTGGGAATCTCTGCTTGCCCAGAGACGCAATCTCTCACGGTGCGCATCCTCGGCAGAGCCTGTTCCCGAAAAGGCAAACGTCCGGCTCCTTGTCCCACACGGAAGGTGGCAGCCCGGAAAGCTGTTGCTGGTCTTCACCTTCCCCCTGCAGCCTATTCACAGGCACAACAGGTTTTGGGATCTCTGCTTGCCCAGAGAAGGAACATCTCACGGTGCGCATCCTCGGCAGAGCCTGTTCCCGAAAAGGCAAACGTCCGGCTCCTTGTCCCACACGGAAGGTGGCAGCCCGGAAAGCTCTTGCTGGTCTTCACCTTCCCCCTGCAGCCTATTCACAGGCACAACAGGTTTTGGGATCTGTGCTTGCACAGAGAAGGAACATCTCACGGTGCGCATCTTCGGCAGAGCCTGTTCCCGAAAAGGCAAACGTCCGGCTCCTTGTCCCACACGGAAGGTGGCAGCCCGGAAAGCTCTTGATGGTCTTCACCTTCCCCGTGCAGCCTATTCACAGGCACAACAGGTTTTGGGATCTGTGCTTGCCCCAAGACGCAATCTCTCACGGTGCGCATCCTCGGCAGAGCCTGTTCCAGAACAGTCAAACATCCGGCTCCTTGTCCCACACGGAAGGTGGCAGCCCTGAAAGCTGTTGCTGGTCTTCACCTTCCCCCTGCAGCCTTTTCACAGGCGCAACCGCACTGGGAATCTCTGCTTTCCCAAAGACGCAATCCCTCACGGTGCGCATCCTCGGCAGAGCCTGTTCCCGAAAAGGCAAACGTCCGGCTCCTTGTCCCACACGGAAGGTGGCAGCCCGGAAAGCTCTTGCTGGTCTTCACCTTCCCCCTGCAGCCTATTCACAGGCACAACAGGTTTTGGGATCTCTGCTTTCCCAGAGACGCAATCTCTCACGGTGCGCATCCTCGGCAGAGCCTGTTCCCGAAAAGGCAAACGTCCGGCTCCTTGTCCCACACGGAAGGTGGCAGCCCGGAAAGCTCTTGCTGGTCTTCACCTTCCCCCTGCAGCCTATTCACAGGCACATCCGCACTGGGAATCTCTGCTTTCCCAAAGACGCAATCCCTCACGGTGCGCATCCTCGGCAGAGCCTGTTCCCGAAAAGGCAAACGTCCGGCTCCTTGTCCCACACGGAAGGTGGCAGCCCGGAAAGCTGTTGCTGGTCTTCACCTTCCCCCTGCAGCCTATTCACAGGCACAACAGGTTTTGGGATCTCTGCTTTCCCAGAGACGCAATCTCTCACGGTGCGCATCCTCGGCAGAGCCTGTTCCCGAAAAGGCAAACGTCCGGCTCCTTGTCCCACATGGAAGCTGGCAGCCCTGAAAGCTGTTGCTGGTCCTCACCTTCCCCCTGCAGCCTATTCACAGGCACAACAGGTTTTGGGATCTCTGCTTGCCCAGAGAAGGAACATCTCACGGTGCGCATACTCGGCAGACCTTGTTCCCAAATAAGCAAACGTCCGGCTCCTTGTCCCACATGGAAGGTGGCAGCCCTGAAAGCTGTTGCTGGTCTTCACCTTCCCCCTGCAGCCTATTCACAGGCACAACAGGTTTGGGGATCTCTGCTTGCCCAGAGACGCAATCTCTCACGGTGCGCATCCTCGGCAGAGCCTGTTCCCGAAAAGGCAAACGTCCGGCTCCTTGTCCCACACGGAAGGTGGCAGCCCGGAAAGCTGTTGCTGGTCTTCACCTTCCCCCTGCAGCCTATTCACAGGCACAACCGCACTGGGAATCTCTGCTTTCCCAAAGACGCAATCCCTCACAGTGCGCATCCTCGGCAGAGCCTGTTCCCGAAAAGGCAAACGTCCGGCTCCTTGTCCCACACGGAAGGTGGCAGCCCTGAAAGCTCTTGCTGGTCTTCACCTTCCCCCTGAAGCCTATTCACAGGCGCAACAGGTTTTGGGATCTGTGCTTGCCCAGAGAAGGAATCTCTCACGGTGCGCATCCTCGGCAGAGCCTGTTCCCGAAAAGGCAAACGTCCGGCTCCTTGTCCCACACGGAAGGTGGCAGCCCGGAAAGCTCTTGCTGGTCTTCACCTTCCCCCTGCAGCCTATTCACAGGCACAACCGCACTGGGAATCTCTGCTTTCCCAAAGACACAATCCCTCACGGTGCGCATCCTCGGCAGACCCTGTTCCCGAAAAGGCAAACGTCCGGCTCCTTGTCCCACACGGAAGGTGGCAGCCCTGAAAGCTCTTGCTGGTCTTCACCTTCCCCCTGCAGCCTATTCACAGGCACAACAGGTTTTGGGATCTCTGCTTGCCCCAAGACGCAATCTCTCACGGTGCGCATCCTCGGCAGAGCCTGTTCCCGAAAAGGCAAACGTCCGGCTCCTTGTCCCACACGGAAGGTGGCAGCCCTGAAAGCTCTTGCTGGTCTTCACCTTCCCCCTGCAGCCTATTCACAGGCACAACAGGTTTTGGGATCTCTGCTTGCCCAGAGACGCAATCTCTCACGGTGTGCATCCTCGGCAGAGCCTGTTCCCGAAAAAGCAAACGTACGGCTCCTTGTCCCACACGGAAGGTGGCAGCCCGGAAAGCTCTTGCTGGTCTTCACCTTCCCCCTGCAGCCTAGTCACAGGCACAACAGGTTTGGGGATCTCTGCTTGCACAGAGAAGGAACATCTCACGGTGCGCATCCTCGGCAGAGCCTGTTCCCGAAAAGGCAAACGTCCGGCTCCTTGTCCCACACAGAAGGTGGCAGCCCTGAAAGCTCTTGCTGGTCTTCACCTTCCCCCTGCAGCCTATTCACAGGCACAACCGCACTGGGAATCTCTGCTTGCCCAGAGACGCAATCTCTCACGGTGCGCATCCTCGGCACAGCCTGTTCCCGAAAAGGCAAACGTCCGGCTCCTTGTCCCACACGGAAGGTGTCAGCCCTGAAAGCTGTTGCTGGTCTTCACCTTCCCCGTGCAGCCTATTCACAGGCACAACAGGTTTTGGGATCTCTGCTTGCCCAGAGAAGGAACATCTCACGGTGCGCATCCTCGGCAGAGCCTGTTCCCGAAAAGGCAAACGTCCGGCTCCTTGTCCCACACGGAAGGTGGCAGCCCTGAAAGCTGTTGCTGGTCTTCACCTTCCCCCTGCAGCCTATTCACAGGCACAACAGGTTTTGGGATCTGTGCTTGCCCCAGGACGCAATCTCTCACGGTGCGCATCCTCGGCAGAGCCTGTTCCCGAAAAGGCAAACGTCCGGCTCCTTGTCCCACACGGAAGGTGGCAGCCCTGAAAGCTCTTGCTGGTCTTCACCTTCCCCCTGCAGCCTTTTCACAGGCACAACCGCACTGGGAATCTCTGCTTTCCCAAAGACGCAATCCCTCACGGTGCGCATCCTCGGCAGTGCCTGTTGCCAAAAAGGCAAACGTCCGGCTCCTTGTCCCACACGGAAGGTGGCAGCCCTGAAAGCTCTTGCTGGTCTTCACCTTCCCCCTGCAGCCTATTCACAGGCACAACAGGTTTTGGGATCTGTGCTTGCCCCAAGACGCAATCTCTCACGGTGCGCATCCTCGGCAGAGCCTGTTCCCGAAAAGGCAAACGTCCGGCTCCTTGTCCCACACGGAAGGTGGCAGCCCGGAAAGCTGCTGCTGGTCTTCACCTTCCCCCTGCAGCCTATTCACAGGCACAACAGGTTTTGGGATCTCTGCTTCCCCAGAGAAGGAACATCTCACGGTGCGCATCCTCGGCAGAGCCTGTTCCCGAAAAGGCAAACGTCCGGCTCCTTGTCCCACACGGAAGGTGGCAGCCCGGAAAGCTCTTGCTGGTCTTCACCTTCCCCCTGCAGCCTATTCACAAGCACAACCGCACTGGGAATCTCTGCTTTCCCAAAGACGCAATCCCTCACGGTGCGCATCCTCGGCAGAGCCTGTTCCCGAAAAGGCAAACGTCCGGCTCCTTGTCCCACACGGAAGGTGGCAGCCCTGAAAGCTCTTGCTGGTCTTCACCTTCCCCCTGCAGCCTATTCACAGGCACAACAGGTTTGGGAATCTCTGCTTGCCCAGAGACGCAATCTCTCACGGTGCGCATCCTCGGCAAAGCCTGTTCCCGAAAAGGCAAACGTCCGGCTCCTTGTCCCACACGGAAGGTGGCAGCCCGGAAAGCTGTTGCTGGTCTTCACCTTCCCCCTGCAGCCTATTCACAGGCACAACAGGTTTTGGGATCTCTGCTTGCCCAGAGAAGGAATCTCTCACGGTGCGCATCCTCGGCAGAGCCTGTTCCCGAAAAGGGAAACGTCCGGCTCCTTGTCCCACACGGAAGGTGGCAGCCCTGAAAGCTCTTGCTGGTCTTCACCTTCCCCCTGCAGCCTATTCACAGGCACAACTGCACTGGGAATCTCTGCTTGCCCAGAGACGCAATCTCTCACGGTGTGCATCCTCGGCAGAGCCTGTTCCCGAAAAGGCAAACGTCCGGCTCCTTGTCCCACACGGAAGGTGGCAGCCCGGAAAGCTGTTGCTGGTCTTCACCTTCCCCCTGCAGCCTATTCACAGGCACAACAGGTTTTGGGATCTCTGCTTGCCCAGAGAAGGAACATCTCACGGTGCGCATCCTCGGCAGAGCCTGTTCCCGAAAAGGCAAACGTCCGGCTCCTTGTCCCACACGGAAGGTGGCAGCCCGGAAAGCTCTTGCTGGTCTTCACCTTCCCCCTGCAGCCTATTCACAGGCACAACAGGTTTTGGGATCTCTGCTTGCCCAGAGAAGGAACATCTCACGGTGCGCATCCTCGGCAGAGCCTGTTCCCGAAAAGGCAAAAGTCCGGCTCCTTGTCCCACATGGAAGGTGGCAGCCCGGAAAGTTCTTGATGGTCTTCACCTTCCCCGTGCAGCCTATTCACAGGCACAACAGGTTTTGGGATCTGTGCTTGCCCCAAGACGCAATCTCTCACGGTGCGCATCCTCGGCAGAGCCTGTTCCCGAAAAGGCAAACATCCGGCTCCTTGTCCCACACGGAAGGTGGCAGCCCTGAAAGCTGTTGCTGGTCTTCACCTTCCCCCTGCAGCCTTTTCACAGGCACAACCGCACTGGGAATCTCTGCTTTCCCAAAGACGCAATCCCTCGCGGTGCGCATCATCGGCAGAGCCTGTTCCCGAAAAGGCAAACGTCCGGCTCTTTGTCCCACACGGAAGGTGGCAGCCCTGAAAGCTCTTGCTGGTCTTCACCTTCCCCCTGCAGCCTATTCACAGGCACAACAGGTTTTGGGATCTGTGCTTGCCCCAAGACGCAATCTCTCACGGTGCGCATCCTCGGCAGAGCCTGTTCCCGAAAAGGCAAACGTCCGGCTCCTTGTCCCACACAGAAGGTGGCAGCCCTGAAAGCTGTTGCTGGTCTTCACCTTCCCCCTGCAGCCTATTCACAGGCACAACAGGTTTTGGGATCTCTGCTTTCCCAGAGACGCAATCTCTCACGGTGCGCATCCTCGGCAGAGCTTCTCCCCAGAAAAGCAAACGTCCGGCTCCTTGTCCCACACAGAAGGTGGCAGCCCTGAAAGCTGTTGCTGGTCTTCACCTTCCCCCTGCAGCCTATTCACAGGCACAACAGGTTTGGGGATCTGTGCTTGCCCAGAGAAGGAACATCTCACGGTGCGCATCCTCGGCAGAGCTTGTTCCCGAAAAGGCAAACGTCCGGCTCCTTGTCCCACACGGAAGGTGGCAGCCCGGAAAGCTCTTGCTGGTCTTCACCTTCCCCCTGCAGCCTATTCACAGGCACAACAGGTTTTGGGATCTCTGCTTGCCCAGAGACGCAATCTCTCACGGTGCGCATCCTCGGCAGAGCCTGTTCCCGAAAAGGGAAACGTCCGGCTCCTTGTCCCACACGGAAGGTGGCAGCCCTGAAAGCTGTTGCTGGTCTTCACCTTCCCCGTGCAGCCTATTCACAGGCACAACCGCACTGGGAATCTCTGCTTTCCCAAATACGCAATCCCTCACGGTGCGCATCCTCGGCAGTGCCTGTTGCCAAAAAGGCAAACGTCCGGCTCCTTGTCCCACACGGAAGGTGGCAGCCCTGAAAGCTCTTGCTGGTCTTCACCTTCCCCCTGCAGCCTATTCACAGGCACAACAGGTTTTGGGATCTGTGCTTGCCCCAAGACGCAATCTCTCACGGTGCGCATCCTCGGCAGAGCCTGTTCCCGAAAAGGCAAACGTCCGGCTCCTTGTCCCACACGGAAGGTGGCAGCCCTGAAAGCTGCTGCTGGTCTTCACCTTCCCCCTGCAGCCTATTCACAGGCACAACAGGTTTTGGGATCTCTGCTTGCCCAGAGACGCAATCTCTCACGGTGCGCATCCTCAGCAGAGCTTGTCCCCAGAAAAGCAAACGTCCGGCTCCTTGTCGCACACAGAAGGTGGCAGCCCTGAAAGCTGTTGCTGGTCTTCACCTTCCCCCTGCAGCCTATTCAAAGGCACAACAGGTTTTGGGATCTGTGCTTGCCCAGAAAAGGAACATCTCACGGTGCGCATCCTCGGCAGAGCCTGTTCCCGAAAAGGCAAACGTCCGGCTCCTTGTCCCACACGGAAGGTGGCAGCCCGGAAAGCTCTTGCTGGTCTTCACCTTCCCCCTGCAGCCTATTCACAGGCACAACTGCACTGGGAATCTCTGCTTGCCCAGAGACGCAATCTCTCACGGTGTGCATCCTCGGCAGAGCCTGTTCCCGAAAAGGCAAACGTCCGGCTCCTTGTCCCACACGGAAGGTGGCAGCCCGGAAAGCTGTTGCTGGTCTTCACCTTCCCCGTGCAGCCTATTCACAGGCACAACAGGTTTTGGGATCTCTGCTTGCCCAGAGAAGGAACATCTCACGGTGCGCATCCTCGGCAGAGCCTGTTCCCGAAAAGGCAAACGTCCGGCTCCTTGTCCCACACGGAAGGTGGCAGCCCGGAAAGCTCTTGCTGGTCTTCACCTTCCCCCTGCAGCCTATTCACAGGCACAACAGGTTTTGGGATCTCTGCTTGCCCAGAGAAGGAACATCTCACGGTGCGCATCCTCGGCAGAGCCTGTTCCCGAAAAGGCAAAAGTCCGGCTCCTTGTCCCACATGGAAGGTGGCAGCCCGGAAAGTTCTTGATGGTCTTCACCTTCCCCGTGCAGCCTATTCACAGGCACAACAGGTTTTGGGATCTGTGCTTGCCCCAAGACGCAATCTCTCACGGTGCGCATCCTCGGCAGAGCCTGTTCCCGAAAAGGCAAACATCCGGCTCCTTGTCCCACACGGAAGGTGGCAGCCCTGAAAGCTGTTGCTGGTCTTCACCTTCCCCCTGCAGCCTTTTCACAGGCACAACCGCACTGGGAATCTCTGCTTTCCCAAAGACGCAATCCCTCGCGGTGCGCATCATCGGCAGAGCCTGTTCCCGAAAAGGCAAACGTCCGGCTCCTTGTCCCACACGGAAGGTGGCAGCCCTGAAAGCTCTTGCTGGTCTTCACCTTCCCCCTGCAGCCTATTCACAGGCACAACAGGTTTTGGGATCTCTGCTTGCCCAGAGACGCAATCTCTCACGGTGTGCATCCTCGGCAGATCCTGTTCCCGAAAAAGCAAACGTACGGCTCCTTGTCCCACACGGAAGGTGGCAGCCCGGAAAGCTCTTGCTGGTCTTCACCTTCCCCCTGCAGCCTATTCACAGGCACAACCGCACTGGGAATCTCTGCTTTCCCAAAGACGCAATCCCTCACGGTGCGCATCCTCGGCAGAGCCTGTTCCCGAAAAGGCAAACGTCCGGCTCCTTGTCCCACACGGAAGGTGGCAGCCCTGAAAGCTCTTGCTGGTCTTCACCTTCCCCCTGCAGCCTATTCACAGGCACAACAGGTTTTGAGATCTGTGCTTGCCCAGAGAAGGAACATCTCACGGTGCGCATCCTCGGCAGAGCCTGTTCCCGAAAAGGCAAACGTCCGGCTCCTTGTCCCACACAGAAGGTGGCAGCCCTGAAAGCTCTTGCTGGTCTTCACCTTCCCCCTGCAGCCTATTCACAGGCACAACCGCACTGGGAATCTCTGCTTGCCCAGAGACGCAATCTCTCACGGTGCGCATCCTCGGCACAGCCTGTTCCCGAAAAGGCAAACGTCCGGCTCCTTGTCCCACACGGAAGGTGTCAGCCCTGAAAGCTGTTGCTGGTCTTCACCTTCCCTGTGCAGCCTATTCACAGGCACAACAGGTTTTGGGATCTCTGCTTGCCCAGAGAAGGAACATCTCACGGTGCGCATCCTCGGCAGAGCCTGTTCCCGAAAAGGCAAACGTCCGGCTTCTTGTCCCACACGGAAGGTGGCAGCCCTGAAAGCTGTTGCTGGTCTTCACCTTCCCCCTGCAGCCTATTCACAGGCACAACAGGTTTTGGGATCTGTGCTTGCCCCAGGACGCAATCTCTCACGGTGCGCATCCTCGGCAGAGCCTGTTCCCGAAAAGGCAAACGTCCGGCTCCTTGTCCCACACGGAAGGTGGCAGCCCTGAAAGCTCTTGCTGGTCTTCACCTTCCCCCTGCAGCCTTTTCACAGGCACAACCGCACTGGGAATCTCTGCTTTCCCAAAGACGCAATCCCTCACGGTGCGCATCCTCGGCAGTGCCTGTTGCCAAAAAGGCAAACGTCCGGCTCCTTGTCCCACACGGAAGGTGGCAGCCCTGAAAGCTCTTGCTGGTCTTCACCTTCCCCCTGCAGCCTATTCACAGGCACAACAGGTTTTGGGATCTCTGCTTGCCCAGAGACGCAATCTCTCACGGTGTGCATCCTCGGCAGAGCCTGTTCCCGAAAAAGCAAACGTCCGGCTCCTTGTCCCACACGGAAGGTGGCAGCCCGGAAAGCTCTTGCTGGTCTTCACCTTCCCCCTGCAGCCTATTCACAGGCACAACCGCACTGGGAATCTCTGCTTGCCCAGAGACGCAATCTCTCACGGTGCGCATCCTCGGCAGAGCCTGTTCCCGAAAAGGCAAACGTCCGGCTCCTTGTCCCACACGGAAGGTGGCAGCCCGGAAAGCTGTTGCTGGTCTTCACCTACCCCGTGCAGCCTATTCACAGGCACAACAGGTTTTGGGATCTCTGCTTGCCCAGAGAAGGAACATCTCACGGTGCGCATCCTCGGCAGAGCCTGTTCCCGAAAAGGCAAACGTCCGGCTTCTTGTCCCACACGGAAGGTGGCAGCCCTGAAAGCTGTTGCTGGTCTTCACCTTCCCCCTGCAGCCTATTCACAGGCACAACAGGTTTTGGGATCTGTGCTTGCCCCAGGACGCAATCTCTCACGGTGCGCATCCTCGGCAGAGCCTGTTCGCGAAAAGGCAAACGTCCGGCTCCTTGTCCCACACGGAAGGTGGCAGCCCTGAAAGCTCTTGCTGGTCTTCACCTTCCCCCTGCAGCCTTTTCACAGGCACAACCGCACTGGGAATCTCTGCTTTCCCAAAGACGCAATCCCTCACGGTGCGCATCCTCGGCAGTGCCTGTTGCCAAAAAGGCAAACGTCCGGCTCCTTGTCCCACACGGAAGGTGGCAGCCCTGAAAGCTCTTGCTGGTCTTCACCTTCCCCGTGCAGCCTATTCACAGGCACAACAGGTTTTGGGATCTCTGCTTTCCCAGAGACGCAATCTCTCACGGTGCGCATCCTCGGCAGAGCCTGTTCCCGAAAAGTCAAACATCCGGCTCCTTGTCCCACACGGAAGGTGGCAGCCCTGAAAGCTCTTGCTGGTCTTCACCTTCCCCCTGCAGCCTATTCACAGGCACAACAGGTTTGGGGATCTGTGCTTCCCAGAGAAGGAACATCTCACGGTGCGCATCCTCGGCAGAGCCTGTTCCCGAAAAGGCAAACGTCCGGCTCCTTGTCCCACACGGAAGGTGGCAGCCCTGAAAGCTCTTGCTGGTCTTCACCTTCCCCCTGCAGCCTATTCAAAGGCAGAACAGGTTTTGGGATCTGTGCTTGCCCAGAGAAGGAACATCTCACCGTGCGCATCCTCGGCAGAGCCTGTTCCCGAAAAGGCAAACGTCCGGCTCCTTGTCCCACACGGAAGGTGGCAGCCCTGAAAGCTCTTGCTGGTCTTCACCTTCCCCCTGCAGCCTATTCACAGGCACAACCGCACTGGGAATCTCTGCTTTCCCACAGACGCAATCTCTCACGGTGCACATCCTCGGCAGAGCCTGTTCCCGAAAAGGCAAACGTCCGGCTCCTTGTCCCACACGGAAGGTGGCAGCCCGGAAAGCTCTTGCTGGTCTTCACCTTCCCCCTGCAGCCTATTCACAGGCACAACCGCACTGGGAATCTCTGCTTTCCCACAGACGCAATCCCTCACGGTGCGCATCCTCGGCAGAGCTTGTTCCCGAAAAGGCAAACGTCCGGCTCCTTGTCCCACACGGAAGGTGGCAGCCCGGAAAGCTGTTGCTGGTCTTCACCTTCCCCCTGCAGCCTATTCACAGGCACAACAGGTTTTGGGATCTGTGCTTGCCCCAAGACGCAATCTCTCACGGTGCGCATCCTCGGCAGAGCCTGTTCCCGAAAAGGCAAACGTCCGGCTCCTTGTCCCACACAGAAGGTGGCAGCCCTGAAAGCTGTTGCTGGTCTTCACCTTCCCCCTGCAGCCTATTCACAGGCACAACAGGTTTTGGGATCTCTGCTTTCCCAGAGACGCAATCTCTCACGGTGCGCATCCTCGGCAGAGCTTCTCCCCAGAAAAGCAAACGTCCGGCTCCTTGTCCCACACAGAAGGTGGCAGCCCTGAAAGCTGTTGCTGGTCTTCACCTTCCCCCTGCAGCCTATTCACAGGCACAACAGGTTTGGGGATCTGTGCTTGCCCAGAGAAGGAACATCTCACGGTGCGCATCCTCGGCAGAGCCTGTTCCCGAAAAGGCAAACGTCCGGCTCCTTGTCCCACACGGAAGGTGGCAGCCCTGAAAGCTCTTGCTGGTCTTCACCTTCCCCCTGCAGCCTATTCACAGGCACAACAGGTTTTGGGATCTCTGCTTGCCCAGAGAAGGAATCTCTCACGGTGCGCATCCTCGGCAGAGCCTGTTCCCGAAAAGGGAAACGTCCGGCTCCTTGTCCCACACGGAAGGTGGCAGCCCTGAAAGCTCTTGCTGGTCTTCACCTTCCCCGTGCAGCCTATTCACAGGCACAACCGCACTGGGAATCTCTGCTTTCCCAAAGACGCAATCCCTCACGGTGCGCATCCTCGGCAGTGCCTGTTGCCAAAAAGGCAAACGTCCGGCTCCTTGTCCCACACGGAAGGTGGCAGCCCTGAAAGCTCTTGCTGGTCTTCACCTTCCCCCTGCAGCCTATTCACAGGCACAACAGGTTTTGGGATCTGTGCTTGCCCCAAGACGCAATCTCTCACAGTGCGCATCCTCGGCAGAGCCTGTTCCCGAAAAGGCAAACGTCCGGCTCCTTGTCCCACACGGAAGGTGGCAGCCCTGAAAGCTGCTGCTGGTCTTCACCTTCCCCCTGCAGCCTATTCACAGGCACAACAGGTTTTGGGATCTCTGCTTGCCCAGAGACGCAATCTCTCACGGTGCGCATCCTCAGCAGAGCTTGTCCCCAGAAAAGCAAACGTCCGGCTCCTTGTCGCACACAGAAGGTGGCAGCCCTGAAAGCTGTTGCTGGTCTTCACCTTCCCCCTGCAGCCTATTCAAAGGCACAACAGGTTTTGGGATCTGTGCTTGCCCAGAAAAGGAACATCTCACGGTGCGCATCCTCGGCAGAGCCTGTTCCCGAAAAGGCAAACGTCCGGCTCCTTGTCCCACACGGAAGGTGGCAGCCCGGAAAGCTCTTGCTGGTCTTCACCTTCCCCCTGCAGCCTATTCACAGGCACAACTGCACTGGGAATCTCTGCTTGCCCAGAGACGCAATCTCTCACGGTGTGCATCCTCGGCAGAGCCTGTTCCCGAAAAGGCAAACGTCCGGCTCCTTGTCCCACACGGAAGGTGGCAGCCCGGAAAGCTGTTGCTGGTCTTCACCTTCCCCGTGCAGCCTATTCACAGGCACAACAGGTTTTGGGATCTCTGCTTGCCCAGAGAAGGAACATCTCACGGTGCGCATCCTCGGCAGAGCCTGTTCCCGAAAAGGCAAACGTCCGGCTTCTTGTCCCACACGGAAGGTGGCAGCCCGGAAAGCTCTTGCTGGTCTTCACCTTCCCCCTGCAGCCTATTCACAGGCACAACAGGTTTTGGGATCTCTGCTTGCCCAGAGACGCAATCTCTCACGGTGCGCATCCTCGGCAGAGCCTGTTCCCGAAAAGGCAAACGTCCGGCTCCTTGTCCCACACGGAAGGTGGCAGCCCTGAAAGCTCTTGCTGGTCTTCACCTTCCCCCTGCAGCCTATTCACAGGCACAACAGGTTTTGGGATCTGTGCTTGCCCCAAGACGCAATCTCTCACGGTGCGCATCCTCGACAGAGCCTGTTCCCGAAAAGGCAAACGTCCGGCTCCTTGTCCCACACGGAAGGTGGCAGCCCGGAAAGCTGCTGCTGGTCTTCACCTTCCCCCTGCAGCCTATTCACAGGCACAACAGGTTTTGGGATCTGTGCTTGCCCAGAGAAGGAACATCTCACGGTGCGCATCCTCGGCAGAGCCTGTTCCCGAAAAGGCAAACGTCCGGCTCCTTGTCCCACACGGAAGGTGGCAGCCCGGAAAGCTCTTGCTGTCTTCACCTTCCCCCTGCAGCCTATTCACAGGCACAACAGGTTTTGGGATCTGTGCTTGCCCAGAGAAGGAACATCTCACGGTGCGCATCCTCGGCAGAGCCTGTTCCCGAAAAGGCAAAAGTCCGGCTCCTTGTCCCACATGGAAGGTGGCAGCCCTGAAAGCTCTTGATGGTCTTCACCTTCCCCGTGCAGCCTATTCACAGGCACAACAGGTTTTGGGATCTGTGCTTGCCCCAAGACGCAATCTCTCACGGTGCGCATCCTCGGCAGAGCCTGTTCCCGAAAAGGCAAACATCCGGCTCCTTGTCCCACACGGAAGGTGGCAGCCCTGAAAGCTGTTGCTGGTCTTCACCTTCCCCCTGCAGCCTTTTCACAGGCACAACCGCACTGGGAATCTCTGCTTTCCCAAAGACGCAATCCCTCGCGGTGCGCATCCTCGGCAGAGCCTGTTCCCGAAAAGGCAAACGTCCGGCTCCTTGTCCCACACGGAAGGTGGCAGCCCTGAAAGCTGTTGCTGGTCTTCACCTTCCCCCTGCAGCCTATTCACAGGCACAACAGGTTTTGGGATCTCTGCTTCCCCAGAGAAGGAACATCTCACGGTGCGCATCCTCGGCAGAGCCTGTTCCCGAAAAGGCAAACGTCCGGCTCCTTGTCCCACACGGAAGGTGGCAGCCCTGAAAGCTCTTGCTGGTCTTCACCTTCCCCGTGCAGCCTATTCACAGGCACAACAGGTTTTGGGATCTCTGCTTGCCCAGAGACGCAATCTCTCACGGTGCGCATCCTCGGCAGAGCCTGTTCCCGAAAAGGCAAACGTCCGGCTCCTTGTCCCACACGGAAGGTGGCAGCCCTGAAAGCTCTTGCTGGTCTTCACCTTCCCCCTGCAGCCTATTCACAGGCACAACAGGTTTTGGGATCTGTGCTTGCCCCAAGACGCAATCTCTCACGGTGCGCATCCTCGGCAGAGCCTGTTCCCGAAAAGGCAAACGTCCGGCTCCTTGTCCCACACGGAAGGTGGCAGCCCGGAAAGCTGCTGCTGGTCTTCACCTTCCCCCTGCAGCCTATTCACAGGCACAACAGGTTTTGGGATCTGTGCTTGCCCAGAGAAGGAACATCTCACGGTGCGCATCCTCGGCAGAGCCTGTTCCCGAAAAGGCAAACGTCCGGCTCCTTGTCCCACACGGAAGGTGGCAGCCCTGAAAGCTCTTGCTGGTCTTCACCTTCCCCCTGCAGCCTATTCACAGGCACAACAAGTTTTGGGATCTCTGCTTTCCCAGAGACGCAATCCCTCACGGTGCGCATCCTCGGCAGAGCCTGTTCCCGAAAAGGCAAACGTCCGGCTCCTTGTCCCACACAGAAGGTGGCAGCCCTGAAAGCTGTTGCTGGTCTTCACCTTCCCCCTGCAGCCTATTCACAGGCACAACAGGTTTTGGGATCTGTGCTTGCCCAGAGAAGGAACATCTCACGGTGCGCATCCTCGGCAGAGCCTGTTCCCGAAAAGGCAAACGTCCGGCTCCTTGTCCCACACGGAAGGTGGCAGCCCGGAAAGCTGTTGCTGGTCTTCACCTTCCCCGTGCAGCCTATTCACAGGCACAACAGGTTTTGGGATCTCTGCTTGCCCAGAGAAGGAACATCTCACGGTGCGCATCCTCGGCAGAGCCTGTTCCCGAAAAGGCAAACATCCGGCTCCTTGTCCCACACGGAAGGTGGCAGCCCGGAAAGCTCTTGCTGGTCTTCACCTTCCCCCTGCAGCCTATTCACAGGCACAACCGCACTGGGAATCTCTGCTTGCACAGAGAAGGAACATCTCACGGTGCGCATCCTCGGCAGAGCCTGTTCCCGAAAAGGCAAACGTCCGGCTCCTTGTCCCACTCGGAAGGTGGCAGCCCGGAAAGCTCTTGCTGGTCTTCACCTTCCCCGTGCAGCCTATTCACAGGCACAACAGGTTTTGGGATCTGTGCTTGCCCCAAGACGCAATCTCTCACGGTGCGCATCCTCGGCAGAGCCTGTTCCAGAACAGGCAAACATCCGGCTCCTTGTCCCACACGGAAGGTGGCAGCCCTGAAAGCTGTTGCTGGTCTTCACCTTCCCCCTGCAGCCTTTTCACAGGCACAACCGCACTGGGAATCTCTGCTTTCCCAAAGACGCAATCCCTCACGGTGCGCATCCTCGGCAGAGCCTGTTCCCGAAAAGGCAAACGTCCGGCTCCTTGTCCCACACGGAAGGTGGCAGCCCTGAAAGCTGTTGCTGGTCTTCACCTTCCCCCTGCAGCCTATTCACAGGCACAACAGGTTTTGGGATCTGTGCTTGCCCAGAGAAGGAACATCTCACGGTGCGCATCCTCGGCAGAGCCTGTTCCCGAAAAGGCAAACGTCCGGCTCCTTGTCCCACACGGAAGGTGGCAGCCCGGAAAGCTCTTGCTGGTCTTCACCTTCCCCCTGCAGCCTATTCACAGGCACAACAGGTTTTGGGATCTGTGCTTGCCCAGAGAAGGAACATCTCACCGTGCGCATCCTCGGCAGAGCCTGTTCCCGAAAAGGCAAACGTCCGGCTCCTTGTCCCACACGGAAGGTGGCAGCCCTGAAAGCTCTTGCTGGTCTTCACCTTCCCCGTGCAGCCTATTCACAGGCACAACAGGTTTTGGGATCTGTGCTTGCCCCAAGACGCAATCTCTCACGGTGCGCTTCCTCGGCAGAGCCTGTTCCCGAAAAGGCAAACGTCCGGCTCCTTGTCCCACACGGAAGGTGGCAGCCCTGAAAGCTCTTGCTGGTCTTCACCTTCCCCCTGCAGCCTATTCACAGGCACAACAGGTTTTGGGATCTGTGCTTGCCCAGAGAAGGAACATCTCACCGTGCGCATCCTCGGCAGAGCCTGTTCCCGAAAAGGCAAACGTCCGGCTCCTTGTCCCACACGGAAGGTGGCAGCCCTGAAAGCTCTTGCTGGTCTTCACCTTCCCCGTGCAGCCTATTCACAGGCACAACAGGTTTTGGGATCTGTGCTTGCCCCAAGACGCAATCTCTCACGGTGCGCATCCTCGGCAGAGCCTGTTCCCGAAAAGGCAAACGTCCGGCTCCTTGTCCCACACGGAAGGTGGCAGCCCTGAAAGCTCTTGCTGGTCTTCACCTTCCCCGTGCAGCCTATTCACAGGCACAACAGGTTTTGGGATCTCTGCTTTCCCAGAGACGCAATCTCTCACGGTGCGCATCCTCGGCAGAGCCTGTTCCCGAAAAGGCAAACGTCCGGCTCCTTGTCCCACACGGAAGGTGGCAGCCCTGAAAGCTGTTGCTGGTCTTCACCTTCCCCCTGCAGCCTATTCACAGGCACAACCGCACTGGGAATCTCTGCTTTCCCAAAGACGCAATCCCTCACGGTGCGCATCCTCGGCAGAGCCTGTTCCCGAAAAGGCAAACGTCCGGCTCCTTGTCCCACACGGAAGGTGGCAGCCCTGAAAGCTCTTGCTGGTCTTCACCTTCCCCGTGCAGCCTATTCACAGGCACAACAGGTTTTGGGATCTGTGCTTGCCCAGAGAAGGAACATCTCACGGTGCGCATCCTCGGCAGAGCCTGTTCCCGAAAAGGCAAACGTCTGGCTCCTTGTCCCACACGGAAGGTGGCAGCCCGGAAAGCTCTTGCTGGTCTTCACCTTCCCCCTGCAGCCTATTCACAGGCACAACAGGTTTTGGGATCTCTGCTTGCCCAGAGAAGGAACATCTCACGGTGCGCATCCTCGGCAGAGCCTGTTCCCGAAAAGGCAAACGTCCAGCTCCTTGTCCCACACGGAAGGTGGCAGCCCTGAAAGCTCTTGCTGGTCTTCACCTTCCCCCTGCAGCCTATTCACAGGCACAACCGCACTGGGAATCTCTGCTTTCCCAAAGACGCAATCCCTCACGGTGCGCATCCTCGGCAGAGCCTGTTCCCGAAAAGGCAAACGTCCGGCTCCTTGTCCCACACGGAAGGTGGCAGCCCGGAAAGCTCTTGCTGGTCTTCACCTTCCCCCTGCAGCCTATTCACAGGCACAACAGGTTTTGGGATCTGTGCTTGCCCAGAGAAGGAACATCTCACGGTGCGCATCCTCGGCAGAGCTTGTTCCCGAAAAGGCAAACGTCCGGCTCCTTGTCCCACACGGAAGGTGGCAGCCCGGAAAGCTCTTGCTGGTCTTCACCTTCCCCCTGCAGCCTATTCACAGGCACAACAGGTTTTGGGATCTGTGCTTGCCCAGAAAAGGAACATCTCACGGTGCGCATCCTCGGCAGAGTTTGTTCCCAAAAAGGCAAACGTCCGGCTCCTTGTCCCACACAGAAGGTGGCAGCCCTGAAAGCTCTTGCTGGTCTTCACCTTCCCCCTGCAGCCTATTCACAGGCACAACAGGTTTTGGGATCTGTGCTTGCCCCAAGACGCAATCTCTCACGGTGCGCATCCTCGGCAGAGCCTGTTCCCGAAAAGGCAAACGTCCGGCTCCTTGTCCCACACAGAAGGTGGCAGCCCTGAAAGCTGTTGCTGGTCTTCACCTTCCCCCTGCAGCCTATTCACAGGCACAACAGGTTTTGGGATCTCTGCTTGCC
The DNA here is from genome assembly GCF_947461875.1 of Haliaeetus albicilla. Taxonomy (NCBI): domain Eukaryota; kingdom Metazoa; phylum Chordata; class Aves; order Accipitriformes; family Accipitridae; genus Haliaeetus; species Haliaeetus albicilla. Next base: position 5,593,814 of record NC_091512.1, read on the forward strand.
CAGAGACGCAATCTCTCACGGTGCGCATCCTCGGCAGAGCTTCTCCCCAGAAAAGCAAACGTCCGGCTCCTTGTCCCACACAGAAGGTGGCAGCCCTGAAAGCTCTTGCTGGTCTTCACCTTCCCCCTGCAGCCTATTCACAGGCACAACAGGTTTTGGGATCTCTGCTTTCCCAGAGACGCAATCTCTCACGGTGCGCATCCTCGGCAGAGCCTGTTCCCGAAAAGGCAAACGTCCGGCTCCTTGTCCCACACGGAAGGTGGCAGCCCTGAAAGCTCTTGCTGGTCTTCACCTTCCCCCTGCAGCCTATTCACAGGCACAACAGGTTTTGGGATCTCTGCTTGCCCAGAGAAGGAATCTCTCACGGTGCGCATCCTCGGCAGAGCCTGTTCCCGAAAAGGGAAACGTCCGGCTCCTTGTCCCACACGGAAGGTGGCAGCCCTGAAAGCTCTTGCTGGTCTTCACCTTCCCCGTGCAGCCTATTCACAGGCACAACCGCACTGGGAATCTCTGCTTTCCCAAATACGCAATCCCTCACGGTGCGCATCCTCGGCAGTGCCTGTTGCCAAAAAGGCAAACGTCCGGCTCCTTGTCCCACACGGAAGGTGGCAGCCCTGAAAGCTCTTGCTGGTCTTCACCTTCCCCCTGCAGCCTATTCACAGGCACAACAGGTTTTGGGATCTGTGCTTGCCCCAAGACGCAATCTCTCACGGTGCGCACCCTCGGCAGAGCCTGTTCCCGAAAAGGCAAACGTCCGGCTCCTTGTCCCACACAGAAGGTGGCAGCCCTGAAAGCTGTTGCTGGTCTTCACCTTCCCCCTGCAGCCTATTCACAGGCACAACAGGTTTTGGGATCTCTGCTTGCCCAGAGAAGGAACATCTCACAGTGCGCATCCTCGGCAGAGCCTGTTCCCGAAAAGGCAAACGTCCGGCTCCTTGTCCCACACGGAAGGTGGCAGCCCGGAAAGCTCTTGCTGGTCTTCACCTTCCCCCTGCAGCCTATTCACAGGCACAACAGGTTTTGGGATCTCTGCTTTCCCAGAGATGCAATCTCTCACGGTGCGCATCCTCGGCAGAGCCTGTTCCCGAAAAGGCAAACGTCCGGCTCCTTGTCCCACATGGAAGGTGGCAGCCCTGAAAGCTGTTGCTGGTCCTCACCTTCCCCCTGCAGCCTATTCACAGGCACAACAGGTTTTGGGATCTCTGCTTGCCCAGAGAAGGAACATCTCACGGTGCGCATACTCGGCAGACCTTGTTCCCAAATAAGCAAACGTCCGGCTCCTTGTCCCACATGGAAGGTGGCAGCCCTGAAAGCTGTTGCTGGTCTTCACCTTCCCCCTGCAGCCTATTCACAGGCACAACAGGTTTGGGGATCTGTGCTTGCCCAGAGAAGGAACATCTCACGGTGCGCATCCTCGGCAGAGCCTGTTCCCGAAAAGGCAAACGTCCGGCTCCTTGTCCCACACGGAAGGTGGCAGCCCGGAAAGCTCTTGCTGGTCTTCACCTTCCCCCTGCAGCCTATTCACAGGCACCACCGCACTGGGAATCTCTGCTTTCCCAGAGACGCAATCTCTCACGGTGCGCATCCTCGGCAGAGCCTGTTCCCGAAAAGGCAAACGTCCGGCTCCTTGTCCCACACGGAAGGTGGCAGCCCTGAAAGCTCTTGCTGGTCTTCACCTTCCCCGTGCAGCCTATTCACAGGCACAACAGGTTTTGGGATCTGTGCTTGCCCAGAGACGCAATCTCTCACGGTGCGCATCCTCGGCAGAGCCTGTTCCAGAACAGGCAAACGTCCGGCTCCTTGTCCCACACGGAAGGTGGCAGCCCTGAAAGCTCTTGCTGGTCTTCACCTTCCCCGTGCAGCCTTTTCACAGGCACAACCGCACTGGGAATCTCTGCTTTCCCAAAGACGCAATCCCTCACGGTGCGCATCCTCGGCAGAGCCTGTTCCCGAAAAGGCAAACGTCCGGCTCCTTGTCCCACACGGAAGGTGGCAGCCCTGAAAGCTCTTGCTGGTCTTCACCTTCCCCCTGCAGCCTATTCACAGGCACAACAGGTTTTGGGATCTGTGCTTGCCCAGAGAAGGAACATCTCACCGTGCGCATCCTCGGCAGAGCCTGTTCCCGAAAAGGCAAACGTCCGGCTCCTTGTCCCACACGGAAGGTGGCAGCCCTGAAAGCTCTTGCTGGTCTTCACCTTCCCCCTGCAGCCTATTCACAGGCACAACAGGTTTTGGGATCTGTGCTTGCCCCAAGACGCAATCTCTCACGGTGCGCTTCCTCGGCAGAGCCTGTTCCCGAAAAGGCAAACGTCCGGCTCCTTGTCCCACACGGAAGGTGGCAGCCCTGAAAGCTCTTGCTGGTCTTCACCTTCCCCCTGCAGCCTATTCACAGGCACAACAGGTTTTGGGATCTGTGCTTGCCCAGAGAAGGAACATCTCACCGTGCGCATCCTCGGCAGAGCCTGTTCCCGAAAAGGCAAACGTCCGGCTCCTTGTCCCACACGGAAGGTGGCAGCCCTGAAAGCTCTTGCTGGTCTTCACCTTCCCCGTGCAGCCTATTCACAGGCACAACAGGTTTTGGGATCTGTGCTTGACCCAAGACGCAATCTCTCACGGTGCGCATCCTCGGCAGAGCCTGTTCCCGAAAAGGCAAACGTCCGGCTCCTTGTCCCACACGGAAGGTGGCAGCCCTGAAAGCTGTTGCTGGTCTTCACCTTCCCCCTGCAGCCTATTCACAGGCACAACCGCACTGGGAATCTCTGCTTTCCCAAAGACGCAATCCCTCACGGTGCGCATCCTCGGCAGAGCCTGTTCCCGAAAAGGCAAACGTCCGGCTCCTTGTCCCACACGGAAGGTGGCAGCCCTGAAAGCTCTTGCTGGTCTTCACCTTCCCCGTGCAGCCTATTCACAGGCACAACAGGTTTTGGGATCTGTGCTTGCCCAGAGAAGGAACATCTCACGGTGCGCATCCTCGGCAGAGCCTGTTCCCGAAAAGGCAAACGTCTGGCTCCTTGTCCCACACGGAAGGTGGCAGCCCGGAAAGCTCTTGCTGGTCTTCACCTTCCCCCTGCAGCCTATTCACAGGCACAACAGGTTTTGGGATCTCTGCTTGCCCAGAGAAGGAACATCTCACGGTGCGCATCCTCGGCAGAGCCTGTTCCCGAAAAGGCAAACGTCCAGCTCCTTGTCCCACACGGAAGGTGGCAGCCCTGAAAGCTCTTGCTGGTCTTCACCTTCCCCCTGCAGCCTATTCACAGGCACAACCGCACTGGGAATCTCTGCTTTCCCAAAGACGCAATCCCTCACGGTGCGCATCCTCGGCAGAGCCTGTTCCCGAAAAGGCAAACGTCCGGCTCCTTGTCCCACACGGAAGGTGGCAGCCCGGAAAGCTCTTGCTGGTCTTCACCTTCCCCCTGCAGCCTATTCACAGGCACAACAGGTTTTGGGATCTGTGCTTGCCCAGAGAAGGAACATCTCACGGTGCGCATCCTCGGCAGAGCTTGTTCCCGAAAAGGCAAACGTCCGGCTCCTTGTCCCACACGGAAGGTGGCAGCCCGGAAAGCTCTTGCTGGTCTTCACCTTCCCCCTGCAGCCTATTCACAGGCACAACAGGTTTTGGGATCTGTGCTTGCCCAGAAAAGGAACATCTCACGGTGCGCATCCTCGGCAGAGTTTGTTCCCAAAAAGGCAAACGTCCGGCTCCTTGTCCCACACAGAAGGTGGCAGCCCTGAAAGCTCTTGCTGGTCTTCACCTTCCCCCTGCAGCCTATTCACAGGCACAACAGGTTTTGGGATCTGTGCTTGCCCCAAGACACAATCTCTCACGGTGCGCATCCTCGGCAGAGCCTGTTCCCGAAAAGGCAAACGTCCGGCTCCTTGTCCCACACAGAAGGTGGCAGCCCTGAAAGCTCTTGCTGGTCTTCACCTTCCCCCTGCAGCCTATTCACAGGCACAACAGGTTTTGGGATCTCTGCTTGCCCAGAGAAGGAATCTCTCACGGTGCGCATCCTCGGCAGAGCCTGTTCCCGAAAAGGGAAACGTCCGGCTCCTTGTCCCACACGGAAGGTGGCAGCCCTGAAAGCTCTTGCTGGTCTTCACCTTCCCCGTGCAGCCTATTCACAGGCACAACCGCACTGGGAATCTCTGCTTTCCCAAATACGCAATCCCTCACGGTGCGCATCCTCGGCAGTGCCTGTTGCCAAAAAGGCAAACGTCCGGCTCCTTGTCCCACACGGAAGGTGGCAGCCCTGAAAGCTCTTGCTGGTCTTCACCTTCCCCCTGCAGCCTATTCACAGGCACAACAGGTTTTGGGATCTGTGCTTGCCCCAAGACGCAATCTCTCACGGTGCGCACCCTCGGCAGAGCCTGTTCCCGAAAAGGCAAACGTCCGGCTCCTTGTCCCACACAGAAGGTGGCAGCCCTGAAAGCTCTTGCTGGTCTTCACCTTCCCCCTGCAGCCTATTCACAGGCACAACAGGTTTTGGGATCTGTGCTTGCCCAGAAAAGGAACATCTCACGGTGCGCATCCTCGGCAGAGCCTGTTCCCGAAAAGGCAAACGTCCGGCTCCTTGTCCCACACGGAAGGTGGCAGCCCGGAAAGCTCTTGCTGGTCTTCACCTTCCCCCTGCAGCCTATTCACAGGCACAACAGGTTTTGGGATCTCTGCTTTCCCAGAGATGCAATCTCTCACGGTGCGCATCCTCGGCAGAGCCTGTTCCCGAAAAGGCAAACGTCCGGCTCCTTATCCCACATGGAAGCTGGCAGCCCTGAAAGCTGTTGCTGGTCCTCACCTTCCCCCTGCAGCCTATTCACAGGCACAACAGGTTTTGGGATCTCTGCTTGCCCAGAGAAGGAACATCTCACGGTGCGCATACTCGGCAGACCTTGTTCCCAAATAAGCAAACGTCCGGCTCCTTGTCCCACATGGAACGTGGCAGCCCTGAAAGCTGTTGCTGGTCTTCACCTTCCCCCTGCAGCCTATTCACAGGCACAACAGGTTTGGGGATCTGTGCTTGCCCAGAGAAGGAACATCTCACGGTGCGCATCCTCGGCAGAGCCTGTTCCCGAAAAGGCAAACGTCCGGCTCCTTGTCCCACACGGAAGGTGGCAGCCCTGAAAGCTCTTGCTGGTCTTCACCTTCCCCCTGCAGCCTATTCACAGGCACCACCGCACTGGGAATCTCTGCTTTCCCAGAGACGCAATCTCTCACGGTGCGCATCCTCGGCAGAGCCTGTTCCCGAAAAGGCAAACGTCCGGCTCCTTGTCCCACATGGAAGGTGGCAGCCCTGAAAGCTCTTGCTGGTCTTCACCTTCCCCCTGCAGCCTATTCACAGGCACAACCGCACTGGGAATCTCTGCTTTCCCAAAGACGCAATCCCTCACGGTGCGCATCCTCGGCAGAGCCTGTTCCCGAAAAGGCAAACGTCCGGCTCCTTGTCCCACACGGAAGGTGGCAGCCCTGAAAGCTCTTGCTGGTCTTCACCTTCCCCGTGCAGCCTATTCACAGGCACAACAGGTTTTGGGATCTGTGCTTGCCCAGAGACGCAATCTCTCACGGTGCGCATCCTCGGCAGAGCCTGTTCCAGAACAGGCAAACGTCCGGCTCCTTGTCCCACACGGAAGGTGGCAGCCCTGAAAGCTCTTGCTGGTCTTCACCTTCCCCGTGCAGCCTTTTCACAGGCACAACCGCACTGGGAATCTCTGCTTTCCCAAAGACGCAATCCCTCACGGTGCGCATCCTCGGCAGAGCCTGTTCCCGAAAAGGCAAACGTCCGGCTCCTTGTCCCACACGGAAGGTGGCAGCCCTGAAAGCTGTTGCTGGTCTTCACCTTCCCCCTGCAGCCTATTCACAGGCACAACAGGTTTTGGGATCTCTGCTTCCCCAGAGAAGGAACATCTCACGGTGCGCATCCTCGGCAGAGCCTGTTCCCGAAAAGGCAAACGTCCGGCTCCTTGTCCCACACGGAAGGTGGCAGCCCTGAAAGCTCTTGCTGGTCTTCACCTTCCCCCTGCAGCCTATTCACAGGCACAACAGGTTTTGGGATCTGTGCTTGCCCAGAGAAGGAACATCTCACCGTGCGCATCCTCGGCAGAGCCTGTTCCCGAAAAGGCAAACGTCCGGCTCCTTGTCCCACATGGAAGGTGGCAGCCCTGAAAGCTGTTGCTGGTCCTCACCTTCCCCCTGCAGCCTATTCACAGGCACAACAGGTTTTGGGATCTCTGCTTGCCCAGAGAAGGAACATCTCACGGTGCGCATACTCGGCAGACCTTGTTCCCAAATAAGCAAACGTCCGGCTCCTTGTCCCACATGGAAGGTGGCAGCCCTGAAAGCTGTTGCTGGTCTTCACCTTCCCCCTGCAGCCTATTCACAGGCACAACAGGTTTGGGGATCTGTGCTTGCCCAGAGAAGGAACATCTCACGGTGCGCATCCTCGGCAGAGCCTGTTCCCGAAAAGGCAAACGTCCGGCTCCTTGTCCCACACGGAAGGTGGCAGCCCTGAAAGCTCTTGCTGGTCTTCACCTTCCCCCTGCAGCCTATTCACAGGCACCACCGCACTGGGAATCTCTGCTTTCCCAAAGACGCAATCTCTCACGGTGCGCATCCTCGGCAGAGCCTGTTCCCGAAAAGGCAAACGTCCGGCTCCTTGTCCCACACGGAAGGTGGCAGCCCTGAAAGCTCTTGCTGGTCTTCACCTTCCCCGTGCAGCCTATTCACAGGCACAACAGGTTTTGGGATCTGTGCTTGCCCAGAGACGCAATCTCTCACGGTGCGCATCCTCGGCAGAGCCTGTTCCAGAACAGGCAAACGTCCGGCTCCTTGTCCCACACGGAAGGTGGCAGCCCTGAAAGCTCTTGCTGGTCTTCACCTTCCCCGTGCAGCCTTTTCACAGGCACAACCGCACTGGGAATCTCTGCTTTCCCAAAGACGCAATCCCTCACGGTGCGCATCCTCGGCAGAGCCTGTTCCCGAAAAGGCAAACGTCCGGCTCCTTGTCCCACACGGAAGGTGGCAGCCCTGAAAGCTCTTGCTGGTCTTCACCTTCCCCCTGCAGCCTATTCACAGGCACAACAGGTTTTGGGATCTGTGCTTGCCCAGAGAAGGAACATCTCACCGTGCGCATCCTCGGCAGAGCCTGTTCCCGAAAAGGCAAACGTCCGGCTCCTTGTCCCACACGGAAGGTGGCAGCCCTGAAAGCTCTTGCTGGTCTTCACCTTCCCCCTGCAGCCTATTCACAGGCACAACAGGTTTTGGGATCTGTGCTTGCCCCAAGACGCAATCTCTCACGGTGCGCTTCCTCGGCAGAGCCTGTTCCCGAAAAGGCAAACGTCCGGCTCCTTGTCCCACACGGAAGGTGGCAGCCCTGAAAGCTCTTGCTGGTCTTCACCTTCCCCCTGCAGCCTATTCACAGGCACAACAGGTTTTGGGATCTGTGCTTGCCCAGAGAAGGAACATCTCACCGTGCGCATCCTCGGCAGAGCCTGTTCCCGAAAAGGCAAACGTCCGGCTCCTTGTCCCACACGGAAGGTGGCAGCCCTGAAAGCTCTTGCTGGTCTTCACCTTCCCCGTGCAGCCTATTCACAGGCACAACAGGTTTTGGGATCTGTGCTTGACCCAAGACGCAATCTCTCACGGTGCGCATCCTCGGCAGAGCCTGTTCCCGAAAAGGCAAACGTCCGGCTCCTTGTCCCACACGGAAGGTGGCAGCCCTGAAAGCTCTTGCTGGTCTTCACCTTCCCCGTGCAGCCTATTCACAGGCACAACAGGTTTTGGGATCTCTGCTTTCCCAGAGACGCAATCTCTCACGGTGCGCATCCTCGGCAGAGCCTGTTCCCGAAAAGGCAAACGTCCGGCTCCTTGTCCCACACGGAAGGTGGCAGCCCTGAAAGCTGTTGCTGGTCTTCACCTTCCCCCTGCAGCCTATTCACAGGCACAACCGCACTGGGAATCTCTGCTTTCCCAAAGACGCAATCCCTCACGGTGCGCATCCTCGGCAGAGCCTGTTCCCGAAAAGGCAAACGTCCGGCTCCTTGTCCCACACGGAAGGTGGCAGCCCTGAAAGCTCTTGCTGGTCTTCACCTTCCCCGTGCAGCCTATTCACAGGCACAACAGGTTTTGGGATCTGTGCTTGCCCAGAGAAGGAACATCTCACGGTGCGCATCCTCGGCAGAGCCTGTTCCCGAAAAGGCAAACGTCCGGCTCCTTGTCCCACACGGAAGGTGGCAGCCCGGAAAGCTCTTGCTGGTCTTCACCTTCCCCCTGCAGCCTATTCACAGGCACAACAGGTTTTGGGATCTCTGCTTGCCCAGAGAAGGAACATCTCACGGTGCGCATCCTCGGCAGAGCCTGTTCCCGAAAAGGCAAACGTCCAGCTCCTTGTCCCACACGGAAGGTGGCAGCCCTGAAAGCTCTTGCTGGTCTTCACCTTCCCCCTGCAGCCTATTCACAGGCACAACCGCACTGGGAATCTCTGCTTTCCCAAAGACGCAATCCCTCACGGTGCGCATCCTCGGCAGAGCCTGTTCCCGAAAAGGCAAACGTCCGGCTCCTTGTCCCACACGGAAGGTGGCAGCCCGGAAAGCTCTTGCTGGTCTTCACCTTCCCCCTGCAGCCTATTCACAGGCACAACAGGTTTTGGGATCTGTGCTTGCCCAGAGAAGGAACATCTCACGGTGCGCATCCTCGGCAGAGCTTGTTCCCGAAAAGGCAAACGTCCGGCTCCTTGTCCCACACGGAAGGTGGCAGCCCGGAAAGCTCTTGCTGGTCTTCACCTTCCCCCTGCAGCCTATTCACAGGCACAACAGGTTTTGGGATCTGTGCTTGCCCAGAAAAGGAACATCTCACGGTGCGCATCCTCGGCAGAGTTTGTTCCCAAAAAGGCAAACGTCCGGCTCCTTGTCCCACACAGAAGGTGGCAGCCCTGAAAGCTCTTGCTGGTCTTCACCTTCCCCCTGCAGCCTATTCACAGGCACAACAGGTTTTGGGATCTGTGCTTGCCCCAAGACACAATCTCTCACGGTGCGCATCCTCGGCAGAGCCTGTTCCCGAAAAGGCAAACGTCCGGCTCCTTGTCCCACACAGAAGGTGGCAGCCCTGAAAGCTGTTGCTGGTCTTCACCTTCCCCCTGCAGCCTATTCACAGGCACAACAGGTTTTGGGATCTCTGCTTGCCCAGAGACGCAATCTCTCACGGTGCGCATCCTCGGCAGAGCTTCTCCCCAGAAAAGCAAACGTCCGGCTCCTTGTCCCACACAGAAGGTGGCAGCCCTGAAAGCTCTTGCTGGTCTTCACCTTCCCCCTGCAGCCTATTCACAGGCACAACAGGTTTTGGGATCTCTGCTTTCCCAGAGACGCAATCTCTCACGGTGCGCATCCTCGGCAGAGCCTGTTCCCGAAAAGGCAAACGTCCGGCTCCTTGTCCCACACGGAAGGTGGCAGCCCTGAAAGCTCTTGCTGGTCTTCACCTTCCCCCTGCAGCCTATTCACAGGCACAACAGGTTTTGGGATCTCTGCTTGCCCAGAGAAGGAATCTCTCACGGTGCGCATCCTCGGCAGAGCCTGTTCCCGAAAAGGCAAACGTCCGGCTCCTTGTCCCACACGGAAGGTGGCAGCCCTGAAAGCTCTTGCTGGTCTTCACCTTCCCCGTGCAGCCTATTCACAGGCACAACCGCACTGGGAATCTCTGCTTTCCCAAATACGCAATCCCTCACGGTGCGCATCCTCGGCAGTGCCTGTTGCCAAAAAGGCAAACGTCCGGCTCCTTGTCCCACACGGAAGGTGGCAGCCCTGAAAGCTCTTGCTGGTCTTCACCTTCCCCCTGCAGCCTATTCACAGGCACAACAGGTTTTGGGATCTGTGCTTGCCCCAAGACGCAATCTCTCACGGTGCGCATCCTCGGCAGAGCCTGTTCCCGAAAAGGCAAACGTCCGGCTCCTTGTCCCACACAGAAGGTGGCAGCCCTGAAAGCTGTTGCTGGTCTTCACCTTCCCCCTGCAGCCTATTCACAGGCACAACAGGTTTTGGGATCTGTGCTTGCCCAGAAAAGGAACATCTCACGGTGCGCATCCTCGGCAGAGCCTGTTCCCGAAAAGGCAAACGTCCGGCTCCTTGTCCCACACGGAAGGTGGCAGCCCGGAAAGCTCTTGCTGGTCTTCACCTTCCCCCTGCAGCCTATTCACAGGCACAACAGGTTTTGGGATCTCTGCTTTCCCAGAGATGCAATCTCTCACGGTGCGCATCCTCGGCAGAGCCTGTTCCCGAAAAGGCAAACGTCCGGCTCCTTATCCCACATGGAAGCTGGCAGCCCTGAAAGCTGTTGCTGGTCCTCACCTTCCCCCTGCAGCCTATTCACAGGCACAACAGGTTTTGGGATCTCTGCTTGCCCAGAGAAGGAACATCTCACGGTGCGCATACTCGGCAGACCTTGTTCCCAAATAAGCAAACGTCCGGCTCCTTGTCCCACATGGAACGTGGCAGCCCTGAAAGCTGTTGCTGGTCTTCACCTTCCCCCTGCAGCCTATTCACAGGCACAACAGGTTTGGGGATCTGTGCTTGCCCAGAGAAGGAACATCTCACGGTGCGCATCCTCGGCAGAGCCTGTTCCCGAAAAGGCAAACGTCCGGCTCCTTGTCCCACACGGAAGGTGGCAGCCCTGAAAGCTCTTGCTGGTCTTCACCTTCCCCCTGCAGCCTATTCACAGGCACCACCGCACTGGGAATCTCTGCTTTCCCAGAGACGCAATCTCTCACGGTGCGCATCCTCGGCAGAGCCTGTTCCCGAAAAGGCAAACGTCCGGCTCCTTGTCCCACATGGAAGGTGGCAGCCCTGAAAGCTCTTGCTGGTCTTCACCTTCCCCCTGCAGCCTATTCACAGGCACAACCGCACTGGGAATCTCTGCTTTCCCAAAGACGCAATCCCTCACGGTGCGCATCCTCGGCAGAGCCTGTTCCCGAAAAGGCAAACGTCCGGCTCCTTGTCCCACACGGAAGGTGGCAGCCCTGAAAGCTCTTGCTGGTCTTCACCTTCCCCGTGCAGCCTATTCACAGGCACAACAGGTTTTGGGATCTGTGCTTGCCCAGAGACGCAATCTCTCACGGTGCGCATCCTCGGCAGAGCCTGTTCCAGAACAGGCAAACGTCCGGCTCCTTGTCCCACACGGAAGGTGGCAGCCCTGAAAGCTCTTGCTGGTCTTCACCTTCCCCGTGCAGCCTATTCACAGGCACAACCGCACTGGGAATCTCTGCTTTCCCAAAGACGCAATCCCTCACGGTGCGCATCCTCGGCAGAGCCTGTTCCCGAAAAGGCAAACGTCCGGCTCCTTGTCCCACACGGAAGGTGGCAGCCCTGAAAGCTGTTGCTGGTCTTCACCTTCCCCCTGCAGCCTATTCACAGGCACAACAGGTTTTGGGATCTCTGCTTCCCCAGAGAAGGAACATCTCACGGTGCGCATCCTCGGCAGAGCCTGTTCCCGAAAAGGCAAACGTCCGGCTCCTTGTCCCACACGGAAGGTGGCAGCCCTGAAAGCTCTTGCTGGTCTTCACCTTCCCCCTGCAGCCTATTCACAGGCACAACAGGTTTTGGGATCTGTGCTTGCCCAGAGAAGGAACATCTCACCGTGCGCATCCTCGGCAGAGCCTGTTCCCGAAAAGGCAAACGTCCGGCTCCTTGTCCCACACGGAAGGTGGCAGCCCGGAAAGCTCTTGCTGGTCTTCACCTTCCCCGTGCAGCTTATTCACAGGCACAACAGGTTTTGGCATCTGTGCTTGCCCCAAGACGCAATCCCTCACGGTGCGCATCCTCGGCAGAGCCTGTTCCCGAAAAGGCAAACGTCCGGCTCCTTGTCCCACACGGAAGGTGGCAGCCCTGAAAGCTCTTGCTGGTCTTCACCTTCCCCCTGCAGCCTATTCACAGGCACAACAGGTTTTGGGATCTCTGCTTCCCCAGAGAAGGAACATCTCACGGTGCGCATCCTCGGCAGAGCCTGTTCCCGAAAAGGCAAACGTCCGGCTCCTTGTCCCACACGGAAGGTGGCAGCCCTGAAAGCTCTTGCTGGTCTTCACCTTCCCCCTGCAGCCTATTCACAGGCACAACAGGTTTTGGGATCTCTGCTTTCCCAGAGACGCAATCTCTCACGGTGCGCATCCTCGGCAGAGCCTGTTCCCGAAAAGGCAAACGTCCGGCTCCTTGTCCCACACGGAAGGTGGCAGCCCTGAAAGCTCTTGCTGGTCTTCACCTTCCCCCTGCAGCCTATTCACAGGCACAACAGGTTTTGGGATCTCTGCTTTCCCAGAGACGCAATCTCTCACGGTGCGCATCCTCAGCAGAGCTTGTTCCCCAAAAGGCAAACGTCCGGCTCCTTGTCCCACACGGAAGGTGGCAGCCCGGAAAGCTGTTGCTGGTCTTCACCTTCCCCCTGCAGCCTATTCACAGGCACAACAGGTTTGGGGATCTGTGCTTGCCCAGAGAAGGAACATCTCACGGTGCGCATCCTCGGCAGAGCCTGTTCCCGAAAAGGCAAACGTCCGGCTCCTTGTCCCACACGGAAGGTGGCAGCCCGGAAAGCTGTTGCTGGTCTTCACCTTCCCCCTGCAGCCTATTCACAGGCACAACCGCACTGGGAATCTCTGCTTGCCCAGAGACGCAATCCCTCACGGTGCGCATCCTCGGCAGAGCCTGTTCCCGAAAAGGCAAACGTCCGGCTCCTTGTCCCACACGGAAGGTGGCAGCCCTGAAAGCTGTTGCTGGTCTTCACCTTCCCCCTGCAGCCTATTCACAGGCACAACAGGTTTTGGGATCTGTGCTTGCCCCAAGACGCAATCTCTCACGGTGCGCATCCTCGGCAGAGCCTGTTCCCGAAAAGGCAAACGTCCGGCTCCTTGTCCCACACGGAAGGTGGCAGCCCTGAAAGCTCTTGCTGGTCTTCACCTTCCCCCTGCAGCCTATTCACAGGCACAACAGGTTTTGGGATCTCTGCTTTCCCAGAGACGCAATCTCTCACGGTGCGCATCCTCGGCAGAGCCTGTTCCCGAAAAGGCAAACGTCCGGCTCCTTGTCCCACATGGAAGGTGGCAGCCCTGAAAGCTGTTGCTGGTCTTCACCTTCCCCCTGCAGCCTATTCACAGGCACAACCGCACTGGGAATCTCTGCTTTCCCAAAGACGCAATCCCTCACGGTGCGCATCCTCGGCAGAGCCTGTTCCCGAAAAGGCAAACGTCCGGCTCCTTGTCCCACACGGAAGGTGGCAGCCCTGAAAGCTCTTGCTGGTCTTCACCTTCCCCCTGCAGCCTATTCACAGGCACAACAGGTTTTGGGATCTGTGCTTGCCCAGAGAAGGAACATCTCACGGTGCGCATCCTCGGCAGAGCCTGTTCCCGAAAAGGCAAACGTCTGACTCCTTGTCCCACACGGAAGGTGGCAGCCCGGAAAGCTGTTGCTGGTCTTCACCTTCCCCCTGCAGCCTATTCACAGGCACAACAGGTTTTGGGATCTCTGCTTGCCCAGAGAAGGAACATCTCATGGTGCGCATCCTCGGCAGAGCCTGTTCCCGAAAAGGCAAACGTCCGGCTCCTTGTCCCACACGGAAGGTGGCAGCCCTGAAAGCTCTTGCTGGTCGTCACCTTCCCCCTGCAGCCTATTCACAGGCACAACCGCACTGGGAATCTCTGCTTTCCCAAAGACGCAATCCCTCACGGTGCGCATCCTCGGCAGAGCCTGTTCCCGAAAAGGCAAACGTCCGGCTCCTTGTCCCACACGGAAGGTGGCAGCCCTGAAAGCTCTTGCTGGTCTTCACCTTCCCCCTGCAGCCTATTCACAGGCACAAGAGGTTTTGGGATCCCTGCTTTCCCAGAGATGCAATCTCTCACGGTGCGCATCCTCGGCAGAGCCTGTTCCCGAAAAGGCAAACGTCCGGCTCCTTGTCCCACACGGAAGGTGGCAGCCCTGAAAGCTCTTGCTGGTCTTCACCTTCCCCCTGCAGCCTATTCACAGGCACAACAGGTTTTGGGATCTGTGCTTGCCCAGAGAAGGAACATCTCACGGTGCGCATCCTCGGCAGAGCCTGTTCCCGAAAAGGCAAACATCCGGCTCCTTGTCCCACAAGGAAGGTGGCAGCCCGGAAAGCTGTTGCTGGTCTTCACCTTCCCCCTGCAGCCTATTCACAGGCACAACAGGTTTGGGGATCTGTGCTTGCCCAAAGACGCAATCTCTCACGGTGCGCATCCTCGGCAGAGCCTGTTCCAGAACAGGCAAACGTCCGGCTCCTTGTCCCACACGGAAGGTGGCAGCCCTGAAAGCTCTTGCTCGTCTTCACCTTCCCCCTGCAGCCTTTTCACAGGCACAACCGCACTGGGAATCTCTGCTTTCCCAAAGACGCAATCCCTCACGGTGCGCATCCTCGGCAGAGCCTGTTCCCGAAAAGGCAAACGTCCGGCTCCTTGTCCCACACGGAAGGTGGCAGCCCGGAAAGCTGTTGCTGGTCTTCACCTTCCCCCTGCAGCCTATTCACAGGCACAACAGGTTTTGGGATCTCTGCTTCCCCAGAGAAGGAACATCTCACGGTGCGCATCCTCGGCAGAGCCTGTTCCCGAAAAGGCAAACGTCCGGCTCCTTGTCCCACACGGAAGGTGGCAGCCCTGAAAGCTGTTGCTGGTCTTCACCTTCCCCCTGCAGCCTATTCACAGGCACAACCGCACTGGGAATCTCTGCTTTCCCAAAGACGCAATCCCTCACGGTGCGCATCCTCGGCAGAGCCTGTTCCCGAAAAGGCAAACGTCCGGCTCCTTGTCCCACACGGAAGGTGGCAGCCCTGAAAGCTCTTGCTGGTCTTCACCTTCCCCCTGCAGCCTATTCACAGGCACAACAGGTTTTGGGATCTGTGCTTGCCCCAAGACGCAATCTCTCACGGTGCGCATCCTCGGCAGAGCCTGTTCCCGAAAAGGCAAACGTCCGGCTCCTTGTCCCACAAGGAAGGTGGCAGCCCTGAAAGCTCTTGCTGGTCTTCACCTTCCCCCTGCAGCCTATTCACAGGCACCACCGCACTGGGAATCTCTGCTTTCCCAAAGACGCAATCTCTCACGGTGCGCATCCTCGGCAGAGCCTGTTCCCGAAAAGGCAAACGTCCGGCTCCTTGTCCCACACGGAAGGTGGCAGCCCGGAAAGCTCTTGCTGGTCTTCACCTTCCCCCTGCAGCCTATTCACAGGCACAACCACACTGGGAATCTCTGCTTTCCCAAAGATGCAATCCCTCACGGTGCGCATCCTCGGCAGAGCCTGTTCCCGAAAAGGCAAACGTCCGGCTCCTTGTCCCACACGGAAGGTGGCAGCCCTGAAAGCTCTTGCTGGTCTTCACCTTCCCCCTGCAGCCTATTCACAGGCACAACCGCACTGGGAATCTCTGCTTTCCCAAAGACGCAATCCCTCACGGTGCGCATCCTCGGCAGAGCCTGTTCCCGAAAAGGCAAACGTCCGGCTCCTTGTCCCACACGGAAGGTGGCAGCCCTGAAAGCTGTTGCTGGTCTTCACCTTCCCCCTGCAGCCTATTCACAGGAACAACCGCACTGGGAATCTCTGCTTTCCCAAAGACGCAATCCCTCACGGTGCGCATCCTCGGCAGAGCCTGTTCCCGAAAAGGCAAACGTCCGGCTCCTTGTCCCACACGGAAGGTGGCAGCCCTGAAAGCTGTTGCTGGTCTTCACCTTCCCCCTGCAGCCTATTCACAGGCACAACAGGTTTTGGGATCTGTGCTTGCCCAGAGAAGGAACATCTCACGGTGCGCATCCTCGGCAGAGCCTGTTCCCGAAAAGGCAAACGTCCGGCTCCTTGTCCCACACGGAAGGTGGCAGCCCTGAGAGCTCTTGCTGGTCTTCACCTTCCCCCTGCAGCCTATTCACAGGCACAACAGGTTTTGGGATCTCTGCTTGCCCAGAGAAGGAACATCTCATGGTGCGCATCCTCGGCAGAGCCTGTTCCCGAAAAGGCAAACGTCCGGCTCCTTGTCCCACACGGAAGGTGGCAGCCCTGAAAGCTCTTGCTGGTCGTCACCTTCCCCCTGCAGCCTATTCACAGGCACAACCGCACTGGGAATCTCTGCTTTCCCAAAGACGCAATCCCTCACGGTGCGCATCCTCGGCAGAGCCTGTTCCCGAAAAGGCAAACGTCCGGCTCCTTGTCCCACACGGAAGGTGGCAGCCCTGAAAGCTCTTGCTGGTCTTCACCTTCCCCCTGCAGCCTATTCACAGGCACAAGAGGTTTTGGGATCCCTGCTTTCCCAGAGATGCAATCTCTCACGGTGCGCATCCTCGGCAGAGCCTGTTCCCGAAAAGGCAAACGTCCGGCTCCTTGTCCCACACGGAAGGTGGCAGCCCTGAAAGCTCTTGCTGGTCTTCACCTTCCCCCTGCAGCCTATTCACAGGCACAACAGGTTTTGGGATCTGTGCTTGCCCAGAGAAGGAACATCTCACGGTGCGCATCCTCAGCAGAGCCTGTTCCCGAAAAGGCAAACATCCGGCTCCTTGTCCCACAAGGAAGGTGGCAGCCCGGAAAGCTGTTGCTGGTCTTCACCTTCCCCCTGCAGCCTATTCACAGGCACAACAGGTTTGGGGATCTGTGCTTGCCCAAAGACGCAATCTCTCACGGTGCGCATCCTCGGCAGAGCCTGTTCCAGAACAGGCAAACGTCCGGCTCCTTGTCCCACACGGAAGGTGGCAGCCCTGAAAGCTCTTGCTCGTCTTCACCTTCCCCCTGCAGCCTTTTCACAGGCACAACCGCACTGGGAATCTCTGCTTTCCCAAAGACGCAATCCCTCACGGTGCGCATCCTCGGCAGAGCCTGTTCCCGAAAAGGCAAACGTCCGGCTCCTTGTCCCACACGGAAGGTGGCAGCCCGGAAAGCTGTTGCTGGTCTTCACCTTCCCCCTGCAGCCTATTCACAGGCACAACAGGTTTTGGGATCTCTGCTTCCCCAGAGAAGGAACATCTCACGGTGCGCATCCTCGGCAGAGCCTGTTCCCGAAAAGGCAAACGTCCGGCTCCTTGTCCCACACGGAAGGTGGCAGCCCTGAAAGCTGTTGCTGGTCTTCACCTTCCCCCTGCAGCCTATTCACAGGCACAACCGCACTGGGAATCTCTGCTTTCCCAAAGACGCAATCCCTCACGGTGCGCATCCTCGGCAGAGCCTGTTCCCGAAAAGGCAAACGTCCGGCTCCTTGTCCCACACGGAAGGTGGCAGCCCTGAAAGCTCTTGCTGGTCTTCACCTTCCCCCTGCAGCCTATTCACAGGCACAACAGGTTTTGGGATCTGTGCTTGCCCCAAGACGCAATCTCTCACGGTGCGCATCCTCGGCAGAGCCTGTTCCCGAAAAGGCAAACGTCCGGCTCCTTGTCCCACAAGGAAGGTGGCAGCCCTGAAAGCTCTTGCTGGTCTTCACCTTCCCCCTGCAGCCTATTCACAGGCACCACCGCACTGGGAATCTCTGCTTTCCCAAAGACGCAATCTCTCACGGTGCGCATCCTCGGCAGAGCCTGTTCCCGAAAAGGCAAACGTCCGGCTCCTTGTCCCACACGGAAGGTGGCAGCCCGGAAAGCTCTTGCTGGTCTTCACCTTCCCCCTGCAGCCTATTCACAGGCACAACCACACTGGGAATCTCTGCTTTCCCAAAGATGCAATCCCTCACGGTGCGCATCCTCGGCAGAGCCTGTTCCCGAAAAGGCAAACGTCCGGCTCCTTGTCCCACACGGAAGGTGGCAGCCCTGAAAGCTCTTGCTGGTCTTCACCTTCCCCCTGCAGCCTATTCACAGGCACAACCGCACTGGGAATCTCTGCTTTCCCAAAGACGCAATCCCTCACGGTGCGCATCCTCGGCAGAGCCTGTTCCCGAAAAGGCAAACGTCCGGCTCCTTGTCCCACACGGAAGGTGGCAGCCCTGAAAGCTGTTGCTGGTCTTCACCTTCCCCCTGCAGCCTATTCACAGGAACAACCGCACTGGGAATCTCTGCTTTCCCAAAGACGCAATCCCTCACGGTGCGCATCCTCGGCAGAGCCTGTTCCCGAAAAGGCAAACGTCCGGCTCCTTGTCCCACACGGAAGGTGGCAGCCCTGAAAGCTGTTGCTGGTCTTCACCTTCCCCCTGCAGCCTATTCACAGGCACAACAGGTTTTGGGATCTGTGCTTGCCCAGAGAAGGAACATCTCACGGTGCGCATCCTCGGCAGAGCCTGTTCCCGAAAAGGCAAACGTCCGGCTCCTTGTCCCACACGGAAGGTGGCAGCCCTGAGAGCTCTTGCTGGTCTTCACCTTCCCCCTGCAGCCTATTCACAGGCACAAGAGGTTTTGGGATCCCTGCTTTCCCAAAGACGCAATCTCTCACGGTGCGCATCCTCGGCAGAGCCTGTTCCCGAAAAGGCAAACGTCCGGCTCCTTGTCCCACACGGAAGGTGGCAGCCCTGAAAGCTCTTGCTGGTCTTCACCTTCCCCCTGCAGCCTATTCACAGGCACAACCGCACTGGGAATCTCTTCTTGCCCAGAGACGCAATCTCTCACGGTGGGCATCCTCGGCAGAGCCTGTTCCCGAAAAGGCAAACGTCCGGCTCCTTGTCCCACACGGAAGGTGGCAGCCCTGAAAGCTGTTGCTGGTCTTCACCTTCCCCCTGCAGCCTTTTCACAGGCACAACTGCACTGGGAATCTCTGCTTTCCCAAAGACGCAATCCCTCACGGTGCGCATCCTCGGCAGAGCCTGTTCCCGAAAAGGCAAACGTCCGGCTCCTTGTCCCACACGGAAGGTGGCAGCCCTGAAAGCTCTTGCTGGTCTTCGCCTTCCCCGTGCAGCCTATTCACAGGCACAACAGGTTTTGCGATCTGTGCTTTCCCAGAGACGCAATCTCTCACGGTGCGCATCCTCGGCAGAGCCTGTTCCCGAAAAGGCAAACGTCCGGCTCCTTGTCCCACACGGAAGGTGGCAGCCCTGAAAGCTGGTGCTGGTCTTCACCTTCCCCCTGCAGCCTATTCACAGGCACAACAGGTTTTGGGATCTGTGCTTGCCCAGAGAAGGAACATCTCACGGTGCGCATCCTCGGCAGAGCCTGTTCCCGAAAAGGCAAACGTCCGGCTCCTTGTCCCACACGGAAGGTGGCAGCCCTGAAAGCTCTTGCTGGTCTTCACCTTCCCCCTGCAGCCTATTCACAGGCACAACAGGTTTTGGGATCTCTGCTTGCCCAGAGAAGGAACATCTCACGGTGCGCATCCTCGGCAGAGCCTGTTCCCGAAAAGGCAAACGTCCGGCTCCTTGTCCCACACGGAAGGTGGCAGCCCGGAAAGCTCTTGCTGGTCTTCACCTTCCCCCTGCAGCCTATTCACAGGCACAACAGGTTTTGGGATCTCTGCTTGCCCAGAGAAGGAACATCTCACGGTGCGCATCCTCGGCAGAGCCTGTTCCCGAAAAGGCAAACGTCCGGCTCCTTGTCCCACACGGAAGGTGGCAGCCCGGAAAGCTCTTGCTGGTCTTCACCTTCCCCCTGCAGCCTATTCACAGGCACCACCGCACTGGGAATCTCTGCTTTCCCCAAGACGCAATCTCTCACGGTGCGCATCCTCGGCAGAGCCTGTTCCCGAAAAGGCAAACGTCCGGCTCCTTGTCCCACACGGAAGGTGGCAGCCCGGAAAGCTCTTGCTGGTCTTCACCTTCCCCCTGCAGCCTATTCACAGGCACAACCGCACTGGGAATCTCTGCTTTCCCAAAGACGCAATCCCTCACGGTGAACATCCTCGGCAGAGCCTGTTCCCGAAAAGGCAAACGTCCGGCTCCTTGTCCCACACGGAAGGTGGCAGCCCTGAAAGCTGTTGCTGGTCTTCACCTTCCCCCTGCAGCCTATTCACAGGCACAACAGGTTTGGGGATCTGTGCTTGCCCAGAGAAGGAACATCTCACGGTGCGCATCCTCGGCAGAGCCTGTTCCCGAAAAGGCAAACGTCCGGCTCCTTGTCCCACACGGAAGGTGGCAGCCCTGAAAGCTCTTGCTGGTCTTCACCTTCCCCCTGCAGCCTATTCACAGGCACAACAGGTTTTGGGATCTGTGCTTGCCCAGAGAAGGAACATCTCATGGTGCGCATCCTCGGCAGAGCCTGTTCCCGAAAAGGCAAACGTCCGGCTCCTTGTCCCACACGGAAGGTGGCAGCCCTGAAAGCTCTTGCTGGTCTTCACCTTCCCCCTGCAGCCTATTCACAGGCACAACAGGTTTTGGGATCTCTGCTTGCCCAGAGACGCAATCTCTCACGGTGCGCATCCTCGGCAGAGCCTGTTCCCGAAAAGGCAAACGTCCGGCTCCTTGTCCCACACGGAAGGTGGCAGCCCTGAGAGCTCTTGCTGGTCTTCACCTTCCCCCTGCAGCCTATTCACAGGCACAAGAGGTTTTGGGATCCCTGCTTTCCCAGAGAAGGAACATCTCACGGTGCGCATCCTCGGCAGAGCCTGTTCCCGAAAAGGCAGACGTCCGGCTCCTTGTCCCACACGGAAGGTGGCAGCCCGGAAAGCTGTTGCTGGTCTTCACCTTCCCCCTGCAGCCTATTCACAGGCACAACCGCACTGGGAATCTCTGCTTTCCCAAAGACGCAACCCCTCACGGTGCGCATCCTCGGCAGAGCCTGTTCCCGAAAAGGCAAACGTCCGGCTCCTTGTCCCACACGGAAGGTGGCAGCCCGGAAAGCTCTTGCTGGTCTTCACCTTCCCCCTGCAGCCTATTCACAGGCACAACAGGTTTTGGGATCTGTGCTTGCCCAGAGAAGGAACATCTCACGGTGCGCATCCTCGGCAGAGCCTGTTCCCGAAAAGGCAAACGTCCGGCTCCTTGTCCCACACGGAAGGTGGCAGCCCTGAAAGCTCTTGCTGGTCTTCACCTTCCCCCTGCAGCCTATTCACAGGCACAACAGGTTTTGGGATCTCTGCTTGCCCAGAGAAGGAACATCTCACGGTGCGCATCCTCGGCAGAGCCTGTTCCCGAAAAGGCAAACGTCCGGCTCCTTGTCCCACACGGAAGGTGGCAGCCCGGAAAGCTGTTGCTGGTCTTCACCTTCCCCCTGCAGCCTATTCACAGGCACAACCGCACTGGGAATCTCTGCTTTCCCAAAGACGCAATCCCTCACGGTGCGCATCCTCGGCAGAGCCTGTTCCCGAAAAGGCAAACGTCCGGCTCCTTATCCCACACGGAAGGTGGCAGCCCTGAAAGCTCTTGCTGGTCTTCACCTTCCCCCTGCAGCCTATTCACAGGCACAACAGGTTTTGGGATCTGTGCTTGCCCCAAGACGCAATCTCTCACGGTGCGCATCCTCGGCAGAGCCTGTTCCCGAAAAGGCAAACGTCCGGCTCCTTGTCCCACACGGAAGGTGGCAGCCCTGAAAGCTCTTGCTGGTCTTCACCTTCCCCCTGCAGCCTATTCACAGGCACCACCGCACTGGGAATCTCTGCTTTCCCAAAGACGCAATCTCTCACGGTGCGCATCCTCGGCAGAGCCTGTTCCCGAAAAGGCAAACGTCCGGCTCCTTGTCCCACATGGAAGGTGGCAGCCCTGAAAGCTCTTGCTGGTCTTCACCTTCCCCCTGCAGCCTATTCACAGGCACAACCGCACTGGGAATCTCTGCTTTCCCAAAGACGCAATCCCTCACGGTGCGCATCCTCGGCAGAGCCTGTTCCCGAAAAGGCAAACGTCCGGCTCCTTGTCCCACACGGAAGGTGGCAGCCCTGAAAGCTCTTGCTGGTCTTCACCTTCCCCCTGCAGCCTATTCACAGGCACAACCGCACTGGGAATCTCTGCTTTCCCAAAGACGCAATCCCTCACGGTGCGCATCCTCGGCAGAGCCTGTTCCCGAAAAGGCAAACGTCCGGCTCCTTGTCCCACACGGAAGGTGGCAGCCCGGAAAGCTGTTGCTGGTCTTCACCTTCCCCCTGCAGCCTATTCACAGGAACAACCGCACTGGGAATCTCTGCTTTCCCAAAGACGCAATCCCTCACGGTGCGCATCCTCGACAGAGCCTGTTCCCGAAAAGGCAAACGTCCGGCTCCTTGTCCCACACGGAAGGTGGCAGCCCTGAAAGCTCTTGCTGGTCTTCACCTTCCCCCTGCAGCCTATTCACAGGCACAACAGGTTTTGGGATCTCTGCTTGCCCAGAGACGCAATCTCTCACGGTGCGCATCCTCGGCAGAGCCTGTTCCCGAAAAGGCAAACGTCCGGCTCCTTGTCCCACACGGAAGGTGGCAGCCCTGAAAGCTGTTGCTGGTCTTCACCTTCCCCCTGCAGCCTATTCACAGGCACAACCGCACTGGGAATCTCTGCTTTCTCAGAGACGCAATCTCTCACGGTGCGCATCCTCGGCAGAGCCTGTTCCCGAAAAGGCAAACGTCCGGCTCCTTGTCCCACACGGAAGGTGGCAGCCCTGAAAGCTCTTGCTGGTCTTCACCTTCCCCCTGCAGCGTTTTCACAGGCACAACTGCACTGGGAATCTCTGCTTTCCCAAAGACGCAATCCCTCACGGTGCGCATCCTCGGCAGAGCCTGTTCCCGAAAAGGCAAACGTCCGGCTCCTTGTCCCACACGGAAGGTGGCAGCCCTGAAAGCTCTTGCTGGTCTTCGCCTTCCCCGTGCAGCCTATTCACAGGCACAACAGGTTTTGCGATCTGTGCTTTCCCAGAGACGCAATCTCTCACGGTGCGCATCCTCGGCAGAGCCTGTTCCCGAAAAGGCAAACGTCCGGCTCCTTGTCCCACACGGAAGGTGGCAGCCCTGAAAGCTGTTGCTGGTCTTCACCTTCCCCCTGCAGCCTATTCACAGGCACAACAGGTTTTGGGATCTCTGCTTGCCCAGAGAAGGAACATCTCACCGTGCGCATCCTCGGCAGAGCCTGTTCCCGAAAAGGCAAACGTCCGGCTCCTTATCCCACACGGAAGGTGGCAGCCCTGAAAGCTCTTGCTGGTCTTCACCTTCCCCCTGCAGCCTATTCACAGGCACAACAGGTTTTGGGATCTCTGCTTGCCCAGAGAAGGAACATCTCACGGTGCGCATCCTCGGCAGAGCCTGTTCCCGAAAAGGCAAACGTCCGGCTCCTTGTCCCACACGGAAGGTGGCAGCCCTGAAAGCTCTTGCTGGTGTTCACCTTCCCCCTGCAGCCTATTCACAGGCACAACAGGTTTTGGGATCTCTGCTTGCCCAGAGAAGGAACATCTCACGGTGCGCATCCTCGGCAGAGCCTGTTCCCGAAAAGGCAAACGTCCGGCTCCTTGTCCCACACGGAAGGTGGCAGCCCGGAAAGCTCTTGCTGGTCTTCACCTTCCCCCTGCAGCCTATTCACAGGCACCACCGCACTGGGAATCTCTGCTTTCCCCAAGACGCAATCTCTCACGGTGCGCATCCTCGGCAGAGCCTGTTCCCGAAAAGGCAAACGTCCGGCTCCTTGTCCCACACGGAAGGTGGCAGCCCGGAAAGCTCTTGCTGGTCTTCACCTTCCCCCTGCAGCCTATTCACAGGCACAACCGCACTGGGAATCTCTGCTTTCCCAAAGACGCAATCCCTCACGGTGAACATCCTCGGCAGAGCCTGTTCCCGAAAAGGCAAACGTCCGGCTCCTTGTCCCACACGGAAGGTGGCAGCCCTGAAAGCTGTTGCTGGTCTTCACCTTCCCCCTGCAGCCTATTCACAGGCACAACAGGTTTGGGGATCTGTGCTTGCCCAGAGAAGGAACATCTCACGGTGCGCATCCTCGGCAGAGCCTGTTCCCGAAAAGGCAAACGTCCGGCTCCTTGTCCCACACGGAAGGTGGCAGCCCTGAGAGCTCTTGCTGGTCTTCACCTTCCCCCTGCAGCCTATTCACAGGCACAAGAGGTTTTGGGATCCCTGCTTTCCCAGAGAAGGAACATCTCACGGTGCGCATCCTCGGCAGAGCCTGTTCCCGAAAAGGCAGACGTCCGGCTCCTTGTCCCACACGGAAGGTGGCAGCCCGGAAAGCTGTTGCTGGTCTTCACCTTCCCCCTGCAGCCTATTCACAGGCACAACCGCACTGGGAATCTCTGCTTTCCCAAAGACGCAACCCCTCACGGTGCGCATCCTCGGCAGAGCCTGTTCCCGAAAAGGCAAACGTCCGGCTCCTTGTCCCACACGGAAGGTGGCAGCCCGGAAAGCTCTTGCTGGTCTTCACCTTCCCCCTGCAGCCTATTCACAGGCACAACAGGTTTTGGGATCTCTGCTTGCCCAGAGAAGGAACATCTCACGGTGCGCATCCTCGGCAGAGCCTGTTCCCGAAAAGGCAAACGTCCGGCTCCTTGTCCCACACGGAAGGTGGCAGCCCTGAAAGCTCTTGCTGGTCTTCACCTTCCCCCTGCAGCCTATTCACAGGCACAACAGGTTTTGGGATCTCTGCTTGCCCAGAGAAGGAACATCTCACGGTGCGCATCCTCGGCAGAGCCTGTTCCCGAAAAGGCAAACGTCCGGCTCCTTGTCCCACACGGAAGGTGGCAGCCCGGAAAGCTGTTGCTGGTCTTCACCTTCCCCCTGCAGCCTATTCACAGGCACAACCGCACTGGGAATCTCTGCTTTCCCAAAGACGCAATCCCTCACGGTGCGCATCCTCGACAGAGCCTGTTCCCGAAAAGGCAAACGTCCGGCTCCTTATCCCACACGGAAGGTGGCAGCCCTGAAAGCTCTTGCTGGTCTTCACCTTCCCCCTGCAGCCTATTCACAGGCACAACAGGTTTTGGGATCTGTGCTTGCCCCAAGACGCAATCTCTCACGGTGCGCATCCTCGGCAGAGCCTGTTCCTGAAAAGGCAAACGTCCGGCTCCTTGTCCCACAAGGAAGGTGGCAGCCCGGAAAGCTCTTGCTGGTCTTCACCTTCCCCCTGCAGCCTATTCACAGGCACCACCGCACTGGGAATCTCTGCTTTCCCAAAGACGCAATCTCTCACGGTGCGCATCCTCGGCAGAGCCTGTTCCCGAAAAGGCAAACGTCCGGCTCCTTGTCCCACACGGAAGGTGGCAGCCCTGAAAGCTCTTGCTGGTCTTCACCTTCCCCCTGCAGCCTATTCACAGGCACAACCGCACTGGGAATCTCTGCTTTCCCAAAGACGCAATCCCTCACGGTGCGCATCCTCGGCAGAGCCTGTTCCCGAAAAGGCAAACGTCCGGCTCCTTGTCCCACACGGAAGGTGGCAGCCCGGAAAGCTGTTGCTGGTCTTCACCTTCCCCCTGCAGCCTATTCACAGGAACAACCGCACTGGGAATCTCTGCTTTCCCAAAGACGCAATCCCTCACGGTGCGCATCCTCGACAGAGCCTGTTCCCGAAAAGGCAAACGTCCGGCTCCTTGTCCCACACGGAAGGTGGCAGCCCTGAAAGCTCTTGCTGGTCTTCACCTTCCCCCTGCAGCCTATTCACAGGCACAACAGGTTTTGGGATCTCTGCTTGCCCAGAGAAGGAACATCTCACGGTGCGCATCCTCGGCAGAGCCTGTTCCCGAAAAGGCAAACGTCCGGCTCCTTGTCCCACACGGAAGGTGGCAGCCCTGAAAGCTCTTGCTGGTCTTCACCTTCCCCCTGCAGCCTATTCACAGGCACAAGAGGTTTTGGGATCTCCGCTTGCCCAGAGAAGGAACATCTCACGGTGTGCATCCTCAGCAGAGCCTGTTCCCGAAAAGGCAAACGTCCGGCTCCTTGTCCCACACGGAAGGTGGCAGCCCGGAAAGCTCTTGCTGGTCTTCACCTTCCCCCTGCAGCCTATTCACAGGCACAACAGGTTTGGGGATCTCTGCTTGCCCAGAGACGCAATCTCTCACGGTGCGCATCCTCGGCAGAGCCTGTTCCCGAAAAGGCAAACGTCCGGCTCCTTGTCCCACACGGAAGGTGGCAGCCCTGAAAGCTCTTGCTGGTCTTCACCTTCCCCCTGCAGCCTATTCACAGGCACAAGAGGTTTTGGGATCTGTGCTTGCCCAGAGAAGGAACATCTCACGGTGCGCATCCTCGGCAGAGCCTGTTCCCGAAAAGGCAAACGTCCGGCTCCTTGTCCCACACGGAAGGTGGCAGCCCTGAAAGCTGTTGCTGGTCTTCACCTTCCCCCTGCAGCCTATTCACAGGCACAACCGCACTGGGAATCTCTGCTTTCCCAAAGACGCAATCCCTCACGGTGCGCATCCTCGGCAGAGCCTGTTCCCGAAAAGGCAAACGTCTGGCTCCTTGTCCCACACGGAAGGTGGCAGCCCTGAAAGCTCTTGCTGGTCTTCACCTTCCCCCTGCAGCCTATTCACAGGCACAACAGGTTTGGGGATCTGTGCTTGCCCCAAGACGCAATCTCTCACGGTGCGCATCCTCGGCAGAGCCTGTTCCCGAAAAGGCAAACGTCCGGCTCCTTGTCCCACACGGAAGGTGGCAGCCCTGAAAGCTGTTGCTGGTCTTCACCTTCCCCCTGCAGCCTATTCACAGGCACAACAGGTTTTGGGATCTCTGCTTGCCCAGAGACGCAATCTCTCACGGTGCGCATCCTCGGCAGAGCCTGTTCCCGAAAAGGCAAACGTCCAGCTCCTTGTCCCACACGGAAGGTGGCAGCCCTGAGAGCTCTTGCTGGTCTTCACCTTCCCCCTGCAGCCTATTCACAGGCACAACTGGTTTTGGGATCCCTGCTTTCCCAGAGAAGGAACATCTCACGGTGCGCATCCTCGGCAGAGCCTGTTCCCGAAAAGGCAAACGTCCGGCTCCTTGTCCCACACGGAAGGTGGCAGCCCGGAAAGCTGTTGCTGGTCTTCACCTTCCCCCTGCAGCCTATTCACAGGCACAACCGCACTGGGAATCTCTGCTTTCCCAAAGACGCAATCCCTCACGGTGCGCATCCTCGGCAGAGCCTGTTCCCGAAAAGGCAAACGTCCGGCTCCTTGTCCCACACGGAAGGTGGCAGCCCGGAAAGCTCTTGCTGGTCTTCACCTTCCCCCTGCAGCCTATTCACAGGCACAACAGGTTTTGGGATCTCTGCTTGCCCAGAGACGCAATCTCTCACGGTGCGCATCCTCGGCAGAGCCTGTTCCCGAAAAGGCAAACGTCCGGCTCCTTGTCCCACAAGGAAGGTGGCAGCCCTGAAAGCTCTTGCTGGTCTTCACCTTCCCCCTGCAGCCTATTCACAGGCACCACCGCACTGGGAATCTCTGCTTTCCCAAAGACGCAATCTCTCACGGTGCGCATCCTCGGCAGAGCCTGTTCCCGAAAAGGCAAACGTCCGGCTCCTTGTCCCACACGGAAGGTGGCAGCCCTGAAAGCTCTTGCTGGTCTTCACCTTCCCCCTGCAGCCTATTCACAGGCACAACCGCACTGGGAATCTCTGCTTTCCCAAAGACGCAATCCCTCACGGTGCGCATCCTCGGCAGAGCCTGTTCCCGAAAAGGCAAACGTCCGGCTCCTTGTCCCACACGGAAGGTGGCAGCCCGGAAAGCTCTTGCTGGTCTTCACCTTCCCCCTGCAGCCTATTCACAGGCACAACAGGTTTTGGGATCTCTGCTTGCCCAGAGACGCAATCTCTCACGGTGCGCATCCTCGGCAGAGCCTGTTCCCGAAAAGGCAAACGTCCGGCTCCTTGTCCCACAAGGAAGGTGGCAGCCCGGAAAGCTCTTGCTGGTCTTCACCTTCCCCCTGCAGCCTATTCACAGGCACCACCGCACTGGGAATCTCTGCTTTCCCAAAGACGCAATCTCTCACGGTGCGCATCCTCGGCAGAGCCTGTTCCCGAAAAGGCAAACGTCCGGCTCCTTGTCCCACACGGAAGGTGGCAGCCCTGAAAGCTCTTGCTGGTCTTCACCTTCCCCCTGCAGCCTATTCACAGGCACAACCGCACTGGGAATCTCTGCTTTCTCAGAGACGCAATCTCTCACGGTGCGCATCCTCGGCAGAGCCTGTTCCCGAAAAGGCAAACGTCCGGCTCCTTGTCCCACACGGAAGGTGGCAGCCCTGAAAGCTCTTGCTGGTCTTCACCTTCCCCCTGCAGCCTTTTCACAGGCACAACAGGTTTTGGGATCTCTGCTTTCCCAGAGACGCAATCTCTCACGGTGCGCATCCTCGGCAGAGCCTGTTCCCGAAAAGGCAAACGTCCGGCTCCTTGTCCCACATGGAAGGTGGCAGCCCTGAAAGCTCTTGCTGGTCTTCACCTTCCCCCTGCAGCCTATTCACAGGCACAACCGCACTGGGAATCTCTGCTTTCCCAAAGACGCAATCCCTCACGGTGCGCATCCTCGGCAGAGCCTGTTCCCGAAAAGGCAAACGTCCGGCTCCTTGTCCCACACGGAAGGTGGCAGCCCTGAAAGCTCTTGCTGGTCTTCACCTTCCCCCTGCAGCCTATTCACAGGCACAACAGGTTTTGGGATCTGTGCTTGCCCAGAGAAGGAACATCTCACGGTGCGCATCCTCGGCAGAGCCTGTTCCCGAAAAGTCAAACGTCTGACTCCTTGTCCCACACGGAAGGTGGCAGCCCGGAAAGCTGTTGCTGGTCTTCACCTTCCCCCTGCAGCCTATTCACAGGCACAACAGGTTTTGGGATCTCTGCTTGCCCAGAGAAGGAACATCTCATGGTGCGCATCCTCGGCAGAGCCTGTTCCCGAAAAGGCAAACGTCCGGCTCCTTGTCCCACACGGAAGGTGGCAGCCCTGAAAGCTCTTGCTGGTCGTCACCTTCCCCCTGCAGCCTATTCACAGGCACAACCGCACTGGGAATCTCTGCTTTCCCAAAGACGCAATCCCTCACGGTGCGCATCCTCGACAGAGCCTGTTCCCGAAAAGGCAAACGTCCGGCTCCTTGTCCCACACGGAAGGTGGCAGCCCTGAAAGCTCTTGCTGGTCTTCACCTTCCCCCTGCAGCCTATTCACAGGCACAAGAGGTTTTGGGATCCCTGCTTTCCCAGAGACGCAATCTCTCACGGTGCGCATCCTCGGCAGAGCCTGTTCCCGAAAAGGCAAACGTCCGGCTCCTTGTCCCACACGGAAGGTGGCAGCCCTGAAAGCTCTTGCTGGTCTTCACCTTCCCCCTGCAGCCTATTCACAGGCACAACAGGTTTTGGGATCTGTGCTTGCCCAGAGAAGGAACATCTCACGGTGCGCATCCTCGGCAGAGCCTGTTCCCGAAAAGGCAAACGTCCGGCTCCTTGTCCCACAAGGAAGGTGGCAGCCCGGAAAGCTGTTGCTGGTCTTCACCTTCCCCCTGCAGCCTATTCACAGGCACAACAGGTTTGGGGATCTGTGCTTGCCCAAAGACGCAATCTCTCACGGTGCGCATCCTCGGCAGAGCCTGTTCCAGAACAGGCAAACGTCCGGCTCCTTGTCCCACACGGAAGGTGGCAGCCCTGAAAGCTCTTGCTCGTCTTCACCTTCCCCCTGCAGCCTTTTCACAGGCACAACCGCACTGGGAATCTCTGCTTTCCCAAAGACGCAATCCCTCACGGTGCGCATCCTCGGCAGAGCC
The DNA here is from genome assembly GCF_947461875.1 of Haliaeetus albicilla. NCBI lineage: Eukaryota > Metazoa > Chordata > Aves > Accipitriformes > Accipitridae > Haliaeetus > Haliaeetus albicilla. Next base: position 5,623,265 of record NC_091512.1, read on the forward strand.
TGTTCCCGAAAAGGCAAACGTCCGGCTCCTTGTCCCACACGGAAGGTGGCAGCCCTGAGAGCTCTTGCTGGTCTTCACCTTCCCCCTGCAGCCTATTCACAGGCACAACAGGTTTTGGGATCTCTGCTTCCCCAGAGAAGGAACATCTCACGGTGCGCATCCTCGGCAGAGCCTGTTCCCGAAAAGGCAAACGTCCGGCTCCTTGTCCCACACGGAAGGTGGCAGCCCGGAAAGCTGTTGCTGGTCTTCACCTTCCCCCTGCAGCCTATTCACAGGCACAACCGCACTGGGAATCTCTGCTTTCCCAAAGACGCAATCCCTCACGGTGCGCATCCTCGGCAGAGCCTGTTCCCGAAAAGGCAAACGTCCGGCTCCTTGTCCCACACGGAAGGTGGCAGCCCTGAAAGCTCTTGCTGGTCTTCACCTTCCCCCTGCAGCCTATTCACAGGCACAACAGGTTTTGGGATCTGTGCTTGCCCCAAGACGCAATCTCTCACGGTGCGCATCCTCGGCAGAGCCTGTTCCCGAAAAGGCAAACGTCCGGCTCCTTGTCCCACAAGGAAGGTGGCAGCCCGGAAAGCTCTTGCTGGTCTTCACCTTCCCCCTGCAGCCTATTCACAGGCACCACCGCACTGGGAATCTCTGCTTTCCCAAAGACGCAATCTCTCACGGTGCGCATCCTCGGCAGAGCCTGTTCCCGAAAAGGCAAACGTCCGGCTCCTTGTCCCACACGGAAGGTGGCAGCCCGGAAAGCTCTTGCTGGTCTTCACCTTCCCCCTGCAGCCTATTCACAGGCACAACCACACTGGGAATCTCTGCTTTCCCAAAGATGCAATCCCTCACGGTGCGCATCCTCGGCAGAGCCTGTTCCCGAAAAGGCAAACGTCCGGCTCCTTGTCCCACACGGAAGGTGGCAGCCCTGAAAGCTCTTGCTGGTCTTCACCTTCCCCCTGCAGCCTATTCACAGGCACAACCGCACTGGGAATCTCTGCTTTCCCAAAGACGCAATCCCTCACGGTGCGCATCCTCGGCAGAGCCTGTTCCCGAAAAGGCAAACGTCCGGCTCCTTGTCCCACACGGAAGGTGGCAGCCCTGAAAGCTGTTGCTGGTCTTCACCTTCCCCCTGCAGCCTATTCACAGGAACAACCGCACTGGGAATCTCTGCTTTCCCAAAGACGCAATCCCTCACGGTGCGCATCCTCGGCAGAGCCTGTTCCCGAAAAGGCAAACGTCCGGCTCCTTGTCCCACACGGAAGGTGGCAGCCCGGAAAGCTGTTGCTGGTCTTCACCTTCCCCCTGCAGCCTATTCACAGGCACAACAGGTTTTGGGATCTGTGCTTGCCCAGAGAAGGAACATCTCACGGTGCGCATCCTCGGCAGAGCCTGTTCCCGAAAAGGCAAACGTCCGGCTCCTTGTCCCACACGGAAGGTGGCAGCCCTGAGAGCTCTTGCTGGTCTTCACCTTCCCCCTGCAGCCTATTCACAGGCACAAGAGGTTTTGGGATCTCTGCTTTCCCAAAGACGCAATCTCTCACGGTGCGCATCCTCGGCAGAGCCTGTTCCCGAAAAGGCAAACGTCCGGCTCCTTGTCCCACACGGAAGGTGGCAGCCCTGAAAGCTCTTGCTGGTCTTCACCTTCCCCCTGCAGCCTATTCACAGGCACAACCGCACTGGGAATCTCTTCTTGCCCAGAGACGCAATCTCTCACGGTGGGCATCCTCGGCAGAGCCTGTTCCCGAAAAGGCAAACGTCCGGCTCCTTGTCCCACACGGAAGGTGGCAGCCCTGAAAGCTGTTGCTGGTCTTCACCTTCCCCCTGCAGCCTTTTCACAGGCACAACTGCACTGGGAATCTCTGCTTTCCCAAAGACGCAATCCCTCACGGTGCGCATCCTCGGCAGAGCCTGTTCCCGAAAAGGCAAACGTCCGGCTCCTTGTCCCACACGGAAGGTGGCAGCCCTGAAAGCTCTTGCTGGTCTTCGCCTTCCCCGTGCAGCCTATTCACAGGCACAACAGGTTTTGCGATCTGTGCTTTCCCAGAGACGCAATCTCTCACGGTGCGCATCCTCGGCAGAGCCTGTTCCCGAAAAGGCAAACGTCCGGCTCCTTGTCCCACACGGAAGGTGGCAGCCCTGAAAGCTGGTGCTGGTCTTCACCTTCCCCCTGCAGCCTATTCACAGGCACAACAGGTTTTGGGATCTGTGCTTGCCCAGAGAAGGAACATCTCACGGTGCGCATCCTCGGCAGAGCCTGTTCCCGAAAAGGCAAACGTCCGGCTCCTTGTCCCACACGGAAGGTGGCAGCCCTGAAAGCTCTTGCTGGTCTTCACCTTCCCCCTGCAGCCTATTCACAGGCACAACAGGTTTTGGGATCTCTGCTTGCCCAGAGAAGGAACATCTCACGGTGCGCATCCTCGGCAGAGCCTGTTCCCGAAAAGGCAAACGTCCGGCTCCTTGTCCCACACGGAAGGTGGCAGCCCTGAAAGCTCTTGCTGGTCTTCACCTTCCCCCTGCAGCCTATTCACAGGCACAACAGGTTTTGGGATCTCTGCTTGCCCAGAGAAGGAACATCTCACGGTGCGCATCCTCGGCAGAGCCTGTTCCCGAAAAGGCAAACGTCCGGCTCCTTGTCCCACACGGAAGGTGGCAGCCCGGAAAGCTCTTGCTGGTCTTCACCTTCCCCCTGCAGCCTATTCACAGGCACCACCGCACTGGGAATCTCTGCTTTCCCCAAGACGCAATCTCTCACGGTGCGCATCCTCGGCAGAGCCTGTTCCCGAAAAGGCAAACGTCCGGCTCCTTGTCCCACACGGAAGGTGGCAGCCCGGAAAGCTCTTGCTGGTCTTCACCTTCCCCCTGCAGCCTATTCACAGGCACAACCGCACTGGGAATCTCTGCTTTCCCAAAGACGCAATCCCTCACGGTGAACATCCTCGGCAGAGCCTGTTCCCGAAAAGGCAAACGTCCGGCTCCTTGTCCCACACGGAAGGTGGCAGCCCTGAAAGCTGTTGCTGGTCTTCACCTTCCCCCTGCAGCCTATTCACAGGCACAACAGGTTTGGGGATCTGTGCTTGCCCAGAGAAGGAACATCTCACGGTGCGCATCCTCGGCAGAGCCTGTTCCCGAAAAGGCAAACGTCCGGCTCCTTGTCCCACACGGAAGGTGGCAGCCCTGAAAGCTCTTGCTGGTCTTCACCTTCCCCCTGCAGCCTATTCACAGGCACAACAGGTTTTGGGATCTGTGCTTGCCCAGAGAAGGAACATCTCATGGTGCGCATCCTCGGCAGAGCCTGTTCCCGAAAAGGCAAACGTCCGGCTCCTTGTCCCACACGGAAGGTGGCAGCCCGGAAAGCTCTTGCTGGTCTTCACCTTCCCCCTGCAGCCTATTCACAGGCACAACAGGTTTTGGGATCTCTGCTTGCCCAGAGACGCAATCTCTCACGGTGCGCATCCTCGGCAGAGCCTGTTCCCGAAAAGGCAAACGTCCGGCTCCTTGTCCCACACGGAAGGTGGCAGCCCTGAGAGCTCTTGCTGGTCTTCACCTTCCCCCTGCAGCCTATTCACAGGCACAAGAGGTTTTGGGATCCCTGCTTTCCCAGAGAAGGAACATCTCACGGTGCGCATCCTCGGCAGAGCCTGTTCCCGAAAAGGCAGACGTCCGGCTCCTTGTCCCACACGGAAGGTGGCAGCCCGGAAAGCTGTTGCTGGTCTTCACCTTCCCCCTGCAGCCTATTCACAGGCACAACCGCACTGGGAATCTCTGCTTTCCCAAAGACGCAATCCCTCACGGTGCGCATCCTCGGCAGAGCCTGTTCCCGAAAAGGCAAACGTCCGGCTCCTTGTCCCACACGGAAGGTGGCAGCCCTGAAAGCTCTTGCTGGTCTTCACCTTCCCCCTGCAGCCTATTCACAGGCACAACAGGTTTTGGGATCTGTGCTTGCCCAGAGAAGGAACATCTCACGGTGCGCATCCTCGGCAGAGCCTGTTCCCGAAAAGGCAAACGTCCGGCTCCTTGTCCCACACGGAAGGTGGCAGCCCTGAAAGCTCTTGCTGGTCTTCACCTTCCCCCTGCAGCCTATTCACAGGCACAACAGGTTTTGGGATCTCTGCTTGCCCAGAGAAGGAACATCTCACGGTGCGCATCCTCGGCAGAGCCTGTTCCCGAAAAGGCAAACGTCCGGCTCCTTGTCCCACACGGAAGGTGGCAGCCCGGAAAGCTGTTGCTGGTCTTCACCTTCCCCCTGCAGCCTATTCACAGGCACAACCGCACTGGGAATCTCTGCTTTCCCAAAGACGCAATCCCTCACGGTGCGCATCCTCGGCAGAGCCTGTTCCCGAAAAGGCAAACGTCCGGCTCCTTATCCCACACGGAAGGTGGCAGCCCTGAAAGCTCTTGCTGGTCTTCACCTTCCCCCTGCAGCCTATTCACAGGCACAACAGGTTTTGGGATCTGTGCTTGCCCCAAGACGCAATCTCTCACGGTGCGCATCCTCGGCAGAGCCTGTTCCCGAAAAGGCAAACGTCCGGCTCCTTGTCCCACAAGGAAGGTGGCAGCCCGGAAAGCTCTTGCTGGTCTTCACCTTCCCCCTGCAGCCTATTCACAGGCACCACCGCACTGGGAATCTCTGCTTTCCCAAAGACGCAATCTCTCACGGTGCGCATCCTCGGCAGAGCCTGTTCCCGAAAAGGCAAACGTCCGGCTCCTTGTCCCACATGGAAGGTGGCAGCCCTGAAAGCTCTTGCTGGTCTTCACCTTCCCCCTGCAGCCTATTCACAGGCACAACCGCACTGGGAATCTCTGCTTTCCCAAAGACGCAATCCCTCACGGTGCGCATCCTCGGCAGAGCCTGTTCCCGAAAAGGCAAACGTCCGGCTCCTTGTCCCACACGGAAGGTGGCAGCCCTGAAAGCTCTTGCTGGTCTTCACCTTCCCCCTGCAGCCTATTCACAGGCACAACCGCACTGGGAATCTCTGCTTTCCCAAAGACGCAATCCCTCACGGTGCGCATCCTCGGCAGAGCCTGTTCCCGAAAAGGCAAACGTCCGGCTCCTTGTCCCACACGGAAGGTGGCAGCCCGGAAAGCTGTTGCTGGTCTTCACCTTCCCCCTGCAGCCTATTCACAGGAACAACCGCACTGGGAATCTCTGCTTTCCCAAAGACGCAATCCCTCACGGTGCGCATCCTCGGCAGAGCCTGTTCCCGAAAAGGCAAACGTCCGGCTCCTTGTCCCACACGGAAGGTGGCAGCCCTGAAAGCTGTTGCTGGTCTTCACCTTCCCCCTGCAGCCTATTCACAGGCACAACAGGTTTTGGGATCTCTGCTTGCCCAGAGACGCAATCTCTCACGGTGCGCATCCTCGGCAGAGCCTGTTCCCGAAAAGGCAAACGTCCGGCTCCTTGTCCCACACGGAAGGTGGCAGCCCGGAAAGCTGTTGCTGGTCTTCACCTTCCCCCTGCAGCCTATTCACAGGCACAACCGCACTGGGAATCTCTGCTTTCCCAAAGACGCAATCCCTCACAGTGCGCATCCTCGGCAGAGCCTGTTCCCGAAAAGGCAAACGTCCGGCTCCTTGTCCCACACGGAAGGTGGCAGCCCTGAAAGCTGTTGCTGGTCTTCACCTTCCCCCTGCAGCCTATTCACAGGCACAACAGGTTTTGGGATCTGTGCTTGCCCAGAGAAGGAACATCTCACGGTGCGCATCCTCGGCAGAGCCTGTTCCCGAAAAGGCAAACGTCCGGCTCCTTGTCCCACACGGAAGGTGGCAGCCCTGAAAGCTCTTGCTGGTCTTCACCTTCCCCCTGCAGCCTATTCACAGGCACAACAGGTTTTGGGATCTCTGCTTGCCCAGAGAAGGAACATCTCACGGTGCGCATCCTCGGCAGAGCCTGTTCCCGAAAAGGCAAACGTCCGGCTCCTTGTCCCACACGGAAGGTGGCAGCCCGGAAAGCTGTTGCTGGTCTTCACCTTCCCCCTGCAGCCTATTCACAGGCACAACCGCACTGGGAATCTCTGCTTTCCCAAAGACGCAATCCCTCACGGTGCGCATCCTCGGCAGAGCCTGTTCCCGAAAAGGCAAACGTCCGGCTCCTTATCCCACACGGAAGGTGGCAGCCCTGAAAGCTCTTGCTGGTCTTCACCTTCCCCCTGCAGCCTATTCACAGGCACAACAGGTTTTGGGATCTGTGCTTGCCCCAAGACGCAATCTCTCACGGTGCGCATCCTCGGCAGAGCCTGTTCCCGAAAAGGCAAACGTCCGGCTCCTTGTCCCACAAGGAAGGTGGCAGCCCGGAAAGCTCTTGCTGGTCTTCACCTTCCCCCTGCAGCCTATTCACAGGCACCACCGCACTGGGAATCTCTGCTTTCCCAAAGACGCAATCTCTCACGGTGCGCATCCTCGGCAGAGCCTGTTCCCGAAAAGGCAAACGTCCGGCTCCTTGTCCCACATGGAAGGTGGCAGCCCTGAAAGCTCTTGCTGGTCTTCACCTTCCCCCTGCAGCCTATTCACAGGCACAACCGCACTGGGAATCTCTGCTTTCCCAAAGACGCAATCCCTCACGGTGCGCATCCTCGGCAGAGCCTGTTCCCGAAAAGGCAAACGTCCGGCTCCTTGTCCCACACGGAAGGTGGCAGCCCTGAAAGCTCTTGCTGGTCTTCACCTTCCCCCTGCAGCCTATTCACAGGCACAACCGCACTGGGAATCTCTGCTTTCCCAAAGACGCAATCCCTCACGGTGCGCATCCTCGGCAGAGCCTGTTCCCGAAAAGGCAAACGTCCGGCTCCTTGTCCCACACGGAAGGTGGCAGCCCGGAAAGCTGTTGCTGGTCTTCACCTTCCCCCTGCAGCCTATTCACAGGAACAACCGCACTGGGAATCTCTGCTTTCCCAAAGACGCAATCCCTCACGGTGCGCATCCTCGGCAGAGCCTGTTCCCGAAAAGGCAAACGTCCGGCTCCTTGTCCCACACGGAAGGTGGCAGCCCTGAAAGCTGTTGCTGGTCTTCACCTTCCCCCTGCAGCCTATTCACAGGCACAACAGGTTTTGGGATCTCTGCTTGCCCAGAGACGCAATCTCTCACGGTGCGCATCCTCGGCAGAGCCTGTTCCCGAAAAGGCAAACGTCCGGCTCCTTGTCCCACACGGAAGGTGGCAGCCCGGAAAGCTGTTGCTGGTCTTCACCTTCCCCCTGCAGCCTATTCACAGGCACAACCGCACTGGGAATCTCTGCTTTCCCAAAGACGCAATCCCTCACAGTGCGCATCCTCGGCAGAGCCTGTTCCCGAAAAGGCAAACGTCCGGCTCCTTGTCCCACACGGAAGGTGGCAGCCCTGAAAGCTGTTGCTGGTCTTCACCTTCCCCCTGCAGCCTATTCACAGGCGCAACATGTTTTGGGATCTGTGCTTGCCCAGAGAAGGAATCTCTCACGGTGCGCATCCTCGGCAGAGCCTGTTCCCGAAAAGGCAAACGTCCGGCTCCTTGTCCCACACGGAAGGTGGCAGCCCGGAAAGCTCTTGCTGGTCTTCACCTTCCCCCTGCAGCCTATTCACAGGCACAACAGGTTTTGCGATCTGTGCTTTCCCAGAGACGCAATCTCTCACGGTGCGCATCCTCGGCAGAGCCTGTTCCCGAAAAGGCAAACGTCCGGCTCCTTGTCCCACACAGAAGGTGGCAGCCCTGAAAGCTGTTGCTGGTCTTCACCTTCCCCCTGCAGCCTATTCACAGGCACAACAGGTTTTGGGATCTGTGCTTGCCCAGAGAAGGAACATCTCACCGTGCGCATCCTCGGCAGAGCCTGTTCCCGAAAAGGCAAACGTCCGGCTCCTTATCCCACACGGAAGGTGGCAGCCCTGAAAGCTCTTGCTGGTCTTCACCTTCCCCCTGCAGCCTATTCACAGGCACAACAGGTTTTGGGATCTCTGCTTGCCCAGAGAAGGAACATCTCACGGTGCGCATCCTCGGCAGAGCCTGTTCCCGAAAAGGCAAACGTCCGGCTCCTTGTCCCACACGGAAGGTGGCAGCCCTGAAAGCTCTTGCTGGTCTTCACCTTCCCCCTGCAGCCTATTCACAGGCACAACAGGTTTTGGGATCTCTGCTTGCCCAGAGAAGGAACATCTCACGGTGCGCATCCTCGGCAGAGCCTGTTCCCGAAAAGGCAAACGTCCGGCTCCTTGTCCCACACGGAAGGTGGCAGCCCGGAAAGCTCTTGCTGGTCTTCACCTTCCCCCTGCAGCCTATTCACAGGCACCACCGCACTGGGAATCTCTGCTTTCCCCAAGACGCAATCTCTCACGGTGCGCATCCTCGGCAGAGCCTGTTCCCAAAAAGGCAAACGTCCGGCTCCTTGTCCCACACGGAAGGTGGCAGCCCGGAAAGCTCTTGCTGGTCGTCACCTTCCCCCTGCAGCCTATTCACAGGCACAACCGCACTGGGAATCTCTGCTTTCCCAAAGACGCAATCCCTCACGGTGCGCATCCTCGACAGAGCCTGTTCCCGAAAAGGCAAACGTCCGGCTCCTTGTCCCACACGGAAGGTGGCAGCCCTGAAAGCTCTTGCTGGTCTTCACCTTCCCCCTGCAGCCTATTCACAGGCACAAGAGGTTTTGGGATCCCTGCTTTCCCAGAGACGCAATCTCTCACGGTGCGCATCCTCGGCAGAGCCTGTTCCCGAAAAGGCAAACGTCCGGCTCCTTGTCCCACACGGAAGGTGGCAGCCCTGAAAGCTCTTGCTGGTCTTCACCTTCCCCCTGCAGCCTATTCACAGGCACAACAGGTTTTGGGATCTCTGCTTGCCCAGAGAAGGAACATCTCACGGTGCGCATCCTCGGCAGAGCCTGTTCCCGAAAAGGCAAACGTCCGGCTCCTTGTCCCACAAGGAAGGTGGCAGCCCGGAAAGCTGTTGCTGGTCTTCACCTTCCCCCTGCAGCCTATTCACAGGCACAACAGGTTTTGGGATCTGTGCTTGCCCAAAGACGCAATCTCTCACGGTGCGCATCCTCGGCAGAGCCTGTTCCAGAACAGGCAAACGTCCGGCTCCTTGTCCCACACGGAAGGTGGCAGCCCTGAAAGCTCTTGCTCGTCTTCACCTTCCCCCTGCAGCCTTTTCACAGGCACAACCGCACTGGGAATCTCTGCTTTCCCAAAGACGCAATCCCTCACGGTGCGCATCCTCGGCAGAGCCTGTTCCCGAAAAGGCAAACGTCCGGCTCCTTGTCCCACACGGAAGGTGGCAGCCCTGAAAGCTGTTGCTGGTCTTCACCTTCCCCCTGCAGCCTATTCACAGGCACAACAGGTTTTGGGATCTCTGCTTCCCCAGAGAAGGAACATCTCACGGTGCGCATCCTCGGCAGAGCCTGTTCCCGAAAAGGCAAACGTCCGGCTCCTTGTCCCACACGGAAGGTGGCAGCCCGGAAAGCTGTTGCTGGTCTTCACCTTCCCCCTGCAGCCTATTCACAGGCACAACCGCACTGGGAATCTCTGCTTTCCCAAAGACGCAATCCCTCACGGTGCGCATCCTCGGCAGAGCCTGTTCCCGAAAAGGCAAACGTCCGGCTCCTTGTCCCACACGGAAGGTGGCAGCCCTGAAAGCTCTTGCTGGTCTTCACCTTCCCCCTGCAGCCTATTCACAGGCACAACAGGTTTTGGGATCTGTGCTTGCCCCAAGACGCAATCTCTCACGGTGCGCATCCTCGGCAGAGCCTGTTCCCGAAAAGGCAAACGTCCGGCTCCTTGTCCCACAAGGAAGGTGGCAGCCCGGAAAGCTCTTGCTGGTCTTCACCTTCCCCCTGCAGCCTATTCACAGGCACCACCGCACTGGGAATCTCTGCTTTCCCAAAGACGCAATCTCTCACGGTGCGCATCCTCGGCAGAGCCTGTTCCCGAAAAGGCAAACGTCCGGCTCCTTGTCCCACACGGAAGGTGGCAGCCCGGAAAGCTCTTGCTGGTCTTCACCTTCCCCCTGCAGCCTATTCACAGGCACAACCACACTGGGAATCTCTGCTTTCCCAAAGATGCAATCCCTCACGGTGCGCATCCTCGGCAGAGCCTGTTCCCGAAAAGGCAAACGTCCGGCTCCTTGTCCCACACGGAAGGTGGCAGCCCTGAAAGCTCTTGCTGGTCTTCACCTTCCCCCTGCAGCCTATTCACAGGCACAACCGCACTGGGAATCTCTGCTTTCCCAAAGACGCAATCCCTCACGGTGCGCATCCTCGGCAGAGCCTGTTCCCGAAAAGGCAAACGTCCGGCTCCTTGTCCCACACGGAAGGTGGCAGCCCTGAAAGCTGTTGCTGGTCTTCACCTTCCCCCTGCAGCCTATTCACAGGAACAACCGCACTGGGAATCTCTGCTTTCCCAAAGACGCAATCCCTCACGGTGCGCATCCTCGGCAGAGCCTGTTCCCGAAAAGGCAAACGTCCGGCTCCTTGTCCCACACGGAAGGTGGCAGCCCTGAAAGCTGTTGCTGGTCTTCACCTTCCCCCTGCAGCCTATTCACAGGCACAACAGGTTTTGGGATCTGTGCTTGCCCAGAGAAGGAACATCTCACGGTGCGCATCCTCGGCAGAGCCTGTTCCCGAAAAGGCAAACGTCCGGCTCCTTGTCCCACACGGAAGGTGGCAGCCCTGAGAGCTCTTGCTGGTCTTCACCTTCCCCCTGCAGCCTATTCACAGGCACAAGAGGTTTTGCGATCTGTGCTTTCCCAGAGACGCAATCTCTCACGGTGCGCATCCTCGGCAGAGCCTGTTCCCGAAAAGGCAAACGTCCGGCTCCTTGTCCCACACGGAAGGTGGCAGCCCTGAAAGCTCTTGCTGGTCTTCACCTTCCCCCTGCAGCCTATTCACAGGCACAACCGCACTGGGAATCTCTTCTTGCCCAGAGACGCAATCTCTCACGGTGGGCATCCTCGGCAGAGCCTGTTCCCGAAAAGGCAAACGTCCGGCTCCTTGTCCCACACGGAAGGTGGCAGCCCTGAAAGCTGTTGCTGGTCTTCACCTTCCCCCTGCAGCCTTTTCACAGGCACAACTGCACTGGGAATCTCTGCTTTCCCAAAGACGCAATCCCTCACGGTGCGCATCCTCGGCAGAGCCTGTTCCCGAAAAGGCAAACGTCCGGCTCCTTGTCCCACACGGAAGGTGGCAGCCCTGAAAGCTGGTGCTGGTCTTCACCTTCCCCCTGCAGCCTATTCACAGGCACAACAGGTTTTGGGATCTGTGCTTGCCCAGAGAAGGAACATCTCACGGTGCGCATCCTCGGCAGAGCCTGTTCCCGAAAAGGCAAACGTCCGGCTCCTTGTCCCACACGGAAGGTGGCAGCCCTGAAAGCTCTTGCTGGTCTTCACCTTCCCCCTGCAGCCTATTCACAGGCACAACAGGTTTTGGGATCTGTGCTTGCCCAGAGAAGGAACATCTCACGGTGCGCATCCTCGGCAGAGCCTGTTCCAGAACAGGCAAACGTCCGGCTCCTTGTCCCACACGGAAGGTGGCAGCCCTGAAAGCTCTTGCTGGTCTTCACCTTCCCCCTGCAGCCTATTCACAGGCACAACAGGTTTTGGGATCTCTGCTTGCCCAGAGAAGGAACATCTCACGGTGCGCATCCTCGGCAGAGCCTGTTCCCGAAAAGGCAAACGTCCGGCTCCTTGTCCCACACGGAAGGTGGCAGCCCGGAAAGCTGTTGCTGGTCTTCACCTTCCCCCTGCAGCCTATTCACAGGCACAACCGCACTGGGAATCTCTGCTTTCCCAAAGACGCAATCCCTCACGGTGCGCATCCTCGGCAGAGCCTGTTCCCGAAAAGGCAAACGTCCGGCTCCTTGTCCCACACGGAAGGTGGCAGCCCTGAAAGCTCTTGCTGGTCTTCACCTTCCCCCTGCAGCCTATTCACAGGCACAACAGGTTTTGGGATCTGTGCTTGCCCCAAGACGCAATCTCTCACGGTGCGCATCCTCGGCAGAGCCTGTTCCCGAAAAGGCAAACGTCCGGCTCCTTGTCCCACAAGGAAGGTGGCAGCCCTGAAAGCTCTTGCTGGTCTTCACCTTCCCCCTGCAGCCTATTCACAGGCACCACCGCACTGGGAATCTCTGCTTTCCCAAAGACGCAATCTCTCACGGTGCGCATCCTCGGCAGAGCCTGTTCCCGAAAAGGCAAACGTCCGGCTCCTTGTCCCACATGGAAGGTGGCAGCCCTGAAAGCTCTTGCTGGTCTTCACCTTCCCCCTGCAGCCTATTCACAGGCACAACCGCACTGGGAATCTCTGCTTTCCCAAAGACGCAATCCCTCACGGTGCGCATCCTCGGCAGAGCCTGTTCCCGAAAAGGCAAACGTCCGGCTCCTTGTCCCACACGGAAGGTGGCAGCCCTGAAAGCTCTTGCTGGTCTTCACCTTCCCCCTGCAGCCTATTCACAGGCACAACCGCACTGGGAATCTCTGCTTTCCCAAAGACGCAATCCCTCACGGTGCGCATCCTCGGCAGAGCCTGTTCCCGAAAAGGCAAACGTCCGGCTCCTTATCCCACACGGAAGGTGGCAGCCCTGAAAGCTCTTGCTGGTCTTCACCTTCCCCCTGCAGCCTATTCACAGGCACAACAGGTTTTGGGATCTGTGCTTGCCCAGAGAAGGAACATCTCACGGTGCGCATCCTCGGCAGAGCCTGTTCCCGAAAAGGCAAACGTCCGGCTCCTTGTCCCACACGGAAGGTGGCAGCCCTGAAAGCTCTTGCTGGTCTTCACCTTCCCCCTGCAGCCTATTCACAGGCACAACCGCACTGGGAATCTCTGCTTTCCCAAAGACGCAATCCCTCACGGTGAACATCCTCGGCAGAGCCTGTTCCCGAAAAGGCAAACGTCCGGCTCCTTGTCCCACACGGAAGGTGGCAGCCCTGAAAGCTGTTGCTGGTCTTCACCTTCCCCCTGCAGCCTATTCACAGGCACAACAGGTTTGGGGATCTCTGCTTGCCCAGAGAAGGAACATCTCACGGTGCGCATCCTCGGCAGAGCCTGTTCCCGAAAAGGCAAACGTCCGGCTCCTTGTCCCACACGGAAGGTGGCAGCCCTGAGAGCTCTTGCTGGTCTTCACCTTCCCCCTGCAGCCTATTCACAGGCACAAGAGGTTTTGGGATCCCTGCTTTCCCAGAGAAGGAACATCTCACGGTGCGCATCCTCGGCAGAGCCTGTTCCCGAAAAGGCAGACGTCCGGCTCCTTGTCCCACACGGAAGGTGGCAGCCCGGAAAGCTGTTGCTGGTCTTCACCTTCCCCCTGCAGCCTATTCACAGGCACAACCGCACTGGGAATCTCTGCTTTCCCAAAGACGCAATCCCTCACGGTGCGCATCCTCGGCAGAGCCTGTTCCCGAAAAGGCAAACGTCCGGCTCCTTGTCCCACACGGAAGGTGGCAGCCCTGAAAGCTCTTGCTGGTCTTCACCTTCCCCCTGCAGCCTATTCACAGGCACAACAGGTTTTGGGATCTGTGCTTGCCCAGAGAAGGAACATCTCACGGTGCGCATCCTCGGCAGAGCCTGTTCCCGAAAAGGCAAACGTCCGGCTCCTTGTCCCACACGGAAGGTGGCAGCCCTGAAAGCTCTTGCTGGTCTTCACCTTCCCCCTGCAGCCTATTCACAGGCACAACAGGTTTTGGGATCTCTGCTTGCCCAGAGAAGGAACATCTCACGGTGCGCATCCTCGGCAGAGCCTGTTCCCGAAAAGGCAAACGTCCGGCTCCTTGTCCCACACGGAAGGTGGCAGCCCGGAAAGCTGTTGCTGGTCTTCACCTTCCCCCTGCAGCCTATTCACAGGCACAACCGCACTGGGAATCTCTGCTTTCCCAAAGACGCAATCCCTCACGGTGCGCATCCTCGGCAGAGCCTGTTCCCGAAAAGGCAAACGTCCGGCTCCTTATCCCACACGGAAGGTGGCAGCCCTGAAAGCTCTTGCTGGTCTTCACCTTCCCCCTGCAGCCTATTCACAGGCACAACAGGTTTTGGGATCTGTGCTTGCCCCAAGACGCAATCTCTCACGGTGCGCATCCTCGGCAGAGCCTGTTCCCGAAAAGGCAAACGTCCGGCTCCTTGTCCCACAAGGAAGGTGGCAGCCCTGAAAGCTCTTGCTGGTCTTCACCTTCCCCCTGCAGCCTATTCACAGGCACCACCGCACTGGGAATCTCTGCTTTCCCAAAGACGCAATCTCTCACGGTGCGCATCCTCGGCAGAGCCTGTTCCCGAAAAGGCAAACGTCCGGCTCCTTGTCCCACATGGAAGGTGGCAGCCCTGAAAGCTCTTGCTGGTCTTCACCTTCCCCCTGCAGCCTATTCACAGGCACAACCGCACTGGGAATCTCTGCTTTCCCAAAGACGCAATCCCTCACGGTGCGCATCCTCGGCAGAGCCTGTTCCCGAAAAGGCAAACGTCCGGCTCCTTGTCCCACACGGAAGGTGGCAGCCCTGAAAGCTCTTGCTGGTCTTCACCTTCCCCCTGCAGCCTATTCACAGGCACAACCGCACTGGGAATCTCTGCTTTCCCAAAGACGCAATCCCTCACGGTGCGCATCCTCGGCAGAGCCTGTTCCCGAAAAGGCAAACGTCCGGCTCCTTGTCCCACAAGGAAGGTGGCAGCCCGGAAAGCTGTTGCTGGTCTTCACCTTCCCCCTGCAGCCTATTCACAGGAACAACCGCACTGGGAATCTCTGCTTTCCCAAAGACGCAATCCCTCACGGTGCGCATCCTCGACAGAGCCTGTTCCCGAAAAGGCAAACGTCCGGCTCCTTGTCCCACACGGAAGGTGGCAGCCCTGAAAGCTCTTGCTGGTCTTCACCTTCCCCCTGCAGCCTATTCACAGGCACAACAGGTTTTGGGATCTCTGCTTTCCCAGAGACGCAATCTCTCACGGTGCGCATCCTCGGCAGAGCCTGTTCCCGAAAAGGCAAACGTCCGGCTCCTTGTCCCACACGGAAGGTGGCAGCCCGGAAAGCTGTTGCTGGTCTTCACCTTCCCCCTGCAGCCTATTCACAGGCACAACCGCACTGGGAATCTCTGCTTTCCCAAAGACGCAATCCCTCACAGTGCGCATCCTCGGCAGAGCCTGTTCCCGAAAAGGCAAACGTCCGGCTCCTTGTCCCACACGGAAGGTGGCAGCCCTGAAAGCTGTTGCTGGTCTTCACCTTCCCCCTGCAGCCTATTCACAGGCGCAACAGGTTTTGGGATCTGTGCTTGCCCAGAGAAGGAATCTCTCACGGTGCGCATCCTCGGCAGAGCCTGTTCCCGAAAAGGCAAACGTCCGGCTCCTTGTCCCACACGGAAGGTGGCAGCCCGGAAAGCTCTTGCTGGTCTTCACCTTCCCCCTGCAGCCTATTCACAGGCACAACAGGTTTTGCGATCTGTGCTTTCCCAGAGACGCAATCTCTCACGGTGCGCATCCTCGGCAGAGCCTGTTCCCGAAAAGGCAAACGTCCGGCTCCTTGTCCCACACAGAAGGTGGCAGCCCTGAAAGCTGTTGCTGGTCTTCACCTTCCCCCTGCAGCCTATTCACAGGCACAACAGGTTTTGGGATCTGTGCTTGCCCAGAGAAGGAACATCTCACCGTGCGCATCCTCGGCAGAGCCTGTTCCCGAAAAGGCAAACGTCCGGCTCCTTATCCCACACGGAAGGTGGCAGCCCTGAAAGCTCTTGCTGGTCTTCACCTTCCCCCTGCAGCCTATTCACAGGCACAACAGGTTTTGGGATCTCTGCTTGCCCAGAGAAGGAACATCTCACGGTGCGCATCCTCGGCAGAGCCTGTTCCCGAAAAGGCAAACGTCCGGCTCCTTGTCCCACACGGAAGGTGGCAGCCCTGAAAGCTCTTGCTGGTCTTCACCTTCCCCCTGCAGCCTATTCACAGGCACAACAGGTTTTGGGATCTCTGCTTGCCCAGAGAAGGAACATCTCACGGTGCGCATCCTCGGCAGAGCCTGTTCCCGAAAAGGCAAACGTCCGGCTCCTTGTCCCACACGGAAGGTGGCAGCCCGGAAAGCTCTTGCTGGTCTTCACCTTCCCCCTGCAGCCTATTCACAGGCACCACCGCACTGGGAATCTCTGCTTTCCCCAAGACGCAATCTCTCACGGTGCGCATCCTCGGCAGAGCCTGTTCCCGAAAAGGCAAACGTCCGGCTCCTTGTCCCACACGGAAGGTGGCAGCCCGGAAAGCTCTTGCTGGTCTTCACCTTCCCCCTGCAGCCTATTCACAGGCACAACCGCACTGGGAATCTCTGCTTTCCCAAAGACGCAATCCCTCACGGTGCGCATCCTCGGCAGAGCCTGTTCCCGAAAAGGCAAACGTCCGGCTCCTTGTCCCACACGGAAGGTGGCAGCCCGGAAAGCTGTTGCTGGTCTTCACCTTCCCCCTGCAGCCTATTCACAGGAACAACCGCACTGGGAATCTCTGCTTTCCCAAAGACGCAATCCCTCACGGTGCGCATCCTCGACAGAGCCTGTTCCCGAAAAGGCAAACGTCCGGCTCCTTGTCCCACACGGAAGGTGGCAGCCCTGAAAGCTCTTGCTGGTCTTCACCTTCCCCCTGCAGCCTATTCACAGGCACAACAGGTTTTGGGATCTCTGCTTTCCCAGAGACGCAATCTCTCACGGTGCGCATCCTCGGCAGAGCCTGTTCCCGAAAAGGCAAACGTCCGGCTCCTTGTCCCACACGGAAGGTGGCAGCCCGGAAAGCTGTTGCTGGTCTTCACCTTCCCCCTGCAGCCTATTCACAGGCACAACCGCACTGGGAATCTCTGCTTTCCCAAAGACGCAATCCCTCACAGTGCGCATCCTCGGCAGAGCCTGTTCCCGAAAAGGCAAACGTCCGGCTCCTTGTCCCACACGGAAGGTGGCAGCCCTGAAAGCTGTTGCTGGTCTTCACCTTCCCCCTGCAGCCTATTCACAGGCGCAACAGGTTTTGGGATCTCTGCTTTCCCAAAGACGCAATCTCTCACGGTGCGCATCCTCGGCAGAGCCTGTTCCCGAAAAGGCAAACGTCCGGCTCCTTGTCCCACACGGAAGGTGGCAGCCCGGAAAGCTCTTGCTGGTCTTCACCTTCCCCCTGCAGCCTATTCACAGGCACAACAGGTTTTGCGATCTGTGCTTTCCCAGAGACGCAATCTCTCACGGTGCGCATCCTCGGCAGAGCCTGTTCCCGAAAAGGCAAACGTCCGGCTCCTTGTCCCACACAGAAGGTGGCAGCCCTGAAAGCTGTTGCTGGTCTTCACCTTCCCCCTGCAGCCTATTCACAGGCACAACAGGTTTTGGGATCTGTGCTTGCCCAGAGAAGGAACATCTCACCGTGCGCATCCTCGGCAGAGCCTGTTCCCGAAAAGGCAAACGTCCGGCTCCTTATCCCACACGGAAGGTGGCAGCCCTGAAAGCTCTTGCTGGTCTTCACCTTCCCCCTGCAGCCTATTCACAGGCACAACAGGTTTTGGGATCTCTGCTTGCCCAGAGAAGGAACATCTCACGGTGCGCATCCTCGGCAGAGCCTGTTCCCGAAAAGGCAAACGTCCGGCTCCTTGTCCCACACGGAAGGTGGCAGCCCTGAAAGCTCTTGCTGGTCTTCACCTTCCCCCTGCAGCCTATTCACAGGCACAACAGGTTTTGGGATCTCTGCTTGCCCAGAGAAGGAACATCTCACGGTGCGCATCCTCGGCAGAGCCTGTTCCCGAAAAGGCAAACGTCCGGCTCCTTGTCCCACACGGAAGGTGGCAGCCCGGAAAGCTCTTGCTGGTCTTCACCTTCCCCCTGCAGCCTATTCACAGGCACCACCGCACTGGGAATCTCTGCTTTCCCCAAGACGCAATCTCTCACGGTGCGCATCCTCGGCAGAGCCTGTTCCCGAAAAGGCAAACGTCCGGCTCCTTGTCCCACACGGAAGGTGGCAGCCCGGAAAGCTCTTGCTGGTCTTCACCTTCCCCCTGCAGCCTATTCACAGGCACAACCGCACTGGGAATCTCTGCTTTCCCAAAGACGCAATCCCTCACGGTGAACATCCTCGGCAGAGCCTGTTCCCGAAAAGGCAAACGTCCGGCTCCTTGTCCCACACGGAAGGTGGCAGCCCGGAAAGCTGTTGCTGGTCTTCACCTTCCCCCTGCAGCCTATTCACAGGCACAACAGGTTTGGGGATCTGTGCTTGCCCAGAGAAGGAACATCTCACGGTGCGCATCCTCGGCAGAGCCTGTTCCCGAAAAGGCAAACGTCCGGCTCCTTGTCCCACACGGAAGGTGGCAGCCCTGAGAGCTCTTGCTGGTCTTCACCTTCCCCCTGCAGCCTATTCACAGGCACAAGAGGTTTTGGGATCCCTGCTTTCCCAGAGAAGGAACATCTCACGGTGCGCATCCTCGGCAGAGCCTGTTCCCGAAAAGGCAGACGTCCGGCTCCTTGTCCCACACGGAAGGTGGCAGCCCGGAAAGCTGTTGCTGGTCTTCACCTTCCCCCTGCAGCCTATTCACAGGCACAACCGCACTGGGAATCTCTGCTTTCCCAAAGACGCAACCCCTCACGGTGCGCATCCTCGGCAGAGCCTGTTCCCGAAAAGGCAAACGTCCGGCTCCTTGTCCCACACGGAAGGTGGCAGCCCGGAAAGCTCTTGCTGGTCTTCACCTTCCCCCTGCAGCCTATTCACAGGCACAACAGGTTTTGGGATCTCTGCTTGCCCAGAGAAGGAACATCTCACGGTGCGCATCCTCGGCAGAGCCTGTTCCCGAAAAGGCAAACGTCCGGCTCCTTGTCCCACACGGAAGGTGGCAGCCCTGAAAGCTCTTGCTGGTCTTCACCTTCCCCCTGCAGCCTATTCACAGGCACAACAGGTTTTGGGATCTGTGCTTGCCCCAAGACGCAATCTCTCACGGTGCGCATCCTCGGCAGAGCCTGTTCCTGAAAAGGCAAACGTCCGGCTCCTTGTCCCACAAGGAAGGTGGCAGCCCGGAAAGCTCTTGCTGGTCTTCACCTTCCCCCTGCAGCCTATTCACAGGCACAACCGCACTGGGAATCTCTGCTTTCCCAAAGACGCAATCTCTCACGGTGCGCATCCTCGGCAGAGCCTGTTCCCGAAAAGGCAAACGTCCGGCTCCTTGTCCCACATGGAAGGTGGCAACCCTGAAAGCTCTTGCTGGTCTTCACCTTCCCCCTGCAGCCTATTCACAGGCACAACCGCACTGGGAATCTCTGCTTTCCCAAAGACGCAATCCCTCACGGTGCGCATCCTCGGCAGAGCCTGTTCCCGAAAAGGCAAACGTCCGGCTCCTTGTCCCACACGGAAGGTGGCAGCCCTGAAAGCTCTTGCTGGTCTTCACCTTCCCCCTGCAGCCTATTCACAGGCACAACCGCACTGGGAATCTCTGCTTTCCCAAAGACGCAATCCCTCACGGTGCGCATCCTCGGCAGAGCCTGTTACCGAAAAGGCAAACGTCCGGCTCCTTGTCCCACACGGAAGGTGGCAGCCCGGAAAGCTGTTGCTGGTCTTCACCTTCCCCCTGCAGCCTATTCACAGGAACAACCGCACTGGGAATCTCTGCTTTCCCAAAGACGCAATCCCTCACGGTGCGCATCCTCGACAGAGCCTGTTCCCGAAAAGGCAAACGTCCGGCTCCTTGTCCCACACGGAAGGTGGCAGCCCTGAAAGCTCTTGCTGGTCTTCACCTTCCCCCTGCAGCCTATTCACAGGCACAACAGGTTTTGGGATCTCTGCTTGCCCAGAGAAGGAACATCTCACGGTGCGCATCCTCGGCAGAGCCTGTTCCCGAAAAGGCAAACGTCCGGCTCCTTGTCCCACACGGAAGGTGGCAGCCCTGAAAGCTCTTGCTGGTCTTCACCTTCCCCCTGCAGCCTATTCACAGGCACAAGAGGTTTTGGGATCTCCGCTTGCCCAGAGAAGGAACATCTCACGGTGTGCATCCTCAGCAGAGCCTGTTCCCGAAAAGGCAAACGTCCGGCTCCTTGTCCCACACGGAAGGTGGCAGCCCTGAAAGCTGTTGCTGGTCTTCACCTTCCCCCTGCAGCCTATTCACAGGCACAACAGGTTTGGGGATCTCTGCTTGCCCAGAGACGCAATCTCTCACGGTGCGCATCCTCGGCAGAGCCTGTTCCCGAAAAGGCAAACGTCCGGCTCCTTGTCCCACACGGAAGGTGGCAGCCCGGAAAGCTCTTGCTGGTCTTCACCTTCCCCCTGCAGCCTATTCACAGGCACAAGAGGTTTTGGGATCTGTGCTTGCCCAGAGAAGGAACATCTCACGGTGCGCATCCTCGGCAGAGCCTGTTCCCGAAAAGGCAAACGTCCGGCTCCTTGTCCCACACGGAAGGTGGCAGCCCTGAAAGCTGTTGCTGGTCTTCACCTTCCCCCTGCAGCCTATTCACAGGCACAACCGCACTGGGAATCTCTGCTTTCCCAAAGACGCAATCCCTCACGGTGCGCATCCTCGGCAGAGCCTGTTCCCGAAAAGGCAAACGTCTGGCTCCTTGTCCCACACGGAAGGTGGCAGCCCTGAAAGCTCTTGCTGGTCTTCACCTTCCCCCTGCAGCCTATTCACAGGCACAACAGGTTTGGGGATCTGTGCTTGCCCCAAGACGCAATCTCTCACGGTGCGCATCCTCGGCAGAGCCTGTTCCCGAAAAGGCAAACGTCCGGCTCCTTGTCCCACACGGAAGGTGGCAGCCCTGAAAGCTGTTGCTGGTCTTCACCTTCCCCCTGCAGCCTATTCACAGGCACAACAGGTTTTGGGATCTCTGCTTGCCCAGAGACGCAATCTCTCACAGTGCGCATCCTCGGCAGAGCCTGTTCCCGAAAAGGCAAACGTCCAGCTCCTTGTCCCACACGGAAGGTGGCAGCCCTGAGAGCTCTTGCTGGTCTTCACCTTCCCCCTGCAGCCTATTCACAGGCACAACTGGTTTTGGGATCCCTGCTTTCCCAGAGAAGGAACATCTCACGGTGCGCATCCTCGGCAGAGCCTGTTCCCGAAAAGGCAAACGTCCGGCTCCTTGTCCCACACGGAAGGTGGCAGCCCGGAAAGCTGTTGCTGGTCTTCACCTTCCCCCTGCAGCCTATTCACAGGCACAACCGCACTGGGAATCTCTGCTTTCCCAAAGACGCAATCCCTCACGGTGCGCATCCTCGGCAGAGCCTGTTCCCGAAAAGGCAAACGTCCGGCTCCTTGTCCCACACGGAAGGTGGCAGCCCGGAAAGCTCTTGCTGGTCTTCACCTTCCCCCTGCAGCCTATTCACAGGCACAACAGGTTTTGGGATCTCTGCTTGCCCAGAGACGCAATCTCTCACGGTGCGCATCCTCGGCAGAGCCTGTTCCCGAAAAGGCAAACGTCCGGCTCCTTGTCCCACAAGGAAGGTGGCAGCCCGGAAAGCTCTTGCTGGTCTTCACCTTCCCCCTGCAGCCTATTCACAGGCACCACCGCACTGGGAATCTCTGCTTTCCCAAAGACGCAATCTCTCACGGTGCGCATCCTCGGCAGAGCCTGTTCCCGAAAAGGCAAACGTCCGGCTCCTTGTCCCACACGGAAGGTGGCAGCCCTGAAAGCTGGTGCTGGTCTTCACCTTCCCCCTGCAGCCTATTCACAGGCACAACCGCACTGGGAATCTCTGCTTTCCCAAAGACGCAATCCCTCACGGTGCGCATCCTCGGCAGAGCCTGTTCCCGAAAAGGCAAACGTCCGGCTCCTTGTCCCACACGGAAGGTGGCAGCCCGGAAAGCTGTTGCTGGTCTTCACCTTCCCCCTGCAGCCTATTCAAAGGAACAACCGCACTGGGAATCTCTGCTTTCCCAAAGACGCAATCCCTCACGGTGCGCATCCTCGACAGAGCCTGTTCCCGAAAAGGCAAACGTCCGGCTCCTTGTCCCACACGGAAGGTGGCAGCCCTGAAAGCTCTTGCTGGTCTTCACCTTCCCCCTGCAGCCTATTCACAGGCACAACAGGTTTTGGGATCTCTGCTTGCCCAGAGACGCAATCTCTCACGTTGCGCATCCTCGGCAGAGCCTGTTCCCGAAAAGGCAAACGTCCGGCTCCTTGTCCCACACGGAAGGTGGCAGCCCGGAAAGCTGTTGCTGGTCTTCACCTTCCCCCTGCAGCCTATTCACAGGCACAACCGCACTGGGAATCTCTGCTTTCCCAAAGACGCAATCCCTCACGGTGCGCATCCTCGGCAGAGCCTGTTCCCGAAAAGGCAAACGTCCGGCTCCTTGTCCCACACGGAAGGTGGCAGCCCGGAAAGCTCTTGCTGGTCTTCACCTTCCCCCTGCAGCCTATTCACAGGCACAACAGGTTTTGGGATCTCTGCTTGCCCAGAGACGCAATCTCTCACGGTGCGCATCCTCGGCAGAGCCTGTTCCCGAAAAGGCAAACGTCCGGCTCCTTGTCCCACAAGGAAGGTGGCAGCCCGGAAAGCTCTTGCTGGTCTTCACCTTCCCCCTGCAGCCTATTCACAGGCACCACCGCACTGGGAATCTCTGCTTTCCCAAAGACGCAATCTCTCACGGTGCGCATCCTCGGCAGAGCCTGTTCCCGAAAAGGCAAACGTCCGGCTCCTTGTCCCACACGGAAGGTGGCAGCCCTGAAAGCTCTTGCTGGTCTTCACCTTCCCCCTGCAGCCTATTCACAGGCACAACCGCACTGGGAATCTCTGCTTTCCCAAAGACGCAATCCCTCACGGTGCGCATCCTCGGCAGAGCCTGTTCCCGAAAAGGCAAACGTCCGGCTCCTTGTCCCACACGGAAGGTGGCAGCCCGGAAAGCTGTTGCTGGTCTTCACCTTCCCCCTGCAGCCTATTCAAAGGAACAACCGCACTGGGAATCTCTGCTTTCCCAAAGACGCAATCCCTCACGGTGCGCATCCTCGACAGAGCCTGTTCCCGAAAAGGCAAACGTCCGGCTCCTTGTCCCACACGGAAGGTGGCAGCCCTGAAAGCTCTTGCTGGTCTTCACCTTCCCCCTGCAGCCTATTCACAGGCACAACAGGTTTTGGGATCTCTGCTTGCCCAGAGACGCAATCTCTCACGGTGCGCATCCTCGGCAGAGCCTGTTCCCGAAAAGGCAAACGTCCGGCTCCTTGTCCCACACGGAAGGTGGCAGCCCTGAAAGCTGGTGCTGGTCTTCACCTTCCCCCTGCAGCCTATTCACAGGCACAACCGCACTGGGAATCTCTGCTTTCTCAGAGACGCAATCTCTCACGGTGCGCATCCTCGGCAGAGCCTGTTCCCGAAAAGGCAAACGTCCGGCTCCTTGTCCCACACGGAAGGTGGCAGCCCTGAAAGCTCTTGCTGGTCTTCACCTTCCCCCTGCAGCCTTTTCACAGGCACAACTGCACTGGGAATCTCTGCTTTCCAAAAGACGCAATCCCTCACGGTGCACATCCTCGGCAGAGCCTGTTCCCGAAAAGGCAAACGTCCGGCTCCTTGTCCCACACGGAAGGTGGCAGCCCTGAAAGCTCTTGCTGGTCTTCGCCTTCCCCGTGCAGCCTATTCACAGGCACAACAGGTTTTGCGATCTGTGCTTTCCCAGAGACGCAATCTCTCACGGTGCGCATCCTCGGCAGAGCCTGTTCCCGAAAAGGCAAACGTCCGGCTCCTTGTCCCACACGGAAGGTGGCAGCCCTGAAAGCTGTTGCTGGTCTTCACCTTCCCCGTGCAGCCTATTCACAGGCACAACAGGTTTTGGGATCTGTGCTTGCCCAGAGAAGGAACATCTCACGGTGCGCATCCTCGGCAGAGCCTGTTCCCGAAAAGGCAAACGTCCGGCTCCTTGTCCCACACGGAAGGTGGCAGCCCTGAAAGCTCTTGCTGGTCTTCACCTTCCCCCTGCAGCCTATTCACAGGCACAACAGGTTTTGGGATCTCTGCTTGCCCCAAGACGCAATCTCTCACGGTGCGCATCCTCGGCAGAGCCTGTTCCCGAAAAGGCAAACGTCCGGCTCCTTGTCCCACACGGAAGGTGGCAGCCCGGAAAGCTCTTGCTGGTCTTCACCTTCCCCCTGCAGCCTATTCACAGGCACCACCGCACTGGGAATCTCTGCTTTCCCAAAGACGCAATCCCTCACGGTGCGCATCCTCGGCAGAGCCTGTTCCCGAAAAGGCAAACGTCCGGCTCCTTGTCCCACACGGAAGGTGGCAGCCCTGAAAGCTCTTGCTGGTCTTCACCTTCCCCCTGCAGCCTATTCACAGGCACAACCGCACTGGGAATCTCTGCTTTCCCAAAGACGCAATCCCTCACGGTGCGCATCCTCGGCAGAGCCTGTTCCCGAAAAGGCAAACGTCCGGCTCCTTGTCCCACACGGAAGGTGGCAGCCCGGAAAGCTGTTGCTGGTCTTCACCTTCCCCCTGCAGCCTATTCACAGGAACAACCGCACTGGGAATCTCTGCTTTCCCAAAGACGCAATCTCTCACGGTGCGCATCCTCGGCAGAGCCTGTTCCCGAAAAGGCAAACGTCCGGCTCCTTATCCCACACGGAAGGTGGCAGCCCTGAAAGCTCTTGCTGGTCTTCACCTTCCCCCTGCAGCCTATTCACAGGCACAACAGGTTTTGGGATCTGTGCTTGCCCCAAGACGCAATCTCTCACGGTGCGCATCCTCGGCAGAGCCTGTTCCCGAAAAGGCAAACGTCCGGCTCCTTGTCCCACAAGGAAGGTGGCAGCCCTGAAAGCTCTTGCTGGTCTTCACCTTCCCCCTGCAGCCTATTCACAGGCACCACCGCACTGGGAATCTCTGCTTTCCCAAAGACGCAATCTCTCACGGTGCGCATCCTCGGCAGAGCCTGTTCCCGAAAAGGCAAACGTCCGGCTCCTTGTCCCACATGGAAGGTGGCAGCCCTGAAAGCTCTTGCTGGTCTTCACCTTCCCCCTGCAGCCTATTCACAGGCACAACCGCACTGGGAATCTCTGCTTTCCCAAAGACGCAATCCCTCACGGTGCGCATCCTCGGCAGAGCCTGTTCCCGAAAAGGCAAACGTCCGGCTCCTTGTCCCACACGGAAGGTGGCAGCCCTGAAAGCTCTTGCTGGTCTTCACCTTCCCCCTGCAGCCTATTCACAGGCACAACCGCACTGGGAATCTCTGCTTTCCCAAAGACGCAATCCCTCACGGTGCGCATCCTCGGCAGAGCCTGTTCCCGAAAAGGCAAACGTCCGGCTCCTTGTCCCACAAGGAAGGTGGCAGCCCGGAAAGCTGTTGCTGGTCTTCACCTTCCCCCTGCAGCCTATTCACAGGAACAACCGCACTGGGAATCTCTGCTTTCCCAAAGACGCAATCCCTCACGGTGCGCATCCTCGACAGAGCCTGTTCCCGAAAAGGCAAACGTCCGGCTCCTTGTCCCACACGGAAGGTGGCAGCCCTGAAAGCTCTTGCTGGTCTTCACCTTCCCCCTGCAGCCTATTCACAGGCACAACAGGTTTTGGGATCTCTGCTTTCCCAGAGACGCAATCTCTCACGGTGCGCATCCTCGGCAGAGCCTGTTCCCGAAAAGGCAAACGTCCGGCTCCTTGTCCCACACGGAAGGTGGCAGCCCGGAAAGCTGTTGCTGGTCTTCACCTTCCCCCTGCAGCCTATTCACAGGCACAACCGCACTGGGAATCTCTGCTTTCCCAAAGACGCAATCCCTCACAGTGCGCATCCTCGGCAGAGCCTGTTCCCGAAAAGGCAAACGTCCGGCTCCTTGTCCCACACGGAAGGTGGCAGCCCTGAAAGCTGTTGCTGGTCTTCACCTTCCCCCTGCAGCCTATTCACAGGCGCAACAGGTTTTGGGATCTGTGCTTGCCCAGAGAAGGAATCTCTCACGGTGCGCATCCTCGGCAGAGCCTGTTCCCGAAAAGGCAAACGTCCGGCTCCTTGTCCCACACGGAAGGTGGCAGCCCGGAAAGCTCTTGCTGGTCTTCACCTTCCCCCTGCAGCCTATTCACAGGCACAACAGGTTTTGCGATCTGTGCTTTCCCAGAGACGCAATCTCTCACGGTGCGCATCCTCGGCAGAGCCTGTTCCCGAAAAGGCAAACGTCCGGCTCCTTGTCCCACACAGAAGGTGGCAGCCCTGAAAGCTGTTGCTGGTCTTCACCTTCCCCCTGCAGCCTATTCACAGGCACAACAGGTTTTGGGATCTGTGCTTGCCCAGAGAAGGAACATCTCACCGTGCGCATCCTCGGCAGAGCCTGTTCCCGAAAAGGCAAACGTCCGGCTCCTTATCCCACACGGAAGGTGGCAGCCCTGAAAGCTCTTGCTGGTCTTCACCTTCCCCCTGCAGCCTATTCACAGGCACAACAGGTTTTGGGATCTCTGCTTGCCCAGAGAAGGAACATCTCACGGTGCGCATCCTCGGCAGAGCCTGTTCCCGAAAAGGCAAACGTCCGGCTCCTTGTCCCACACGGAAGGTGGCAGCCCTGAAAGCTCTTGCTGGTCTTCACCTTCCCCCTGCAGCCTATTCACAGGCACAACAGGTTTTGGGATCTCTGCTTGCCCAGAGAAGGAACATCTCACGGTGCGCATCCTCGGCAGAGCCTGTTCCCGAAAAGGCAAACGTCCGGCTCCTTGTCCCACACGGAAGGTGGCAGCCCGGAAAGCTCTTGCTGGTCTTCACCTTCCCCCTGCAGCCTATTCACAGGCACCACCGCACTGGGAATCTCTGCTTTCCCCAAGACGCAATCTCTCACGGTGCGCATCCTCGGCAGAGCCTGTTCCCGAAAAGGCAAACGTCCGGCTCCTTGTCCCACACGGAAGGTGGCAGCCCGGAAAGCTCTTGCTGGTCTTCACCTTCCCCCTGCAGCCTATTCACAGGCACAACCGCACTGGGAATCTCTGCTTTCCCAAAGACGCAATCCCTCACGGTGCGCATCCTCGGCAGAGCCTGTTCCCGAAAAGGCAAACGTCCGGCTCCTTGTCCCACAAGGAAGGTGGCAGCCCGGAAAGCTGTTGCTGGTCTTCACCTTCCCCCTGCAGCCTATTCACAGGAACAACCGCACTGGGAATCTCTGCTTTCCCAAAGACGCAATCCCTCACGGTGCGCATCCTCGACAGAGCCTGTTCCCGAAAAGGCAAACGTCCGGCTCCTTGTCCCACACGGAAGGTGGCAGCCCTGAAAGCTCTTGCTGGTCTTCACCTTCCCCCTGCAGCCTATTCACAGGCACAACAGGTTTTGGGATCTCTGCTTTCCCAGAGACGCAATCTCTCACGGTGCGCATCCTCGGCAGAGCCTGTTCCCGAAAAGGCAAACGTCCGGCTCCTTGTCCCACACGGAAGGTGGCAGCCCGGAAAGCTGTTGCTGGTCTTCACCTTCCCCCTGCAGCCTATTCACAGGCACAACCGCACTGGGAATCTCTGCTTTCCCAAAGACGCAATCCCTCACAGTGCGCATCCTCGGCAGAGCCTGTTCCCGAAAAGGCAAACGTCCGGCTCCTTGTCCCACACGGAAGGTGGCAGCCCTGAAAGCTGTTGCTGGTCTTCACCTTCCCCCTGCAGCCTATTCACAGGCGCAACAGGTTTTGGGATCTGTGCTTGCCCAGAGAAGGAATCTCTCACGGTGCGCATCCTCGGCAGAGCCTGTTCCCGAAAAGGCAAACGTCCGGCTCCTTGTCCCACACGGAAGGTGGCAGCCCGGAAAGCTCTTGCTGGTCTTCACCTTCCCCCTGCAGCCTATTCACAGGCACAACAGGTTTTGCGATCTGTGCTTTCCCAGAGACGCAATCTCTCACGGTGCGCATCCTCGGCAGAGCCTGTTCCCGAAAAGGCAAACGTCCGGCTCCTTGTCCCACACAGAAGGTGGCAGCCCTGAAAGCTGTTGCTGGTCTTCACCTTCCCCCTGCAGCCTATTCACAGGCACAACAGGTTTTGGGATCTGTGCTTGCCCAGAGAAGGAACATCTCACCGTGCGCATCCTCGGCAGAGCCTGTTCCCGAAAAGGCAAACGTCCGGCTCCTTATCCCACACGGAAGGTGGCAGCCCTGAAAGCTCTTGCTGGTCTTCACCTTCCCCCTGCAGCCTATTCACAGGCACAACAGGTTTTGGGATCTCTGCTTGCCCAGAGAAGGAACATCTCACGGTGCGCATCCTCGGCAGAGCCTGTTCCCGAAAAGGCAAACGTCCGGCTCCTTGTCCCACACGGAAGGTGGCAGCCCTGAAAGCTCTTGCTGGTCTTCACCTTCCCCCTGCAGCCTATTCACAGGCACAACAGGTTTTGGGATCTCTGCTTGCCCAGAGAAGGAACATCTCACGGTGCGCATCCTCGGCAGAGCCTGTTCCCGAAAAGGCAAACGTCCGGCTCCTTGTCCCACACGGAAGGTGGCAGCCCGGAAAGCTCTTGCTGGTCTTCACCTTCCCCCTGCAGCCTATTCACAGGCACCACCGCACTGGGAATCTCTGCTTTCCCCAAGACGCAATCTCTCACGGTGCGCATCCTCGGCAGAGCCTGTTCCCGAAAAGGCAAACGTCCGGCTCCTTGTCCCACACGGAAGGTGGCAGCCCGGAAAGCTCTTGCTGGTCTTCACCTTCCCCCTGCAGCCTATTCACAGGCACAACCGCACTGGGAATCTCTGCTTTCCCAAAGACGCAATCCCTCACGGTGAACATCCTCGGCAGAGCCTGTTCCCGAAAAGGCAAACGTCCGGCTCCTTGTCCCACACGGAAGGTGGCAGCCCGGAAAGCTGTTGCTGGTCTTCACCTTCCCCCTGCAGCCTATTCACAGGCACAACAGGTTTGGGGATCTGTGCTTGCCCAGAGAAGGAACATCTCACGGTGCGCATCCTCGGCAGAGCCTGTTCCCGAAAAGGCAAACGTCCGGCTCCTTGTCCCACACGGAAGGTGGCAGCCCTGAGAGCTCTTGCTGGTCTTCACCTTCCCCCTGCAGCCTATTCACAGGCACAAGAGGTTTTGGGATCCCTGCTTTCCCAGAGAAGGAACATCTCACGGTGCGCATCCTCGGCAGAGCCTGTTCCCGAAAAGGCAGACGTCCGGCTCCTTGTCCCACACGGAAGGTGGCAGCCCGGAAAGCTGTTGCTGGTCTTCACCTTCCCCCTGCAGCCTATTCACAGGCACAACCGCACTGGGAATCTCTGCTTTCCCAAAGACGCAACCCCTCACGGTGCGCATCCTCGGCAGAGCCTGTTCCCGAAAAGGCAAACGTCCGGCTCCTTGTCCCACACGGAAGGTGGCAGCCCGGAAAGCTCTTGCTGGTCTTCACCTTCCCCCTGCAGCCTATTCACAGGCACAACAGGTTTTGGGATCTCTGCTTGCCCAGAGAAGGAACATCTCACGGTGCGCATCCTCGGCAGAGCCTGTTCCCGAAAAGGCAAACGTCCGGCTCCTTGTCCCACACGGAAGGTGGCAGCCCTGAAAGCTCTTGCTGGTCTTCACCTTCCCCCTGCAGCCTATTCACAGGCACAACAGGTTTTGGGATCTGTGCTTGCCCCAAGACGCAATCTCTCACGGTGCGCATCCTCGGCAGAGCCTGTTCCTGAAAAGGCAAACGTCCGGCTCCTTGTCCCACAAGGAAGGTGGCAGCCCGGAAAGCTCTTGCTGGTCTTCACCTTCCCCCTGCAGCCTATTCACAGGCACAACCGCACTGGGAATCTCTGCTTTCCCAAAGACGCAATCTCTCACGGTGCGCATCCTCGGCAGAGCCTGTTCCCGAAAAGGCAAACGTCCGGCTCCTTGTCCCACATGGAAGGTGGCAACCCTGAAAGCTCTTGCTGGTCTTCACCTTCCCCCTGCAGCCTATTCACAGGCACAACCGCACTGGGAATCTCTGCTTTCCCAAAGACGCAATCCCTCACGGTGCGCATCCTCGGCAGAGCCTGTTCCCGAAAAGGCAAACGTCCGGCTCCTTGTCCCACACGGAAGGTGGCAGCCCTGAAAGCTCTTGCTGGTCTTCACCTTCCCCCTGCAGCCTATTCACAGGCACAACCGCACTGGGAATCTCTGCTTTCCCAAAGACGCAATCCCTCACGGTGCGCATCCTCGGCAGAGCCTGTTACCGAAAAGGCAAACGTCCGGCTCCTTGTCCCACACGGAAGGTGGCAGCCCGGAAAGCTGTTGCTGGTCTTCACCTTCCCCCTGCAGCCTATTCACAGGAACAACCGCACTGGGAATCTCTGCTTTCCCAAAGACGCAATCCCTCACGGTGCGCATCCTCGACAGAGCCTGTTCCCGAAAAGGCAAACGTCCGGCTCCTTGTCCCACACGGAAGGTGGCAGCCCTGAAAGCTCTTGCTGGTCTTCACCTTCCCCCTGCAGCCTATTCACAGGCACAACAGGTTTTGGGATCTCTGCTTGCCCAGAGAAGGAACATCTCACGGTGCGCATCCTCGGCAGAGCCTGTTCCCGAAAAGGCAAACGTCCGGCTCCTTGTCCCACACGGAAGGTGGCAGCCCTGAAAGCTCTTGCTGGTCTTCACCTTCCCCCTGCAGCCTATTCACAGGCACAAGAGGTTTTGGGATCTCCGCTTGCCCAGAGAAGGAACATCTCACGGTGTGCATCCTCAGCAGAGCCTGTTCCCGAAAAGGCAAACGTCCGGCTCCTTGTCCCACACGGAAGGTGGCAGCCCTGAAAGCTGTTGCTGGTCTTCACCTTCCCCCTGCAGCCTATTCACAGGCACAACAGGTTTGGGGATCTCTGCTTGCCCAGAGACGCAATCTCTCACGGTGCGCATCCTCGGCAGAGCCTGTTCCCGAAAAGGCAAACGTCCGGCTCCTTGTCCCACACGGAAGGTGGCAGCCCGGAAAGCTCTTGCTGGTCTTCACCTTCCCCCTGCAGCCTATTCACAGGCACAAGAGGTTTTGGGATCTGTGCTTGCCCAGAGAAGGAACATCTCACGGTGCGCATCCTCGGCAGAGCCTGTTCCCGAAAAGGCAAACGTCCGGCTCCTTGTCCCACACGGAAGGTGGCAGCCCTGAAAGCTGTTGCTGGTCTTCACCTTCCCCCTGCAGCCTATTCACAGGCACAACCGCACTGGGAATCTCTGCTTTCCCAAAGACGCAATCCCTCACGGTGCGCATCCTCGGCAGAGCCTGTTCCCGAAAAGGCAAACGTCTGGCTCCTTGTCCCACACGGAAGGTGGCAGCCCTGAAAGCTCTTGCTGGTCTTCACCTTCCCCCTGCAGCCTATTCACAGGCACAACAGGTTTGGGGATCTGTGCTTGCCCCAAGACGCAATCTCTCACGGTGCGCATCCTCGGCAGAGCCTGTTCCCGAAAAGGCAAACGTCCGGCTCCTTGTCCCACACGGAAGGTGGCAGCCCTGAAAGCTGTTGCTGGTCTTCACCTTCCCCCTGCAGCCTATTCACAGGCACAACAGGTTTTGGGATCTCTGCTTGCCCAGAGACGCAATCTCTCACAGTGCGCATCCTCGGCAGAGCCTGTTCCCGAAAAGGCAAACGTCCAGCTCCTTGTCCCACACGGAAGGTGGCAGCCCTGAGAGCTCTTGCTGGTCTTCACCTTCCCCCTGCAGCCTATTCACAGGCACAACTGGTTTTGGGATCCCTGCTTTCCCAGAGAAGGAACATCTCACGGTGCGCATCCTCGGCAGAGCCTGTTCCCGAAAAGGCAAACGTCCGGCTCCTTGTCCCACACGGAAGGTGGCAGCCCGGAAAGCTGTTGCTGGTCTTCACCTTCCCCCTGCAGCCTATTCACAGGCACAACCGCACTGGGAATCTCTGCTTTCCCAAAGACGCAATCCCTCACGGTGCGCATCCTCGGCAGAGCCTGTTCCCGAAAAGGCAAACGTCCGGCTCCTTGTCCCACACGGAAGGTGGCAGCCCGGAAAGCTCTTGCTGGTCTTCACCTTCCCCCTGCAGCCTATTCACAGGCACAACAGGTTTTGGGATCTCTGCTTGCCCAGAGACGCAATCTCTCACGGTGCGCATCCTCGGCAGAGCCTGTTCCCGAAAAGGCAAACGTCCGGCTCCTTGTCCCACAAGGAAGGTGGCAGCCCGGAAAGCTCTTGCTGGTCTTCACCTTCCCCCTGCAGCCTATTCACAGGCACCACCGCACTGGGAATCTCTGCTTTCCCAAAGACGCAATCTCTCACGGTGCGCATCCTCGGCAGAGCCTGTTCCCGAAAAGGCAAACGTCCGGCTCCTTGTCCCACACGGAAGGTGGCAGCCCTGAAAGCTGGTGCTGGTCTTCACCTTCCCCCTGCAGCCTATTCACAGGCACAACCGCACTGGGAATCTCTGCTTTCCCAAAGACGCAATCCCTCACGGTGCGCATCCTCGGCAGAGCCTGTTCCCGAAAAGGCAAACGTCCGGCTCCTTGTCCCACACGGAAGGTGGCAGCCCGGAAAGCTGTTGCTGGTCTTCACCTTCCCCCTGCAGCCTATTCAAAGGAACAACCGCACTGGGAATCTCTGCTTTCCCAAAGACGCAATCCCTCACGGTGCGCATCCTCGACAGAGCCTGTTCCCGAAAAGGCAAACGTCCGGCTCCTTGTCCCACACGGAAGGTGGCAGCCCTGAAAGCTCTTGCTGGTCTTCACCTTCCCCCTGCAGCCTATTCACAGGCACAACAGGTTTTGGGATCTCTGCTTGCCCAGAGACGCAATCTCTCACGTTGCGCATCCTCGGCAGAGCCTGTTCCCGAAAAGGCAAACGTCCGGCTCCTTGTCCCACACGGAAGGTGGCAGCCCGGAAAGCTGTTGCTGGTCTTCACCTTCCCCCTGCAGCCTATTCACAGGCACAACCGCACTGGGAATCTCTGCTTTCCCAAAGACGCAATCCCTCACGGTGCGCATCCTCGGCAGAGCCTGTTCCCGAAAAGGCAAACGTCCGGCTCCTTGTCCCACACGGAAGGTGGCAGCCCGGAAAGCTCTTGCTGGTCTTCACCTTCCCCCTGCAGCCTATTCACAGGCACAACAGGTTTTGGGATCTCTGCTTGCCCAGAGACGCAATCTCTCACGGTGCGCATCCTCGGCAGAGCCTGTTCCCGAAAAGGCAAACGTCCGGCTCCTTGTCCCACAAGGAAGGTGGCAGCCCGGAAAGCTCTTGCTGGTCTTCACCTTCCCCCTGCAGCCTATTCACAGGCACCACCGCACTGGGAATCTCTGCTTTCCCAAAGACGCAATCTCTCACGGTGCGCATCCTCGGCAGAGCCTGTTCCCGAAAAGGCAAACGTCCGGCTCCTTGTCCCACACGGAAGGTGGCAGCCCTGAAAGCTCTTGCTGGTCTTCACCTTCCCCCTGCAGCCTATTCACAGGCACAACCGCACTGGGAATCTCTGCTTTCCCAAAGACGCAATCCCTCACGGTGCGCATCCTCGGCAGAGCCTGTTCCCGAAAAGGCAAACGTCCGGCTCCTTGTCCCACACGGAAGGTGGCAGCCCGGAAAGCTGTTGCTGGTCTTCACCTTCCCCCTGCAGCCTATTCAAAGGAACAACCGCACTGGGAATCTCTGCTTTCCCAAAGACGCAATCCCTCACGGTGCGCATCCTCGACAGAGCCTGTTCCCGAAAAGGCAAACGTCCGGCTCCTTGTCCCACACGGAAGGTGGCAGCCCTGAAAGCTCTTGCTGGTCTTCACCTTCCCCCTGCAGCCTATTCACAGGCACAACAGGTTTTGGGATCTCTGCTTGCCCAGAGACGCAATCTCTCACGGTGCGCATCCTCGGCAGAGCCTGT
This sequence comes from Haliaeetus albicilla, assembly GCF_947461875.1. Classification (NCBI taxonomy): domain Eukaryota; kingdom Metazoa; phylum Chordata; class Aves; order Accipitriformes; family Accipitridae; genus Haliaeetus; species Haliaeetus albicilla. The sequence continues at coordinate 5,656,830 of NC_091512.1, forward strand.
TCCCGAAAAGGCAAACGTCCGGCTCCTTGTCCCACACGGAAGGTGGCAGCCCTGAAAGCTGGTGCTGGTCTTCACCTTCCCCCTGCAGCCTATTCACAGGCACAACCGCACTGGGAATCTCTGCTTTCTCAGAGACGCAATCTCTCACGGTGCGCATCCTCGGCAGAGCCTGTTCCCGAAAAGGCAAACGTCCGGCTCCTTGTCCCACACGGAAGGTGGCAGCCCTGAAAGCTCTTGCTGGTCTTCACCTTCCCCCTGCAGCCTTTTCACAGGCACAACTGCACTGGGAATCTCTGCTTTCCAAAAGACGCAATCCCTCACGGTGCACATCCTCGGCAGAGCCTGTTCCCGAAAAGGCAAACGTCCGGCTCCTTGTCCCACACGGAAGGTGGCAGCCCTGAAAGCTCTTGCTGGTCTTCGCCTTCCCCGTGCAGCCTATTCACAGGCACAACAGGTTTTGCGATCTGTGCTTTCCCAGAGACGCAATCTCTCACGGTGCGCATCCTCGGCAGAGCCTGTTCCCGAAAAGGCAAACGTCCGGCTCCTTGTCCCACACGGAAGGTGGCAGCCCTGAAAGCTGTTGCTGGTCTTCACCTTCCCCGTGCAGCCTATTCACAGGCACAACAGGTTTTGGGATCTGTGCTTGCCCAGAGAAGGAACATCTCACGGTGCGCATCCTCGGCAGAGCCTGTTCCCGAAAAGGCAAACGTCCGGCTCCTTGTCCCACACGGAAGGTGGCAGCCCTGAAAGCTCTTGCTGGTCTTCACCTTCCCCCTGCAGCCTATTCACAGGCACAACAGGTTTTGGGATCTCTGCTTGCCCCAAGACGCAATCTCTCACGGTGCGCATCCTCGGCAGAGCCTGTTCCCGAAAAGGCAAACGTCCGGCTCCTTGTCCCACACGGAAGGTGGCAGCCCGGAAAGCTCTTGCTGGTCTTCACCTTCCCCCTGCAGCCTATTCACAGGCACCACCGCACTGGGAATCTCTGCTTTCCCAAAGACGCAATCCCTCACGGTGCGCATCCTCGGCAGAGCCTGTTCCCGAAAAGGCAAACGTCCGGCTCCTTGTCCCACACGGAAGGTGGCAGCCCTGAAAGCTCTTGCTGGTCTTCACCTTCCCCCTGCAGCCTATTCACAGGCACAACCGCACTGGGAATCTCTGCTTTCCCAAAGACGCAATCCCTCACGGTGCGCATCCTCGGCAGAGCCTGTTCCCGAAAAGGCAAACGTCCGGCTCCTTGTCCCACACGGAAGGTGGCAGCCCGGAAAGCTGTTGCTGGTCTTCACCTTCCCCCTGCAGCCTATTCACAGGAACAACCGCACTGGGAATCTCTGCTTTCCCAAAGACGCAATCCCTCACGGTGCGCATCCTCGACAGAGCCTGTTCCCGAAAAGGCAAACGTCCGGCTCCTTGTCCCACACGGAAGGTGGCAGCCCTGAAAGCTCTTGCTGGTCTTCACCTTCCCCCTGCAGCCTATTCACAGGCACAACAGGTTTTGGGATCTCTGCTTGCCCAGAGACGCAATCTCTCACGGTGCGCATCCTCGGCAGAGCCTGTTCCCGAAAAGGCAAACGTCCGGCTCCTTGTCCCACACGGAAGGTGGCAGCCCTGAAAGCTGTTGCTGGTCTTCACCTTCCCCCTGCAGCCTATTCACAGGCACCACCGCACTGGGAATCTCTGCTTTCCCAAAGACGCAATCTCTCACGGTGCGCATCCTCGGCAGAGCCTGTTCCCGAAAAGGCAAACGTCCGGCTCCTTGTCCCACACGGAAGGTGGCAGCCCTGAAAGCTCTTGCTGGTCTTCACCTTCCCCCTGCAGCCTATTCACAGGCACAACCGCACTGGGAATCTCTGCTTTCCCAAAGACGCAATCCCTCACGGTGCGCATCCTCGGCAGAGCCTGTTCCCGAAAAGGCAAACGTCCGGCTCCTTGTCCCACACGGAAGGTGGCAGCCCGGAAAGCTGTTGCTGGTCTTCACCTTCCCCCTGCAGCCTATTCAAAGGAACAACCGCACTGGGAATCTCTGCTTTCCCAAAGACGCAATCCCTCACGGTGCGCATCCTCGACAGAGCCTGTTCCCGAAAAGGCAAACGTCCGGCTCCTTGTCCCACACGGAAGGTGGCAGCCCTGAAAGCTCTTGCTGGTCTTCACCTTCCCCCTGCAGCCTATTCACAGGCACAACAGGTTTTGGGATCTCTGCTTGCCCAGAGACGCAATCTCTCACGGTGCGCATCCTCGGCAGAGCCTGTTCCCGAAAAGGCAAACGTCCGGCTCCTTGTCCCACACGGAAGGTGGCAGCCCTGAAAGCTGGTGCTGGTCTTCACCTTCCCCCTGCAGCCTATTCACAGGCACAACCGCACTGGGAATCTCTGCTTTCTCAGAGACGCAATCTCTCACGGTGCGCATCCTCGGCAGAGCCTGTTCCCGAAAAGGCAAACGTCCGGCTCCTTGTCCCACACGGAAGGTGGCAGCCCTGAAAGCTCTTGCTGGTCTTCACCTTCCCCCTGCAGCCTTTTCACAGGCACAACTGCACTGGGAATCTCTGCTTTCCAAAAGACGCAATCCCTCACGGTGCACATCCTCGGCAGAGCCTGTTCCCGAAAAGGCAAACGTCCGGCTCCTTGTCCCACACGGAAGGTGGCAGCCCTGAAAGCTCTTGCTGGTCTTCGCCTTCCCCGTGCAGCCTATTCACAGGCACAACAGGTTTTGCGATCTGTGCTTTCCCAGAGACGCAATCTCTCACGGTGCGCATCCTCGGCAGAGCCTGTTCCCGAAAAGGCAAACGTCCGGCTCCTTGTCCCACACGGAAGGTGGCAGCCCTGAAAGCTGTTGCTGGTCTTCACCTTCCCCGTGCAGCCTATTCACAGGCACAACAGGTTTTGGGATCTGTGCTTGCCCAGAGAAGGAACATCTCACGGTGCGCATCCTCGGCAGAGCCTGTTCCCGAAAAGGCAAACGTCCGGCTCCTTGTCCCACACGGAAGGTGGCAGCCCTGAAAGCTCTTGCTGGTCTTCACCTTCCCCCTGCAGCCTATTCACAGGCACAACAGGTTTTGGGATCTCTGCTTGCCCCAAGACGCAATCTCTCACGGTGCGCATCCTCGGCAGAGCCTGTTCCCGAAAAGGCAAACGTCCGGCTCCTTGTCCCACACGGAAGGTGGCAGCCCGGAAAGCTCTTGCTGGTCTTCACCTTCCCCCTGCAGCCTATTCACAGGCACCACCGCACTGGGAATCTCTGCTTTCCCAAAGACGCAATCCCTCACGGTGCGCATCCTCGGCAGAGCCTGTTCCCGAAAAGGCAAACGTCCGGCTCCTTGTCCCACACGGAAGGTGGCAGCCCTGAAAGCTCTTGCTGGTCTTCACCTTCCCCCTGCAGCCTATTCACAGGCACAACCGCACTGGGAATCTCTGCTTTCCCAAAGACGCAATCCCTCACGGTGCGCATCCTCGGCAGAGCCTGTTCCCGAAAAGGCAAACGTCCGGCTCCTTGTCCCACACGGAAGGTGGCAGCCCGGAAAGCTGTTGCTGGTCTTCACCTTCCCCCTGCAGCCTATTCACAGGAACAACCGCACTGGGAATCTCTGCTTTCCCAAAGACGCAATCCCTCACGGTGCGCATCCTCGACAGAGCCTGTTCCCGAAAAGGCAAACGTCCGGCTCCTTGTCCCACACGGAAGGTGGCAGCCCTGAAAGCTCTTGCTGGTCTTCACCTTCCCCCTGCAGCCTATTCACAGGCACAACAGGTTTTGGGATCTCTGCTTGCCCAGAGACGCAATCTCTCACGGTGCGCATCCTCGGCAGAGCCTGTTCCCGAAAAGGCAAACGTCCGGCTCCTTGTCCCACACGGAAGGTGGCAGCCCTGAAAGCTCTTGCTGGTCTTCACCTTCCCCCTGCAGCCTATTCACAGGCACAACAGGTTTTGGGATCTCTGCTTGCCCAGAGAAGGAACATCTCACGGTGCGCATCCTCGGCAGAGCCTGTTCCCGAAAAGGCAAACGTCCGGCTCCTTGTCCCACACGGAAGGTGGCAGCCCTGAAAGCTCTTGCTGGTCTTCACCTTCCCCCTGCAGCCTATTCACAGGCACAAGAGGTTTTGGGATCTCCGCTTGCCCAGAGAAGGAACATCTCACGGTGTGCATCCTCAGCAGAGCCTGTTCCCGAAAAGGCAAACGTCCGGCTCCTTGTCCCACACGGAAGGTGGCAGCCCTGAAAGCTCTTGCTGGTCTTCACCTTCCCCCTGCAGCCTATTCACAGGCACAAGAGGTTTTGGGATCTGTGCTTGCCCAGAGAAGGAACATCTCACGGTGCGCATCCTCGGCAGAGCCTGTTCCCGAAAAGGCAAACGTCCGGCTCCTTGTCCCACACGGAAGGTGGCAGCCCTGAAAGCTGTTGCTGGTCTTCACCTTCCCCCTGCAGCCTATTCACAGGCACAACCGCACTGGGAATCTCTGCTTTCCCAAAGACGCAATCCCTCACGGTGCGCATCCTCGGCAGAGCCTGTTCCCGAAAAGGCAAACGTCTGGCTCCTTGTCCCACACGGAAGGTGGCAGCCCTGAAAGCTCTTGCTGGTCTTCACCTTCCCCCTGCAGCCTATTCACAGGCACAACAGGTTTGGGGATCTGTGCTTGCCCCAAGACGCAATCTCTCACGGTGCGCATCCTCGGCAGAGCCTGTTCCCGAAAAGGCAAACGTCCGGCTCCTTGTCCCACACGGAAGGTGGCAGCCCTGAAAGCTGTTGCTGGTCTTCACCTTCCCCCTGCAGCCTATTCACAGGCACAACAGGTTTTGGGATCTCTGCTTGCCCAGAGACGCAATCTCTCACGGTGCGCATCCTCGGCAGAGCCTGTTCCCGAAAAGGCAAACGTCCAGCTCCTTGTCCCACACGGAAGGTGGCAGCCCTGAGAGCTCTTGCTGGTCTTCACCTTCCCCCTGCAGCCTATTCACAGGCACAACTGGTTTTGGGATCCCTGCTTTCCCAGAGAAGGAACATCTCACGGTGCGCATCCTCGGCAGAGCCTGTTCCCGAAAAGGCAAACGTCCGGCTCCTTGTCCCACACGGAAGGTGGCAGCCCGGAAAGCTGTTGCTGGTCTTCACCTTCCCCCTGCAGCCTATTCACAGGCACAACCGCACTGGGAATCTCTGCTTTCACAAAGACGCAATCCCTCACGGTGCGCATCCTCGGCAGAGCCTGTTCCCGAAAAGGCAAACGTCCGGCTCCTTGTCCCACACGGAAGGTGGCAGCCCTGAAAGCTCTTCCTGGTCTTCACCTTCCCCCTGCAGCCTATTCACAGGCACAACAGGTTTTGGGATCTCTGCTTGCCCCAAGACGCAATCTCTCACGGTGCGCATCCTCGGCAGAGCCTGTTCCCGAAAAGGCAAACGTCCGGCTCCTTGTCCCACAAGGAAGGTGGCAGCCCGGAAAGCTCTTGCTGGTCTTCACCTTCCCCCTGCAGCCTATTCACAGGCACCACCGCACTGGGAATCTCTGCTTTCCCAAAGACGCAATCTCTCACGGTGCGCATCCTCGGCAGAGCCTGTTCCCGAAAAGGCAAACGTCCGGCTCCTTGTCCCACACGGAAGGTGGCAGCCCGGAAAGCTCTTGCTGGTCTTCACCTTCCCCCTGCAGCCTATTCACAGGCACAACCGCACTGGGAATCTCTGCTTTCCCAAAGACGCAATCCCTCACGGTGCGCATCCTCGGCAGAGCCTGTTCCCGAAAAGGCAAACGTCCGGCTCGTTGTCCCACACGGAAGGTGGCAGCCCGGAAAGCTGTTGCTGGTCTTCACCTTCCCCCTGCAGCCTATTCAAAGGAACAACCGCACTGGGAATCTCTGCTTTCCCAAAGACGCAATCCCTCACGGTGCGCATCCTCGGCAGAGCCTGTTCCCGAAAAGGCAAACGTCCGGCTCCTTGTCCCACACGGAAGGTGGCAGCCCTGAAAGCTCTTGCTGGTCTTCACCTTCCCCCTGCAGCCTATTCACAGGCACAACAGGTTTTGGGATCTCTGCTTGCCCAGAGACGCAATCTCTCACGGTGCGCATCCTCGGCAGAGCCTGTTCCCGAAAAGGCAAACATCCGGCTCCTTGTCCCACACGGAAGGTGGCAGCCCTGAAAGCTGGTGCTGGTCTTCACCTTCCCCCTGCAGCCTATTCACAGGCACAACCGCACTGGGAATCTCTGCTTTCTCAGAGACGCAATCTCTCACGGTGCGCATCCTCGGCAGAGCCTGTTCCCGAAAAGGCAAACGTCCGGCTCCTTGTCCCACACGGAAGGTGGCAGCCCTGAAAGCTCTTGCTGGTCTTCACCTTCCCCCTGCAGCCTTTTCACAGGCACAACTGCACTGGGAATCTCTGCTTTCCCAAAGACGCAATCCCTCACGGTGCACATCCTCGGCAGAGCCTGTTCCCGAAAAGGCAAACGTCCGGCTCCTTGTCCCACACGGAAGGTGGCAGCCCTGAAAGCTCTTGCTGGTCTTCGCCTTCCCCGTGCAGCCTATTCACAGGCACAACAGGTTTTGCGATCTGTGCTTTCCCAGAGACGCAATCTCTCACGGTGCGCATCCTCGGCAGAGCCTGTTCCCGAAAAGGCAAACGTCCGGCTCCTTGTCCCACACGGAAGGTGGCAGCCCTGAAAGCTGTTGCTGGTCTTCATCTTCCCCGTGCAGCCTATTCACAGGCACAACAGGTTTTGGGATCTGTGCTTGCCCAGAGAAGGAACATCTCACGGTGCGCATCCTCGGCAGAGCCTGTTCCCGAAAAGGCAAACGTCCGGCTCCTTGTCCCACACGGAAGGTGGCAGCCCTGAAAGCTCTTGCTGGTCTTCACCTTCCCCCTGCAGCCTATTCACAGGCACAACAGGTTTTGGGATCTCTGCTTGCCCAGAGAAGGAACATCTCACAGTGCGCATCCTCGGCAGAGCCTGTTCCCGAAAAGGCAAACGTCCGGCTCCTTGTCCCACACGGAAGGTGGCAGCCCGGAAAGCTCTTGATGGTCTTCACCTTCCCCGTGCAGCCTATTCACAGGCACAACAGGTTTTGGGATCTGTGCTTGCCCCAAGACGCAATCTCTCACGGTGCGCATCCTCGGCAGAGCCTGTTCCCGAAAAGGCAAACGTCCGGTTCCTTGTCCCACACGGAAGGTGGCAGCCCTGAAAGCTGTTGCTGGTCTTCACCTTCCCCCTGCAGCCTTTTCACAGGCACAACCGCACTGGGAATCTCTGCTTTCCCAAAGACGCAATCCCTCGCGGTGCGCATCCTCGGCAGAGCCTGTTCCCGAAAAGGCAAACGTCCGGCTCCTTGTCCCACACGGAAGGTGGCAGCCCTGAAAGCTCTTGCTGGTCTTCACCTTCCCCCTGCAGCCTATTCACAGGCACAACAGGTTTTGGGATCTGTGCTTTCCCCAAGACGCAATCTCTCACGGTGCGCATCCTCGGCAGAGCCTGTTCCCGAAAAGGCAAACGTCCGGCTCCTTGTCCCACAAGGAAGGTGGCAGCCCGGAAAGCTCTTGCTGGTCTTCACCTTCCCCCTGCAGCCTATTCACAGGCACCACCGCACTGGGAATCTCTGCTTTCCCAAAGACGCAATCTCTCACGGTGCGCATCCTCGGCAGAGCCTGTTCCCGAAAAGGCAAACGTCCGGCTCCTTGTCCCACACGGAAGGTGGCAGCCCTGAAAGCTCTTGCTGGTCTTCACCTTCCCCCTGAAGCCTATTCACAGGCACAACCGCACTGGGAATCTCTGCTTTCCCAAAGACGCAATCTCTCACGGTGCGCATCCTCGGCAGAGCCTGTTCCCGAAAAGGCAAACGTCCGGCTCGTTGTCCCACACGGAAGGTGGCAGCCCGGAAAGCTGTTGCTGGTCTTCACCTTCCCCCTGCAGCCTATTCACAGGAACAACCGCACTGGGAATCTCTGCTTTCCCAAAGACGCAATCCCTCACGGTGAACATCCTCGGCAGAGCCTGTTCCCGAAAAGGCAAACGTCCGGCTCCTTGTCCCACACGGAAGGTGGCAGCCCTGAAAGCTCTTGCTGGTCTTCACCTTCCCCCTGCAGCCTTTTCGCAGGCACAACAGGTTTGGGGAATCTGTGCTTGCCCAGAGAAGGAACATCTCACGGTGCGCATCCTCGGCAGAGCCTGTTCCTGAAAAGGCAAACGTCCGGCTCCTTGTCCCACACGGAAGGTGGCAGCCCTGAAAGCTGGTGCTGGTCTTCACCTTCCCCCTGCAGCCTATTCACAGGCACAACCGCACTGGGAATCTCTGCTTTCTCAGAGACGCAATCTCTCACGGTGCGCATCCTCGGCAGAGCCTGTTCCCGAAAAGGCAAACGTCCGGCTCCTTGTCCCACACGGAAGGTGGCAGCCCTGAAAGCTCTTGCTCGTCTTCACCTTCCCCCTGCAGCCTTTTCACAGGCACAACTGCACTGGGAATCTCTGCTTTCCCAAAGACGCAATCCCTCACGGTGCACATCCTCGGCAGAGCCTGTTCCCGAAAAGGCAAACGTCCGGCTCCTTGTCCCACACGGAAGGTGGCAGCCCTGAAAGCTCTTGCTGGTCTTCGCCTTCCCCGTGCAGCCTATTCACAGGCACAACAGGTTTTGCGATCTGTGCTTTCCCAGAGACGCAATCTCTCACGGTGCGCATCCTCGGCAGAGCCTGTTCCCGAAAAGGCAAACGTCCGGCTCCTTGTCCCACACGGAAGGTGGCAGCCCTGAAAGCTCTTGCTGGTCTTCACCTTCCCCGTGCAGCCTATTCACAGGCACAACAGGTTTTGGGATCTGTGCTTGCCCAGAGAAGGAACATCTCACGGTGCGCATCCTCGGCAGAGCCTGTTCCCGAAAAGGCAAACGTCCGGCTCCTTGTCCCACACGGAAGGTGGCAGCCCTGAAAGCTCTTGCTGGTCTTCACCTTCCCCCTGCAGCCTATTCACAGGCACAACAGGTTTTGGGATCTCTGCTTGCCCAGAGAAGGAACATCTCACAGTGCGCATCCTCGGCAGAGCCTGTTCCCGAAAAGGCAAACGTCCGGCTCCTTATCCCACACGGAAGGTGGCAGCCCTGAAAGCTCTTGCTGGTCTTCACCTTCCCCCTGCAGCCTATTCACAGGCACAACAGGTTTTGGGATCTCTGCTTGCCCAGAGAAGGAACATCTCACAGTGCGCATCCTCGGCAGAGCCTGTTCCCGAAAAGGCAAACGTCCGGCTCCTTGTCCCACACGGAAGGTGGCAGCCCTGAAAGCTCTTGCTGGTCTTCACCTTCCCCCTGCAGCCTTTTCACAGGCACAACTGCACTGGGAATCTCTGCTTTCCCAAAGACGCAATCCCTCACGGTGCACATCCTCGGCAGAGCCTGTTCCCGAAAAGGCAAACGTCCGGCTCCTTGTCCCACACGGAAGGTGGCAGCCCTGAAAGCTCTTGCTGGTCTTCGCCTTCCCCGTGCAGCCTATTCACAGGCACAACAGGTTTTGCGATCTGTGCTTTCCCAGAGACGCAATCTCTCACGGTGCGCATCCTCGGCAGAGCCTGTTCCCGAAAAGGCAAACGTCCGGCTCCTTGTCCCACACGGAAGGTGGCAGCCCTGAAAGCTGTTGCTGGTCTTCATCTTCCCCGTGCAGCCTATTCACAGGCACAACAGGTTTTGGGATCTGTGCTTGCCCAGAGAAGGAACATCTCACGGTGCGCATCCTCGGCAGAGCCTGTTCCCGAAAAGGCAAACGTCCGGCTCCTTGTCCCACACGGAAGGTGGCAGCCCTGAAAGCTCTTGCTGGTCTTCACCTTCCCCCTGCAGCCTATTCACAGGCACAACAGGTTTTGGGATCTCTGCTTGCCCAGAGAAGGAACATCTCACAGTGCGCATCCTCGGCAGAGCCTGTTCCCGAAAAGGCAAACGTCCGGCTCCTTGTCCCACACGGAAGGTGGCAGCCCGGAAAGCTCTTGATGGTCTTCACCTTCCCCGTGCAGCCTATTCACAGGCACAACAGGTTTTGGGATCTGTGCTTGCCCCAAGACGCAATCTCTCACGGTGCGCATCCTCGGCAGAGCCTGTTCCCGAAAAGGCAAACGTCCGGTTCCTTGTCCCACACGGAAGGTGGCAGCCCTGAAAGCTGTTGCTGGTCTTCACCTTCCCCCTGCAGCCTTTTCACAGGCACAACCGCACTGGGAATCTCTGCTTTCCCAAAGACGCAATCCCTCGCGGTGCGCATCCTCGGCAGAGCCTGTTCCCGAAAAGGCAAACGTCCGGCTCCTTGTCCCACACGGAAGGTGGCAGCCCTGAAAGCTCTTGCTGGTCTTCACCTTCCCCCTGCAGCCTATTCACAGGCACAACAGGTTTTGGGATCTGTGCTTTCCCCAAGACGCAATCTCTCACGGTGCGCATCCTCGGCAGAGCCTGTTCCCGAAAAGGCAAACGTCCGGCTCCTTGTCCCACAAGGAAGGTGGCAGCCCGGAAAGCTCTTGCTGGTCTTCACCTTCCCCCTGCAGCCTATTCACAGGCACCACCGCACTGGGAATCTCTGCTTTCCCAAAGACGCAATCTCTCACGGTGCGCATCCTCGGCAGAGCCTGTTCCCGAAAAGGCAAACGTCCGGCTCCTTGTCCCACACGGAAGGTGGCAGCCCTGAAAGCTCTTGCTGGTCTTCACCTTCCCCCTGAAGCCTATTCACAGGCACAACCGCACTGGGAATCTCTGCTTTCCCAAAGACGCAATCTCTCACGGTGCGCATCCTCGGCAGAGCCTGTTCCCGAAAAGGCAAACGTCCGGCTCGTTGTCCCACACGGAAGGTGGCAGCCCGGAAAGCTCTTGCTGGTCTTCACCTTCCCCCTGCAGCCTATTCACAGGAACAACCGCACTGGGAATCTCTGCTTTCCCAAAGACGCAATCCCTCACGGTGAACATCCTCGGCAGAGCCTGTTCCCGAAAAGGCAAACGTCCGGCTCCTTGTCCCACACGGAAGGTGGCAGCCCTGAAAGCTCTTGCTGGTCTTCACCTTCCCCCTGCAGCCTTTTCGCAGGCACAACAGGTTTGGGGAATCTGTGCTTGCCCAGAGAAGGAACATCTCACGGTGCGCATCCTCGGCAGAGCCTGTTCCTGAAAAGGCAAACGTCCGGCTCCTTGTCCCACACGGAAGGTGGCAGCCCTGAAAGCTGGTGCTGGTCTTCACCTTCCCCCTGCAGCCTATTCACAGGCACAACCGCACTGGGAATCTCTGCTTTCTCAGAGACGCAATCTCTCACGGTGCGCATCCTCGGCAGAGCCTGTTCCCGAAAAGGCAAACGTCCGGCTCCTTGTCCCACACGGAAGGTGGCAGCCCTGAAAGCTCTTGCTCGTCTTCACCTTCCCCCTGCAGCCTTTTCACAGGCACAACTGCACTGGGAATCTCTGCTTTCCCAAAGACGCAATCCCTCACGGTGCACATCCTCGGCAGAGCCTGTTCCCGAAAAGGCAAACGTCCGGCTCCTTGTCCCACACGGAAGGTGGCAGCCCTGAAAGCTCTTGCTGGTCTTCGCCTTCCCCGTGCAGCCTATTCACAGGCACAACAGGTTTTGCGATCTGTGCTTTCCCAGAGACGCAATCTCTCACGGTGCGCATCCTCGGCAGAGCCTGTTCCCGAAAAGGCAAACGTCCGGCTCCTTGTCCCACACGGAAGGTGGCAGCCCTGAAAGCTCTTGCTGGTCTTCACCTTCCCCGTGCAGCCTATTCACAGGCACAACAGGTTTTGGGATCTGTGCTTGCCCAGAGAAGGAACATCTCACGGTGCGCATCCTCGGCAGAGCCTGTTCCCGAAAAGGCAAACGTCCGGCTCCTTGTCCCACACGGAAGGTGGCAGCCCTGAAAGCTCTTGCTGGTCTTCACCTTCCCCCTGCAGCCTATTCACAGGCACAACAGGTTTTGGGATCTCTGCTTGCCCAGAGAAGGAACATCTCACAGTGCGCATCCTCGGCAGAGCCTGTTCCCGAAAAGGCAAACGTCCGGCTCCTTATCCCACACGGAAGGTGGCAGCCCTGAAAGCTCTTGCTGGTCTTCACCTTCCCCCTGCAGCCTATTCACAGGCACAACAGGTTTTGGGATCTCTGCTTGCCCAGAGAAGGAACATCTCATGGTGCGCATCCTCGGCAGAGCCTGTTCCCGAAAAGGCAAACGTCCGGCTCCTTGTCCCACACGGAAGGTGGCAGCCCTGAAAGCTCTTGCTGGTCTTCACCTTCCCCCTGCAGCCTTTTCGCAGGCACAACCGCACTGGGAATCTCTGCTTTCCCAAAGACGCAATCCCTCACGGTGCACATCCTCGGCAGAGCCTGTTCCCGAAAAGGCAAACGTCCGGCTCCTTGTCCCACACGGAAGGTGGCAGCCCTGAAAGCTCTTGCTGGTCTTCACCTTCCCCGTGCAGCCTATTCACAGGCACAACAGGTTTTGGGATCTCTGCTTTCCCAGAGACGCAATCTCTCACGGTGCGCATCCTCGGCAGAGCCTGTTCCCGAAAAGGCAAACGTCCGGCTCCTTGTCCCACACGGAAGGTGGCAGCCCTGAAAGCTCTTGCTGGTCTTCACCTTCCCCCTGCAGCCTATTCACAGGCACAACAGGTTTTGGGATCTCTGCTTGCCCAGAGAAGGAACATCTCACGGTGCGCATCCTCGGCAGAGCCTGTTCCCGAAAAGGCAAACGTCCGGCTCCTTGTCCCACACGGAAGGTGGCAGCCCTGAAAGCTCTTGCTGGTCTTCACCTTCCCCCTGCAGCCTATTCACAGGCACAACAGGTTTTGGGATCTCTGCTTGCACAGAGAAGGAACATCTCACGGTGTGCATCCTCGGCAGAGCCTGTTCCCGAAAAGGCAAACGTCCGGCTCCTTGTCCCACACGGAAGGTGGCAGCCCTGAAAGCTCTTGCTGGTCTTCACCTTCCCCCTGCAGCCTATTCACAGGCACCACCGCACTGGGAATCTCTGCTTTCCCCAAGACGCAATCTCTCACGGTGCGCATCCTCGGCAGAGCCTGTTCCCGAAAAGGCAAACGTCCGGCTCCTTGTCCCACACGGAAGGTGGCAGCCCTGAAAGCTGTTGCTGGTCTTCACCTTCCCCCTGCAGCCTATTCACAGGCACAACCGCTCTGGGAATCTCTGCTTTCCCAAAGACGCAATCCCTCACGGTGAACATCCTCGGCAGAGCCTGTTCCCGAAAAGGCAAACGTCCGGCTCCTTGTCCCACACGGAAGGTGGCAGCCCGGAAAGCTCTTGCTGCTCTTCACCTTCCCCCTGCAGCCTATTCACAGGCACAACAGGTTTGGGGAATCTGTGCTTGCCCAGAGAAGGAACATCTCACGGTGCGCATCCTCGGCAGAGCCTGTTCCCGAAAAGGCAAACGTCCGGCTCCTTGTCCCACACGGAAGGTGGCAGCCCTGAAAGCTCTTGCTGGTCTTCACCTTCCCCCTGCAGCCTATTCACAGGCACAACAGGTTTTGGGATCTGTGCTTGCCCAGAGAAGGAACATCTCATGGTGCGCATCCTGGGCAGAGCCTGTTCCCGAAAAGGCAAACGTCCGGCTCCTTGTCCCACACGGAAGGTGGCAGCCCTGAAAGCTCTTGCTGGTCTTCACCTTCCCCCTGCAGCCTATTCACAGGCACAACAGGTTTTGGGATCTCTGCTTGCCCAGAGACGCAATATCTCACGGTGCGCATCCTCGGCAGAGCCTGTTCCCGAAAAGGCAAACGTCCGGCTCCTTCTCCCACACGGAAGGTGGCAGCCCTGAAAGCTCTTGCTGGTCTTCACCTTCCCCCTGCAGCCTATTCACAGGCACAAGAGGTTTTGGGATCCCTGCTTTCCCAGAGAAGGAACATCTCACGGTGCGCATCCTCGGCAGAGCCTGTTCCCGAAAAGGCAGACGTCCGGCTCCTTGTCCCACACGGAAGGTGGCAGCCCGGAAAGCTGTTGCTGGTCTTCACCTTCCCCGTGCAGCCTATTCACAGGCACAACCGCACTGGGAATCTCTGCTTTCCCAAAGACGCAATCCCTCACGGTGCGCATCCTCGGCAGAGCCTGTTCCCGAAAAGGCAAACGTCCGGCTCCTTGTCCCACACGGAAGGTGGCAGCCCGGAAAGCTCTTGCTGGTCTTCACCTTCCCCCTGCAGCCTTTTCACAGGCACAACAGGTTTTGGGATCTCTGCTTGCCCAGAGACGCAATCTCTCACGGTGCGCATCCTCGGCAGAGCCTGTTCCCGAAAAGGCAAACGTCCGGCTCCTTGTCCCACACGGAAGGTGGCAGCCCGGAAAGCTGTTGCTGGTCTTCACCTTCCCCCTGCAGCCTATTCACAGGCACAACAGGTTTTGGGATCTCTGCTTTCCCAGAGACGCAATCTCTCACGGTGCGCATCCTCGGCAGAGCCTGTTCCCAAAAAGGCAAACGTCCGGCTCCTTGTCCCACACGGAAGGTGGCAGCCCTGAAAGCTCTTGCTGGTCTTCACCTTCCCCCTGCAGCCTATTCACAGGCACAACCACACTGGGAATCTCTGCTTTCCCAGAGACGCAATCTCTCACGGTGCGCATCCTCGGCACAGCCTGTTTCCGAAAAGGCAAACGTCCGGCTCGTTGTCCCACACGGAAGGTGGCAGCCCGGAAAGCTCTTGCTGGTCTTCACCTTCCCCCTGCAGCCTATTCACAGGCACAACCACACTGGGAATCTCTGCTTTCCCAAAGACGCAATCTCTCACGGTGCGCATCCTCGGCAGAGCCTGTTCCCGAAAAGGCAAACGTCCGGCTCCTTGTCCCACACGGAAGGTGGCAGCCCTGAAAGCTGTTGCTGGTCTTCACCTTCCCCCTGCAGCCTATTCACAGGCACAACAGGTTTTGGGATCTCTGCTTTCCCAGAGACGCAATCTCTCACGGTGCGCATCCTCGGCAGAGCCTGTTCCCGAAAAGGCAAACGTCCGGCTCCTTGTCCCACACGGAAGGTGGCAGCCCTGAAAGCTCTTGCTGGTCTTCACCTTCCCCCTGCAGCCTATTCACAGGCACAACCGCACTTTGAATCTCTGCTTTCCCAAATACGCAATCCCTCACGGTGCGCATCCTCGGCAGAGCCTGTTCCCGAAAAGGCAAACGTCCGGCTCCTTGTCCCACACGGAAGGTGGCAGCCCTGAAAGCTCTTGCTGGTCTTCACCTTCCCCCTGCAGCCTATTCACAGGCACAACAGGTTTTGGGATCTGTGCTTTCCCAGAGACGCAATCTCTCACGGTGCGCATCCTCGGCAGAGCCTGTTCCCGAAAAGGCAAACGTCCGGCTCCTTGTCCCACACGGAAGGTGGCAGCCTTGAAAGCTGTTGCTGGTCTTCACCTTCCCCCTGCAGCCTATTCACAGGCACAACCGCACTGGGAATCTCTGCTTTCCCAAAGACGCAATCCCTCACGGTGCGCATCCTCGGCAGAGCCTGTTCCCGAAAAGGCAAACGTCTGGCTCCTTGTCCCACACGGAAGGTGGCAGCCCTGAAAGCTGTTGCTGGTCTTCACCTTCCCCCTGCAGCCTATTCACAGGCACAACAGGTTTGGGGATCTGTGCTTGCCCCAAGATGCAATCTCTCACGGTGCGCATCCTCGGCAGAGCCTGTTCCCGAAAAGGCAAACGTCCGGCTCCTTGTCCCACACGGAAGGTGGCAGCCCTGAAAGCTGTTGCTGGTCTTCACCTTCCCCCTGCAGCCTATTCACAGGCACAACAGGTTTTGGGATCTCTGCTTGCCCAGAGACGCAATCTCTCACGGTGCGCATCCTCGGCAGAGCCTGTTCCCGAAAAGGCAAACGTCCGGCTCCTTGTCCCACACGGAAGGTGGCAGCCCTGAGAGCTCTTGCTGGTCTTCACCTTCCCCCTGCAGCCTATTCACAGGCACAACTGGTTTTGGGATCCCTGCTTTCCCAGAGAAGGAACATCTCACGGTGCGCATCCTCGGCAGAGCCTGTTCCCGAAAAGGCAAACGTCCGGCTCCTTGTCCCACACGGAAGGTGGCAGCCCGGAAAGCTGTTGCTGGTCTTCACCTTCCCCCTGCAGCCTATTCACAGGCACAACCGCACGGGGAATCTCTGCTTTCCCAAAGACGCAATCCCTCACGGTGCGCATCCTCGGCAGAGCCTGTTCCCGAAAAGGCAAACGTCCGGCTCCTTGTCCCACACGGAAGGTGGCAGCCCTGAAAGCTCTTGCTGGTCTTCACCTTCCCCGTGCAGCCTATTCACAGGCACAACCGCACTGGGAATCTCTGCTTTCCCAAAGACGCAATCTCTCACGGTGCGCATCCTCGGCAGAGCCTGTTCCCGAAAAGGCAAACGTCCGGCTCCTTGTCCCACACGGAAGGTGGCAGCCCTGAAAGCTCTTGCTGGTCTTCACCTTCCCCCTGCAGCCTATTCACAGGCACAACAGGTTTTGGGATCTCTGCTTTCCCAGAGACGCAATCTCTCACGGTGCGCATCCTCGGCAGAGCCTGTTCCCGAAAAGGCAAACGTCCGGCTCCTTGTCCCACACGGAAGGTGGCAGCCCTGAAAGCTCTTGCTGGTCTTCACCTTCCCCCTGCAGCCTATTCACAGGCACAACCGAACTTTGAATCTCTGCTTTCCCAAATACGCAATCCCTCACGGTGCGCATCCTCGGCAGAGCCTGTTCCCGAAAAGGCAAACGTCCGGCTCGTTGTCCCACACGGAAGGTGGCAGCCCTGAAAGCTCTTGCTGGTCTTCACCTTCCCCCTGCAGCCTATTCACAGGCACAACAGGTTTTGGCATCTGTGCTTGCCCAGAGAAGGAACATCTCACGGTGCGCATCCTCGGCAGAGCCTGTTCCCGAAAAGGCAAACGTCCGGCTCCTTGTCCCACATGGAAGGTGGCAGCCCTGAAAGATGTTGCTGGTCTTCACCTTCCCCCTGCAGCCTATTCACAGGCACAACAGGTTTTGGGATCTCTGCTTGCCCAGAGACGCAATCTCTCACGGTGCGCATCCTCGGCAGAGCCTGTTCCCGAAAAGGCAAACGTCCGGCTCCTTGTCCCACACGGAAGGTGGCAGCCCTGAAAGCTCTTGCTGGTCTTCACCTTCCCCCTGCAGCCTATTCACAGGCACAACAGGTTTTGGGATCTCTGCTTGCCCAGAGAAGGAACATCTCACGGTGCGCATCCTCGGCAGAGCCTGTTCCCGAAAAGGCAAACGTCCGGCTCCTTGTCCCACACGGAAGGTGGCAGCCCTGAAAGCTCTTGCTGGTCTTCACCTTCCCCCTGCAGCCTATTCACAGGCACAACAGGTTTTGGGATCTCTGCTTTCCCAGAGACGCAATCTCTCACGGTGCGCATCCTCGGCAGAGCCTGTTCCCGAAAAGGCAAACGTCCGGCTCCTTGTCCCACACGGAAGGTGGCAGCCCTGAAAGCTCTTGCTGGTCTTCACCTTCCCCGCGCAGCCTAGTCACAGGCACAAGCGCAGTGGGAATCTCTGCTTTCCCAAAGACGCAATCTCTCACGGTGCGCATCCTCGGCAGAGCCTGTTCCCGAAAAGGCAAACGTCCGGCTCCTTGTCCCACACGGAAGGTGGCAGCCCGGAAAGCTGTTGCTGGTCTTCACCTTCCCCCTGCAGCCTATTCACAGGCACAACAGGTTTTGGGATCTCTGCTTGCCCAGAGACGCAATCTCTCACGGTGCGCATCCTCGGCAGAGCCTGTTCCCGAAAAGGCAAACGTCCAGCTCCTTGTCCCACACGGAAGGTGGCAGCCCTGAGAGCTCTTGCTGGTCTTCACCTTCCCCCTGCAGCCTATTCACAGGCACAACTGGTTTTGGGATCCCTGCTTTCCCAGAGAAGGAACATCTCACGGTGCGCATCCTCGGCAGAGCCTGTTCCCGAAAAGGCAAACGTCCGGCTCCTTGTCCCACACGGAAGGTGGCAGCCCGGAAAGCTGTTGCTGGTCTTCACCTTCCCCCTGCAGCCTATTCACAGGCACAACCGCACTGGGAATCTCTGCTTTCCCAAAGACGCAATCCCTCACGGTGCGCATCCTCGGCAGAGCCTGTTCCCGAAAAGGCAAACGTCCGGCTCCTTGTCCCACACGGAAGGTGGCAGCCCGGAAAGCTCTTGCTGGTCTTCACCTTCCCCCTGCAGCCTATTCACAGGCACAACAGGTTTTGGGATCTGTGCTTTCCCAGAGACGCAATCTCTCACGGTGCGCATCCTCGGCAGAGCCTGTTCCCGAAAAGGCAAACGTCCGGCTCCTTGTCCCACACGGAAGGTGGCAGCCCTGAAAGCTCTTGCTGGTCTTCACCTTCCCCCTGCAGCCTATTCACAGGCACAACCACACTGGGAATCTCTGCTTTCCCAGAGACGCAATCTCTCACGGTGCGCATCCTCGGCACAGCCTGTTTACGAAAAGGCAAACGTCCGGCTCGTTGTCCCACACGGAAGGTGGCAGCCCGGAAAGCTCTTGCTGGTCTTCACCTTCCCCGTGCAGCCTATTCACAGGCACAACCGCACTGGGAATCTCTGCTTTCCCAAAGACGCAATCTCTCACGGTGCACATCCTCGGCAGAGCCTGTTCCCGAAAAGGCAAACGTCCGGCTCCTTGTCCCACACGGAAGGTGGCAGCCCTGAAAGCTCTTGCTGGTCTTCACCTTCCCCCTGCAGCCTATTCACAGGCACAACAGGTTTTGGGATCCCTGCTTGCACAGAGACGCAATCTCTCACGGTGCGCATCCTCGGCAGAGCCTGTTCCCGAAAAGGCAAACGTCCGGCTCCTTGTCCCACACGGAAGGTGGCAGCCCTGAAAGCTCTTGCTGGTCTTCACCTTCCCCCTGCAGCCTATTCACAGGCACAACCACACTGGGAATCTCTGCTTTCCCAGAGACGCAATCTCTCACGGTGCGCATCCTCGGCACAGCCTGTTTCCGAAAAGGCAAACGTCCGGCTCGTTGTCCCACACGGAAGGTGGCAGCCCGGAAAGCTCTTGCTGGTCTTCACCTTCCCCCTGCAGCCTATTCACAGGCACAACCGCACTGGGAATCTCTGCTTTCCCCAAGACGCAATCTCTCACGGTGCGCATCCTCGGCAGAGCCTGTTCCCGAAAAGGCAAACGTCCGGCTCCTTGTCCCACACGGAAGGTGGCAGCCCTGAAAGCTCTTGCTGGTCTTCACCTTCCCCCTGCAGCCTATTCACAGGCACAACAGGTTTTGGGATCTCTGCTTGCACAGAGACGCAATCTCTCACGGTGCACATCCTCGGCAGAGCCTGTTCCCGAAAAGGCAAACGTCCGGCTCCTTGTCCCACACGGAAGGTGGCAGCCCTGAAAGCTCTTGCTGGTCTTCACCTTCCCCCTGCAGCCTATTCACAGGCACAACCGCACTTTGAATCTCTGCTTTCCCAGAGACGCAATCTCTCACGGTGCGCATCCTCGGCAGAGCCTGTTCCCGAAAAGGCAAACGTCCGGCTCCTTGTCCCACACGGAAGGTGGCAGCCCTGAAAGCTCTTGCTGGTCTTCACCTTCCCCCTGCAGCCTATTCACAGGCACAACAGGTTTTGGGATCTGTGCTTGCCCAGAGAAGGAACATCTCACGGTGCGCATCCTCGGCAGAGCCTGTTCCCGAAAAGGCAAACGTCCGGCTCCTTGTCCCACACGGAAGGTGGCAGCCCTGAAAGCTCTTGCTGGTCTTCACCTTCCCCCTGCAGCCTATTCACAGGCACAACAGGTTTGGGGATCTGTGCTTGCCCAGAGACGCAATCTCTCACGGTGCGCATCCTCGGCAGAGCCTGTTCCAGAACAGGCAAACGTCCGGCTCCTTGTCCCACACGGAAGGTGGCAGCCCTGAAAGCTCTTGCTGGTCTTCACCTTCCCCCTGCAGCCTATTCACAGGCACAACCGCACTTTGAATCTCTGCTTTCCCAAAGACGCAATCCCTCACGGTGCGCATCCTCGGCAGAGCCTGTTCCCGAAAAGGCAAACGTCTGGCTCCTAGTCCCACACGGAAGGTGGCAGCCCTGAAAGCTCTTGCTGGTCTTCACCTTCCCCCTGCAGCCTATTCACAGGCACAACAGGTTTTGGGATCTGTGCTTGCCCAGAGAAGGAACATCTCACGGTGCGCATCCTCGGCAGAGCCTGTTCCCGAAAAGGCAAACGTCCGGCTCCTTGTCCCACACGGAAGGTGGCAGCCCTGAAAGCTCTTGCTGGTCTTCACCTTCCCCCTGCAGCCTATTCACAGGCACAACAGGTTTTGGGATCTCTGCTTGCCCAGAGAAGGAACATCTCACGGTGCGCATCCTCGGCAGAGCCTGTTCCCGAAAAGGCAAACGTCCGGCTCCTTGTCCCACACGGAAGGTGGCAGCCCTGAAAGCGCTTGCTGGTCTTCACCTTCCCCGTGCAGCCTATTCACAGGCACAACAGGTTTTGGGATCTCTGCTTGCCCAGAGACGCAATCTCTCACGGTGCGCATCCTCGGCAGAGCCTGTTCCCGAAAAGGCAAACGTCCGGCTCCTTGTCCCACACGGAAGGTGGCAGCCCTGAAAGCTGTTGCTGGTCTTCACCTTCCCCCTGCAGCCTATTCACAGGCACCACCGCACTGGGAATCTCTGCTTTCCCAAAGACGCAATCTCTCACGGTGCGCATCCTCGGCAGTGCTTGTTCCCGAAAAGGCAAACGTCCGGCTCCTTGTCCCACATGGAAGGTGGCAGCCCTGAAAGCTGTTGCTGGTCTTCACCTTCCCCCTGCAGCCTATTCACAGGCACAACCGCACTGGGAATCTCTGCTTTCCCAAAGACGCAATCCCACACGGTGCGCATCCTCGGCAGAGCCTGTTCCCGAAAAGGCAAACGTCCGGCTCCTTGTCCCACACGGAAGGTGGCAGCCCTGAAAGCTCTTGCTGGTCTTCACCTTCCCCCTGCAGCCTATTCACAGGCACAACAGGTGTGGGGATCTGTGCTTGCCCAGAGAAGGAACATCTCACGGTGCGCATCCTCGGCAGAGCCTGTTCCCGAAAAGGCAAACGTCCGGCTCCTTGTCCCACACGGAAGGTGGCAGCCCTGAAAGCTCTTGCTGGTCTTCGCCTTCCCCGTGCAGCCTATTCACAGGCACAACAGGTTTTGGGATCTGTGCTTGCCCAGAGAAGGAACATCTCACGGTGCGCATCCTCGGCAGAGCCTGTTCCCGAAAAGGCAAACGTCCGGCTCCTTGTCCCACACGGAAGGTGGCAGCCCTGAAAGCTCTTGCTGGTCTTCGCCTTCCCCGTGCAGCCTATTCACAGGCACAACAGGTTTTGGGATCTATGCTTTCCAAGAGACGCAATCTCTCACGGTGGGCATCCTCGGCAGAGCCTGTTCCCGAAAAAGCAAACGTCCGGCTCCTTGTCCCACACGGAAGGTGGCAGCCCGGAAAGCTCTTGCTGGTCTTCACCTTCCCCCTGCAGCCTATTCACAGGCACAACAGGTTTTGGGATCTCTGCTTGCCCAGAGAAGGAACATCTCACGGTGCGCATCCTCGGCAGAGCCTGTTCCCGAAAAGGCAAACGTCCGGCTCCTTGTCCCACACGGAAGGTGGCAGCCCTGAAAGCTCTTGCTGGTCTTCACCTTCCCCCTGCAGCCTATTCACAGGCACAACAGGTTTTGGGATCTGTGCTTGCCCAGAGAAGGAACATCTCACGGTGCGCATCCTCGTCAGAGCCTGTTCCCGAAAAGGCAAACGTCCGGCTCCTTGTCCCACACGGAAGGTAGCAGCCCTGAAAGCTCTTGCTGGTCTTCACCTTCCCCCTGCAGCCTATTCACAGGCACAACAGGTTTTGGGATCTGTGCTTGCCCAGAGAAGGAACATCTCACGGTGCGCATCCTCGGCAGAGCCTGTTCCCGAAAAGGCAAACGTCCGGCTCCTTGTCCCACACGGAAGGTGGCAGCCCTGAAAGCTCTTGCTGGTCTTAACCTTCCCCCTGCAGCCTATTCACAGGCACAGCAGGTTTTGGGATCTGTGCTTGCCCCAAGACGCAATCTCTCACGGTGCGCATACTCGGCAGAGCCTGTTCCCGAAAAGGCAAACGTCCGGCTCCCTGTCCCACATGGAAGGTGGCAGCCCTGAAAGCTCTTGCTGGTCTTCACCTTCCCCGTGCAGCCTATTCACAGGCACAACAGGTTTTGGGATCTGTGCTTGCCCCAAGACGCAATCTCTCATGGTGCGCATCCTCGGCAGAGCCTGTTCCCGAAAAGGCAAACGTCCGGCTCCTTGTCCCACACGGAAGGTGGCAGCCCGGAAAGCTCTTGCTGGTCTTCACCTTCCCCGTGCAGCCTATTCACAGGCACAACAGGTTTTGGGATCTCTGCTTTCCCAGAGACGCAATCTCTCACGGTGCGCATCCTCGGCAGAGCCTGTTCCCGAAAAGGCAAACGTCCGGCTCCTTGTCCCACACGGAAGGTGGCAGCCCTGAAAGCTCTTGCTGGTCTTCACCTTCCCCCTGCAGCCTATTCACAGGCACAACAGGTTTTGGGATCTCTGCTTTCCCAGAGACGCAATCTCTCACGGTGCGCATCCTCGGCAGAGCCTGTTCCCGAAAAGGCAAACGTCCGGCTCCTTGTCCCACACGGAAGGTGGCAGCCCTGAAAGCTCTTGCTGGTCTTCACCTTCCCCCTGCAGCCTATTCACAGGCACAACAGGTTTTGGGATCTCTGCTTGCCCAGAGAAGGAACATCTCACGGTGCGCATCCTCGGCAGAGCCTGTTCCCGAAAAGGCAAACGTCCGGCTCCTTGTCCCACACGGAAGGTGGCAGCCCGGAAAGCTCTTGCTGGTCTTCACCTTCCCCCTGCAGCCTATTCACAGGCACATCCGCACTGGGAATCTCTGCTTTCCCAAAGACGCAATCCCTCACGGTGCGCATCCTCGGCAGAGCCTGTTCCAGAACAGGCAAACGTCCGGCTCCTTGTCCCACACGGAAGGTGGCAGCCCTGAAAGCTCTTGCTGGTCTTCACCTTCCCCCTGCAGCCTATTCACAGGCACAACCGCACTTTGATTCTCTGCTTTCCCAAATACGCAATCCCTCACGGTGCGCATCCTCGGCAGAGCCTGTTCCCGAAAAGGCAAACGTCTGGCTCCTTGTCCCACACGGAAGGTGGCAGCCCTGAAAGCTCTTGCTGGTCTTCACCTTCCCCCTGCAGCCTATTCACAGGCACAACAGGTTTTGGGATCTGTGCTTGCCCAGAGAAGGAACATCTCACGGTGCGCATCCTCGGCAGAGCCTGTTCCCGAAAAGGCAAACGTCCGGCTCCTTGTCCCACACGGAAGGTGGCAGCCCAGAAAGCTGTTGCTGGTCTTCACCTTCCCCCTGCAGCCTATTCACAGGCACAACCGCACTTTGAATCTCTGCTTTCCCAAATACGCAATCCCTCACGGTGCGCATCCTCGGCAGAGCCTGTTCCCGAAAAGGCAAACGTCCGGCTCCTTGTCCCACACGGAAGGTGGCAGCCCTGAAAGCTCTTGCTGGTCTTCACCTTCCCCCTGCAGCCTATTCACAGGCACAACAGGTTTTGGGATCTCTGCTTGCCCAAAGAAGGAACATCTCACGGTGCGCATCCTCGGCAGAGCCTGTTCCCGAAAAGGCAAACGTCCGGCTCCTTGTCCCACACGGAAGGTGGCAGCCCTGAAAGCTCTTGCTGGTCTTCACCTTCCCCGTGCAGCCTATTCACAGGCACAACCGCACTGGGAATCTCTGCTTTCCCAAAGACGCAATCCCTCACGGTGCGCATCCTCGGCAGAGCCTGTTCCCGAAAAGGCAAACGTCCGGCTCCTTGTCCCACACGGAAGGTGGCAGCCCGGAAAGCTCTTGCTGGTCTTCACCTTCCCCCTGCAGCCTATTCACAGGCACATCCGCACTGGGAATCTCTGCTTTCCCAAAGACGCAATCCCTCACGGTGCGCATCCTCGGCAGAGCCTGTTCCAGAACAGGCAAACGTCCGGCTCCTTGTCCCACACGGAAGGTGGCAGCCCTGAAAGCTCTTGCTGGTCTTCACCTTCCCCCTGCAGCCTATTCACAGGCACAACCGCACTTTGAATCTCTGCTTTCCCAAATACGCAATCCCTCACGGTGCGCATCCTCGGCAGAGCCTGTTCCCGAAAAGGCAAACGTCTGGCTCCTAGTCCCACACGGAAGGTGGCAGCCCTGAAAGCTCTTGCTGGTCTTCACCTTCCCCGTGCAGCCTATTCACAGGCACAACAGGTTTTGGGATCTGTGCTTGCCCCAATACGCAATCTCTCATGGTGCGCATCCTCGGCAGAGCCTGTTCCCGAAAAGGCAAACGTCCGGCTCCTTGTCCCACACGGAAGGTGGCAGCCCGGAAAGCTCTTGCTGGTCTTCACCTTCCCCGTGCAGCCTATTCACAGGCACAACAGGTTTTGGGATCTCTGCTTTCCCAGAGACGCAATCTCTCACGGTGCGCATCCTCGGCAGAGCCTGTTCCCGAAAAGGCAAACGTCCGGCTCCTTGTCCCACACGGAAGGTGGCAGCCCTGAAAGCTCTTGCTGGTCTTCACCTTCCCCCTGCAGCCTATTCACAGGCACAACAGGTTTTGGGATCTCTGCTTGCCCAAAGAAGGAACATCTCACGGTGCGCATCCTCGGCAGAGCCTGTTCCCGAAAAGGCAAACGTCCGGCTCCTTGTCCCACACGGAAGGTGGCAGCCCGGAAAGCTCTTGCTGGTCTTCACCTTCCCCCTGCAGCCTATTCACAGGCACAACAGGTTTTGGGATCTCTGCTTGCCCAGAGAAGGAACATCTCACGGTGCGCATCCTCGGCAGAGCCTGTTCCCGAAAAGGCAAACGTCCGGCTCCTTGTCCCACACGGAAGGTGGCAGCCCGGAAAGCTCTTGCTGGTCTTCACCTTCCCCCTGCAGCCTATTCACAGGCACATCCGCACTGGGAATCTCTGCTTTCCCAGAGACGCAATCCCTCACGGTGCGCATCCTCGGCAGAGCCTGTTCCAGAACAGGCAAACGTCCGGCTCCTTGTCCCACACGGAAGGTGGCAGCCCTGAAAGCTCTTGCTGGTCTTCACCTTCCCCCTGCAGCCTATTCACAGGCACAACCGCACTTTGAATCTCTGCTTTCCCAAATACGCAATCCCTCACGGTGCGCATCCTCGGCAGAGCCTGTTCCCGAAAAGGCAAACGTCTGGCTCCTAGTCCCACACGGAAGGTGGCAGCCCTGAAAGCTCTTGCTGGTCTTCACCTTCCCCCTGCAGCCTATTCACAGGCACAACAGGTTTTGGGATCTGTGCTTGCCCAGAGAAGGAACATCTCACGGTGCGCATCCTCGGCAGAGCCTGTTCCCGAAAAGGCAAACGTCCGGCTCCTTGTCCCACACGGAAGGTGGCAGCCCAGAAAGCTGTTGCTGGTCTTCACCTTCCCCCTGCAGCCTATTCACAGGCACAACCGCACTTTGAATCTCTGCTTTCCCAAATACGCAATCCCTCACGGTGCGCATCCTCGGCAGAGCCTGTTCCCGAAAAGGCAAACGTCCGGCTCCTTGTCCCACACGGAAGGTGGCAGCCCTGAAAGCTCTTGCTGGTCTTCACCTTCCCCCTGCAGCCTATTCACAGGCACAACAGGTTTTGGGATCTGTGCTTGCCCAGAGAAGGAACATCTCACGGTGCGCATCCTCGGCAGAGCCTGTTCCCGAAAAGGCAAACGTCCGGCTCCTTGTCCCACACGGAAGGTGGCAGCCCTGAAAGCTGTTGCTGGTCTTCACCTTCCCCCTGCAGCCTATTCACAGGCACAACCGCACTGGGAATCTCTGCTTTCCCAAATACGCAATCCCTCACGGTGCGCATCCTCGGCAGAGCCTGTTCCCGAAAAGGCAAACGTCCGGCTCCCTGTCCCACATGGAAGGTGGCAGCCCTGTAAGCTCTTGCTGGTCTTCACCTTCCCCGTGCAGCCTATTCACAGGCACAACAGGTTTTGGGATCTGTGCTTGCCCCAAGACGCAATCTCTCATGGTGCGCATCCTCGGCAGAGCCTGTTCCCGAAAAGGCAAACGTCCGGCTCCTTGTCCCACACGGAAGGTGGCAGCCCTGAAAGCGCTTGCTGGTCTTCACCTTCCCCGTGCAGCCTATTCACAGGCACAACAGGTTTTGGGATCTCTGCTTTCCCAGAGACGCAATCTCTCACGGTGCGCATCCTCGGCAGACCTGTTCCCGAAAAGGCAAACGTCCGGCTCCTTGTCCCACACGGAAGGTGGCAGCCCTGAAAGCTCTTGCTGGTCTTCACCTTCCCCCTGCAGCCTATTCACAGGCACAACAGGTTTTGGGATCTCTGCTTGCCCAAAGAAGGAACATCTCACGGTGGGCATCCTCGGCAGAGCCTGTTCCCGAAAAGGCAAACGTCCGG
Source organism: Haliaeetus albicilla (assembly GCF_947461875.1). Classification (NCBI taxonomy): domain Eukaryota; kingdom Metazoa; phylum Chordata; class Aves; order Accipitriformes; family Accipitridae; genus Haliaeetus; species Haliaeetus albicilla. Next base: position 5,683,150 of record NC_091512.1, read on the forward strand.
CTCCTTGTCCCACACGGAAGGTGGCAGCCCGGAAAGCTCTTGCTGGTGTTCACCTTCCCCGTGCAGCCTATTCACAGGCACAACCGCACTGGGAATCTCTGCTTTCCCAAAGACGCAATCCCTCACGGTGCGCATCCTCGGCAGAGCCTGTTCCCGAAAAGGCAAACGTCCGGCTCCTTGTCCCACACGGAAGGTGGCAGCCCGGAAAGCTCTTGCTGGTCTTCACCTTCCCCCTGCAGCCTATTCACAGGCACAACCGCACTTTGAATCTCTGCTTTCCCAAATACGCAATCCCTCACGGTGCGCATCCTCGGCAGAGCCTGTTCCCGAAAAGGCAAACGTCCGGCTCCTTGTCCCACACGGAAGGTGGCAGCCCTGAAAGCGCTTGCTGGTCTTCACCTTCCCCGTGCAGCCTATTCACAGGCACAACAGGTTTTGGGATCTCTGCTTTCCCAGAGACGCAATCTCTCACGGTGCGCATCCTCGGCAGAGCCTGTTCCCGAAAAGGCAAACGTCCGGCTCCTTGTCCCACACGGAAGGTGGCAGCCCTGAAAGCTCTTGCTGGTCTTCACCTTCCCCCTGCAGCCTATTCACAGGCACAACAGGTTTTGGGATCTCTGCTTGCCCAAAGAAGGAACATCTCACGGTGGGCATCCTCGGCAGAGCCTGTTCCCGAAAAGGCAAACGTCCGGCTCCTTGTCCCACACGGAAGGTGGCAGCCCGGAAAGCTCTTGCTGGTGTTCACCTTCCCCGTGCAGCCTATTCACAGGCACAACCGCACTGGGAATCTCTGCTTTCCCAAAGACGCAATCCCTCACGGTGCGCATCCTCGGCAGAGCCTGTTCCCGAAAAGGCAAACGTCCGGCTCCTTGTCCCACACGGAAGGTGGCAGCCCGGAAAGCTCTTGCTGGTCTTCACCTTCCCCCTGCAGCCTATTCACAGGCACAACCGCACTTTGAATCTCTGCTTTCCCAAATACGCAATCCCTCACGGTGCGCATCCTCGGCAGAGCCTGTTCCCGAAAAGGCAAACGTCCGGCTCCTTGTCCCACACGGAAGGTGGCAGCCCTGAAAGCTCTTGCTGGTCTTCACCTTCCCCCTGCAGCCTATTCACAGGCACAACAGGTTTTGGGATCTCTGCTTGCCCAGAGAAGGAACATCTCACGGTGCGCATCCTCGGCAGAGCCTGTTCCCGAAAAGGCAAACGTCCGGCTCCTTGTCCCACACGGAAGGTGGCAGCCCTGAAAGCTGTTGCTGGTCTTCACCTTCCCCCTGCAGCCTATTCACAGGCACAACCGCACTGGGAATCTCTGCTTTCCCAAAGACGCAATCCCTCACGGTGCGCATCCTCGGCAGAGCCTGTTCCCGAAAAGGCAAACGTCCGGCTCCTTGTCCCACACGGAAGGTGGCAGCCCTGAAAGCTCTTGCTGGTCTTCACCTTCCCCCTGCAGCCTATTCACAGGCACAACAGGTTTTGGGATCTGTGCTTGCCCCAAGACGCAATCTCTCACGGTGCGCATCCTCGGCAGAGCCTGTTCCCGAAAAGGCAAACGTCCGGCTCCTTGTCCCACACGGAAGGTGGCAGCCCTGAAAGCGCTTGCTGGTCTTCACCTTCCCCGTGCAGCCTATTCACAGGCACAACAGGTTTTGGGATCTCTGCTTTCCCAGAGACGCAATCTCTCACGGTGCGCATCCTCGGCAGAGCCTGTTCCCGAAAAGGCAAACGTCCGGCTCCTTGTCCCACACGGAAGGTGGCAGCCCTGAAAGCTCTTGCTGGTCTTCACCTTCCCCCTGCAGCCTATTCACAGGCACAACAGGTTTTGGGATCTCTGCTTGCCCAAAGAAGGAACATCTCACGGTGCGCATCCTCGGCAGAGCCTGTTCCCGAAAAGGCAAACGTCCGGCTCCTTGTCCCACACGGAAGGTGGCAGCCCTGAAAGCTCTTGCTGGTCTTCACCTTCCCCCTGCAGCCTATTCACAGGCACAACAGGTTTTGGGATCCCTGCTTTCCCAGAGACGCAATCTCTCACGGTGTGCATCCTCGGCAGAGCCTGTTCCCGAAAAGGCAAACTTCCGGCTCCTTGTCCCACACGGAAGGTGGCAGCCCGGAAAGCTCTTGCTGGTCTTCACCTTCCCCCTGCAGCCTATTCACAGGCACCACCGCACTGGGAATCTCTGCTTTCCCAAAGACGCAATCTCTCACGGTGTGCATCCTCGGCAGAGCCTGTTCCCGAAAAGGCAAACGTCCGGCTCCTTGTCCCACACGGAAGGTGGCAGCCCTGAAAGCTCTTGCTGGTCTTCACCTTCCCCCTGCAGCCTATTCACAGGCACAACCGCACTGGGAATCTCTGCTTTCCTAAAGACGCAATCCCTCACGGTGAACATCCTCGGCACAGCCTGTTCCCGAAAAGGCAAACGTCCGGCTCCTTGTCCCACACGGAAGGTGGCAGCCCGGAAAGCTCTTGCTGGTCTTCACCTTCCCCCTGCAGCCTATTCACAGGCACTAACAGGTTTTGGGATCTGTGCTTGCCCAGAGAAGGAACATCTCACGGTGCGCATCCTCGGCAGAGCCTGTTCCCGAAAAGGCAAACATGCGGCTCCTTGTCCCACACGGAAGGTGGCAGCCCTGAAAGCGCTTGCTGGTCTTCACCTTCCCCGTGCAGCCTATTCACAGGCACAACAGGTTTTGGGATCTGTGCTTGCCCAGAAAAGGAACATCTCACGGTGCGCATCCTCGGCAGAGCCTGTTCCCGAAAAGGCAAACGTCCGGCTCCTTGTCCCACACGGAAGGTGGCAGCCCTGAAAGCTCTTGCTGGTCTTCACCTTCCCCCTGCAGCCTATTCACAGGCACCACCGCACTGGGAATTTCTGCTTTCCCAAAGACGCAATCTCTCACGGTGCGCATCCTCGGCAGAGCCTGTTCCCGAAAAGGCAAACGTCCGGCTCCTTGTCCCACATGGAAGGTGGCAGCCCTGAAAGCTGTTGCTGGTCTTCACCTTCCCCCTGCAGCCTATTCACAGGCACAACCACACTGGGAATCTCTGCTTTCCCAAAGACGCAATCCCACACGGTGTGCATCCTCGGCAGAGCCTGTTCCCGAAAAGGCAAACGTCCGGCTCCTTGTCCCACACGGAAGGTGGCAGCCCTGAAAGCTCTTGCTGGTCTTCACCTTCCCCCTGCAGCCTATTCACAGGCACAACAGGTGTGGGGATCTCTGCTTGCCCAGAGAAGGAACATCTCACGGTGCGCATCCTCGGCAGAGCCTGTTCCCGAAAAGGCAAACGTCCGGCTCCTTGTCCCACACGGAAGGTGGCAGCCCTGAAAGCTCTTGCTGGTCTTCGCCTTCCCCGTTCAGCCTATTCACAGGCACAACCGCACTGGGAATCTCTGCTTTCCCAGAGACGCAATCTCTCACGGTGCGCATCCTCGGCAGAGCCTGTTCCCGAAAAGGCAAACGTCCGGCTCCTTGTCCCACACGGAAGGTGGCAGCCCTGAAAGCTGTTGCTGGTCTTCGCCTTCCCCCTGCAGCCTTTTCACAGGCACAACCGCACTGGGAATCTATGCTTTCCCAGAGACGCAATCCCTCACGGTGCACATCCTCGGCAGAGCCTGTTCCCGAAAAGGCAAACGTCCGGCTCCTTGTCCCACACGGAAGGTGGCAGCCCGGAAAGCTGTTGCTGGTCTTCACCTTCCCCCTGCAGCCTATTCACAGGCACAACAGGTTTTGGGATCTCTGCTTGCCCAGAGAAGGAACATCTCACGGTGCGCATCCTCGGCAGAGCCTGTTCCCGAAAAGGCAAACGTCCGGCTCCTTGTCCCACACGGAAGGTGGCAGCCCTGAAAGCTCTTGCTGGTCTTCACCTTCCCCCTGCAGCCTATTCACAGGCACAAGAGGTTTTGGGATCCCTGCTTTCCCAGATACGCAATCTCTCACGGTGCGCATCCTCGGCAGAGCCTGTTCCCGAAAAGGCAAACGTCCGGCTCCTTGTCCCACACGGAAGGTGGCAGCCCGGAAAGCTCTTGCTGGTCTTCACCTTCCCCGTGCAGCCTATTCACAGGCACAACCACACTGGGAATCTCTGCTTTCCCAGAGACGCAATCTCTCACGGTGGGCATCCTCGGCAGAGCCTGTTTCCGAAAAGGCAAACGTCCGGCTCCTTGTCCCACACGGAAGGTGGCAGCCCTGAAAGCTGTTGCTGGTCTTCACCTTCCCCCTGCAGCCTATTCACAGGCACAACAGGTTTGGGGATCTCTGCTTTCCCAGTGACGCAATCTCTCACGGTGCGCATCCTCGGCAGAGCTTGTTCCCGAAAAGGCAAACATGCGGCTCCTTGTCCCACACGGAAGGTGGCAGCCCGGAAAGCTCTTGCTGGTCTTCACCTTCCCCCTGCAGCCTATTCACAGGCACAACAGGTTTTGGGATCTCTGCTTGCCCAGAGAAGGAACATCTCACGGTGCGCATCCTCGGCAGAGCTTGTTCCCGAAAAGGCAAACGTCCGGCTCCTTGTCCCACATGGAAGGTGGCAGCCCTGAAAGCTGTTGCTGGTCTTCACCTTCCCCGTGCAGCCTATTCACAGGCACAACAGGTTTTGGGATCTGTGCTTGCCCAGAGAAGGAACATCTCACGGTGCGCATCCTCGGCAGAGCCTGTTCCCGAAAAGGCAAACGTCCGGCTCCTTGTCCCACACGGAAGGTGGCAGCCCTGAAAGCTCTTGCTGGTCTTCACCTTCCCCCTGCAGCCTATTCACAGGCACAACAGGTTTTGGGATCTGTGCTTGCCCAGAGAAGGAACATCTCACGGTGCGCATCCTCGGCAGAGCCTGTTCCCTAAAAGGCAAACGTCCAGCTCCTTGTCCCACACGGAAGGTGGCAGCCCGGAAAGCTCTTGCTGGTCTTCACCTTCCCCCTGCAGCCTATTCACAGGCACAACCGCACTGGGAATCTCTGCTTTCCCAAAGACGCAATCTCTCATGGTGCGCATCCTCGGCAGAGCCTGTTCCCGAAAAGGCAAACGTCCGGCTCCTTGTCCCACACGGAAGGTGGCAGCCCTGAAAGCTCTTGCTGGTCTTCACCTTCCCCCTGCAGCCTATTCACAGGCACAACAGGTTTTGGGATCTCTGCTTGCCCCAAGACGCAATCACTCACGGTGCGCATCCTCGGCAGAGCCTGTTCCCGAAAAGGCAAACGTCCGGCTCCTTGTCCCACACGGAAGGTGGCAGCCCTGAGAGCTCTTGCTGGTCTTCACCTTCCCCCTGCAGCCTATTCACAGGCACAAGAGGTTTTGGGATCCCTGCTTTCCCAGAGAAGGAACATCTCACGGTGCGCATCCTCGGCAGAGCCTGTTCCCGAAAAGGCAAACGTCCGGCTCCTTGTCCCACACGGAAGGTGGCAGCCCTGAAAGCTCTTGCTGGTCTTCACCTTCCCCCTGCAGCCTATTCACAGGCACAACAGGTTTTGGGATCTGTGCTTGCCCAGAGAAGGAACATCTCACGGTGCGCATCCTCGGCAGAGCCTGTTCCCTAAAAGGCAAACGTCCGGCTCCTTGTCCCACACGGAAGGTGGCAGCCCGGAAAGCTCTTGCTGGTGTTCACCTTCCCCGTGCAGCCTATTCACAGGCACAACCGCACTGGGAATCTCTGCTTTCCCAAAGACGCAATCACTCACGGTGCGCATCCTCGGCAGAGCCTGTTCCCGAAAAGGCAAACGTCCGGCTCCTTGTCCCACACGGAAGGTGGCAGCCCTGAGAGCTCTTGCTGGTCTTCACCTTCCCCGTGCAGCCTATTCACAGGCACAACAGGTTTTGGGATCTGTGCTTGCCCAGAGAAGGAACATCTCACGGTGCGCATCCTCGGCAGAGCCTGTTCCCAAAAAGGCAAACGTCCGGCTCCTTGTCCCACACGGAAGGTGGCAGCCCTGAGAGCTCTTGCTGGTCTTCACCTTCCCCCTGCAGCCTATTCACAGGCACAAGAGGTTTTGGGATCCCTGCTTTCCCAGATACGCAATCTCTCACGGTGCGCATCCTCGGCAGAGCCTGTTCCCGAAAAGGCAAACGTCCGGCTCCTTGTCCCACACGGAAGGTGGCAGCCCGGAAAGCTCTTGCTGGTCTTCACCTTCCCCATGCAGCCTATTCACAGGCACAACCACACTGGGAATCTCTGCTTTCCCAGAGACGCAATCTCTCACGGTGGGCATCCTCGGCAGAGCCTGTTCCCGAAAAGGCAAACGTCCGGCTCCTTGTCCCACACGGAAGGTGGCAGCCCTGAAAGCTGTTGCTGGTCTTCACCTTCCCCCTGCAGCCTATTCACAGGCACAACAGGTTTGGGGATCTCTGCTTTCCCAGAGACGCAATCTCTCACGGTGCGCATCCTCGGCAGAGCTTGTTCCCGAAAAGGCAAACATGCGGCTCCTTGTCCCACACGGAAGGTGGCAGCCCGGAAAGCTCTTGCTGGTCTTCACCTTCCCCCTGCAGCCTATTCACAGGCACAACAGGTTTTGGGATCTCTGCTTGCCCAGAGTAGGAACATCTCACGGTGCGCATCCTCGGCAGAGCCTGTTCCAGAACAGGCAAACGTCCGGCTCCTTGTCCCACACGGAAGGTGGCAGCCCTGAAAGCTCTTGCTGGTCTTCACCTTCCCCGTGCAGCCTATTCACAGGCACAACAGGTTTTGGGATCTGTGCTTGCCCAGAGAAGGAACATCTCACGGTGCGCATCCTCGGCAGAGCCTGTTCCCGAAAAGGCAAACGTCCGGCTACTTATCCCACACGGAAGGTGGCAGCCCTGAAAGCTCTTGCTGGTCTTCACCTTCCCCCTGCAGCCTATTCACAGGCACAACAGGTTTTGGGATCTGTGCTTGCCCAGAGAAGGAACATCTCACGGTGCGCATCCTCGGCAGAGCCTGTTCCCGAAAAGGCAAACGTCCGGCTCCTTGTCCCACACGGAAGGTGGCAGCCCGGAAAGCTCTTGCTGGTCTTCACCTTCCCCCTGCAGCCTTTTCACAGGCACAACCGCACTGGGAATCTCTGCTTTCCCAAAGACGCAATCCCTCACGGTGCGCATCCTCGGCAGAGCCTGTTCCCGAAAAGGCAAACGTCCGGCTCCTTGTCCCACACGGAAGGTGGCAGCCCGGAAAGCTGTTGCTGGTCTTCACCTTCCCCCTGCAGCCTATTCACAGGCACAACAGGTTTTGGGATCTGTGCTTGCCCAGAGAAGGAACATCTCACGGTGCGCATCCTCGGCAGAGCCTGTTCCCTAAAAGGCAAACGTCCAGCTCCTTGTCCCACACGGAAGGTGGCAGCCCTGAAAGCTGTTGCTGGTCTTCACCTTCCCCCTGCAGCCTATTCACAGGCACAACCGCACTGGGAATCTCTGCTTTCCCAAAGACGCAATCTCTCACGGTGCGCATCCTCGGCAGAGCCTGTTCCCGAAAAGGCAAACGTCCGGCTCCTTGTCCCACACGGAAGGTGGCAGCCCTGAAAGCTCTTGCTGGTCTTCACCTTCCCCCTGCAGCCTATTCACAGGCACAACAGGTTTTGGGATCTGTGCTTGCCCCAAGACGCAATCACTCACGGTGCGCATCCTCGGCAGAGCCTGTTCCCGAAAAGGCAAACGTCCGGCTCCTTGTCCCACACGGAAGGTGGCAGCCCTGAGAGCTCTTGCTGGTCTTCACCTTCCCCCTGCAGCCTATTCACAGGCACAAGAGGTTTTGGGATCCCTGCTTTCCCAGAGAAGGAACATCTCACGGTGCGCATCCTCAGCAGAGCCTGTTCCCGAAAAGGCAAACGTCCGGCTCCTTGTCCCACACGGAAGGTGGCAGCCCTGAGAGCTCTTGCTGGTCTTCACCTTCCCCCTGCAGCCTATTCACAGGCACAAGAGGTTTTGGGATCCCTGCTTTCCCAGAGACGCAATCTCTCACGGTGGGCATCCTCGGCAGAGCCTGTTTCCGAAAGGGCAAACGTCCGGCTCCTTGTCCCACACGGAAGGTGGCAGCCCTGAAAGCTGTTGCTGGTCTTCACCTTCCCCCTGCAGCCTATTCACAGGCACAACAGGTTTGGGGATCTCTGCTTTCCCAGAGACGCAATCTCTCACGGTGCGCATCCTCGGCAGAGCTTGTTCCCGAAAAGGCAAACATGCGGCTCCTTGTCCCACACGGAAGGTGGCAGCCCTGAAAGCTCTTGCTGGTCTTCACCTTCCCCCTGCAGCCTATTCACAGGCACAACAGGTTTTGGGATCTGTGCTTGCCCAGAGAAGGAACATCTCACGGTGCGCATCCTCGGCAGAGCCTGTTCCCGAAAAGGCAAACGTCCGGCTCCTTGTCCCACACGGAAGGTGGCAGCCCGGAAAGCTCTTGCTGGTCTTCACCTTCCCCCTGCAGCCTATTCACAGGCACAACAGGTTTTGGGATCTCTGCTTGCCCAGAGAAGGAACATCTCACGGTGCGCATCCTCGGCAGAGCTTGTTCCCGAAAAGGCAAACGTCCGGCTCCTTGTCCCACATGGAAGGTGGCAGCCCTGAAAGCTCTTGCTGGTCTTCACCTTCCCCCTGCAGCCTATTCACAGGCACAACAGGTTTTGGGATCTCTGCTTGCCCAGAGAAGGAACATCTCACGGTGCGCATCCTCGGCAGAGCTTGTTCCCGAAAAGGCAAACGTCCGGCTCCTTGTCCCACATGGAAGGTGGCAGCCCTGAAAGCTGTTGCTGGTCTTCACCTTCCCCGTGCAGCCTATTCACAGGCACAACAGGTTTTGGGATCTGTGCTTGCCCAGAGAAGGAACATCTCACGGTGCGCATCCTCGGCAGAGCCTGTTCCCGAAAAGGCAAACGTCCGGCTCCTTGTCCCACACGGAAGGTGGCAGCCCGGAAAGCTGTTGCTGGTCTTCACCTTCCCCCTGCAGCCTATTCACAGGCACAAGAGGTTTGGGGATCTCTGCTTGCCCAAAGAAGGAACATCTCACGGTGCGCATCCTCGGCAGAGCCTGTTCCCGAAAAGGCAAACGTCCGGCTCCTTGTCCCACACGGAAGGTGGCAGCCCTGAAAGCTGTTGCTGGTCTTCACCTTCCCCCTGCAGCCTATTCACAGGCACAACAGGTTTTGGGATCTGTGCTTGCCCAGAGAAGGAACATCTCACGGTGCGCATCCTCGGCAGAGCCTGTTCCCGAAAAGGCAAACGTCCGGCTCCTTGTCCCACACAGAAGGTGGCAGCCCTGAAAGCTCTTGCTGGTCTTCACCTTCCCCCTGCAGCCTATTCACAGGCACAACCGCACTGGGAATCTCTGCTTTCCCAAAGACGCAATCCCTCACGGTGCGCATCCTCGGCAGAGCCTGTTCCCGAAAAGGCAAACGTCCGGCTCCTTGTCCCACACGGAAGGTGGCAGCCCGGAAAGCTCTTGCTGGTCTTCACCTTCCCCCTGCAGCCTATTCACAGGCACATCAGGTTTGGGGATCTCTGCTTGCCCAGAGAAGGAACATCTCACGGTGCGCATCCTCGGCAGAGCCTGTTCCCGAAAAGGCAAACGTCCGGCTCCTTGTCCCACACGGAAGGTGGCAGCCCTGAAAGCTGTTGCTGGTCTTCACCTTCCCCCTGCAGCCTATTCACAGGCACAACAGGTTTTGGGATCTGTGCTTGCCCAGAGAAGGAACATCTCACGGTGCGCATCCTCGGCAGAGCCTGTTCCCGAAAAGGCAAACGTCCGGCTCCTTGTCCCACACAGAAGGTGGCAGCCCTGAAAGCTCTTGCTGGTCTTCACCTTCCCCCTGCAGCCTATTCACAGGCACAACAGATTTTGGGATCTCTGCTTGCCCAGAGACGCAATCTCTCACGGTGCGCATCCTCGGCAGAGCCTGTTCCCGAAAAGGCAAACGTCCGGCTCCTTGTCCCACACGGAAGGTGGCAGCCCTGATAGCTCTTGCTGGTCTTCACCTTCCCCCTGCAGCCTATTCACAGGCACAAGAGGTTTTGGGATCTGTG